>NC_140963.1:106636976-106794476 GCF_056783735.1 Eptatretus burgeri
ACATGGACTGCTGCAAGCAGGTGAAACTAAGACTTGGCCTGAAGAAACTGCAGTTCAAGGTGACAAAGGTCCGTTTCTATGGACACATACAGTCCCTCAAATGGCCTGAAGGCTGATCCCAAAAAGGTGAGGGCCATCCTGGAAATGTCACACCCAGCAGACATGAAAGCAGTCCAATGTTTCATTGGCTTTGTGACCTACCTCGCCAAATTCATGCCATTCCTCTCTGAGGTTTGTGAGCCATGAAGTGATCACGGCAGAGACGGATCACAAGGCGCTCATTGCCAGTTTCAGCAAGTCCCTCCGAAGTGCACCCAAACGGCTCCACAGCATGCTGCTCATGCTCCAAAACTACAGCCTCAGGGTTGTGCACAAGCCTGGAGCTAAGATGTTCATCAGCGACACATTCAGCAGGGAAACAGCAGCAGTTAGGACGCCCAGTGTGGAAAATGAGTGACACATGGTTTGTAGCATACAGCAGGAGCAATAAAATGTGGAGCAGATCAATGAGGCAAATTATTGAACATCACTGATCGATGCCTTCTTCAGATCAGATAGCACACAGATAGAGACGAGTACCTGCAACCATTAAAAGCTGCTGCCTTGGCCAGTGGACTGACCAGAGAGAGGAGTCATCTCCTCCTGTTGGAGATTACTGGCTATGTGGAGATGAAGTCAGTGTGCAGAACGGCATGCTGATCAAAGGTCAGAGAGTTATTATACCAAAGTCAATATGCCCATAGATGCTGGTGCAAAACCACTGGAGATGCTGGCCACATCAGAGGGGATGCATGCTACAGACAAGCACACAATACTCTCTACTGGCCAAACATGCAGGCAGCGATGAAAGACTGTCAGTAAATGTTCAGTATGCAATGAGTATGCACGTGGCCAGCAGAAGGAGATGATGTCGCATGAGATGCCTCCATGGCCCTGGCAGATAATCAGCATTAACTTATTCAAGTACATGGGGAAAGACTTCCTCCTGATGGTTGATCACTCCTCTGACTTCTGGGAAATTGAGCTGCTCCCAGACCTGTCTGCTGAGACAACAATCCAGCAATGCAAAGTGCAGTTCACACATCACAGTCAACCAGACTGTGTGATCTCTGACAATGGGCCTCAATTTGCAGCCGAGTAATTCAGATGCTTTACCACCTCATGAAAATTTGAACATCTCACCTCCTCTCCACAGCACGCATAAACCAACGGCAAAGCTGAGTCTGCCGTCAAAATCGTAAAAAAAAGCCTTTGCCTGAAAGGTGACATTGACTGCTGGAAGGCTATACTCCAGTGGAGCAACACACCGATGGAGGGCATGGATAGCAGCCCTTGATGTCAAGAAGGCTGAAGATGCCCTTACCTTTGGCCAACAAGTTGCTTGAGCCTTGTGTCGGGCCAGATATCTTGGAGAAACTGCATCGCAAAAAGCAGATATCCAAGCTCACCTTGGATATCTGCTATTCAGATCAGATATCTGCTTTTCAGATCAGGTCAGCCAGAGGACTTACCTGAGCTGAATGTTGCTGAGTACATCTGCATGAAACCGCTGCCTGGAGACCGGACAGATCGCTGGAAAGTAGGATCCTGTATGCAACAGGTTGTCCCATGCTCCTATCTTGTGGATGTGCAAGGTGCCCTGTATCGCCACAATTGCATGTACCTGAGAGTGGCCGAGTCAGCACCACCTCCCTGTTATAGACAGCCCTTGGATGTGCTAGTGGAGGGAAGGCGCAGCTGCAGCATCGCAAGACCTGATGTGCAATGTGGAGAGAAAACGACCATTGAGCGTGAGCAGTGCAGTGCTGAGAAAATGGTGCAAGTAAGCTCATCAACCAAGAGAACAAGCAGCAAAAGAGAGAGAGAAGAGAAAGAGAAAGAGAAAGAGAAAGAGAAAGAGAAAGAGAAAGAGAAAGAGAAAGAGAAAGAGAAAGAGAAAGAGAAAGAGAAAGAGAAACAGAAAGAGAAAGAGAAAGAGAAAGAGAAAGAGAAAGAGAAAGAGAAAGAGAAAGAGAGAGAAAGAGAGAGAGAGAGAGAGAGAGGGAGAGGGAGAGGGAGAGGGAGAGGGAGAGGGAGAGGGAGAGGGAGAGGGAGAGGGAGAGAGAGAGACACTGCCTCACACAGGAGCCCAGTTTTCTCCCACAGTGGAATCCTGTTAAGACCCCCAAACAGACTCAATTTGTGAACTGTTACAAGTAACAGCAAGGACATGTATTAGTTTGATGTGACTCTTATGGTTCAATTGTTCAGCTCCTGACATACTCCCCCTACATTATAATTTTGCCAGAGGAACATGAGTCAAAAAACTTTTTTCCCAACAAATAAATAAATAATGTATTTGAATACTTTCGGTTTGCGGAAAAGCATGCTTACCCAGATATAACATTTTCCAAAATTTTAATTATTGCGTTACCTGTTTACATCTCTTTCCAAAAGGGCAGTGCAATGAATTGCGTTACAAGATGCCAGTAATGTTGAAAAAGGAAGATGTTACCGGTGTTAGCTTGTTTCATAACACCGTCGAGTGGATTACTACGGCATTGGAATACAAGTGTACGTGTACCTCGGCAGTCACCTCGGACCGGAGGATGCCGGACGTGCAACATGGCTTACTTGAATTATTATCGGTGGTTACGTGTCCTTTATTATAAGCATCTGAAGCACTCGTCTCCACATTCTCGCCAGGTGATTGATCTAGCCATTTTGGATTCCATAATTATCGGGCGTGCAGAAAATTGCCTTATTTTATATAGTAGGATTACAAGTGAAATTGCCACTCGGTTATTCTTGCAACAGGGTTGTAGCAAGCCTGACCAGAAGACCTTAAGACCAGAAATCGTAACAAAAACATGTATTTACTTACTTACTTTGAAACCTTGGATAAAAACCTCATCAACTATGTACGTAACGGTGTGTTTATGGCAAATAAGTACATTGAAAACACATCCTCCCCTGGTTTGTTCTTACTTGCATGGTTGCCTTTCAGCTGCCTCGGTTTGGTGTTTATCATTGAAATCTGAACCCCACCACAATCAATGCAACACATCCCTCTTCTCAACCAACCAGCTTTCCACTCTCAAAAGAAGGTCACACTGCTTATCTCCCTGACCCTTAATCCTTTGAGCACCACAGGCATCTTGAAGGGTTAACCTGCCCTCTGCACCTTTTTCATCTCACTTTATACTTGAGGAAATCTTGACCTGAACTATTCTATAAACCTACAATTTACTAGTAAGAACTTCAACAATTTATCATTCTTGTATATATTTTTAAAACATAAAGGCAGAATTTGGATTCACATCTTTTTTGTTATTAAAATGAGATTCTGACCTGCAAAATCAAGAAATGACATCTTAAAATACTCAAGCTCCTTCCATCAACGCAATGGGGTCGATATATTGCGGTGGGGTTGAAGAGTGAATGATTTATGACTTTGAGTAACCAGCATGCATTGTACTGTTACCAAAGATGGTGCATGTGGTGTGGAAGATTGCCAGCACCATTCTGTTAATCAATACCCACTGGAAAGCATCACCTTTTACAGGCAGCTGTGGCTCGTCTTACTTGTAATTGGTCGACTGTGCAGTTTTTAGGAGAGGGGGTTATGAAAAAGAGCTAAAGGTCAGGGTACAGGGCAGGGGTGACAGAAACATGCAGGAAGATTGCCTTGCTACCCACACACCATTAGGTTGCTCTCTAAATGGCAACTATTTGTGGCCAAAAAAAAAAATCAATAAACTTTAAAAAGTATATCATCTTTACACCAAAAAAACTATATCGTTTGCAATTAAACTGTTTGTGGTTTGAGGAAGCACTTATTTAACACCACGTGAGGGGGCAGATGTAAGTAAGCTTGCAACTGCAAGAGAAAATCTTAAGGACGCAGAGTAGAGACAAGAGCTCTACAGGAGCTTCGGGACAATGAGGCAAGTTGAGAGATGGAGGACAATGGATAATTATCGTCCACTGTTTAAAGAGATCTGATTAACCACACCTCTCACTCTGCTTCTTCTGTGACAATATGTAGTTGGTAGGGTATGAGACAAGAGGAGTACCCGTGTCATGTCGGCAGGTAAGCTTTTCTAGGGAGCACTATATCTTTTCAATGATTACGCTGTTAACCAAACAAGGAATAATTTTCATCTTCGCGAAAAATTTATTCAAAAGCAAGGGTCTTATCCCACCCGTATGCCGCTTCATCGAGGATGCATTACATCTCACGCTCGAGCTACCGGCATTGATCACATTCATCGACCTCAGTTTTATCTACATTTACAATTCTGCTTGGAGACCCTTTTCGATGCCTTCACATCAATGTGATGGCCTTCACTATTATTGGTATTAAAGTAATAATTATATTTAGTCTATCAATAATTATATTGCAGGTATGTATTAAAGTAATCAAAAGGAAGACCAAGAAGGAACCCGAAGAAGTAAAAGAGCAACGATGGAGTCATCAGGAGGAACCTGGATTGGATTCGGGTTTCAGCCGTGACTCCACAACCCTCAAACCCACCCAAGCACAGCCAAGTGAGTCTTACAGAAAAATTTCTGCAAGAATTCAATTCCCCTAAGGGAGAGAGATAATGAAAGAGAGAATATACAGAAGAAAGAGAAGAAAAAGCAAGAATTGAAGGAATAAAGAGAATTATGGAAAAAAATTTTTTAAAAGAAGTGTGAAAGGAACAAAGAACAACGATGTCTTGAAGAACCCAGATAGATAAATTTCATCAGTTACTCCCCCGGCTCAAACGCAGCAACATGTACAAGCTACCAGACGTCCGTCAGCGGGGAAGCAGAGTCCACACAGCATTAGGCTATGATGCAAACACAATCAAACAACAGACCAAGAAGGAACCCAAAGAAGTAAAGATAGTGGGGCAACTTAGCTAAATATAGCATAACAATTGTGCATTTTGTGAGGAAAGCAACAAATTTGGCACATGTACATTACATGTACGGGATGGTTGTGTACGACCCGTCTCTAAGTTGTTCCAGACTGCCAATGGAATGTGCTGCTTGATCCGATCCTCCAGTCTGATTGATGTGCGACCTACGCGCCTGGCATCACACGGGCACTGAAATTCATAAATAATATTGTTCAGTTTTATGGTAAGGAGCGCATCTTTCTGGACTGAGGGGAGCAATTTGTGGGTGGTAAAAATCACTCTCATTGCGCAACAGAGTTGTAACATTGTGAAACTGACTGTTTCACCTGTTGATCAAATTTTTTTTGAGATTTTACCTCTGCGGGGCAGCTCAAGATAAACCGGACATTTTTCTGGTCCAAATATAGTGTCCTCAGAGCGATTGGCAGTTTTGCGTTGTATGAACCCACAGGTGAGTCGCTCAGGGTAGCCATTGTCCCGGAGAATGGTTTTAACGCGCTCAATTCCAGCAGCAAGTAGACAGGGTGAACATATGACCCACGCTCAATTAAAAAGGGTATTCATGAGAGCAATCTTGTAGCGTGTTGAGCTAAATGAGTCCCACCGTGTGTACTGCCCAGTGAAAGTAGCCTTGCGGTAGATTGTCGTCAAGAATCCATCCTCAGTCTTCTCGACTAACACATCTCGAAAGAGAAGTAAATTTGACTGCTCGGCCTCAAACGTAAACTTTAATGCAGGATGGAGAGCATTGAGACGTACGAGGAAGTCAGTGCAGGTGGTAGGAGTATTGAAGATTGCAAACGTGTTGTCCACATATCGGTAGTATACCGTATGTCTAATGTTTATGTTCATTTCATGGAACACACGCTTCTCATGAAAGCCGACGAAAATGTTTGCGAGAGGTGGACCTAATGGTGATCCCATCGCTACTCCGTCTACATGTTGTCATTGAATCTGAACTCCACTGCTCATGTTGCCACGTTTATGAGTTCCACAAAGACCGCTTCAGAGATACAGGGTGGCTCAAGTTTGCTATGAAATAGCAATGCCGTACATATGTCGATGGTTTCTTGGAGAGGAACATTCGAGAACAGGCTGGATATGTCAAAGGAGCACTTGGTCACAGTATTCTGGTCCCGCTCCAATTCACGCATGGTTTTAGCAAACGTGAACGAATCTTTGATTGCATACTCAGAGATTTCCTCGAGAACAGATTGCAATAATTCACTCAACCACTTGGAGAGTTTTTGTTGAGCAGAAGCAATCGTAGGTAGTACCGGACATGGTGGGATGCCTTCTTTATGTATTTTGGGTAACCCATACATCCGAGGACGCTCTGAACCATGTGGATGGATCATATACATCATGTGGGAGTTCTTTGTTCTTGCACAATTGCAGTGAACGCGTTTGCAATTTCTGTTCAAGTGCAGCTGTGTGGTCGTAATGAGCTACATTGCCAAGTAATTTGAACTTTGTTTCGTTGTTCAGAACTCCAAGCACCTTTTCCACATATTCACATTTGTTCATAACAACTACTCCGGACCCTTTATCAGGTTTACAGATAAATAAGTCTGGGTTGGTCTTCAGGCCTCGAACAGCAGCCAGATAATGACGTTCGATGTGAAAGTCAGATGTGTTATTCGGGGTTCTACAATAAGCATATGCATAATTACCTTTCCATCTATTTACTTAACCGAGAAAGTTAAGTTGTCTTCACAGTTAGGCCTAGGTCACATTTGCCACGGCGGCCGTGGGGTCTCCAAAATCTGCGGCCACTACCAATTATACAGCGGCCGCAGTATTTCGACGGTCACACAATGTAGCAGTCACATATGTTTTTATTTTTCGGGGAGCTGCACGGCGTATTTATAAATTGTGGAGACCGAAAACGTGGGGGTGCCGTACGGTCTTTGATTTTATGTCGCACGGTGACGTTAGGGCATCGCTGCGGCGGCCATAGAATTTTCAAGGCAGACGCAAGGAGCCCGCAAGGCGACCGCAGGGCGACCGTGGGGGGGGGGGGCCCTAAGCCGAACGTGCGGCCAGACAGACGGTAACGAGTGGGTATATATACCAGTTCTTTTTTTACTGAAATAAAATATAACAGTATATATAACTGAATATACTACAACTGTAATATACCGTGGTGCCCCCAGAATCCGAACGCCCCATTGTTTGAACAAATTGGAATCCGAACAATTTTTTCGAGAAAATTTTGCCCTAAAAACCTAATACATTTTAAAAAACCGAACACAACGTGGCGTTCATGTTTGTTCACGTGTCTCCCCCACCTGTTCGAGCCGCATCTTCGCGCGTTGTTCATTCAGTTCGTCGGTGGAAGTCCTCGTGAAAGCATCTCTCGTGTGTCGATCGATACTTTAGGCCTCAGTCACATTTGCTCTACGGCGAGGATACGGCGGCCGTACGCCCTCTGAATTGACAGAAACGTGCGGCGGCCACAGAGAAACTGAGGTGGCCTCAGGGAGGCCCTACGCCGTATGGCTATATTTTACAGGTCGTAAGGTCGCCGTGGAATTATAACGCAGAGTTATAACTTTTTTCATTTCTACGTTCGCCGTAGAAATTCGACAAGCCGAAACAAAAGAACTGATTAAAAAAAAAATTAACCCATTCATTACCGTCCATCTGGCCGCACGTTCGGCTTAGGGTCCCCCTGCGGTCGCCTTGCGGGAACCTTGCGTCTGCCTTCAAAATTCTATGGCCGCCGCAAGAACGCCCTAAGGTCACCGTGCGACATCAAATCAAAGACCATATGGCACACCCATACCATGTTTTCGGTCTCCACAATTTATAAATATACCGTGCGGCTACCCGAAAAATAACAAGGACAAATGTGTCCAAGAGCAGCATCCAAAACCTAAAGGTTTTGTCGGCGAAAAAAAAAAAAAACAACAACAACAACTTCCGATATTTCGTCACGTGCCTTCATTAAGCCAATAGCGAAACCCGTCATAATGTATTTACGATATATCGTGTATTTACGAAATATAATGTATTTACGAAATTATAATACGATAAATGGAATAATCTTTAAATAGTAATGTCAACTTTTCGAAACTTTAAAGCAAATGTCCGAATATATTTAAAAGTTCATGATAGACGCTTTCAAAAGGCACCGTCTATGTGAGGATGTGTACATGTGCTTAGTACTCTAGGCGATCCGGATCTTGTGTATACAAGAGCCGAATCCGAGAGATTAAGGTTTTTTCTGAAGAATAAGAATAAGAATAAGAAGAATAAGAATAAGAATAAGAATAAGAATAAGAATAAGAATAAGAATAAGAATAAGAAAAAGAATAAGAATAAGAATAAGAATAAGAATAAGAATAAGAATAAGAATAAGAATAAGAAGAAGAAGAAGAAGAAGAACGCCAAGCTCTCCATGAGCAGTGTTCGCTACACGAGACGCTGATAAAACATATGTGACTGCTACATTGTGTGACCGTGGAAATACTGCGGCCGCTTTATAATTGCTCGTGCCTGTACATTTTGTAGACCCTCCGGCCACCGAGCCAAATGTGACTTAGGCCTTACCTCGTGTTTTCACCTTCATTTGTGATGTTTGTTTTTTTAATCATCTTGTGTTTTAATTAATAACAAAAAAGCAATCCGATCACGTGGTGTGACGGACTGTCGGGCAAGGAAACCAGTTGTAATTTGGAATATCCATGATTACGTCAGCCCGATGCGTTTGATGAAAGTGATTGTGGTTCTGCGGGCATCATGTTTGATGAGCTGCCCTGGGGGCAGCGCTCTCGCAGAGTGCGCGAGCGATCGGAACCCAGGCCGGAGCTCGAGCCTGTGTGGACCTTTGGATGTCGTGATTGTACCAGTTTACATACAATACACCGCCACCGAAGGTCATTTACTCATCATATTTCACCTTAAACATGGAGAATTTCAGTTTAAAGTGTCTTGAAAGTGGGTTTTCTTTGGGTCCACGAACGGATTAATTCACTCCATTATTTCTTATTGGGAAAATATTTTTGGAATCCGAACTTTATGCAAGCCGAACAGCCTCCTGGAACGAATTAAATTGGGATTCTGGGGGCACCACGGTATAGGCAAACACCTCTACTCCGATCTCTAGTGGTAGCGCACGGTGGACGCACGGTCGACGCAGACTGCCACGGAGGCCGTACGTAGGTGCACGGCGGGCGTAGGGGAACGGTGTGTCGACCCTGCGTTTCCCACAGGTAGTCACACAGACCGCAAGGCCACCGTACGGCGACCGTGTAAATAGTGCGGCCGCCGTCATTTTTTGGGGGTTGGGAAAATTTATTTTTCATTGAGAAGAGCTTACGGCAGCCACACGAATAACGCAAACCCACCGTACGCCCTACGTACGGTCGACGTGGAACACATCTATGTCATAGCTTGGCTTGTCGAATTGCTACGGCGAACGTAGAAATGAAAAAAAGTTATAACTCCGCGTTATAATTCCACGGCGCCCCTACGGCCTGTAAAATATAGCCAATCGGCGTAGGACCTCCCTGAGGCCACCTCAGTTTCTCTGTGGCCGCCGCACGTTTCTGTCAATTCAGAGGGTGTACGGCCGCCGTATCCTCCTCGCCGTAGAGCAAATGTGACTGAGGCCTAAATGACAATTGTGTGAATTTGGAGTTGGAAAGGGGGTGTGGTTGAAGACTTGAAGAAAGGGGGAAGAGAGGACAGAGTTGGGGTGGGGGGGGGCAGTGAGGGGATAAAGTTGGGAGAGGGGTCTGAGGACTTGAGGGGGAGTGAGGGGTGAGGGATTGAAGAATAAAGGGGTTGAGGCCTGATCTACCTGCACCTGCACATGCACCTCCACACAGGAAAATTGTGCACCCAGACCAGGAATCTAACCCAGGTCCTCTGGTGAACCATACCAGTGCTCTGCCATCTGAGCTCTCTGGCCAACCCACAGGCTAAACACACAATTTTCTCCAACATACAGAGATGCCACTTTCTTTCCACCTTACTTTGATAAACTTTGACAAAGGGTTTTACCTGAAATGGAAGGCTCTTTCATTATAGTCTTTTAAGGTGAATTTGTAAACCTTTTTAATACATATATATATATATATATATATATATATATATATATATATATATATATATATATATATATGTACACACTGATGAGCCAAAACATTGTGACCACTGATATGACAGGTGAAGTGAATAACATTGATTATCTTGTAACAATGGCACCTGTTAAGGGGTGGGATATATTTGGCAGCAAGTGAACAGTCAGTTCTTGAAGTTGATGTGTTGGATGCAGGAGAAATGGGCAGGAGTAAAGACCTGAGCGACTTTGACAAGGGCCAAATTGTTCTGGCCAGATGACTAGGTCAGAGCATCTCTGAAATGGCAAGGCTAGTGGGGTGCTCCCGGTCAGCAGTGGTGAGTACTTACCGACAGTGGTCCGAGGAGGGACAAACCACAAACCGGCGACATGG
Organism: Eptatretus burgeri; assembly: GCF_056783735.1. Classification (NCBI taxonomy): domain Eukaryota; kingdom Metazoa; phylum Chordata; class Myxini; order Myxiniformes; family Myxinidae; genus Eptatretus; species Eptatretus burgeri. Next base: position 106,647,328 of record NC_140963.1, read on the forward strand.
TGTTGGGCGTCCAAGGCTCATCGATGCGCGAGGGCAACGAAGGCTATCCCATCTGGTCCGAACCGACAGAAGGTCCACTGTGGCACAAGTCACAGAAAATTTTAATGGTGGTCACGGGAGGAATGTGTCACAATCCACAGTGCATCGCACCCTGCTGCGTATGGAGCTGCGTAGCCGCAGACCGGTCCGAGTGCCCATGATGACCCCTGTCCACCGTCGAAAGCACCTACAATGGGCACGTGAGCGTAGGAATTCTACCTTGGAGCAGTGGAAGAAGGTCACCTGGTCAGCTGAGTCCCGTTTTCTTTTGGATCACGTGGATGGCCGTGTACGTGTGCGCTGTTTACCTGGGGAAGTGATGACACCAGGATGCACTGTGGGAAGACGATAAGTCGGTGGAGGGAGTGTGATGCTCTGGGCAATGTTTTGCTGGGAAATCCTGGATCCGGCCATTCATGTGGACGTCAATTTGACACGTGTCACCTACCTAAACATCATTGCAGACCAGGTACACCCCTTAATGGCAATGGTATTCCCTGATGGCAGTGGCCTCTTTCAGCAGGATAATGCGCCCTGCCACACTGCACACATTGTTCGGGAATGGTTTGAGGAACATGTTGAAGTGTTCACGGTGTTGCCCTGGCCTCGAAATTCTCCAGATCTCAATCTGATTGAACATCTGTGCGATGTGCTGGATGGACAAGTCCGATCCACGGCAGCTCCACCTCGCCACTTACAGGACTTGAAGGATCTGCTGCTAATATTTTGGTGCCTGATACCACAGGACACCTTCAGGGGTCTTGTGTAGTCCATGCCTCGGTGGGTTGGCGCTGTTTTGGCGCCACACAGGGGAACAACAGCATATTAGGCAGCTGGTCATAATGTTTTATCTCATCAGTGTATATGTATGTATTTGCACAAACTGGGTCACCTGATCAGGATTGGGTTATTTAGACTTTAGTAAACCATCAAGAGGATTGATTTTTAAAGCTGTATAAAAAATTACCCTGACAGTGCACCACGGCAATGATGGGCCAAATGGCCTCATTACCTTGTTTGAGGTCGGTTTCTTAATTTTCCAACGTACAAACACACATACATACAGAAAATTGCCTTGCGGAGGTAGGAGGGAGGAAGGGCTGTGCCCATGACCTGACACTGGGTACCCCAAGGCCCAAGTACATATGCAAAACTTGGTTTGGATTGGCCCAGCCATACTACAGGTGGAAATCATAAGTCGGCTCCCCACCCTTGTGGAGGGTGAGGGGGGGGGTTTCTGTGCCCATAACCAGAATCTGGGTACCCCCAGTATTTTGCAAAACCTGTTGGAGATTGGTCCAGCCATTTTTAGCTCACCTGGAACATAGTTCAGGTGAGGTATTAGCATCGTGCGGTGTCTGTCAGTCAGTCAGTCAGTCAGTGTGTAAATACTCGAAACTTCTTCTCTGAAACTACACACGATTTCGATGAAACTTGACCACAACCTTCATCACCCATGATGCTAAAACTGATAGTCATATTTTCACCAAACTTTGTAGAAATTCTCAGGACCAAAGCTTCTTGGTGCCTTGCAAATCCCATCAAAAAATTACATATTAAGGAGGTCAATTTAAATGTCAAAGGTCAGGAGGGGGAGACAGGGGGGAGAGAGGGGGAGGGGAGAGAGAGAGGGGGGGAGGAAGGTTTTCAAGGCATTTTTTTAGATTTTTAAATGTACATAAACTCAGAGGTGATGTTGAGTGTACAAAAGTGTATGTATACATTTCAAAGTGTACGTATACGTAACTTATTTAAAGTGTATATATACGTAACTTATTTAAAGTGTACGTATATATAACTTATTTGAAGTGTACGTATACATAACTTATTTAAAGTGTGCGTATACATAACTTATTTAAAGTGTGCGTATACATAACTTATTTAAAGTGTACGTATACATAACTTATTTAAAGTGTACATATACATAACTTATTTAAAGTGTACGTATAGATAACTTATTTAAAGTGTATGTATACATAACTTATTTAAAGTGTACGTGTACATAACTTATTTAAAGTGTACGTATACATAACTTATTTAAAGTGTACGTATAGATAACTTATTTAAAGCGTATGCATACGTCACTTATTTAAAGCGTACGTATACATAACTTATTTAAAGTGTACATGTACATAACTTATTTAAAGTGTACGTATACATAACTTATTTAAAGTGTACGTATACATAACTTATTTAAATTGTACGGATACATAACTTATTTAAAGTGTATGTATACATAACTTATTTAAAGTGTACGTATACATAACTTATTTAAAGTGTACGTATAGATAACTTATTTAAAGCGTATGCATACGTAACTTATTTAAAGCGTACGTATACATAACTTATTTAAAGTGTACATGTACATAACTTATTTAAAGTGTACGTATACATAACTTATTTAAAGTGTACGTGTACATAATAACTTCGAAAAGAAGAACTAAAAAAATTCTCTCAGCAATTTCCCCGGCAGTCTCCTGACTTATTAATTACATACGCAGGCATTTCAATCTACCAAGCCAATTTTCGACACCTCTAATATTTATTTACTTCACATATGTCCATGCACATGTGAAAATACAGTTTGTTAATAAATCTGATACTTACACATTGTCTTGTATGTGGAAAGCCTCTTGGTGCGTTACAAATCCCATCAAAAAATTACATATTAAAGAGGTCAATTTAAATGTCAAAGGTCAGGGGGGAGAGACGGGGGGGGTGTATAAGAGGGAGTTGAGAGAAACGGGGGAGAGACAGGAGGGGAGGGGAGAGAGCGGGGAGAGGGAGGGGGAGAGAGGGGGGAGAGAGAGCGGGGAGAGGGAGGGGGGAGAGAGAGGGGGGAGAGAGAGCGGGGAGAGAGAGGGGGGAGAGAGAGAGCGGGGAGAGATGGGGAGGGGAGTGAGAGGGGGGAAGGGAGAGAGCGCAAAAACACGATAGCGCAAAAATTTTAGGGCCACCTTACTCACAATTCTCCTGCGGTGTGCCATATCAAGTTTCGTTCAAATCGGGCAACGAAAAAAATATAAAAAAAATCAATTCCCGATTCAGTGAAGTACTCTTCGGGAGTATTTGATCAATGCAAACAACCTCAGCGGGATAGTTCGCTGGAGCTATCTTATTTTTTTTTTCTTGAAATGATTTTTTTCATCAATCGCTGTCACAAAGGGAACCCAACGGGTTCATGGGTCGTCTAGTATACCATTAAAAATGACGTTGGTCATAGACCCGATACATCAACATCTACTGCAGCAGTTGCACTCTGCTTTACCGTGCACTTGTATGTACTGAACTGGTACTAGATATGTGCAGACTTGCACTACTGACCTCAGCTGACTGGTAGTTGTCATTGATGGCCGATCCCTGATCGAACTCCCCATTTGCAAATTCGTTGAAAATATCTCCCAGAGTCTGAGCTCCGTCGAACACCGTACAAGCGTACTATGGCTTCCAAAAACTTTCTACCAGCCTTCTGGATGCATACAGAAATGAAGATCATCTGAAGTTTTTTTTTGTTCTTTTTGTGGTTTTTTTTTTGGATGTTTTTTTTTTTTTTTGAGAAAATCGTGAATATTAAAAGCAAAAAGGAGGCGACCCTCAAAAAGGAAGTGGCTGGGGTCAAGAAACAAATAATTTATTTCACTTGGCCTTATCAAATGGCCTGTAGAATGGGTGGCACTTGTGGCACAGACAGGAACTGACCTTTATGTATATGATATTGTTGCGGGTTGGAGGTCCAGTGGCAAGAACGCCCGCTCGGTGAGGAAAGTTACGTCGTCTCCCACCAGACTCCCGGAATTGCAGACTGTCGCTCACGGATAATTCCGTGAGGCGGCGGGTTGCTTAACCGACTCTGGACGCCAATACCTCCACCGCGTAGCATAGGGTCTGTTTGTCTAGAACCAATTTACCTAATTAACCACGCGGTGTCGTCTACCGGGGAACCACGCCGTCGGTACGTCTTGCCCGAACCGGATCATTCTACCAACTACCAACCACCTTTCCGGTTCGGATGCAGCCGAGCGGACCTGCCAAGAACATACCGGCTAGGACAAACAGATCACCGGGTATAAAACCCGGCTAAACTCAGATCCGAACCATGCTGGACCAATGAAGGAAAAGACGAAAACGAACTAGGAACATTTCTAATAATGGTTTATTTGCAATCAACTTACAAAAGGATTCAGAGCAGACTTATCGCGGGATAGAGAGGCAAGGTTTACAATGATCAAACACTTTAACAGTTCTACTTAAAGATGGCGCCACACACTCAGACACGCATTCAGGCACCTGTCAGTGGTCGTGCAGTTCGGCCCACAGCCACACGCGCGGAGACCGTGTCTGCGAAGGAGCCCGGGTTGAGCAGAGGGGAGTCCGAGACGGGGATCAGGGCCGCCGACAGGACCCACGAGAGACCCAGTCAAGATCGGGCGCCCTCCAACCAGCGCAACAGACGGGCCGCCGAGGTGACACACGGGCAGACCCTCCATGTCATGACCCTCCTTCTTTCTTTGGCAACCCGCGACTCCAACCATCTCACTCCAACCACTGTCTCCCTCCAACACTGTTTCTCTTCAACCTCAGACTCCAGCTAACACGGCCGACCCACACAGAATCCTCTCTCTACCCTCTCAGGGTGGTGCCGTAATTTATCTCCCAGCCAAGGACTCTACGCTGAGGATCGCTTCGTGATTTACTGATGTCTCTCAGCGGGGAGGGGCCTTGGTGAAGCCGACGCCACTGGACAGGTCCTCCATGGGTCTGCCCTTTCTGGGCGGGATTTCGGCCATGCAGGGAGAAACCCCCCCCCCCCCACGCGTGTCTAGACTCATCAAGAAGAAGCCGCAACACAAAGATTTTGCCCCGGCCAACGGGTCTTCGGATACAGCAGGTGGACAGTGGATCGTGATGGGGGATGGAATATAAAGATTTATTACCCTAACAATAAAAAACATCGCAACGCACCCCTTCGATTTCCCACTAAACACGAGGAGGGAATCTGTCGACACATATACTTAACGGCATAACTTACTTTGGGTTCGCTGTATGTTTGAATGCATATGGTTCCAAGAACCGTAACAATATATATATAATGCAATGTATGCATTAGCTCGATTATATGAAGAGACTGGTGGGGCATGCTTACACATTGTAAGTAATGATGACCATTACACATTGGAAGTCGCTCACCTGCATGTGTTTTTTTTTCCATCTATTTCTTTTCATTTATTCATGTTTTCATTTGCAGATGCTTTTTGATGGTTCTGTGATTTTTATCGGTGTATCGGCTTCGATGTCTGTTGGTAGGAAAAATGTCAGCTTTCTACGTCACCCGGAACTTTCGTCTCAGTCAGTGAGTCAGTGGTTCGAAAAAAACTTTATGTATTAGATTTAAGAGATATAAATTAAGTGCACTTCCCACTTAGTTACAGTGTGTGAAAGACTCATAACTTCCCACTGCTAGAGCAGTATCAGCAGCTACACGACTCCTCACAGTGTCAAGTGGTCTGAAGGCTTTAGAAGCCTTTGTGGCAATAACACATATACTGCCCCCCCCCCTTGGGAAAGGAATGAACCACAGTTGTACCTCCCCACCCTGGTTGGTCCATATCTTGGTACCCTTACAGAACACCTCACATGATTGACACCACACTTTACTATTCTTGGATCCCCTATAAAACGATACTTTACCCTTCTTTGACCACTCATTACCGTACTCAGGTACACTTTACCACTCCCACACCACAATCTATCACCTTTACCACCACAGTTTACCTCCTTAGTCCAAATTTTTACTTTTTTTGGACCATATTTATCATGATTGTACCACATTTTAGCTATCTTGAACAACACCTTCCACTCCAAGAGCACACAGATGGCACCACTTGCACTATAAACTAGCACGTTTATGGGGGTGTCCACAAATTACCGTTCCAAATTCAAACCGTAATAAAAACAATAATAACCAGAATTGCTTTGTAATACATGACCCCCAACTGATATGGTATTTTCTAAGTCCAAACAGGGCATAACTCTGTGAAAAAATGACGAAATGCCCTGAAACTTGAACTCACTCTGTAACTTGTCATAATGAATCTGTGTACCAAGTTTCAGTTGACTATGTTAAAGGGTACGGGAAAAAAGTTTGAAAAACCACAGGTGGGACAGATAGATGGACAGACTGACAGACGGAGAGCAAACCTCTCGTCCCCTCTGATGAAACCAGAAGGGGGTTAATTAATGAACTTGGATACAAAGATGTGCTTTGGTACTTGTGAAAGAACATTTCCCAAAGTTTTATTGTCAAGATCATCCTGCGAATTCAAATGGACATATGGGGACTGCACTCGAATGACTCACAAATGTGTCACCACCTGTGCTTGGCCGCCCGGTACCCCTTCCTCTGCAAGATGCATAATAACACAACATAATCAAATAGTTTAAATGGGAAGAGGACAGAATGAGGAAAAACAAACGTCGTGTTTCATGCCGAAGATAGGACTGACAGGATGTGCTTGATGCTCGAGGTACGCACACTAACCTCTCAATTGTTGTGCCTGGGTTCGAATCCCAACGAATCCCAACCCAGCCATAAACTGTCATCCTGGTGTTTCACAGGCAGGGTGATTCATCAATGTGTGTTTCATTGGCTGAAATAAAATGAATCGGGTTGGAGAGAATTATGGTGAGAGGAAACATTTCACGTGCAACAACTTGAGTTGATGGAAGACCTTTGTTTTTGCCTGTTAGTTCTGTTTTCCTTCTCGGTGATGTAATGATCACGAAGGAGTTTGGACATGCATCACAAGTGGGACATGGGTATTAGGAGACCTCAATGTACTTTTAACATAATTTACAAGGAAATTGGAAGACAACGGCAAAACCAACATAGAATATGGCATTTGAGCCTGGGATCCCATTAGAGTGAAGCGTGTGCTCATATGGGAACGCAAAACTTAAGTCACCCCATATGAACGTGCCCTGGATCGTGTTTGTTTATCTTTGTGTTGATAAACAATATTTGGGGAACATGACCTGTATTTAAGCAAATTCGTCTTGTTGATGATATCCTAAGGCCAAAACACATGTCCAAGACTGATGTTTTTCACGTAGACTTGCAAACGACTTATTAGCAGTTGTTGTCTTTGGTAATCTATGGTGAGATCTGTCTCTGTCATCCTGAAAAATGATCTGTCTAAGCTTTCCATGGGTGACTGCAAGACCACATGTTTGTCTGTTTAAATCCCTCTCCTCTACATAGTTGAATCCACTCCGGTTTTGACATACTTATATTTCTTCAAAAATTTCAGCCCACAGAATTGCAGTAGTAGTTGAGCTTTTTCAGATGTTTGGTGAAAACTGTGGCATGTTGGGGTATGGGGGTAGGAGTAGGAGAGTTTGGGGAGGGGATTATAGTGAGAAGCTATATATGATAGTGATGCTCTCCAGAAAATTTACATCAATGGCTTCATTTATTGTACACTGGTCCTTCCCAATTCCACATCCAGGTGATGCATCACGTCATCACCGGACTTTGTTTTCCTTGTTTATTTATTACCCTCACTAAAAAAAACATCGCAACGCACCCCTTCCATTTACCACAAACCGAAAGTGCTGAAACAAGGGAGGATTCAGTTTTTCCTCCGTTTATTTTCTTTCTTGTTTTCTTATAAGTTTGTCCGGACGATATCTCAGCCGTCCTTGGAGGGAGGAAGCTGGAATTTGGGGACAAAAGTGAGGATGTGCTTTGGCGAAAAAGAGTTATTTTTTTATTTTTTGATTAATCAATTAATTGAGTAATTAGTTAATTATTATGGATTTATTAATTACTTATTTATTTTATTTATCAACCTGGCAATATCTCAGGCACCTTTTTGAGCTCGGAAGCTGATATTTGGACACGAAAGCGAACAAGTGATTTGGCTATAAAAGGCATTTTTGATTTATCGATTAATCAATTAATTATTTAATTTTTCGATTCATTACTTAATTTTCAAAACGTTACAGATTCGGGTGAAACAGTGGTGATTTTGGCATGCTATTAGCCAATTGATCAATAAATTTATTATTTTACGATTATTCTTTATTAATTTTAATTATGCAATCAATTAATCAATTACTGTACACCGCTCCCTCCCTCTCAACTCCCTCTCAATATAGAGATCACTGCTTCGTACGGCAAGTGCTGGGATGGATGAGGTGAGATGGATGGATCAAATGGCCTTTTCCTGTACGACACTTCATTAAGTTCTGTGTATCTATTTGACAGTGACAGGTGTATTCTAGGTTATTGATTATTTTGTAAATTGATGTGTGCCCCTTTGGTGAACATGGAATGATGGACATTGTCAACAAGAGCCAATAATAAATATTGTGAAAATCTGCAAAGAATGGGCAAGTTGGGTGAAAATGTTTTTGAGGATGCCCTAATAGCTCGATGGGACCGTTGCCAATACAATAAAACATTGAGCCGTAAATAGCTCGAAACAGACAGCCTAGACCGGAGTTGGAGGCCCTGAGCCAAATGAAGCACCATGCCTGTTCTGGCGCTCAGCAGCGTTATCCATTCTCTCACATGGAAGCACAAGGCTGCAGCATGACATCACATCGTTCCTTCTGACCCACATTTAAGATCTACATCCACATTTATTGGGAATATTTCCGTTTTCATGATTCATGGGCTAAGTTGTGAAGTTGTGTTGTTCTCAGAGTTTTGTTCCAAGGGCTCTTTTCAAGATCATCACCAAGCCTCAGACAACTTCCAACTGGTATTCATTTGTAGTAATATTCCCATGGATGTTTTTTTTTTTATAAGATCTCCGTGAGTTTCTTCTTTCTTGTTCCCATTGCTCCAAATATCACTGGTACAATTTCGGCACTCATCAGCTTCCAAGATTTTTGACTTCATCCTTGAGGTCTTGATATTTGGTCATTTTCTTGATTTCTGCATTATTTAGATCAAAATCACTGGGTACCGAAACCTCAATTAGCAATGCCGTCTTTTTTTTTTTATACCTACATGCAATATCCGATTGCAGTGCTTTGTTTGCGATGTTCACGCTCGATGGTATCACAAGGTCATATGTGAGCATTACTTCCTTGTTTTCAATTATTGTTTTTGGTTCATGTTTCCATGAGATTTCTGGGAATGGGATATTGAAATTTCTGCAGATGTGCCAGTGATTTACTCTACATACCTTGTTGTGCCTTTTTGTGTACAGTTGTTCTGACATGAGGTTTTTTTTTTACATCCTGATCGGAGCCGACTCGTGCTTTCTGTTTCTACCTTGCAGAACTTACACCTGCCCGATTGGCTCATTCCCGCTAATCGTTGGGTGTGGGTGTGTTTGATCAGCTTCATAATGATATACGGTATATCCAAAATATCCAAAATAACGCAAATTAAAAAAAGGAAAATCGAAATCACACTTCAGTTTCCTTTTTAGAATTGCAAATCGATAATAATAATATATTTCACACTAAATTATTGGATAAACGAGGTACTTTTCCATTCCATATTGTATGAATGCCTTTCTTAGACAGCGATATTCCAGAGAAGCTCGTCTATGGTACGGTTTCAGGTGAAATAATTAGGACTGTGAGAGCAACCACACACACAACACTGAACTTGTCAATAGATTAAAACAGCAAGTCAGATGTTTACTAACACAGGAAGCTGCAGTTAGCAGATTAAAACAAGTTTTGTTTGAGATCATAAAATGACACCAAACGGAATTAGTGAAATACAATACGAATAGTGAAAATATTATAATGAGATATTTATAAAAAAAGGTCATTAAAAAAATATACATGGAAACCTTTTAAACCCATTTCAGTGGTTGTCAGGAGACAAGGAAGCAGTTAAAATGAGAAGGGCACTCTTTGACATCGTGACGTTGCTGGATTTGCCTCTGCCGACATTATTACATCATTATACCAAGTTTGATTTAAATCCCTGAACCCAGATTCAAAATATTAAATAATTCTGGCTGCCAGACCATGCGTCCAATCAGATTGAAATTTAAAACACATATTCCCCATGACTACGAGATCATAATTATGATGTTTCACATCACATATTCACATCACATGATGTTTCACATATTGGTGAAACAGTTCAAAATAAATAAATAAAATTTAGATTTTCATTCAAACCAATATGGCTGCCAGACCATGTGACCTATTAATTATTCGTGAACACCCTGTTATCCGCAAGGCTTGCCAAAAAAATGTGGGTGAAGTTTCCCCTTGATCCGTCAAGTCATTCTGGCAAAGAAAATTTTGAAAGGTGTTTTCTTCAAAAAATCAGAGCTGCAAAAGCACATGACCTATGACATCATAAGTGGAGAAATTTTTGTTAATCAGGAACAGGCGATCATGCATGCAAAGTTTTGCCTCGATCTGTTCAGCTGTTTCGGAGAAGAAGATTTTTGAAGGTTTTTATGTTAAAATAAATATATGGCTGGTGAACCAAGTGAATGATGATGTCATCAATCCCCCCTCAGAGTCAACCCCACCTGGTATTAATTCAACAGCCCAGCGGGATTTGAACTCAGGATCCTAGGATCCCAAGCCCACCACGCTAACCATTAAGCCAACACCAGGCATACATTTTTGAAATATCATGCTGTGTCTCGTTTTTGGCCCTATCGCTCAATGGTGAAGAATCACTTTTTAAGTTAAATATTTCTCCAATCCAGAGCTTTACCAAAGTCTAATCGATTTGTCCATGTCACACACCCAACATGTCCCCCAAGTTTCATCCAAATCCATCCACAACTTTTTGAGATATCCTTCACACGAACAAACAAACAAGAAGAAGACGTCGTGCAGAGCACGATACTTGCAAAATCCATAAAATAAAATTTGACCTAAAAAAAAAAAAATTGGTGGTTGAATTCAATGACCAAATATGCAACTCCTCGTCAAATTTCAAGTGAATCGGATGAAAATTGACAGTTTTGGAAATTCGGCCTATGTTGACCTTTTGGCCTATGTGGACCTCCAAAATAATTGGTGGTTGAATTCCGTGACCCAGAAGATAAATCCTCTTCAAATTTCAAGTCAATCGGATGAAAATTGAGCATTTTAGAAATACCACCTTAGTTGTTGACCTTGGGCCTATGTTGACCTTTTCACCTTTTGACTTCAAAAACAATAGGCTTCTTCCTTATGACAAACTCTATCATGTGGTGAAGTTTCGTGAAGTCGGTTTAAAATTGTGACCCGTAGGCGACAAACAGACAGGATGAAAAATCACTCGCAGAGTGACAACTTGGCAAAACAGCACAACGTAGAACGGCACTCGGTAGAGCGCACACCTCTGCCAGGTGGAACGGTTCACATTTTGCATCCCAAAAATCCAATCCGCTTGCTCTTGTCACCCATCTAACTCATCCACCTTGTTTTGTCAGAACTCTCTTCCACAACTTTTTGAGATATCGTGATATATTTAGTTTTTGGCCCTATCTATCAATTTTAGAAATTGTCAATTTTAGAAAATTTCAGAGCGTTTGGTTGAGCGGTTTGAGCTGGAGGCGAGTAGACAGACAAACACACAAACAAACGGAGGTGATCAACATACTTGTCAAAAAAAAAAAATTCTTTGCCAAATAATGACAAAATTGACTGACCAATATAATGGAAAAATCTTCTATTTTGTTAGTAACAGACAGAAAGGGGTGAAAACGACCTCCTTCACCTTCGGTGGAGGAGGTGATAAAGCTGAATATCGGGTGTTGTGAAATTAACAAAATTTACTGCAATCCTTTAAATTACAGAATATTTTAGGAATAGCCAACACTGTACAATTAATTTTTTTTTTTAAAAATTCCGTGCGTGCCTGTGTGTGTATCTGGAATATCTGGTGTGGCCTCATTGAATTCAACACAAATGAAGAAAACGTGCTGAGTTTATGATCCCGGTCAGGTCAGGTATTGGAGCATGCGCCGGAGCAGCGCGTCGCTGCGTCCACTTTCCGCCGGGACTCCAGGACCTCTGTCTGGTCATCCCCGAGGCAGACGCCTGGCCCATCCCCATCCTCTTGAGAGGTTGATCAACCTGCTGCAACCATGAGGAACGTGGTCGACCCATTGCCCTCCTCCACTCACGAGGCTCCCTCGCTGAGAGAATCTAGTGAGCAGGATCAGCGTCAGCAAAACGACCCACATGTCCCAACAGCCGCAGATCATGCTCACGGACCATGCAGGTAACAAAGCTCATTTGAGTCTCTCTCAGCAACTGCTCGTTGGACACAAAGTACGATCAGTGATAGCCACCGATTCTCCGAAGAGACCGGGTACCTGGTCAGAGTCCAAGTCTCATGCGTAGAGCAAGACTAGAAGCACCAAGGACCTGAAGACTCAGACTTTTGTCCTCCTGCACAGGTACCGACAGCACCACACTCCATAATCCAGTGAATCCATGACTCCCCAGGCCCGACCCAAACTTCTATTGACCTCTGGTGCACAGCCAGCAGAGACATGAATATCACTGCCAAGGTAAGTGAATCCCTCCGTGACCTAAACATCCTCACCACAAACAGGAACAGACAAGGCAGCAGCATCCAAGATGTCACCGAAAGCCTGGATCTTAGTTTTGACCCAAGAAACCCATAATCCCAGCGGCTCAGACTCCTCATTCAGCACCTCGAGGGCCCCCAAAAGGATATCTAAAGTCTCCGCAAAGATGACTGCATCATCTGCGAAATCAAGGTCCGAGATCTTGACATTCCCAAACGATGCACTGCAGCTTGATCTTTCTGACATCCTCCCTAAAATCCAGTCCATACAAGTGCTGAAAAGTGTGGGGGCCAGTACACACCCCTGACGAACTCCAGTAACAACTGGAAATAAGTCACAGATGGTATCACCACATCTCACAGCACCCTCAGTACCAAAGTGCAATTCATACATTAGATTGATCCGTTTTGGTGGCACCCCACAGAGACCAAGAATCCTCCAGAGGGCATCCCGAATCACTGAGTCGAAAGCTTTGCAGAGATCAACATCGGCTGCAAGCATCCCCTGCCGAAACCCTCGTCTGCGTTCGGTGAGGATACGAAGGGCAAGGATACGGTGTCAATGGTTGACCTCTTTGGTGCAAAGCCTGACTGCTGTGGGTGCTGGTGCTCAAGCAGATGGTGGAAAACCCTATTAAGAATGAGAAGGGCACTCAGTAGAGCGCATACCTCCACCATGCAATGCCTGATCCACGAGAACCTATCGGGCCCAATACATTTTTGAAATATCGTGCTGCACAGTACGATATCATTTTTGGCCCTCTCTCTCTCAATGGTGAAGATTCATTTTAAAAAACTTAAATAACTCTCGTATCCAGATCCGCATTCGGATCTTCACCCAAATCGAATCAATTCTTCCTTGTCACACAACCAACCTGTCCACAAAATTTCATCTGGATCCATCCACAACTTGTTGAGATATCCACAACAGACAGACAGACACACAAACAGACAGAGAGGGGTGAAAACATAACCTCATTCACATTCGGTGGCGGAGGTAATTATCTGAGCAAACACCTTGCCCGGTACCAAGAGCAGCGTCACCTCTCGGGAGTTGCTGCAATTCTGGCGATCACCCTTCCCTTTCCATAGAGGGACAACAAGGCCCCTCTTCCAGTCGGTTGGGATGATGCCTGTGTTCCAGAACTGCATGCAATGACACGAGCACAGCAATTCCACCAGCCTTGAGAAGTTCAGCATGGATGCCACAGATCCCTGGAGCTTTACCCCATTTCAACCGATTCACCGCAGCCTGTGTTTCCACAAACGAAGGTGGATCACAGTTGATTGGAGGGTCAGCAATAGGGATAGTAACACCCTTGTTATCCAACTCAACAGCTGGTAGATCAGCCTGGTACAGCCGCTCAAAGTAACCGGCCCAATGGACCTATACTACAGACTCCTCTGTCAAGAGCCCACCACCTTCTACTCCAACTGCAGCACACTGAGGGATGGGCCTGGAGGAACATAATGTGCGCATTCCCCTGTAAGCAGGACGAGAATCCCTTGACCACAGGTGATGCTCTACCTCGTCAAAGATTCCTCACACATAGGCCTCCTTGTCCACCCTTCGCACACGTACAGTTTTACGCCTCAACTCCCTGAACAGCTCAGCTCTGCCATTAAGCCTGGCCCTGTGGCTCTGGTCAATGGTATCCAGTGTCCCTTGAGAGACAAAATTCTTCTTCACCCTCTGGTGGGATCCATGACATTCACTGGCAACAACAACGATGGTGGTCTTGAAGGCACTCCACAACTCTTCAGGATTCCCCAAAGCACCCAGACCCCCCAAATCCCCACTCAGCCTGTTCACAAACTCCTCAGCTTCCCTCTCATCCTTGAGCTGGTGAACATTCAGCCAAGGCTGGGATGGTACCTTTGTCCTTGATTTATGCTGCAACTTCAGAGTTGCAACCACAAGCCTGTGGTCAGTCTTGAGGAACTGAGCACTCCGGTAGTCCCTGCAGTCCTGGATCATCCTCCAGCGACCATCTATGAGAACATGATCAATCTCCTTTGCCAAGCCACCAGTGTTGAAATAACGAGTCCAGTGATGAGCTTGTGGGCGCTGAAGCCATGAACCAGCCACCCTCAATCCATGACTTCTTGCAAAGTCAAGGAACTTAGTGCTATTCTGGTTCATAGTTCCAGATCAATGGGGACCAACACATGTCTCATAACCATCCGTATCAGTTCCAGTCGATACATTGAAATCCCCCAAGACTAGAAGAGTATCTCGTATGGGGCACTGATCAACCACAGACTCGAGCGTGGGATGGAATGCGTCCTTCATGGTGAGATCACTCGCCTCAGTCGGAGCATAGACAGAGACCAGGGAAATGACACCTAAGGAGTGACGAATCCTTTATCTCATAATTCACTCGTTGACCGGTGTTACCTCAATTATCATTGGAATCAGCTTAATGGACACAGCTACAACAACTCCTTGGGTATGGTAACCATCAGAGCGACCAGACCAACAGTAGGTGTAACCACCCTTCATGATCTCGCCACTGTCTGGTCTGCAAACCTCAGAGAGAGCTGCAATACCGCTGTTCAAACAATTACGCTCAGATGATAACAGAGGCAGGTGATCATCTTCTCTTGGGGATAGGACATTTCAGGCACCCACTCGAAGGGACCACCTCAGGTTACCACAAGGAGACCGCCGTCTGGTGGACGACACCTCAGCATCACTCTGACACATACGACCGCAATCTGACCCAGGAAGGATACCCTGTGGTTTCCCTCCTATCATTAAAGATTGGGTGTCCTGAAGGCTTTGCCCCAATCCCATTATCCAGTGAGGTGCCCTGCAAAGGGAAGCCGCACAGGAGGTACTCACACGGAGTTTTTCTTGTTTGTTGTGGAGTGAAGTGTTTTATGGTGGCCGGAGTGCAAATCCTGCCACTAACCTCCTAAAAAAAGTAACCCAACTGCAGGAGGACGTTGGGCACTAGACATGGATGGCCATTGGGTCACTCGGAGCTCCTTCGCTCTTTGACAGGTTTTGTTTTAATCCTGGTGGGTGTCCATATCAGACACCCTCCTCACCGGGAAACCTGGTGGGGGAGACGGTTTAGTCGCCAACAACCCGGCCACGAAACAGGTTAGTACAGGTTTACATGGTACCTGTAGCAAATCACAGATCTAATCTGGCCTGACCTATGATCCGATTAGTCATTAAATACGAGGTGCTTGTTCTTGCACTGAGTGTGCGAACGTACATGGTGAGTGAACATTCATGAGCACATGCTTGAGAGTGCTGGGTAACTGATTTTCATTTCCCTTGATATACCTGTGCCAGAAAATTCGACGGTATGATGCAGAGTCAGTCAGTGCACTTACATTTGAGCTGTCCAGTCTGGGTTTGATTCAAGACCTGACAATAAGCCATCAAATTGGTGGTTCAAAGACAGGCATTTGGTGCTTCATCACAAAATGCAACCATCCATCACACGTCTGGCTTAATGGTTAAGGTAGTGGGCTTGGGATCCTAGGGTCCTGAGTTCAAATCCCGCTCAGCTGTTGAATTAACACCAGGTGGGGTTGACTCTGCCTGTCATCCTTCCGAGGTCGGCAAAATGAGTGCCAGCATGCTGGTATACTGTGTCGGAGTGGCGACCCGTCCAGGATTGTTCCCAATAGCCTAGGAGACTGCTTCGGCAGCACCAACGCTCTGCACAGAGTATGGTCCTAATGGATGGATGATCACACGTCTCATGACGCTGCGCCGCATTGCATACACTGTTCCCAACAAATCTGAGTCAGGAATTTTTTTTAACTGGTGGAGACTGAGAACGTTGCCAAGTATGTATGGTTGACCACTCGGGTTCCAGTGCAAAGTGAAGGATCCACATCTTGTCAGGAATCACAATCTCGTGCAACAAGTCTCGACAATTTTTATCCACCATTAACACCACTGCACGACGCTTTCCTCCTGGACACGATGCACCGTCCGTCGCCATCTTGGAAAATCATCGAATTTTCTTTTCCACTTGATATCACTTGACGCTATAACTACAAGAGTTTATAGACGTTGCCACAAGTTTTCGGTATATTTTCATCATTCTGCGTTAATATAGAACAAAATAAAGAATAAAAAAATACGGGTAAGCCTTCAACGATCCTCCGACGTGTGTGGGTTTTGGGATTGTCCAGCGTGACAACAATATAAGAATTTAAGCTCGTGCATGATGAGATTAGGATTGAAGTTATAATGAATATCAGTAATGAATTGCCCCAATTGATGAAGTTTCCTGGAAGTTTAATTCGTAAAAGTCTTGACAATTGCGGAGGCAAACACGACACACCTTCGAAGAAGGCATTTGATCGAAAAACAAAATGGCCGTGTGGTCGACAAGACCTTCGATCGATGTATCGAGGCACACCGGTCAGTCACAGGCCTTTCATGGTTTCCTCATTGAATATTTTCATCAACATTCATGTTGTGCAGTTTCTTTCTTTACATTCACATGTTGTTTTTTTCTTTTTCTCCGTCGAACCAGATGGCGGCCTAGCAAAATAATGAATACATACGTTTTTTAAAAGAAGACAATTTTTAAGCAGCGAATAACAATCGGTGAAATTACAACACAAAGAGAGCAGATATAATGGCCTGGACCGAAAAGGCCATTCTACTAACGCTCTGTGTTTGGCCCTTCTCAGCACAAGTGTAGCCCAACCTCAGCACGAGTGACGACGGGAGGCCAAATGAACGAGGCGCAAAGCATGGTGGTGAGGCGTGTGAGGGGAAGCAGCCCTTTTGTGGCTGCGGAGACCCTAGAGTGATGTGGCTTGGCTCTCCTTGCCCGCTTCGATTGCTCGATTCGTTCCGCCAGCCAGAAGCCGCCCACAGATTTTTCTCGCTGTGCGTTTCCACGCTCTCTCTGCACCCTGCAGCGTATTCGGGTTTCAGCACCGAGCCCAAACACCACCCTGTTCGCTCCTGCACACCCACCCTCCCTCTTTTTACTGCACTCCCATCATGTCCTAATGCCTTGTCGTTTTGAATGTCCATGAAGGTTTTTGTTGCTTCGCACACCGAGTCCCAATGCTCCTACAATATTCAAAATCCTGCTTTGCACGTGTCTTTGTGCACTTTCTTCTCGGCCATGGTTATTGTCCATTTTCGTGGTTTTTTTGTTTTTTTTTTACCCCACCCGCATTGCACAGATGTTGTTTGTTTTTTCTTTTGTTTTCGTCTACAACAGATCTGGTGATTGGTTTTAAGTTGAACGAGGATCGAGTCGGAATCTTTAAAATATGTCCTTTGAAATAGCATTAAGATATTGCAGTAATTCATTGCACGTCGGTGGATTGCTATTTGGGCGAGTTGGTCAACATCTGGTCTACGTGACAGCAGGAACATGAGGTGGCATTGATCCCACAAGATGAGGATTACTTAGTACATTTGCTCCAAAAGGACCGAGTGTAGTTTCATGAAAGACAATGGTGGTTGTGGTTGCATATTGATATGATAGCTGAACACATCCCAAAAGATATATACTGTATGTATATATATATATATATATATATATATATATATATATATATATATATATATATATATATATATATATATATATATTTTATCCAGATACTTTGTTGACCAGGGAAGGTGTGTGAAGTTCTTATCATGTTCCTAAAATCAGACCTGCATACGATTTGATGGAGAGGGACATTGTCATCCTGAAACGTATCATCCTGAAATCTGTCATCCCTTTGGTCAAGCTGTCAAACTTTCCCTTCTGATTTATGATAACAAGGCTTCTCTTCCCTTTCTTCTCTTTCCTTTACTCCTTCCCTCTTTGTAGTGTTTTCACCTCTCCTCTCTGGATCTATCCCACCCCATGCTGTCATCCCTTCCCCTCCACAGTGCTGCTCAACTGCCATACCCTCCATCTATCGTAGTTATGTTTTTTTTTTGTCATTCTCAATATTCCATTCTTACATCCAAGCCTAACGTTTTGTTTATTCACCGTTTCCCTAAACCTTGTAAGGAATAGTGTATACCACTTTAGGCACATCAACCACACATCTGTTACAAATGTAAGTAACACAGCCACAGCCTATTCCCATCATTCCCTTATTACCTCCGACACCGAAGGTGGAAGAGGGTAATGTTTTCACCCCTGTCTGTTTGTTTGTTTGTTTGTTTGTCTCTCTGTCTGTTTGTGTGCAGGATATCTCAATAAGTTGTGGACGGATTTGGATGAAACTTGGTGGACAGGTTGGGTGGTGACCATGACAAATTGATTCGATTTTGGTGAAGATCTGATTATTTTTTAAGTGATTCTTCACTATTGAGAGATAGGACCAAAAATGATATATAGCATGATATTTAAAAAATGTATTGGGCCAGATATGTTCTTGTGGATCAGGCATTACGTGGCAGAGGTACGCACTCTACTGAGTGCTCTTCTCGTTTAACGTTGTGCTTCTCCTCATTTTGTTTCCATATAAAGTTCTAATTTCATCCCACCCCATGGAATAACCTTAACCCCAATCTCCTGTTCCTCCTGCAAGCCTCTCACTTCCACCCCACTTATTCTCATTTAATCCCTACTTCTATATATCACCCATTTGCACTGCACTGACCTTATGTCCAGTTGCAGCTCTCCACCTCCCATTTCACATCCCACTTCTCATTTCCTGCTTCTGCTTTCTACCCTTGTCAACCTGTCTTCCCATTCCATCTCCTATACTTTCGTCTTATTGTTTTGCTCACCTGGACTTTAGTTCGGTGAGCTTATGCGATCGAGTTGTGTCTGTAGGTGAGTGAGTCAGCGAGTCAGTCAACCTGAAAACACTTCAGTCATCGCTTGAACCAAACACACAATTTTGATGAATCTTGGTCACAAGCTTCATATCCGATGCCTAACGAAGGTGCCTTGACCATATCAAAATCTGCGCTCATGAAGGGAGTCTACCGGGGAGAGGGGGGGGGGTGCAGTGAAACTTAACCCCCCCAAAAATAGGTATTTGCTCTCTTCTCCAAAACTACACACACAATTTTGATGAAACTTGACCATAAACTTCATCACCCATGATGTACCAAAGATTTTTTTCACAGCCTTAAAAAAAAACAGGGTCGAAGGGAGTTTGTGGGGGGCTTGAGTGACTGTTGCGACTGATCCAGGTGAGCATCAAGACACGCGGCCCTATTTTTATCTCGACACCCCATTGTCTGATGATCTGATCTGGAAATAATCTTCATTTCTATCCACAACCTTCCTTCTTACCTTCAAGTTGTCAGTATTCAAATTGGCAGTAGGGTTCATGTTGGCAGTGCATCATCATCTCAGGTCATCCTCCATCCCTACCCCTGCTCTATCATACCCATGCCTTTTTCTTGCTCCGATAAAGAGTTAACACCAGAAACTTCAGCTTCTCCTGACTTCCCACAGCGGTTAGCATACTGTAATCAACGTTCTGTTGATTACATCCATTGTTCTACTTGTCCGATGATGCAGATCGACACAAGCTTTCACCTATGAGATTAATTCTTCATCATGTTCTTTTATAACCTGATTAACCCTCCCCTACCTCTCTTCAGCTATTTGCAAGTTGCAACATTTACTTACCTCTTATCTCTCTCTCTCTCACCACCTTCTGTCCATTCATAGCCTTATGTCCACATGTTGTTCTACTATCTGTGTGTTACCTGTCACCATGCTTTTCCATGAAGCTAGCTTTTCGAAATAAAACAAAACCTTTCTCTTTGATTCTCATTCCTGGATGAAGGATACATTTTTTCCCAATCCTTTTTCAGAGAACTGTCCAAGTGGCAAATAATTTAGAAATTGTATCAATCAAAATACCTGACCTTTTGTAGACTATCTCTTGCATAATAACTAGTCAAGACTACCTACATCTATTCCTCAAGCGACTGCTTCTACCAAATAACTTTTCTCCATATTGTATTGGTTAATCTAATTGAGACTGAAGCTTTCATACCATTCCTCCAGGAGAGGCAACTACTCTAGAATAGTCCTTTCTTGTCTCATTAAAGTCATTTAGTCATTTTCTCCTTGAAGAGCAACAAAACCAAATTGAACTAGAAGGGCACTCGGTAGAGCACATACCTCCGCCGCACAATCCCTGATCCACGAGAACATATTGGGCCCAATACATTTTTGAAATATAATGCCATATATCATTTTTGGCCCTATCTCTCTATGGAGAAAAATCACCAAAAAAAATTAGATAATTCTCATATCCACATCCAGATTCGGATCTTCACCAAAATCAAATCAATTCGTTCTTGTCACACACAAAACATGTCCACCAAGTTTTGTCCGAATCTGTCGTCCACTTTTTGAGATATCCTGCACACAAAGAGACAAACAACCAAACAAGCCGGTAGGTGGCGATGGGTCGCCGAGCAGGACTGTTAGTATTGCGACACTTTGACCGCTGACCTACTGGAGATAGGTCATTATGCAAATGAGCAAACTTGTACTACTCATCAGGGAGTATTCACGTGCAAAAATTTGTTTGGATCGGTTGAGCCGTTTTGCCGGTAGGGGGACTTGAATAGACATTTTGACCGAAAAATGCACTTATTGACCTTTGACCCCTGAACTAATCGAGATAGGTCATTATGCAAACGAGCAAAGTTGTAGTACTCATTACGGTCTATAAACATGTAAAGTTTTATTTGATTTGGTTCAATCGTCTTGAAGCTAGTGTGATTTGAAGTTTCAGCAGGAATGCTCAATGGCCCTCGGACACCCAAGTTGAGAGGGTTGCCATTTGGAAACTATAAGATATAGAGCAAAATCGATGTCATAGAGCGGATAGGGAATCACCTTAACATTATGCATATCAAATCTCATCCAGTTCCATCTACTGATAACTACTTGGTAACCATTTGAATGAAAAGTACCGAAAATGCGGTTTGAAATCAGAAATCCCAAAAGTTTGAAGGGGTGCTGTGGGTGAACAAAGATCGAAATCGAAAATCCGGCTTGATCGTTTGTGCACAATCTATTCCAGACGATTAGTGTGAATTTTCATGACCATCCGACCATAACCCTAGGAGGAGTAGCATTTGGCGCGAAGGCACCTCCAGCTCTCGCAAAGTATCGATTTTCGCAATAATTGACCTTTGACCCCTGAACTCAGCGAAATCGGTCAATATGTCCTGAGGAAAGTTGTAGTACTCATTGAGTACCATGAACCTGCAAAGTTTCATTCGTATCGATGCACTCACCTGGTCGCTAGGGGGCCTTCAATTTTCGCCAATTTTCGCGCATACCCTAATTGTAGGGGGCGCTGTGAGTAAAGTATTCCATATATCACAAAAACCAGAATATATTTGATAAAGCATCATTTGTAGATCATTCGTGCCAAATTTCATAACCCTATGTGGGATAATGGCTTTCGGAATTGATTTCGCGTGAACGGTACCGATTTTGAAGGTTTTTCGGTTGTTGCTGGGGAACCAAAGCGTCCCGAGCAACCATCACAATTTCCAAAGCACTAGGTCATAAGATGAACCTCCCACCCGAGTTTGGTCAAAATACATCCATGTTTACTACCAATTATGCTGATGACAAACAAACAAACATCCAAACAAACATCCAAACAAACAGACAGAATTACTGACAATAAGGTTCACCTATTTAGGCGACCCAACAGACAAACAAACAAACAAACAGACAGAGAGGGGTGAAAACATAACCTCCTTCACCTTCGGTGGCGGAGGTAAAAAGGGAAGAGGATTGTTGTTTTTGACCTTGTGGGATCATCATCCACACTTGTACTGTGAGCTCTCTCTGTCATCTTTTACCGACAACCAAAGAGGTTAATACATGTTCATCATATTATATGGCTTGTCTGTGTTCTAAGTCCAAGTGTTCTGCTCATCTCCGCAGCTACATGCCTTATGTGCTATCTGTCATGCGAGATCACCAGACTCGACGTGTTCAATCATAACTCATCCTTCCAACGTTATCTGTCTGAATCCCATTTGTTTTTGTTCGTTCCCATCAATGTTTCCCTGTTTCCAAACATACCTGCTTCCTGGGTATTTCTGTGCAAGCTTGTTATTACTCATCTTTCTAATATCAGTCCAAACATTCTCAACTTTGTTATTTTTCTGAACAATAAAGAATGGAGCCTTAACATACTCAGAATGAAAAGGTGATGAACTTTATTATAACACTTGCTGGCTTGATACATTCTAAGTCTAATTACCCCGTGCACGCAAAGCGAAAAGTGGGGTTAAGCAATTGGCTCATTTCTATCTGTCTGTCTGTCTGTCTGTCTGTCCTTCCACCCAAAGTTTTTTTGTTCACGATCGAGGAATAACTTAATTTCAATGGAATGTTATATTTGGAACATGAATTGGAACATGGATTGGGAAAACGAACATGTAGTTTTATAGTACTTTCGCTCTGAATTTGTCCCGACTGCAGATGCGCAGAGAGGAGTGAGCTGATATTTTTACTCCGTCTGTCTGGCAGTCAAACAAAATTGAAAATCATTCCAAACAGGAAACTTACTGTTTTAAGGACGTCATAAAGGACACAAACAACAGGCACAAATCACTATTTTAACATGTTAAATAAAATTGTGTAAAAAGACGCCGCATCAATGGCAGTAAGCTTCTGGAATTTATTTTTCGACGACCTTTAAAATCTTTATTTTATTTCAATTGAATTATATACTTGAACACTGCAGAACACAAATAACCTTTTTAGCACTTTCAAAACCCTTCTGTTTCGCAGTACTTGGACAAAATATTACGGGTTTTTTTTTTTACGTCATCACAACCAATCATATGTGCTGCTCGTGGATCACGCCCTTGTCCTTATTTCTTAAGACAGTGCGGGGTAAGGTGTTCTATGAATTCTCTAGTTACTGATGCAATGACTGCAATATCAAAACCCTTTCTTCTTATGCTCCAGAATTAATGATTCGCACTTATGGAAACATTTTGTCCTTACAGGATGGTGTAGAGGTAGCACACTTACCTTTGAGCTATCGAATCTGGGATGGAAGCACTACAAACTGTCGGAATGGTGTTTCACAGGCAGGTCATTGTGCTCTTCCTTGGATGGCCGATAATCCGGGGACTCATCTGCCAGCATTAGCTTGTGGACGTTCAAGATCCCATGGTATAATTTGTGAAGAGTGCGTGAGTTATCGCTGGTACTTTAAAGAGATAGTAAGTCGATTTACAGAAATATTTTGTTTGGTGCATTTAGTCTTGTCTACTGATGAACATTTACATGAATTGTGCCCCATACTGTGATTACCCAATTAAAATTTTTTTACATCCTTCTGCTTCCCGATGACTTCATAGTGGAGTTTTCTTTTTGCAGACCTTCCTAGAAATGCACGTAAGCAATGTTAATTCACAAACATGAAAAGAGGTAGTAAGATAGTATACTACCTTCAGAAAAGCTGGAGGAAGAAAAGTAGAAGCAGCAATTAAAGTGAAACATTCAGCAACTTTCTGAGCATCCTTAGATCTGATCATTATTGAACTTTTGACTTTAGATCCTTACATAATGTAACTTCAGACATGTATTAGTAATTACCACGGAGGCAGCCATATTTGGTCCATTGTTGGTCATCATGGTTGCCCTTTGTAGCCAAAGACGGCCATTCACATGTTTGGTGAACAACCTGGGAACGTGAATTTGATTATAGTATTGGAGCTGCTGCCCAGACAACAACCACATTGAGATACCAAACAGTGATAGCCTGGTGTCACGGGATATCCAAAAAGACGAGACCACTTGGCACATGCAGTTTTAGGCAGGAATTTGTAATTTGTTGAGGGTGTCGGTGATAATTCACTTACTCTTTGTGAAAGACACCATGGCATCTTTATTGTCCCCCAACATCTAGTGCAGGTAGATGGAGCCTCTCGCCTAACGTAATTCTGACGAACCCCACACATTGCCCTGCATTTGAAACACCGGGGTGACAGCTTATAGCTGGGTTAAGATTCAAACTCAGACGACACAGCTCCATCCATCCATCCATCGGGACCATACTCTGTGCAGAGCTTTAGTGCTGCCGAAGCAGTCTCCTTGGCTATTTGGGCACAATCCTGGACTGGTCACCACTCCAACATGGGATACCAGTATGCTAGCACTCGTTTTGCCACCCTCAGGAGGATGACAGGCAGAGTCAACGCCACCTGGTATTAATTCAACAGCCAAGTGGGTTTGAACTCAGGATCTTCGGATCCCAAGCCCACCACCCGAACAATTAAGCCAACACCAGACATACTGGACAGCTCGAAGGTGTACACGTATACGTCTGAGCTATCCTGCCAGCCCACCGTGGGCATACATCACATCGTCTTTGTGTTTACTCACTAAGTGTGTACCCACAGGCCCATAAGTGGCATGGCAGCACATGTGGTTCACATTCAGTAATGGACAACAATGACTAATTGCGAAATTCGCTGAATTTGCATTTGCTGGTTGATATGGCGCTTTTTAATTTCTCATGAGAATCTAAACCACAAAAAAGACTACAACGATCAGTTCTATAGTAATTCCAAGTTGTTGAAACACCTCTTGCTTCCCTTTACATAAAGTAGAGCACATGTTCAAAACAACTAAAAATTCACCATAAAATGCATCATTGTCAATACTAATAACTGTTTTACAAAAGTTCAAACACAACTTGTCACCTGCCATATATATCTCCTAGATACCTGTAGGTGTTCACCAGCTTTCTTCCATTTGTTCACCTGTTCCATAATGCTGAACTAAATAGCAATATTGCTTACTTCAATGAAACTCACCATGAAAAAGTTTAGCTTTCAGTTTTGCCTATTTTTCCCGATATCCCGATTTATTGCAAGATAAACACGTAGCAGGACAGCTGGGCATTCATGAATGCAATGTTCAGTGAGCCTCACAGAGAACACAATGCTGTCGGTGCTGGCTCGGCGATATGTATGCAGTTGGGCACCTGCCAACGCTGAGCTTTTGCCTGGGAGCTGGCAGGCTTTGGGCAAACTTTTGTGTGGGTCATCTCACCAAGGGAAACCTCACCCTGAGAGCACATAAAACCCACCATCACACCACGCATTACATAGAGCCAGAACACTGCTGGGAAGAAAGACAGACGTTGGGTGAAAGTGCAAGAAAGGGATAGACGACGATGGAGGTTGCAGTGGTGGGAGTAAGAGGAGGATGTAAGAGTAACAATGTAGCAGAAACATGAGAATGTAGTGTAATACGAGGGGAAATAAGAAGAGGTTGTAAACAAAAAAGTAAAAGAAAAGACATGACGTTAAGAAAAGAAGGGGTAAAACTCATATAATGGGTTATTGTGCAAGAAATGATCAATATAGGAGGAGACATAATAGGTAAGGTAAAGGCAAGAAGCTGAAAGAAAAGCAAGAATCTTAAGGAAAGGGAAAATCTGGAGCTTACGATGAGGGAAGAGTACAGGGAGCAACAGCAGGCAGGTCCAAAAGAGAAATGAAGAAAAGAGCAACACAATTCTGCGTCTGCCAAGGCACCCGCTGCCCCTAGGCATGCAGAAAGGCAGACACAGTATGTCCACAGCACTTCATTTCCTTTAAACAATCGCAGCCTCTGTCCAGATTGCTGATGAATTGTTTTGTGCGTAGCTCTATGGATAGAGAGTACTTTGGGAAGAAAGGAAGGAGAATGGAGGGATGAAGTTGACGTGGATGGAGGGGGTACAGAGGGGTGAATGGTTTGGGGTTGAGTAGGTTGCAGACATTAGCATGGATGAGCAAAGTAGTGATGATGGGATGATGCACCAGAATGATGAGTGAGAAAGTAGTATTGGTTCAACTGTAGTTTTGTTTTTGCTGTAATCGTTGCTGATGGGTGAAAGGGGGGGGGGTTTGGTTTGAGAGGGGCAGTTGTGGTAAGGGTTCTAAATGAGGGTCGTGCATGAACAATAACTTCTACGATAAGAAAGTGTGAGAGTGTATACGCGATTTTGATTGGCAAAATGTTAATCAGGCTTGTTGGTTTCCTTGTGGCCTTCAGAACTATGTAAGCTCATGTCTAGAGGGTATTTATGGATAGAGGAAGGCCACAGTGGGCAGTGTGGGCCACTCCTTGTGGGCAGTGGTCCAAAACATCTCCACTTATCCTTTGAATAGTGTATCTTGGTTTCCAAGTTGGAGGGCTTGGAATTGCAACTACATGTCGACTTCCTGACTGCAGGACCACTTCATGTACCAATATAATAAATAATATTTAATAATAGTTTTTTCTCAAGAAAATGTCGACAGAATTTATATATCGAAAACTATACTACGTATAAACTACATTTATCAATTTTTTTTTTATGAAGCAGCTCAAAGAGGAACGATAAATTAAGTGTGGAGAAAATTGGTTACATCAACTAGTTCACTTTCTCAGATGTTCAAAAAATGGTTTCCGAGGACGTTGTTTGTGTCATTTTTGCCCTGCACCATCAGCTACAAACTTATCATGGATTCTTGAAATGGTTAATTGTGTTGGTGGGTGAGGAGGTTGCAAACTCTCACCTCCA
Source organism: Eptatretus burgeri (assembly GCF_056783735.1). NCBI lineage: Eukaryota > Metazoa > Chordata > Myxini > Myxiniformes > Myxinidae > Eptatretus > Eptatretus burgeri. The sequence continues at coordinate 106,674,398 of NC_140963.1, forward strand.
CCTTCATTACATCTCACACATTTTTTGGATTTCCATTGCCACTTCAAAATCAGCTTACGTTGCTAAATAAGGACGAGTGAGCCACTGCCATCATATCGATCTGCATTGCCTTATATGAATGAGTAACAGCTGACTGTTGATGTGAAATCATCCCATCACATGATAACAGCATCCGTTAGGTATTATTTTGTTGAGACAGCGTGTGTATGTATAGATTTATATCTATATATCCCACATCTCTGACCTGTGAATGGAGGGAATAGCCAATAAGCTCGCACCGAATAGGTCGGATCTGAATCCAGACCTGAATTGAAATCGAATCGGCTTGTCCTTGTCACCTAACCAACTCTTCCACCCAATTTTGTCATAACTCATCCACAACTTTTTTTTGAGATATCATGATAGATATAGTGTTTGGCTTCATCTCGTAATGGTGAAGAATCACTTTGAAAATTAAAAGATTCTCGTATCTGGATCCGGATCTTCAACGAAATCGAATATATTCGTCCTCGTCACACACCCAACCTGTCCACCACGTTTTGTCTGAATCCGTCCATAACTTTTGGTGATATCGTGCTACTGTATATGAATATCATTTTTTGCACTATCTCTCAATGGTGAAAAATCACTTTTTTAAAATTTGCATCCGGATCCAGATCTTCACCAAAATCTAGAAACCTTTTCGTCCTTGTCACACACCCAACCTCTCCACCAAATTTCGTCCGAAACTGTCGACAACTTTTTGAAATATCCTGTTCACAGACAAACAGGCAGACAAGGGTGAAAACATAACCTCCATTCACCTTCGGTGGCAGAGGTAATCTTATTGTGACAGGTCAGAAGAAAGAGGGTATGGAAGAACCTCAAAACCCGACTTCTGCAGCAAGGACTCCACTTCATGCTGCCGATGAGGTGCTGCCTTGTCCTGGAGGAACAGCCTGCCACCCCGCAGCAAATCAGTTTACTCCTGACATTGCACTGGACACATTGTTTCTTGCAGTACCTATGCATAATACACCCCTAAACATACTCTGATCCTTGGGCACAAGACCCTACGAGACATTTCACTTTCAGTGCTCCATGTCTGCAACGATGGATTTTCCTCTTTAGTGACTGATGACCTCCATGCAGCACTTTAGCTCTTCAACTGTGGACCAAATGAATACTCCGATGTTTTGTCCACCACGAGGATGTACTTCAGGAATGTGTCACCCTTGTGTTGCCTATGTTACAGATGAGTCATGCACATCAATGCGTGTGGACAGCTAATCAATGGGAACATGGGAAACTCATTTTGCACAGACATTCCTCCTCAACAGTTTTTCAGTAAATTATGCAGAGCATGTTTGCAAGGGGGAAATACCTGCAACAAGTGCAATCCTGGTACAGGTAATGCTTCAGTTCCACTGCACAACGGCACAAACCTCCTGAATGTGTTCCTCATCGTCCATAATTGATTGATCGGCCTTCGTGTGTGGTGTCTTCAACGTCCTCATGACCAACCAATACGATTCACCCACTTGAGTATTGTTCAACAAGATTCATCCATCTGAGTGTGGTTCTCATATTGTCCCACCTGAGTATGGTTTAAAACTAACCCACCTGAGCATGGTTTCGTAAGAAGAGGAATGGTACCCCAAAAGCTTCAATCATAAGCAATGACAATTCTCACATGGAAGTGTTCCCAGCAGAACATGAAATTTTATAATTATACCATCCATCTGTACACAAAAAATTTGCCTTGCATTGCGTTTTGGTCAATTGCTCAGCTGTAACTGGCTGAGCATTACTGAACCCCTGTGCATTACCGCCATCTAGCAAGGAAGGCTGGTATTCCTATTAGCATGATGATACTGGAAAAGCTGCGAGTAGTTCGACATGATTATTGGACAAAGATTTTGAAACGGCCCTCATATGTAGCATGTGGAGGTGTGGATGCCCTTGTGGTATATACCTGTGCGTGTTATGGCTCAGCTGGCTTCTTTCATCCTGCTGTTGTTGTTGTTCGAATAATAATCTTTTGTGATGCAGCTTAAATGTCCATAGGTTTACATTCAAAGAAACAGATGCCTTTCATTCATAAAAACGTTGCACCTTACATTTAGTGCCTAAAATAAGACAATTTAGTAACAAAAAAATGTAGTGACTGAATAGCTACATTAATCCCACATTTTATTACCACGCACACGTGAAGCGAAAAGTGTGGTTAAGCAATTGCTTCATACCTGTCCATCCGTCTTATCAGTTTATGATCGAAGAACAACTTATTTGAATGTAATGATATATTTTGAAGATGAATAGGAAGACAAGTCTTTCATTTTACTGTAGTGAGTCTCAGAATTCATCCCAACCGCACATGCGCACAGAGGAGTAAAGTAAATTTCATCTGTCTGTCTATCTGGGAAATCATTCCAAACAAGAAACTTACTGTTTGTAAGGATGTTATAAAGGACACAAATAACAAATGTAATGTTTTTGATAAGTTGATGCAATTGACAATGCAGGAAATGATGGTAAAACCTGGAATTTATTTATTTATACGACTTTTACAATCTTTATCTATCCATAATTCCAGCAATCTGTATGTGTGTGTATGTGTGTGTGTGTGTGTGTGTGTGTGTGTGTGTGTGTGTGTGTGTGTGTGTGTGTGTGTGTGTGTGTGTGTGTCTGTCTGTCTGTTTGTCTGCGGCCGCCGTTTCTCGACGACCGCCAGTCCGATCTGATTGAAACTTGCCAGGAATATTGCCGGGGACCCGCTGATGTGCCTTTTCGAGGTTTGATGTCAATCGGACGAGCGGTTGCCAAGTTACGGCCATTTATCTGTCGACCAATGACAAGACACGGTGATATGATGTCACGAATGACGTCACAATTAATGTTTATTTATTTATTTGTTTATTATTATTTTTTATTTTTTGCACAATTGACAGTCCGATCTGATTGAAACTTGCCAGGAATATTGCCGGGGACCCGCGGATGTGCCTTTTCAAGGTTTGATATTAATCAGACGAGTGGTTCCCAAGTTACGGCCATTTATCTGTCGACCAATATCTGCGAGAGAGGGGATGGGAGAGGGGGGATGAGAGTGGGGGCGAGAGAGAGGGGCGAGAGAAGAGGGGGGAGAGAGGGGGCAAGAGAGAGGGGTAAGAGAGGGGGAGAGAGAGGGGGCGAGAGAGGGGGGATGAGAGTGGGGGGGGCGAGAGAGGGGGGCGAGAGAGAGGGGGCGAGAGTGGACTGCACATACTGGCACGCACCTATGGGCCCGCCCCTACAGGTCCATACTAGTTCTATGTAAGTTTAATTATATACTTGAACACTGTAGAAACAAATCATCTGTCATAATCATAAACCTCCAGTTTTGCAGTACTTCAATTTAAATAAGTGTTCAATGGGGGTGGTGTGTAAGCATGGAGTCCAGGACTGCTTTTGGAATACTTCAATAGCACTAAACTTTCGGATGTTTTCTTTAACGATCGTTAAAATTATTACTTTATTAAAATTGAAGCAAGACTGTGAAGGGTATCATGTTCTATGAACTCTCCAGCTGATCATGCAATCAATAACATAATCATGCTGAAGAGTAGTCACTTTCATTTAAAATAACAGTTGAAAGCATTAATGTTTAAAATATTGCATACTCTAAAGTAGTTGAGTTCCCCTTGATGGTCCATGACTGTTTGTATCCATTTAAGATGATAAAGCAGCCTGTGGTTCAAAACTGGCTCGAATACCAGGAAAATGATTTGATATTTTGCATTACAAGCACAATCATTAAATTTTAATCTCATTCACTTGATAAACCTAAGGTACTCGCTTTTCTCCTTGGGGCCGACGAAGGGTAAGGCCCGAAACGTCAGCTTCTCTTTTATTCCCGGCGGATCGATTATTATTTAAGGTATTTTATTTTCAATTTGTTATGGTATTCATGGTTTACTTATATGTTGTATTTTTCAAATTTAGCATCAGCTGTGAACCACAAGTAAACAAAAGGCCTCAACAATTAGGTTCTATTTGGACAAGATGCTTTCCTCCATGCTATATGGAGTCTGTTTGCAGTTGAGTTAAGGCTGTCATCATGATGAAAGTTGGTACAGCCTACTATTATAGAGGGGCCCTAATAAAGTGCAGAGGACACACCTTTCATTTTCTTGTTAATAACATACTATATGCTGTCCTATCTCCCCTATGCAGTTCATTCACTCTACTCTCCCATCCCCCATTGGTCCCACCTTCTCTTCTCCACACTCTCAGCAAGTCCAGAGCCATGCCTTCCAAGACTGTCTCGAACACCGCCTCCCCACGAGGATTATAAATTCAGAAAACAAAAGCCTTCAGGAAAGCAGAAATAATCTGGTTTGCCACGCACACCATACTCTATGAGCTTGAAGCTTCCTGGCATTATAAGTTTTCCAATAACCCAGTGGGTATCTCGAGGCCATCATGACATGTATGCCAATCTATCCACATCACTGCTCCATTCGCTCATTGTCAATGCACATCAGAGACTTCTGAACCTCCCTTGCACTCTCTGTTTAAAATCATCGCTTGTTTCTTCCTACATTGAGTTAAGGATCAGAAATCATAGTTGTGTCGTAGTACTGACGAATACTAATCATTGTGTAAAAGAGTTTAATCCGATTGCTTGCAACTGGATCACAGCAAGGCAACTTCAGACTTTTCCCCATCGCAATCTACGGGAAGGTGTGCCTTTGAGAATGAAGCCATCTTTAGTCACCTGCCTTCGTGAATGCTTTGGGTCACCTGGTTTCTGTTTGCTCGCGGTTCACAATGGTACGATTCGTGTAAGAAGTGTGGAAAATAAGCCTCTCTGATCTTGAAGTGGTAAAGTACCTTAAAGCATTAACCCTTTAAAGAGGAAAAAATCCAAACAAGTTAAGTCAAACAATCACAGCGTATTACTCGGTGTACATGAACCGGGGCTGAAACTGACTGTTCAGAGACTGGTGCTTCTCAAGGCTGTTTACAAAACTCCTTAACTTCCACCTAGTGGCTTGGTGCTCCAGCCTGTTTGTGCAAGCCCTGCACCCACCATTGTGTTTCGAATTTACATAACAAAGGCCACTACTCCAGGCTAAACAATGGCCTGAATTAGGGCATGCAGCCCGCTGCCATGCCCCTGGCACTGCCGAGAAGCAAGGGAAGGTTTACAGTTTTCAGTCCTTTTACATTGCTCATGGAGTCCAGGAGAAGAGATGACCTTTTTTTCTTTTCCCAATGTTCCAGCCAGAAATGTTTTTATCTCTTTGAAAGCGCAATATTCATTCAAGACGGAAAGTCCAAGGTATGCTTTGCGTTAAGTCTGAATATTTAACCAATATTTGATTCGATATGAACTTTTGTCCAACACCCAGGAAGATTTACAAAAGCGACTGTGCAGTCAAGATTGACGATGAACTGGAGAATAAAGGCAGAGACAAAACAAGCTGAGAACCTTACAGTTTCAAAAGTCATGATTTCAACACGACGTTCAAAATGTTCTCGGACCGAGATACTCAAAAAAATGCAAGACATGCGAATACTTTTGTTTTGCAATATACATTTACAAATAATTATATATTTATAACAATTTTCCTGACATAAATGTATATATACATTTACATATACATAAATATATATAAATACATACATAATATACATAAATATATATATATATATAAATACATAAATAAAATTTTTTTTAAACATATATATATATATATATATATATATATATATATATATACATAAATAAATATATATAAATACATAAATAAAATTATTTTTTTAAACATTATATATATATATATATATATATATATTATATACATATATAAATATATGTAAATATATATAAATAAAAATTTTTTTTAACATATATATATATATATATATATATATATATATATATATATATATATATATATATATATATATATATATATATATATATACATACAAATACTTGTATATAATCGGAAGAAATACTAAATAAAAAAGTTGACATTTATCAGATTATTTTGAGCAGCTCATTTTGAAAACTTTCTGAATTGTCCTCAAAACCAGCATTTAGCTTCAGTAGCCTATTTTGAGTGTGCTGGGAGGATGGCCTAGCGGTATGCACACACAATTCTAAGCTATTCAACCTCGGTTCGAATCTCAGCCTAGCTATAAATGGTCATCCAAATGTCTTCCAGGAAGGGTGATTTATCGATGTGTGTGCTGTCCCTCGGATGGATGTTAAACTGGACGTCCCGTCTGCTGGCATTATTTGGTGGAGGTTAAGTTCCCATGGTGTCTTTCACGAAGAGTAGTTGAGCTATCGCCAGCTCCATGACGAAGTTCTCAATTCCTGCTTAGTTGAACATCAGGCCTGCTCAGCTGGTTTGTGAAAGACTTGGGCCATAAACTTCCTCAGGCCAATCCCAGAAGACTGTGGGAATAATTGTGGCCCTTAAAGGAGAAGATGAGGATGGAGAAGCCTATTTTGAATGGGGAATATCTTCTGTAGTTACTTGTAGAACCACTATACATAGTTAGGCAAAATATGCAAAATTTTATGAAAGTCTGACAATTTTCTTTGCCCAAAGTAACTATTAAAAGGAAATGTAGTCATAGTTAGTCAATTTAGATTTTCCAAAAATCCTATTGTGCACTTATAAAAGTAGTCTAGCAACCTAAAAGTAATGGAAATGTGTTTTTAGATCAGACGATGGACAAACAATTGCTGCAGTGCAGATCGCTGTTTGGATAACATATGATGAGGAAAGTTTCCAGCAGTCATTCGGCCAAACTTACTTCCTTTCTCATCATCTTGTGTATAAACACTGAGCAAGGCAGACAACCAACATGTAGTACAAACATATCCTCATATTTTCAAGTTTTGCAAACAAGATTGATGAACATATACAAGTTTAAATTGATCCAGCCAAATCGATCAAAATCGTTCAATATAAATATGTGCCATTCAAGATAAAATATCCTTATTGTACTTTGATTTCACATGGATCGAGATCTGACTTGGCGTAGGTCCTTCTTTCAAGAAGCAGCTACAAGGAGGGCGGACAATTGAGCAGCACAAGAGCAACAGATGGTGCCACGTGATGGACGAACGTTGCGGATTGGCGTGGGTGAAGAAGGGGGTGCAGCGGGAAGGTTGCGACAAGGGGTTTTGGGAAAAAAAGGGGAGGGTAATCCTCCTTTTCTGTGCTCCTCTAACAAGCAGCCTTGATGGAAGACAGGCCCATGTTCTGGCCAATTGTAATGTGTGGTGCTGGAGTAAGGCTTTAATCAGGCAACAGATTCTACGTATGACTGTTGAAATAATGAAGATTATTGTGCAGAGAACGGATAATGTCAAAATGAACAACAACATTGGTCATTGTAACAACATCACGGTTTTTTATTTTTTTACGAAGTCGAGGCTCGTGGAGGAGCTAGAACATAGAATGGATCAGGATGTAACACAGCGACAGCAGGGGAGAGGGTCAAAACAGAGGAAGACTTGGAGAAATAACAACATAGGGAAACAAGCTTGAGGTGTTTCGACTGAGACATCGACAACAAAACAGGGATAAAAAAAAACAGGCAGACGTACAGACTCAGATAGACAGAAACTATTAAGAACTAGCCTTGAAGCAGGATAGGGATTACAAGTGACAGATAGATAGACAGACAGGATCAGAGAAATGAAAATAGAGGAAGGCAGAGACGGATTTCATTCCCCATTTTGAATCACATCTGCAGAATGTTGACTTTTCGCCCAGAAATAACGATGCCTTTCCCCTACCCATCACTTCCTGACAGTGGAAGCCATTTGTTGGAGATGGTACACTGAAGATTAATGTCTATTTGCTTTTAAAATGTGCAATGAACACAAGGTCTCATCGCAGTAATGCACAACAGAAATCAGTGTGATAGCTTAAAGAACGGAGATCACGTTTTTATTTCTACCGATGCCTTTAATTTTGCTCTCAAAACGTCAAAAGTATTCGTGGGAAAACATTATATAAAGTTGACACATCCCCGCCCAATCGTTGGTGCTATAAAGCAAAGTTAGCACAACATTGATCCACAGCATTTCTGGAGGACAAAGATATAAGATGGTCATCGACTGACTGGCTTTAAAAAAATGTCAGCCAAAGTAAAAGATGTAAAACATTTGGCAGGAGCCAGTGTGAAGAATCTCACCCCTCCTATCCCCCATGCCACAAGAAATGTCACAATCTTCTTTAACATCCCCAATAGCTCTCCAGGCCTGAAATTCGAATCAAGGTGGTAGGAATATGGATTTTTTTTTTAAAGGGGTCGCCGATAATTCGCTTACTCTTCATTAAAGACACCATGGGATTTTTAATGTTCAGCAACAACCAGCACCGGCAGGCAAGTCCTCCGGCTTAAAGTTCTTCCGATGGACGGCGCACACGTTGATCGACATTTCACCCTGCATTCAAAACAGCGAAATGATTGGTAGTTTGTCGCTTGGTCAACATTCGAACCCACGCCATACAGCTCAAAGGTGAGTGTGCAAACTTCCAGGCTATCCTGCCAGCCTTTGTGTTCACCCTGCATCACCAGTCAAAATTCTTTGAGAATAAAAATTGACACGCAAAAAAGAGACGAGAGGCACAGTGTCTTCGCTTCCTGATCTCCACTGCAATTCGTCTTGAAAAATTATTTCGCGACCACACCTGGAGGGTCTCACCTTGCACCGTCAAGAAGAGCACTCTTCGTGAAAGCCTACAGGTATCTGAAGCACCACTCAAACAGGCGTTCTTAAAAGAAAACTTTAATGTGAATAAGTTACCGGATTACAAAAGCAAATGCAGAAGCAAATATTCCATAAGGTCCTATTTCTTTTTTGAGACTCACAAAAGTAATCTTCCCTTTTTTTCAAAAAAAAAACAAACAAAAAACTTTTAGATATTGAACATATTGTCCACGTACAGGAGTCTTTTTCGAAGCATTTTGGTACATTTACAAGTGTACACTATTTACAATCTGTACAACTTTCAATCCTGCACAAAATACATTTTGTACAAAACCTGTTGATACAAGTGCAGTTTGGTGACGTCGCTGTTTGCTAAGCATTAAAATGCCAAAGGCACGTGAATGAAGAAAGAACAAAAATCTCGATGGATATTAACAGCAACACTGCGGTAAGTCGTTTAAAAGAGAATGAGCCATTACTTTTTAACAACACTGGAATAAAAAGTCTGTAAATACTGAGAATCACGTGTAAAGTGGAAAAAAAACAACAACGAAAAAGTACATCACGTGAGTATAAGTTTACAATAGATTTCATCCGTTTGAGCCGCTTCAAGATGAATGAGCGTGCTCCGCATTTCAAACACGCGTATACCTTTGACCACCGTCTCATTGTTGGACGTTAAAGATCTCAGGTGGCTTCTTTAGTAAGGGCAGACTTTTGGAATGATGGACCATGGACAAGTTCCAGGTTGAAACATTACAGAGCTGGTGGTTCTCTTACTAGGTTAACATTCTTCACTATTGTTCCTTAACTGCTCCAAATCAAGTCTTTAACAGCAGATGCATAATGTGACGCATGGTGCCACCTTCATACAGCACCAAGTTCAAAGCGATGTCTTCCAAAGAGACAATGGAGTTCTGGAGATTAAATTTTTTTTTTTTTAACAATCAAGATTGATTGACTCCATTTAAATTCAAGGTACTTCCTGGTCTGGAAGGTACTTAAACAAGTAAAACAACTATGTTGGGAAGGTACAGTTCATGAGAATTATCCGTATCCTCACACACAAGAGGGAGTCAAAAGGTCTTTTTTTTTTCTCGCTCAAAAGGTTTCCCCTCCCTGACCATGAAGTGAAACTCCATTCACAAGTTAGTCCTTGCATATGTCACTTCCAGTGAGTGTCACACATCCTTCCCACCGTGGGTGTTCTGTCCCCCCCCCCAACCCCTACGTCCACCCCACCCGACCAGCCCACCCCCAATGCCACTGCAATGGAAGTCATGTTTTGGGGGCACTAAAAAAACATTTGGAAAGGGAAAAACCTTTTGACCCTCTCCTCCAAGGATTATGATAGTTGAGCAGGCGGTTCGGGGCAGCAATAACAGGATGATGTGCAAATTGCATTAAAGTGAAAAAAAGAAACTCGTTTTCCCATCATAAAAGGCCTTAAAATGACAACAGAAAGTCACCGATATGAGACTGGAGAGGTTTCCATGTCGGACCATTTGTCCCATCACCAGGTGAAAACACACCTTCATTGGGTACATTGGTACTTTGACCCGTCTATCCAGCGTGATGATGTAACCTGCATTAGAGAGTTACAGGATCGTGTGTTGTTTTTATCGTTCCCAAGATTGAAACTTGTGCATATCAAACATTGTCACCGCAACAGCAACAAGAAGATGGTGAGCGGGAACAACCACAACCTCGGGCGGACATCGGCGATACCTGCCGCACGAGTCCGCTCGCCTCTCCAGGAGGACCCCTGCGCGGTCTGCACCCCCGCGTGCCTGCGTCGAGCGCGCTCCCCGTCCCCTGCGTCCCATTCACCCTCGTCTTCCTCGTCCTCGTCGTCGTCTTCACCATCCCCGCTGCCCTCATCCCCGTCGAAGCACAGCCGCGCCATGTTAGCCTTAAGCACCTCACAGAAGGGTCTCTCCACACCGTCGCACACGCACTCCCCGAGTGCCAACGCACCTGGGATGGCGAGCATGCGGTAGATGACCGCGCGACATTCCCGCGCGCAGCGAACTCCGTTAAAGAGCTTCCCGCAGCGCATCAGGTACTCGCCCATGGCGACGCTGCACTCGGGGTCTGCCTCACAACGGACTCGCGCCTCGGTGCAGCCCAGCGCGACCGGAGCTCCGATGTCGTCGCCCACGCTCGGAACGGGGATCGTGCGCGGCACGCACGGCTCAATGGCGCGCTTGGCCGCCGCGCACACGGGGTCGCGGGCACACTCGCACGTCTCGAGCAGCGGACCGGCGCGGGTCTCGTTGAGGCGCACCAACGCGTGCACGCAGTGGCTCGGACACCGCGGTCCGTGCGCGTCCCTCGCGGCTCCCGCGCCGCGCAGCGCCGCCTCGCACGCGCGCAAGTACTGGTTGTACGCGAGCTTACATGGTCGTTCCTGCAAGCAGCGAATCTCGGCCTCCCAGCATGCCGGACGTCCTCCGGGAGCCGGGGAGCCTCGTGCCGCCTCAAGGTGCAGCAAGGCACAGAGGACGGTGGAGAGGACGGCGACGAGCGAGAGGACGCGCCGCGGATTGTGCGCACGGTACCGGCGGTGGAGCGCCGAGGTCGCCATGCTCGGCCTTGTGGGCGACGCAGACGCGGGAATATCGCCGCTCCGTGGTTGCTGCCGGGGGTCCAAGGCACTCAGTCCCGCATGTCAGAGACGACCGTGAATCGTGTCCGGCGGTCGCGTACTCCAACGGGACAAGATGTGGTCGGTCCCTCCGAGCGATCGGGATAACAAGCACGGGGAACTCAAAACAAGCACGGGGCGACGGAGAGCGAGACCTCGAACAAGGTTCCCAAGAGCCGAAGTACGTTCCCGCGCTTTTGCCCGCGCCGACCCGATCCTGACCGCTCTGCCGCGGCGCGTCCTCGCACCCTCAACTTTATCACCTGGTGCAGCTCAAAAGCGCCGCTTGTCCATGGCGGCCGCATTGGTTCCGCCTGTCTGCCGGGCCGCTCGCTCCGCTGCAGGGTGTCTCTCTGCTCTTTCTCTCGTTACCCACCCCTCCCGTGTGCCCCCTCCCTCCCCTTACAATCCACCGCGCTCCATTCTCCTCCCCTCCTTTTCCTTATATTCCAGCTACAGGCGGCTCTGCTCTCTTCGTCCGTGCAGCAGCTTCCCCTCCTCCCCCTCCAGATATGTCCTTTGTGTATCTATCCACCGTTGATTCGGACCTCTCTCTCTCTCTCTCTCTCTCTCTCTCTCTCTCTCTCTCTCTCTCTCTCTCTCTCTCTCTCTCTCTCTCTCTCTCTCTCTCTCTCTCTCTCTCTCTCTCTCTCTGGCGAGAACTTATCTGTTCAGCTGAACACCTCGATCCGCGTTCTCTTTCCTTCCTATCTCGAGCCCTCCTCACATCCCCCACCCCCTCACACCATCATCCCATCTTCTCTCCATCCCTTTCTGTTCTTCCTCAAGCATCCCCCGCCTCCGCGCCTCTGCCCGACCCCTTTGTCCGTCCGTTACAGTTCATGCCCGATTGCCCAATGGCTCTGGGGCCGAGGCTCGGGAACGCGGGGCCAAGCGATGAGAGCGACCCATTGGGTCCCCGTGACCCCACTCCTTAGCGCCGTCACTTAGACGACCGGGATAACGGCTGGACGGACAAGGGAGTGCAGCGAGGGGGTGGGGGATGTGAGGAGAACAAGACGAGCGATGGATGAACGAGTAAACACTACTACCAGCCCACGTCATCACGTGCTCCTCATCGTACATTGTATTCCGAGCACCGGAACACACAGACCTGCCCTTTTTAGGAGTGTACATGGATATTGATATCTCAGTTTTGCCGTTATAAAAAGTATGACTGATTAAGGAGAGATTCTTAACTATAATTTCATATCTAGACCTCATTAGCAAATCATATTCATCATTCAATGAAAGTCTCTCCATTCTCCGCCCCCCAGCTCCCCCCCCTGTGGGGAGGTTGGCTCGCTTGGGTTCGAATCCCGAAATCCCGACCCAGCTATAACTTGTCATCACGGTGTTTCACAGACAGGGTGATTCATAAATGTGTGTGCCATTCCTCGGATGGGCGTTCAAGTGGGCAGCCCGTCTGTCTGTGTTAGGTGGTGGATGTGAAATATCCCACGGTGTCCTTTGTGAAGAGGAGGCGAGCTATCGCTGGGACCCTGACAAATTACAAATTCCTGGCCTAACTACTTCGTCGAGCTTCATGACTGGCCAGTCAGCTTGTGAAACACTTGGGGCAAAACATTTTTTTTGTTTTTTGTATACCTTGTCGAGGCTCGTATGAGAGCGAAATATTTCCCTGCCAACCTCGCAAGAACGTTGGAATTGTGACTGTTAAAGAAAATTAGTATTAAATAAGAAGAAGAAGTGGAGGAGGAAGCAGAAAAATCTAATTCCTCCACCCTACATCCATGCAGTTGCATCCCACCACAGCCCACAACAATTGTAAGATATCCCCCCTCCCAAGCACACTAAACATTAATATTTCGTTAAATTAGAAAATTAATTATTTCGCTTAAATATGTGAGGAAAACTCACAATCATTCAATATAGTATGCATATATAAATAAATAATATATATATATATATATATATATATATATATATATATAAAAAATATATAAAATATATATAAATAAAAATATAAAATATATATAAATAAAAATATAAATATATATATATATATATATGTATATATATATATATATATATATATATATATATATATATATATATATATATATATATATATATGAATGCATCATATAAATATCTATAAATATCTAAATAAGTAATGATAAAAAATACATATATAAATATAAATATCTAGAAATATAAATATATATTGAAATATATAAATATATATAAATATCAAGAAATATATATATATATATATATATATATATATATATATATATATATATATATATATATATATATATATATATATATAGACACACACACACACACACACACACACACACACACACACACACACACACACACACACACACACACACACACACACACACACACACACACACACACACACACACACACACACACCGTATTGGTTGACTCCAGCAGGCAGCACGTTCATGCAGAAGCAACAGGAAGTGCAAGTTGTAAATATTTACGTTTTTCATACAAATTCTTGAACCCCGAAATCCTGAACCTCCCGTTATCCCCATCGGGGCCTATGGCGACCAAGCAGTTTTTGAACAGACTTCGAAGATCATCTGCATGTTTGTGTGGGACCGGGTACAAAAATGATTTAACCTCAAACTGTTTCTCTTGGCTTTAGAGAAAGAGAAAGTGTGTGTGTGTGTGTGTGTGTGTGTGTGTGTGTGTGTGTGTGTGTGTGTATGTGTATGATGTGTGTGTGTGTTTGTATGAAGTGTGTGTGTGTGTGTGTGTGTGTGTGTGTGTGTGTGTGTGTGTGTGTGTGTGTGTGTGTGTGTGTGTGTGTGTGTGTGTGTGTGTGTGTGTGTGAGAACAGTCCCCACTGCATGTACAGTTCAAAATCTCCACTGTATGTACAGATTAAAATCCCCACATGTACAGTTTAAAATCTCCACTGTATGTAGTTTAAAATCTCCACTGTATGTAGTTTAAAATCTCCACTGTATGTCATTTAATATCTCCACTGTATGTAGTTTAATATCTCCACTGAATGTAGTTTAATATATCCACTGTATGGAGTTTAATATCTCCACTGTATATAGTTTAATATCTCCACTGTATGTAGTTTAATATCTCCACTGTATGTAGTTTAATATCTCCACTGTATGTAGTTTAATATCTCCAATGTATGTAGTTTAAAATCTCCACTGTATGTAGTTTAAAATCTCCACTGTATGTAGTTTAAAATCTCCACTGTATGTAGTTTAATATCTCCACTGTATGTGGTTTAATATCTCCACTGTATGGAGTTTAATATCTCCACTGTATGTAGTTTAAAATCTCCACTATATGTAGTTTAAAATCTCCACTGTATGTAGTTTAATATCTCCACTGTATATAGTTTAATATCTCCACTGTATGTAGTTTAAAATCTCCACTGTATGTAGTTTAAAATCTCCACTGTATGTAGTTTAATATCTCCAATGTATATAGTTTAATATCTCCACTGTATGTAGTTTAAAATCTCCACTGTATGTAGTTTAATATCTCCAATGTATGCAGTTTAATATCTCCACTGTATGTAGTTTAATATCTCCACTGTATATAGTTTAAAATCTCCTCTGTATGTAGTTTAATATTTCCACTGTATGTAGTTTAATATCTCCACTGTATGTAGTTTAATATCTCCACTGTATGTAGTTTAATATTTCCACTGTATGTAGTTTAATATCTCCACTGTATGTAGTTTAATATCTCCACTGTATATAGTTTAATATCTCCACTGTATGTAGTTTAATATCTCCACTGTATGTAGTTTAATATCTCCACTGTATGTAGTTTAATATCTCCAATGTATGTAGTTTAAAATCTCCACTGTATGTAGTTTAAAATCTTCACTGTATGTAGTTTAATATCTCCACTGTATATAGTTTAATATCTCCACTGTATGTAGTTTAAAATCTCCACTGTATGTAGTTTAAAATCTTCACTGTATGTAGTTTAATATCTCCACTGTATATAGTTTAATATCTCCACTGTATGTAGTTTAAAATCTCCACTGTATGTAGTTTAAAATCTCCACTGTATGTAGTTTAATATCTCCACTGTATATAGTTTAATATCTCCACTGTATGTAGTTTAAAATCTCCACTGTATGTAGTTTAAAATCTCCACTGTATGTAGTTTAATATCTCCACTGTATGTAGTTTAATATCTCCACTGTATATAGTTTAATATCTCCACTGTATATAGTTTAAAATCTCCACTGTATGTAGTTTAATATCTCCACTGTATGTAGTTTAATATCTCCACTGTATGTAGTTTAATATCTCCACTGTATGTAGTTTAATATCTCCACTGTATGTAGTTTAATATCTCCACTGTATATAGTTTAATATCTCCACTGTATGTAGTTTAATATCTTCACTGTATGTAGTTTAATATCTCCACTGTATGTAGTTTAATATCTCCAATGTATGTAGTTTAAAATCTCCACTGTATGTAGTTTAATATCTCCACTGAATGTAGTTTAATATCTCCACTGTATATAGTTTAATATCTCCACTGTATTTAGTTTAATATCTCCACTGTATGTAGTTTAATATCTCCACTGTATGTAGTTTAATATCTCCACTGTATATAGTTTAATATCTCCACTGTATGTAGTTTAATATCTCCAATGTATGTAGTTTAAAATCTCCACTGTATGTAGTTTAAAATCTCCACTGTATGTAGTTTAATATCTCCACTGAATGTAGTTTAATATATCCACTGTATGGAGTTTAATATCTCCACTGTATATAGTTTAATATCTCCACTGTATGTAGTTTAATATCTCCACTGTATGTAGTTTAATATCTCCACTGTATGTAGTTTAATATCTCCAATGTATGTAGTTTAAAATCTCCACTGTATGTAGTTTAAAATCTCCACTGTATGTAGTTTAAAATCTCCACTGTATGTAGTTTAATATCTCCACTGTATGTAGTTTAATATCTCCACTGAATGTAGTTTAATATCTCCACTGTATGTAATTTAACATCTCCACTGTATATAGTTTAATATCTCCACTGTATGTAGTTTAATATCTCCACTGTATGTAGTTTAATACCTCCACTGAATGTAGTTTAATATCTCCACTGTATGTAGTTTAATATCTCCACTGTATGTAGTTTAATATCTCCACTGAATGTAGTTTAATATCTCCACTGAATGTAGTTTAATACCTCCACTGAATGTAGTTTAATATCTCCACTGTATGTAGTTTAATACCTCCACTGAATGTAGTTTAATATCTCCACTGTATGTGGTTTAATATGGAATAGGCAAAGCCTAGAAGCGAACGTAGAATTCTTCTTACATTCGCTTCTTAAATATATCAAATTAAAGTCTTTTTGCTTTGAAAAAATAAATATTACTTTAACATTACCTTCACAACAACAACTACACCGCCTAGAACAGGATCGCATCTGAAAAAAAAATTCCTCAACATTACCTTTACAACGACAACTACACCGCCTAGAACAGGATCTCATCTAAAAAAATAAATACTAGGAGCGAACGTAGTATTCTTCTTACATTCGCTTCTGACTTTACCTATAACTTGTTCACAACTGTATACGCAATTTCCGGTTACTTCGGCCTGGATTCGGAATCAGCGATCAAATAACGTAAATCACGATTAAAAATAATTTTTTTGATAATGCGGGAGATATCTTTATTAAAATCATTCAACCTGGTGTTGGCGCAGTGGTTAGGGCAGCGGCTTGGGATCCAAAAGGTCCCGAGTTCAAGCCCCGTTGGGCCACTGAATTAATACACCAGGGGGTTGACTCAGCCTGTCATCCTTCCGAGGTCGGCGAAATGAGTACCAGTGCACTGGGCCGGTGTATACCCTGGTTAAAATAGGTGTACCATATCCCTGTGTCGTAAGAGGTGACCAGGGTTGCGTCAGGAAGGGCATCCGGCGTAAAACATGTGCCAAATCACCATGCGGATCATACGGATGATCCGCTGTGGCGACCCCGAACGGGAGCAGCCGAAAGAAGAAGAAGAAGATCTTTATTAAAATCAGTGGAGGAAATATACACCATGTCTGATATTATTTGCGTCTTTCATGTCTCCGACGATGCCTTTATCTCCTGGCATGCATCATTCCCCATGAGAAAAACCGGAAACAAAAAAAAAAAACAGAAGCAAAAAAAAAAACGGAAACAAAAGGGTCATAGCCAACGACACTGATTCCGAATTGCCATGGTATTGTGTTGTTGCTGTTGTTTCCTATTGCCTCATGTGCACGCGTTAAGCAATATTCACAAGATAGAAATAAAACCCAATCGTGTTTATACCGCCTAGAACAGGATCTCCACTTAATACCGCACAGCATTTAAAAACAACCGGAAGCAAAAGGTCATATCCAACGACACGGATTCCCAATTCTAGGGGTATTGTGTTGTTGTTGTTGTTGTTGTTTCCTATTCTCTCATGTGCACACGTTAAGTATGAAGCTCACTGCGTTCGCTATTACTTAACGCGTGCACATGAGAGAATAGCAAACAACAAAAACAACACAATACCCTGGCAATTGTGACTCCGTGTCGTTGGCTATGACCCTTTTGCTTCCGTTTTTTTTTGCTTCTGGTTTTTGTTTCCAGTTGTTGTCATGTGGAATGATGCATGCCAGGAGATAAAGGCATCGTCGGAGACATGAGAGACCCAAATAATATCAGACATGGTGTATATTTCCTCCACTGATTTTAATAAAGATATCTCCCGCATTATCAAAAAATAATTTTTAATCGTGATTTACGTTATTTGATCGCTGATTCCGAATCCAGGCCGAAGTAACCGGAAATTGCATATACAGTTGTGAACAAGTTATAGGTAAAGTCAGAAGCGAATGTAAGAAGAATACTACGTTCGCTCCTAGTATTTGTTTTTTTTAGATGATATCCTGTTCTAGGCGGTGTAGTTGTCGTTGTGAAGGTAATGTTGAGGAATTTTTTCTTTCAGATGAGATCCTGTTCTAGGTGGTGTAGTTGTTGTTGTGAATGTAATGTTGAGGTAATATTTATTTTTGCAGATGAGATCCTGTTCTTGGCGGTGTAGTTGTCGTTGTGAAGGTAATGTTGAGGATTTTTTTTTTCAGATGAGATCCTGTTCTAGGCGGTGTAGTTGTTGTTGTGAATGTAATGTTGAGGTAATATTTATTTTTGCAGATGATATCCTGTTCTAGGCGGTGTAGTTGTCGTTGTGAAGGTAATGTTGAGGATTTTTTTTTTCAGATGAGACCCTGTTCTAGGGGGTGCAGTTGTTGTGAAGGTAATGTTGAGGTGATATATTTTTTTTAGATGACATCCTGTTCTAGGCGGTGTAGTTGTTGTTGTGAAGGTAATGTTGAGGTAATATTTATTTTTGCAGATGAGATCCTGTTCTAGGCGGTGTAGTTGTTGTTGTGAAGGTAATGTTGAGGTAATATTTATTTTTTCAGATGAGATCCTGTTCTCGGTGGTGTAGTTGTCGTTGTGAAGGTAATGTTGAGGTAATATATATATATATTTTTTTTTTTTACAGCAAAAAGACTGTTTAATTTGATGTATTTAAGAAGCGAATGTAAGAAGAATTCTACGTTCGCTTCTCGGCTTTGCCTATTCCATATTATCTCCACTGTATGTAGTTTAATATATCCACTGTATGTAGTTTAATATCTCCACTGTATGTACAGTTTAAAAACTCCACTACATGTACAATTGAAAATATCCACTGTATGTGTAGTTTAAAATCTCCACTGTATCAATGTACACTTTAAAAGATACAGTGAAGCCAATTACCTGGAATTGTAATGAGAAGTAAACTTTATTACATGTTATGAAACCAAATGCTCTGAATTAATGAGTGCTTTCATAATAAGTTCACAATAACACTACCTATAGGGATAACTCACCATACCATGTATCTTACCGTGAACTGTGCATCATCTGTAAGTGAATTGATACGTCAGAATGAAAAGCCAGTTTACCGCCCAATCATGTATGTCATCAATATAACACCAGAAGATTCCCTTTAACAGATAATAGACAAAAGTTTGACAAGATAATTGAAATTACTTGCAAAGATTTGTCTGATACATGATTTGACTTTAAGGAAATTGTACAATAACACCCATTATAGTTATGTAATAATATGTAAATTGTCCTCATTACCTCTGCCACTGGAGGTGAAGGAGGTTATGTTTTTACCCCTTTCTGTCTGTCTGTCTGTCTGTC
Source organism: Eptatretus burgeri (assembly GCF_056783735.1). Taxonomy (NCBI): domain Eukaryota; kingdom Metazoa; phylum Chordata; class Myxini; order Myxiniformes; family Myxinidae; genus Eptatretus; species Eptatretus burgeri. The sequence goes on from NC_140963.1 coordinate 106,693,983, forward strand.
TGTTTGTGTACAGGATATCTCAAAAAGTTGTGGACGGATCCGGTTGAAATTTTGTGGACAGGTTCAGTGTGTGACAAAGACGAATGGATTAGGTTTTGGTGAAGATCCAGATACGGATCGAGCTATTAGAATTTTTTTTTAAGTGATTCTTCACTATTGAGAGATAGGGCCAAAAATGACATCGTACTGCAAAGCATGATATTTCAAAAATGTATTGGGTCGTAGTTCATGAACTGGTCATCATTTGCGTTACAGGGTCAAAATATTCAATTTTTCAGTTTTCTCTGTGTTGATGGAGATCACCAAGCTACATGCACTTGTGTGAAAAAAATTAGCAAAAACCACTAATTAACGGCGAATATGGTATTTTTAATTATGAACTTTAATGGATAATGCATTACAAGGAAAACACATTTTCGCATTTATCTCGAATTCACCCTTTCTGAGTAAATTGGATGTGGATCAGTTATCCTTTGGCCGTTTTGGACAATTCAAGTGCCAAATTAATCCTGAGAATCTGCTAGATACATAACTATGTAAAGATATTTACTAGATCTCTTTTAGGAGTTTGTACATATTGGTCAGGGTTTGCTGAATAATAACGAGTTGAATAATCAATTTTGCATCATGCAACAGCACGTCCCAAGTGTTACTCACCTAAAAAATAACAAAATAGATTATATTAAAGCTTATTAATTGAAATAAATTCAGTTTATTCCAAATTTGACTCACCAAATCCGCCGCCTCCACCACATCCACCGCCTCTGCCTGTTTACTCCACCCCTGACTTATATCACTTATTTGCCTGTTACACAAAAACTATTGCATATTTTTATTTCTGTTTCTTCCACATTAAACGAGACAAAATTACCTTTCTTCTCATACTAAGATATCTAGATATCTGTGGTTTTTCTGGTCTGTAGTCAAAGTGGAAAGTGGATATTTTGAAAAACATGTAACAAGTCCGCCTTTTTCGGGTGACCAGTTCATGAACTACGACCATTGGGCCCGATATGTTCTCGTAGATCAGGCATTACGTGGCAGAGGTATGCACTCTACCGAGTGTACTTCTAGTTTACAGTCTTGATTTGTATCTCCAACACCAACTATTATCATCAGTTTACACAATTGGTACCAGCTAACTTTAACCCAATCAGAAAACAGCATCTATAATTTGAAATGGTTATTCTTGTCCTGGCTGTTGATTGGACGAAAAAGCCTTGCGCGTGCCATTAAGCCGGGTCAATCTGCCTGTGCAGTGTAAACGGGCCATTATGGCATCACCAGAAATTCATTGTAGCATTAAGGAGGAACAAACTGTAAATATAATATACAGTATTAAGAGCTGATTGTTTTGGGGAACGCAACTCTGAGTCCAAGCTGTAATTAAAATCACCACGCGTGAAATATAATTTTACTTTTCCATAATATTTATATACAAAGGTTCAAACACGCCGCTGGGAACGTCACCCACCAGATGCCAAACTGTTGTGAGCAATACCCCATTATATATTCAAGCCTTTTAGTTAAAGACTTTCAACGTGGCTCTTGGTGATGACATTCACCTAAACAAGGCTTACCTGTATTCGGCATCACGTGCACAATTGCTTTAAGACGAACCGCCCCACACATTCACTAAAGATGACGTCAACGAAACCTCCTTATGGACACGGGATCTCAATCTCAATCTCGTCCTCCCTCCCTCCTTCCTTCCTCACCAGCCGCCGTCGCTTTTCCTGCGTCCATTTGCATGCCTCCTAGGCGACTTGTGTGGTCCTACATGTATGTATGGCCGTTTGGGAAAGGCAGCTCTAATGAGAGAACCTGATGATTGCTGCTTCCCTTCCTTGGGATATGATGGGGGCTATAATGGCTCCAAAACTCGCTGTCTGATCTGGGAGACAACATCAGCTGAAGTTGTTTTCTGCATGTGGTCAGAATGAGTCCCTGAGAAGTAAAGCTGGCTACTCCACACGATACAACCTTTGATAAAGAGAGATACGTCGTTTAAATTCCTATATATGGAATCCCAGGCATGCAACTCCCATTGAAGAATAATATAATCGGTATCAGAATCAAACATTTTGTTGAAAAGCCATTAACACAAAGGGTTGTACTGACCTTGAAAAAATAATTTAATCAGTTGAGAGCACTCAACTCAACTTGGCCCCGGATGTGGGATAGCCCCCCCCCCCTGGTTTACTTCTTAGAGGACTCAATGAAATATGCATCTGTTTCAGAACATGCGTTTCATTGTTTTTGCAGCTTTATTCTTTACCATTAAGAGATTAGATTTGATTATGTAATTGCATTGGTGAAGCGATTCACTTTGATTATGACTTTATGCCTGAAGTTTTTACATTGTTGGAAAGAAACGTTTCTATTCTTCGTTTTTCTCAGAAATTTCAGCAAAATCGGCCGATGCAATTCACGTGGGGTGTTCAAAAAGTGATACGAACGAGATACTGGACGAACAATAACCAAAGACTATGCATATGTATGTATGTATATGTGTGTATATATATATATATATATATATATATATATATATATATATATATATATATATATATATATATATATATATCTCCTGGTGTTGGCGCAGTGGTTTTATATATATATATATATATATATATATATATATATATATATATATATATATATATATATATATATATATATATATATATATATATATATATATATATATATATATATATATATATATATATATATATCTATATCCTGGTGTTGGCGCAGTGGTTAGGGCAGCTGCTTGGGATCCAAAAGGTCCTGAGTTCAAGCCCCGTTGAGCCACTGAATTAATACACCAAGGGGTTGACTCAGCCTGTCATCCTTCCGAGGTCAGCGAAGTGAGTACCAGTGTACTGGGCCGGTGTATACCCCAGTTAAAATAGGTGTACGATATCCCTGTCTCGTAAGAGGTGACCAGGGTTGCGTCAGGAAGGGCATCCGGCGTAAAACATGCGCCAAATCACTATGCTGATCACACAGATGACCCGCTGTGGCGACCCCTAACGAGAGCAGCCGAAAGAAGAAGAATATATATATATATATATATATGTATTGTGTAAGCATACGAACTGTTGTGCAAGCTTCCCCATTGTCTCAGGTTGCTCACCCGCATTTGATTTTTCATTTATTTGTTTTCATTTATCACCTCCGTACCGAAGGTGAAGGAGGTTATGTTTTCACCCCTTTCTGTCTGTTTGTCTGTATACAGGATATCTCAAAAAGTTGTGGACGGATTCAGACGAAACTTGGTGGACATGTTGGGTATGTGACGAGAACGAATTGATTCAATTATGGTGAAAATCCGAATCCGGATCTGGATCTGATAATTTTTTAAGTGATTCTTCACCATTGAGAGATCGGACTAAAACAATACATAGCCTGACATTTCAAAAATGTATCGATTGGGCCTGAATATGTTCTCGTGAATCAGGCATTATGTGGCGGAGGTATGCACTCTACCAAGTGCCCTTCCAGTTTATATTTTCATCTATGCAGTAGTTTAATATTTATATCTGGCATACCTTAGCTGACCATATCGAGGTTGAAGGGCTAAAACGGGATGATGCTGAGGACTTAGACTGAAGACACGGTCAGCGAGGCAGATCTGTGGCCCAGGTGTGTTTTGAAATGGTGCTTGTGCTGTTGCTATACTAATGACTCCCAGGAAAGACTGGGTGGCGATCAGGAATAGGGTGGTGATGCTGGAGAGACACCATTGGAGGGAGATGGCCTTGTAAGCCATTTGCCAATCAAGGTATGGTAATCCAATCAAGGTAATCAAGGTATAATACCCCAAGGGCCCTTCGAGAGATGGGGCAGAAGATGGGCCTAAATGGATTGACAATATGGATAAAGACCCCAAAACTGATTTTTGACAAGCAAGTACGGACTGGGGATGTAAGTTTGGTAAAGTGTCAGTGTAAACGTGAGTTTGGATCCATCAGAGGGTTGGGGATCTATCAGCACCGGAAAGGGTGTGGGAGTGATCGTGTGGGAGAGGTTGGTCAATGGTGTGATGGTGTGCGTGGGGAGGTATGTCAGTTTTGAGACATGTGTGGGTGTGGATATGAGTTTGAGTCAGTGAGAGGGTTGCATAGTCATCAGAGTTGGATGGGTTGTAGACAAAAATGGTGTGGTGAGTGAGTGAAGAGGGAAAAAAACATTCTTGAAAGGTGTGTGTGGATGAGAGTTTCAGCCAACTGGAGTGTTGGGGATTCATCAGAGCCGGATGGGCTGTGTGCAAAGCTGTATGAGGAGGAAGTACAACAATGTCGTGTCTTCCAAAGATAAGACGACCGGGAGAAACAGCCAGGTATCATACCACAGTGTTGTAGGTCCTGGGATTGTACTTCAGCAGGGAAATGATGTGAAGAGGAGAGTGAGATGGCCAGGTATGGGAGAAAAGAGAGTATGGGAGAGGATGGATGGAGTGGTGTGTGGGGTGCTTCTGAGTTTGAAAGGAAGGGTGGAAAATAGATTGAGGAAAATGAATGAGATTGTGTTTGAGTATGCATATGTCATGGTTGGAGTGAAGGAGTGTGTCAAGAGGGATGAGATGGAGGCACGATTGAGCAGAAGGCAGAGGGAGATCCAGGAGCTGAGAACGGATTGGAGGAGCTTGGACAAAAGATGGAAGAAGGCGGTGGAAGGAGAGAGGAATAGACGAAGTGCTGACGAAGTAGGTGAGAGTAAGGTTGGTGAAGTTGAAGAGGGTGGAAATGATGAAGAGGTGAAGGAAAGAGAGACAAAGGAAGAGAAGGAGGTTCTTTGAGAATCCCTTTCGATTTATGAAGGATCTGTTGGAGCAGACGAGATCTGGTGCACTGAGGGTACCGAAGCTAGCTTGCTACCGTGTGCAGCCTGTGGCTGCTGGTTGCATCATTTTCTGTGGGTGTGGCTGTGCTTCTGATGCAGTGCCTGCTATTGCCAGGACACTCATACTCATTTCACCGACCTTGGAAGGATAACAGCTGAGTCAAACCCACCTAGTGTTAATTCAATGGCAACAAGAGCTCAAAATCAACATCCTATCTTAAGCTAGCCACCTTAACTATTAAGCCAACACCAGGCGTTTAAGGTACCGAATGAAGAGTTGGAAGGTCGCCTGCGTGTTACATACACAGACACAAGGAGGGATTAAGTGGTGGAGGACATAGAAGGCTTGGTGAGACCAAAGGAGCCAGGTATTCTTTTGATTTGGCAGAACCAAAGATGTCTGAGGTTGAGGCTGTTTAGAGGAAGGTACGGGCAGCATCAGCTTCGGGATCAAGTGGAGTTTGATATAAGGTGTTTAAGAGGTGTGGAAGCACCAGGTGGTATCCGTGGAAGGCTCTGAAGGTGGTGTGGAGGCAAGGAGTGTTGCTCAGTCAATAGAGTAGGGTGGAAGGAGTTTATATTCTGAAGCAGGAGGAGGCTGTGACACTTGAGCAGTTTTCATCAAAATCATTACTCGATGTAGATGGGAAGATATTGATGGGTGTGTTTGCTGCGTGGCTCTCATGCTTCATCAGAGAGAATGGTTTTGTGAATGGTTCTGTACAAAAGGCAGGTATACCAGGTTGACCAGGATGTATTGAACACTCAGCAATGGTCTGGCAAGTATTACAGGAGACAAAGAGGCAAAGGAAGGATGTTGCAGTGGTTTGGCTGGACTTGGAGAATGCATATGGGTCAGTGCCGCATGCCTTGATCAGATATCCATGGATTTATTTTGGGTGCCACAGAGATTTAGGGATTTTCGAATGGCGCATGATCAGTTTTGGATGCGGTTTGCGACACAGTCTTACATAACAGAGTGGCAGAAGTTGGAAGTGGGGACCCCGATGGGATGTGCCATCTCCCCAATTTTGTTTGTGCTGGTTATGGAGTTGCTGATACATGCTGTGAGTGGACAAGGGAAAGAAATGGAGCTAGCCCTTGGTCATAGGTTGCCAGAAATATTTGCGTTCATGAATACAATATGAATATGTAAAATTCTGTCTGTACAAAATGGAGAAAGTTGTGAAGATGGTTCCTCCTTTTGGTAACTCCACTAATCTTATGGTAATAAATAACATGGGAAGTGATAATGAGTAATTATCTAATTCTGGTACTCTGCCCGAGGAAGGCAGATTCAGTGCTGCCAAAGCATCCTCGCGACAAGGATTACACTGGGTGGTTTGCTGTTGCCTTGCCAGTGGTAATTTAGGCAGTAATTTGGAACTTGGCCACGGTGCCGGTGATATCTCTCCAACGAGTAATAAGGTTGTTAAAATTATAATTCGTACATTTAAAATCATCCAAACAATTTCATCTTTGACGCTCCAAGTATATTCCTTCATTGATGTTTCTAAATCTCCAAAGGAAGGATGGAATGGTGTAAAATTGGAAGCTTTTACATTACATTACAGTTTTAGCAGATAATGTTGTGACGTTTGTAGTGGGAAGGAGGGAGGGTTAGATATTCCCATAGAGCAGGTAGGAATGTATAGAGTAGCATGGTCTGTGTATCAGTGTGACCACTCCTTGGCTTTTTCACAAGATCTTAGCTTTTCGTTGTTCACCTTGGCGTCTTGGTTTTCTATAGGTTTTCTTAGCGTATAGGTTTTCGATGATCATCGCTTTTCAGAAAGCTTGTGAATTCTTGGCTTTTTTCATTGGCTCACCTTGGCATTTATGAAAATGAGGAGTGGTCACACTTAGGCCGAGAGCTAGTGACGGAAGATTTCACCCCATTTTCCCTCGAAGGTTTGACCCCTCAAAGTTACTCATGCCACTGAAGTCATTCACAAAAACTTTGTCAGCTGCGTCCCAGTCGGTGAGTCTGGACCCAAGACCCCCTTGAAAAACCCCCTTTGGGGGTTATATTCACCCCCATCGAATACATGGATCAAACTTTGTAAAAACAAATTATTATGATGGTAGATTACAAAAATAATAAAACTGACCAAACTTCAGTGGGGGAAGGTTTGGTCAGACCCCCCCTCCCAAAGTACCCCTTTTCGGGTTTTGATTTACCTCATAAGTTACATGGACTAAACTTTATGAAAGTAAAGACGTAGGATGGTAGATCACAAAAATAATAAAACTGACTAAATTTTCAAGGGGAAAGGCGTGGTCAGATCCCCCCAAATTGGTACCCCTCAGAATAATCCCCTTTGGGTGGTAATATACCCCATGAGGTCCATGGACCATTTTTTGTCAAAACAAGAAAGTATGATATTAGATCACAAAAATAATAAAACTGAACAAATTTCAGAGGAGGGGAAGGTGTGGTCAGACCCCCACAAAGTACCCCTTTTAGGGTTTTCATTTAACCCATAAGTTACATGGACTAAACTTTGTCAAAATAAAGACACTCCAAAGTGGGTAGGTTGGAACGTGATGCTTATACCCAGGGATAAACGACTCCAGAAGATTTGGTACCTCCCACAAATCAACCAGTCACCAACATCTAATATGTTGTTGTTGTTGTTGTTGAGACAATGAGAAGATCTCTGTGAATTGCATCCAAATCTGGAAAGCAGTCAATTGCAGTAACTTACGATCTTGCCACCGCAAAGCTTGCAATGCAGATTCAAGCTGAAGAACAACCGGCTTTTGATAATGTGTTTGTTGCGCTAGGTTCATTCCATATTGAGTTGGCACTTTTCAGTGCTTTTGGAAAACTTATTTCAGAATCAGGTGGGCCTCACATTCTCAATGTGTGAAGTACTGGCCAAAGGGACGGTAAACGGATTCATCAAGGGAGAAAAACTACAAACGCTGCAAGAAAATGCACGAGTAACTTGCCCTTTCGATGGAGATCCCGCACTTCGAATCATTCCTGTAGACACAAGAAAATGCATCCGATATATGTAACGTAATTCGGCACGAGTTGGAAAACATAAAGCAGCACAAGAACATAGATTCTCATAGCTACACTAAGGAAATGGATGACGTTTTACAGCAATACAATGTCTACTCGATCGACACACAGAATGGGAAGAATGGGAAAACCACTCAGTTCTGGCTAAAGTACATCAAGATGATTCATCTCTACCACGAGTACAGTCGAAGTATCAGAGTCGGAGATTTAGACGCATACATCACCTGCCTACCTTAGATTTCCAACTATGCGCGTTGGACTGTCAAGTACCATGACAACCTCCTTAAAATACACGAAACGCATCCAGAAGATTTTGCTGAGTTCCAGAAGGAATGGTTCTCTTTAAAAAGAACAACGAAACCATTTTCGGGAAGTCCCATAGATCTTACATTGGGGCAAATGATCAATGCTGACGCAGCAAGTCAACGGACCGGAATTTCCTCAATCACTGACTCCATCTCTGCTCGGCAACGATGGGCGGAATCCCACTTTCTTCGATCGAGTGTGATTTCGCATGTCTTTGAAAATCTGAACATGAGCAAGAAAGAAGATGTCACTGCAAGTCTGAAAGCTCACAGAATCAGGAATGACAATGCTGCTATCCGGAGCGTCATGGCAATGGTAAAGGAATAAAACCATGAATCCGTTCAATAGCGAGCTTGATCCTGGACACCTCTACAACATAGGGACAGGTAAAGCTGCCTCAGACAACACAGAGAAGTTCCTCCTTAATGTAGTCGAAATTGGAAAAGAAGGAAGTTCATCAAGGAGTGTGTTGAAGACCCAGCCAGGTTTGAGAGGCGAATACAACGGCAGAATTTGTGCACGTTTGCATCAGAAACGGGTAAACGCAAACTTCGAGGAGCACATGGTAGAGTGGTGGCAGCATGTTTGGTTCGCGATCTGTTCGGAAATATCCTTTACCACTCACGACAACAATGAGTTGATATGGCGGAAGTCTTGACATATCCACTAACACCAGTTCCACTGTCGCTTAGTCATGTCGACGGAACAATGCAGAAAACGCCGAAAGCTGAAGTCATGAAGTATCTGGAGTCGCAATTTCCAACAACCCCTCCGACGTCAATAAATACAACTATCATTTTCCGCTTCATTTTTCCTGCATTTGCAGATGAACTCTGCTCTTCCATCCAGTTTTGGTGCAGTGGCTCGCTTTCTTCTCCAGAGGATTCTTTCAGCACATGGTGATGCTATTCACTTTGTCACAGACAAATGGCCGTCTCCTTCCATCAAAGACTGCGAGAGAGATTCACGAGCTTCAACATCTGTCTCATACCAGATCATTGGTCCAGCTCAGAAACGACCAAGCAATTGGATTTCAGCTCTCAAAAATGCCAGTTTCAAGAAGTCATTGATTGAGTTCCTTGTGAACAGATGGGAGGATGATGGATTAGCTGACGTGTTTCCGCAAAAAAACTCTCTATGCTAATTCTGGTGATGTATGCTACAGTTACAGAGTGGTCGATGGTAGAGTCGTGAAGCAGGTAGAAGCTACACTGGGCAACAATCATGAAGAAGCTGACAGTTGAAAATTTTACCATCTTGCAAACATACCAACTCCAAACAACGTCGTCGTTCGTACATCTGACACTGACTGCCTTATTATTGCACTAGGTTGCTACCAATTATTTGATCAGTCGTTGAAGATGTGGATAGAAGCAGGATTGCTAACCAACAATACTCAAAGATACATCGGTCTAAATCAGATGCACGCAGCACTCGGCGAGTCGTTATGCAACTCTCTCCCAGCATATCACGCTTTCACAGGTTGCGGTTACACTCCCTCATTCAACAGAAAAGGCAAAATACGGCCATTGAAGCTACTGCGGAAAAACCACGATGCACAGGCAGCTTTCGGTCAGCTTGGACGTGAAACAGAAGTCAGCGAGGACACAGTTGTCAACATAGAAAAGTTTGTTTGCGAGATGTACAGCAAAAAGAAGATATCATCGGTCGATGAAGTCCGTCTGCAGATATTTTTGGACAAATACAAAGCAAAGAAAGGAGAGCAAAGCTTCTCGTGCGCAAATAAGTTTGATGGCGGTGCTCTGCCGCCATGCTCACGAGTACTGCTGCAGAAGATAAAGCGTACTCATCTCGTTGCGAGGCGGTGGCTATCTTCTACACAATGCAACCAATCGGCATTATCACCACTAGATTTTGGCTGGAAACAGGAGGATGGATGTTACCCATTGTAATAGTTTGATGGTGATATTTCTCCAAAATCGTTAGATGTTGTTTGCAGCGAAGATGACATCTTCGAGGAAAGTGATGGAGGAGGTAAGAAACAATGTCTGTCCATTACAGTTCGTTTCTAATAATGCATTTAAGAAAATGGTTGACATAAAAAGGTAAATTTGGTTTTTCCCCAAAATATGAAAGCTTTTTGGGGCATAAAATACTTATTTTGTTACAGCAGGGAACGTGGATGACTGTGAAAATGAAGACGAAGAAAGTGACAGCGATGGTGGAAGCAGCGACGGTGAAAGCTGTGACGACGATGTGTAACCTCCTCGTAAATAAATTTAGTATTTTTTTTTATTCGTAATCTTCCATCATACGTCTTAATTTTGACAAAGTTTAGTCCATGTAACTTATGGGGTAAATGAAAACCCTTAAAGGGGTACTTTGTGGGGGTCTGACCACACCTTCCCCTCCTCTGAAATTCGTTCAGTTTTATTATTTTTGTGATCTAATATCATACTTCTTTGTTTTGACAAAAAATGGTCCATGGACCTTGTGGGGTAAATTACCACCCAAAGGGGATTATTCTGAGGGGTACCAATTTGGGGGGATCTGACCACGCCTTTCCCCTTGAAAATTTAGTCAGTGTTATTATTTTTGTGATCTTCCATCTTACGTCTTTACTTTGACAAAGTTTAGTCCATGTAACTTATGGGGTAAATCAAAACCCGAAAAGGGGTACTTTGGTGGGGGGGCGGGGTCTGACCAAACCTTCCCCCCCTGAAGTTTGGTCAGTTTTATTATTTTTGTAATCTACCATCACAATTCTTTGTTTTTACAAAGTTTGATCCATGTATTCGATGGGGTGAATATAACCCCCAAAAGGGGTTTTTCAAGGGGGGTCTTGGGTTCAGACCCACCGACTGGGGCGCAGCTGACAAAGTTTTTGTGAATGACTTCAGTGGCATGAGTAACTTTGAGGGGTCAAACCTTCCTGGGGAAATGGGGTGAAATCTTCAGTCACGAGCTCCCAGACGAACTGCTGTGTACGGGTAGTTAGCCAATTTGATGTAATAAGAAGAGACATGTCAGCTTAAGGATGTCTTGTTTAAATGTGCACCGTATAGGATTATAGGAAGTGGTGCATGGTAATAATTAGTTTTGGATTATGGTTAAGGAAATTGCACCGTATAACCTCTATGTCAACCTCTACCAGGGAGTGCCGGGAGACTCAGCACAAGAGTGAGGGGAGGAGCGTTTGACACCTCCCAGGGGGCAGAGCTCAGGTTCGCCTTGGATGGGCGGAGAGTTACCCCGACAGAAAAAGGGGCAGTGCTTGGATAGCCTCGAGAGCAAGGGGAGGAGTGGTCTGAAGAGAAGGGCGAACACGCTGAGGAGAATCATCTCTGAGAGTTCTAAGGAGGTCGTCCTGCCTGCCTGCTTCTGCCTGTTTTCTTTGCCCTGTGTCCATTTTGTCTGCCTGCTGGTTCGCCTCCCCATCATCTGTTCGCCTCATCATCGTCCTCATCCCTTTCCATCGCCTGCTTCTCCCTGGTACCACCAGAGCTAAGTCCCCTGTTTTTTTTGTTTTTTTTTTAAATCCCCTTCCCGTCAGTGATTGAGTCTGGTGTGTGGCACCTTAGTTCTTTAGATTTCTTTTATTCACATTGTGCATAATTATTTAGTATCGATTCCGTGCCCCCCTTTCTTCCCCACCACTACCCACCGTCGTATCCCTCCGCCGGTCAATCATTCCTGCTTCTTTTTAATGTGGTTTGGGAGATAAACCCATTGTTTTTTTTTTAAGTTTTAAGGTTTTCGAGTCTCTCCACACGACCCGTGCGTGCATCGTCCGCCATAATTCGGAACGTCTCCACAGGTGTTAAGCCACTAGGGACATTGCAGGATTTATCTTCCCGCCGTGACGAGCTCAACGTTAGTTGAGCCGTCGATGCTACAATATGTAAATATCTATCACTTATGCAAATATGGCAGAAATATCATGGACCGGACACATTATGTACCAGTCTGACCCTTTTTATCCAATCCGTATCTATGTGATAAATGGACTTTTTTTGTAATAGATGCATTTTCGATTGCATAATACTTCCTTAAATATAAATTATTCAAGTACATTCTGAATTTAAAGGACATGACGATTTTAATGACAATTTAAAAACTAGAGAGTTCATAGAAGACTTTACTCCACGCAGTCTTGAGAAAATTACATGGGAAGAGTCTTTGGAAACTCTTGCTTTAGGTTTACGAGCATGATGTATGTTCATTTTGTTTATGAAACTTGCACAACAGACCCGATGGGAAGCACACAGCACGATGTGCTACCACATTTGTCAGAATGCCGAATCTAAAACAGTTATTCTGCCCTCATGGCGAGGTGGCATGAATGGCGATTCTCACAACTTTTGTCATAGTTGCTTTGCCCTAATGGACATGAAGATATTTTCCAAGTCCTGCTTAACAGAAGTTTTTGAAAGTGACAAAACGGCAATTTGTGTTATACAGTGTTCAAGTATATAATTCAGTTGAAATGAAATAAAGATTTTAAAGATTGTAGAAAAAAAAATTCGGAAGTTTACTGCCATTGATGCAATCTTTTACACCAACATGTTTAACACGCTGCATAAGTTAATCATACCTGTTGTTTTTTTTATTCTTTACAATGTCCTTAAAAAAACAGTAAGTTTCCTGTTTGGAATCATTTTCAATTTTGTTTGACTCCCAGACAGACAGACAGACAGACACAGAGTAAAAATAATTATCCCACACTTCTCTGCGCATGTGCGATCAGATTGAACCCAGAGCCAAAGTACTGCTAAATTACAGATTAATTTTCTGATTTGTGTTCAAAATATAACATACAATTGAAATGAAGTTGTTCCTCGATCATAAACTAACTTTTGTAGACGGACACACACAAGTGAAACAATTGCTTAACCCCACTTTTCACTTTGTGTGCATGGGGTAACTAATACAGCACTCGGTAGAGCACATACCTCCTCCAGGCTGAACAGTGTACGTTTTGTATCCCACTTATAGGCTGGATATGCATCCTGACCTCAATCAAAATTTAATCGGCTTGTCCTTTTCACCTTCCCAACTCATCCACCAAATTTTGTCATAACCCATCCACAACGTTTTGAAATATCATGCGATCTATCGTATTTGGCCCCATCCCTCAATGGTGAAGAGTCACCTCATAAGTTTAAAAAAATTATTGTATCTAGATCCAGATCTTCACAAAAATCGAATCAATTCATTCTTGTCACACACCCAACCTGCCAACCTATTTCGTCTGAATACATCCATTAATCTTAGATATCGTGCTATGCTGTACATCGTTTTTGGCCCTATCTCTTAATTGTGAAGAATGACTTTCAAAATTCTAGTATCTGGATCCGAATCCAGATCCTCAACAAAATCAAATCAATTCGTCCTTGTCATACACCCAACCTGTCCATAAATTTTTGAGATATCCTGCTCACAAACAGGCAAACAAACAAAAAAGAAAGATGTCGTGCACAGCATGCTACTTGCGAAATCCGAATAAACAAAGCAATTTGGTAATTTAGAAAATTTGACCGATCAATTGTCTTGCATGATTAAATGTTATGCATGACAAATTTGGTTGATACATTTTCTGATCGTGGCCTAATAAGTGTTTTGGATGGCCTTGACCTTTGACTAAGTTTGCCAAATCTTCACATATGCTACATATACATACAAATAAGCTGTGTAAGTTTCAATTTGATATCTTGAAAAATTACTCGGGTATGGCAATAATATATTCACAAAAGGCCCATTTGATTATAATGGGGTGAAATTGTTGTCAGGGAAACGGGTGACACGTCAAAAAGGCTAAATCAATCGTTTAGATTTTAGTTTAGATTTTAGTTTAGTTTAGATTTTAGTCTGTAACCCAGTATGCAAATCCTGTTTAAATTTCAAGTTCATAGGATGAAAATTGATGATTTCATGTGACCTTGAGCTTTGACCTTTAGACCTCAAACGTTAGGCTTCAGTGCCCCAATTTATAAATCCTGTTCAAATTTTAAGTCAATCTGATGAAAAATGATGATTTTATGTGACCTTTACCTTTAACCCTTTGAGCGTTGACCTCAAAAACAATATGCCTCAAGGTTTTAATTGTTTAACCAATTCAGTGATCCAATATGCAATTTCTATTCAACCTAACAGAGAACCCCCCCCCCCTCCTGTGGTAGGTGGTTGCACATTACTTCCTGAAAAAGTATTGTCTGTACATTGCAAGAAGACTATAGATGCTTGTGTGGTGTGTGTGTCTGAATTGTCCAAGGGGTGTAAAGGTTAAAAGGGTCAAAATGGTTCAAAGGGTCTATAGGGTTCTTTAATGGTCTATAAGGCTCTTAAGGAATACAAAGATCTAAAAGGTATTTTTCAGTAGTAGTTTGGGTCTAATGGATCTAAAGGTCAAGTGGTCTAAAGGGTGCAAATGTCTTCAGGAGTCTAAGGGGTCTAAAGGGGTCTTAAGGGATTAAAATGTCTAAAGTGTTGAATGAACCTAAAGAGTCGAGGGGTCTAAGTGGTCAAAAAAGTACAACGGAGTCTAAATGGTCTTAAAAGGTCTAAGGGCTATGTTCCAACAGTAGTTACCAGGTCGAATGGGTCTAATGTGGTCTATGGACTACAGAGTCTTAGGGGTCTTTGGGTTTATCTTTAAAAAATTAATCAATCAGAAAAAAAATTTTTGTCTATTTCTTTTCACTTATAACCCTACACCCTCCCTTAACAATCTTTATCTAAAAATAAAAACAAAAAAAACAGTCTCTTAAAATGTTTCAACGTCCTCTTTCACGTGTGTGCTTCTTGGTATTATGTCATAATTTGTGACTCTTTTTCTTCTTCAAAAGGCTGTTTTCAATTCGACATTTCCTTCATCCTGTGTCTAAAAAAATCCAACTGTTACTGTGTTTCTTTTCTCCATTCTCTTAATTATCCTTTACTGCATCACTCACGTAATGTCTTTAACCACATCTCTGACAAAATGTTATAAAATCCCAGTTTGCAATGCATGTTCATGTTCAATCAATCGTCCTTTTTTCCAACTTCAGTGCCAATTCATCCCGCCTACTTACCGTCCACCAAACAGTGATGACTCCATTTACATTCTGCTCTCCGAAAACATGGACCAACTTCTATCTTTTCATCCCAACTCTCTCTTCCTCATATGTGGTGACTTCAATTGTCATCATGCCAGTTCACTGGGTGTGGGGACCTCTCTCATCTGTCATGGCACTTCAGCAAAAGACTTCTGTGACTCACTGGGATGGACACAATCGGTCAACTTTCTGATCTGCATCTCAACCAAGCGTACTCCATCTCTTCTGGATCTGATTTTGACCAATTTCCCTGAAAATATCTGCTGTTATTCCTCCGCTCCAATCGGTTCATCTGGTCACATGCTGGTCAAAGTGGACATCTCTCTGGCTGTTATTAGAGAAGCACCTCAGCGCCGTTGAGTCTGGCATTCCACTCAGGCAGACTGGCAGGGTCTTCAAGCAGCCATCAACCTTCTAGACTGGTCTCCCATCACTACTTTCTCCAACATAAACTTGTCCTGGGAATTCTTTCAAAAAAACTTGCTCTCCCTCATGCACAGATTTATCCCATCTCATCTTCAATTGATTTCTCATTCCTCCCACCCATGGTACACTGAAGTTTGTGGCGAGGTAGTTGTCATGAAACAACTTGTCTTCACATCATGGAAGGCAAATCCAACTGAAGGCAATCTCAAAAAAAGCTCAGAACAAGTGTCAACCCTCAAGAGAGCCAGAAAGGAACATCTTTCAAATCTCAAGTCTGAACTCTCAAACCTGTTTCCCTCCAAATCCTGGTGGCATCTGGTTAAGTCTGTTTCTGGTGTATGGTCCCCCTCCATCCCCTCCCTTACCTCAAATGACCGTACAGCTGACACTGCACATGAAAACGCTGAATGCCTAAACTCCATATATGCTTCTAAATCTTGTCTCCCAAACCCATAGCTTTCTGTACCCACTTTACCCAGTCGCACCCAGCAGTTCGTGGACTCTGTGTCCTTTTCTCCAAACAAAATGGAGAGCTTGCTGTCAAACCTTGACTCAGATTGTGCAACAAGACCAGACGGCATCAGCCCACGTGTCCTAAAAACCTGCTCCTCTGCTCTTGTTCACCCTCTCTCTGTTCTATTCACCCTCTCATTTGCTCAAGGTCATCTGCCATCTGCTTGGAAATCAGAAAACATGACTGCTCTGCATAAAAATGTGCAAAAAAGGTTCCCTGCACCGACAGACAAATTAACCTTCTCCCAATCATCAGCAAGGATATGGAATTCATCATCGCTTCAGACATGAAATCCTTCTTCATCTCCAATGGCTTGATTTCCGATCATCATTTTGGATTCAGACCAGGTCACTCTACCCTGGATATGCTACTTCTGCTCTCCCAACAATGGATGGAGGTCCTCAATGCCAGACATGAAATCAGAACCATCTCCCTTGACATATCGCGTGCTTTCTATGCAGTCTGGCACCCTGCCCTGCTCACCAAACTCTCTTCCTATGGCATCGAAGGGCATCTCCACTCATGGCTCACAGATTTCCTCTTCTGTCGCAGTCAACGTGTGGCCCTAAATGGAATTCTCTCATCCTCTCTTCCTGTCCAGACTGGAGTTCCTCAAGGTAGCATTCTGGGCCCTGTTCTTTTTATGGTTTTCATCAATGATCTCTCTGACTGGAAAATCCTCTTTATCTCTTTGCTGATGACTCCACCCTCTGCTGTTCCACCTGTCATCCCTCAGATCAGCAAGCAGCAGCCTCTTCAGGTCAGGTATGGGAGCATGTGCCAGAACAGCGCGTCGCTGCGTCCACTTTCCGCCGGTACTCCAGGGGCCTCCGTCTGGCCATCCCCCAGGCAGATGCCAGGCCCATCCCCATCTCCTTGAGATGATGGTCAACCTGCTGCAACCATGAGGCACGTGGTCAGCCCACTGGCCTCCTCCACTCATGAGACTCCCTCGCTGAGAGAATCTGGTGAGCAGGATCAGCGTCAGGAAAACGAGCCACATGTCCATACAGCCGCAGCTGACGCTCACGGACTATGCAGGTAACAAATCTCATCCGAGTCTCTCTCAGCAACCGCTCGTTGGACACAAAATCCGACCAGCGATAGCCAAGGATTCTCCGAAGAGACCTGGTACCAAAGGAATTAAGTCTCCGTCTCAGATCCTTGGTCAAAGTCCAAGTCTCGCACCCATAGAGCAAGACTGGAAGTACCAAGGACCTGAAGACTCGGACTTTCGTCCTCCCGCACAGGTACCGGCAGCGCCACACCCCATGATCCAGTGAATCCATGACTCCCCAGGCCCGACCCAGATGTCTATTGACCTCCGGCTCACAACCTGCGGAGACATGAATATCACTGCCAAGGTAAGTGAATCTATCCACGACCTCAACATCCTCACCACAAACAGACACAGACAGGACAGCAGCATCCAAGATGTCACCGAAAGCCTGGATCTTTGTTTTGACCCAAGAAATCCGTAATCCCAACGGCTCCGACTCCTCATTCAGCACCTCGAGGGCCCCCAAGAGGATGTCTAAAGTCTCCGCAAAGATGACTGCATCATCTGCAAAATCAAGGTCCGAGATCTTGACATTGCCAAACGATGCACCGCAACTTGATCTCTCCGACATCCTCCCAAAAATCCAGTCCATACAAGTGCTGAAAAGTGTGGGGGCAAGTACACATCCCTGACGAACTCCAGTAACAACTGGAAATAAGTCAGAGGCGGTACCACCACACTTCACAGCACTCTCAGTACCAGAGTAGAGTTCAGACATCAGATCGATCAGTTTCGGTGGCACCCCACGAAGACCAAGAATCCTCCAGAGGACATCCCGATTCACTGAATCGAACGCTTTACAGAGATCAACATAGGCTGCAAGCAGCCCCTGCCGAAACTCTCGTCTGCGTTCGGTGAGGACACGAAGTGCAAGGATACGGTCAATCGTTGACCTCTTTGGTGTAAAGCCTGACTGCTCTGGACGCTGGTGCTCAAGCAGATGGTGGCGAACCCTATCAAGAATTATCCGAGCAAAGACCTTGCCCGGCACTGAGAGCAGCGTCACCCCTCGGTAGTTGTTGCAGTCTTGGCGATCACCCTTCCCTTTCCAGAGAGGGACAACAAGGCCCCTCTTCCAGTCAGTTGGGATGATGCCTGTGTTCCAGGCAGAGCACAAAACTGCATGCAACGACGCGAGTGCAGCATTTCCACCAGCCTTGAGAAGTTCGGCATGGATGCCACAGATCCCTGGAGCTTTGCCCCGTTTCAACTGGTTCACCGCAGCCCGTGTTTCCACAAGCGATGGTGGACCACAGTTGATTCGAGGGTCAGCAACAGGGATTGTAACACCCTTGACGTCCAACTCGACAGCTGGGGGATCAGCCTGGTACAACCGCTCGAAGTAACCGGCCCAGCGGGCCTTCACTTCAGACTCCTCTGTCAAGAGCCTACCACTCTCTGCTCGAACTGCAGTGCTCCGAGGGATGGGCTTGGATGAACGTAATGCGCGAATTCCCCTGAAAGCGGGACGAGAATCACCTGTCCACAGGTGATGCTCTACCCCCTCACAGATTCCTCGCACATAGGCCTCCTTGTCCACCCTCAGTGCACGTACAGTTTTACGCCTCAGCTCCCTGAACAGCTCAGCTCTGCCATTCAGCCTGGCCCTGCGACTCTGGTCAATGGTATCCAGTGTCCCTTGAGAGACAAAATTCTTCTTTGCCCTGCGGTGAACTCCAAGGCATCCACCGGCAACATCAAGGACGGTGGTCTTGAAGGTGTTCCACAACTCTTCAGGACCCCCCAAAGCACGCAGACCCCCCAAGTGTCCACTCAGCCTGTTCGCAAACTCCTCAGCTACTCTCTCATCCCTGAGCTTGGCAACATCCAGCCTAGGCTGGGATGGTACCATTCTCCAGGATTTAAGGTGCAGCTTTAGAGTTGCTACAACAAGCCTCTGGTCAGTATTGAGGAACTGAGCACTCCGGTAGACCCTGCAGTTCTGGATCATCCTCCAACGACCGTCAATGAGGACATGGTCAATCTCCTTTGCCACACCGCCAGCGTTGGAATACCAAGTCCAGCGATGAGCTTGCGGGCGCTGAAACCATGAACCAGCCACCCTAAGTCCATGACTTCTTGCAAAGTCAAGGAACTTAGTGCTATTTTGGTTCATAGTTCCTGACCCATGGGGACCAACACACACCTCATAACCGTCCCTATCAGTTCCAGTCGATGCATTGAAATCCCCCAAGACTAGAAGTGTATCTCGTCTGGGGCACTGATCAACCACAGACTCGAGTGTGGCGTAGAATGTGTCCTTCACGGTGAGATCACTCGCCTCAGTCGGAGCATAAATAGAGACCAGGGAAATGACACCTAAGGAGTGACGAATCCTTAATCTCATAATACGCTCGTTGACCGGTGTTACCTCAATTATCATTGGGGTCAGCTTATTGGACACAGCTACAGCAACTCCTTGGGTATGGTAACCATCAGAGCGACCAGACCAATAGTAGGTGTAACCACCCACCATTATCTCGCCGCAATCCGGTCTCCGAACCTCAGAGAGAGCTGCAATCCCGATGTCCAAACGCTTGAGCTCAGATGATAACAGAGACAGGTGATCATCCTCTCTTAGGGATAGGACATTCCAGGCACCCACCCGAAGGGACTGCCTCAGGTTAACCCAAGGAGACCGCCGTCTGGTGGACGACACCTCAGCACCACTCCGACACACTCTCCCGCAATCTGACCCAGGGATGTTACCCCGTGGTTTCCCTCCTATCAAAGATTGGGGGTCCCGAAGGCTTTGCCCCAATCCCATCATCCGGTGAGCTGCCCTGCGAAGGGAAGCTGCACAGGAGGTACTCCCACGGAGTGGGTTTTCAGATTTTTTTGCGTTTTTGCGTTTTGCGGAATGAAGCGTTTTACGGTGGCTGGAGTGCAAATCCTGCCACCAACCTCCTAATAAGAAGTAACCCAACTGCAGGAGGACGTCCGCAGACACAGTTGGGCACTAGATATGGATGGCCGTTGGCTCACAAGGAGCTCCTCCGCCCTTTGGAACATGTCCTGATAAATCTCACACTCTCACTATGTCTCTCTGAAAGGACCGTCTGGAACCCCCCCACACCCCCCGAATCTACTTTCTCAACAATCCTTTGAAGAAGTCCTTTCATTCAAGGTTTGATGTCTCACTATCTGCCATGATCTTTCTTTCTGCCATGAAAGCCACATTTCCAAGCTGGTCTCCAAAGCCAGTTGCCGACGAGACATCCCCCATTATGCAAAGTCCTTCCTTGGCGCACCTGAGCTCCTGACCACATACAAGGCTTTTGTCCACAGCTTGATGGAGTACTGCTCTCCCCATCTGGGCTAGTGCTCCTGCCTCTCACCTTTCTCGGATTCACGCTGTGGAAATCAAAGCATTTAGGATCATTGGTATCTGCTGTGGTGAGGCTGAGTCTTTTGGGTCTCTCACTATCTCACCGCAGGCAGATCGGTGGTCTTTCTGTCTTCTACCATCTCCTCTCCGGTCTCGCCCCCCCCCCATGCTTTGCCTGTGATCTATCCCCTACATATTTTCACAGGGTGCTCAAGGTCCACCAGCAACCCAATTCTGGTGAAACTACCAAAATCAATTAAGAATCACTGCTCACCTTCATTCTTTCATTCCTCTTTTTTCCTGCCTTTGGAGGAAACTCTCTTCAATCCCACTCTTCCCTCCAGGTCTTCAAAACAGCTTTTCACCACAATCTCCTACCTTCCCCCATCCAAAACCATGATCTTTTCTACCCCTGTTAATCAATCCTGAAACCACCTCCTTCAAATTCCCTGCTTTCCTTCCTGAAAGTCCCTGTCGTGTAAGGACCTCAAAGTCCCTGTAGTGTCCCTCTTGTTTACCCCGCTGCATCCCTCTCCCTTCCACAGATCTCCAAATGTCTCTGTTCCCCGTTTTGTGCTCCCTCTCCCCACCCCACTTGTCTCCTGCTCCCCATGTTATATGTTCTGTGTGTTAGCTCTTAGGTGAGCCTCGACATTGTATACCAAAAAAGTGTCATAATTATGTACTGTTTGAACGTCAGCTGCATCTTGACAACACGTACATCGATTCATTACGTACTATTGGAACACACCTTTTAAACCTTTTTTCTGTTTGGACAGTTGAGACCCCTTTGTACTTTTAAGACACTTTAGATGCCATTAGACATGTACATCCTTTAGACCCCTGAGATCCCTCTTAACCTTGAGACTCAAAGACCTCTTAGACCCTTCCTAAGCCCCTCTAAGACCTTGAAGACCCTTTAAGACCCCCAAGATCCTTAAGACCTCCAAGACCCCTCAACACCCTTAAAGACCCTTTCAACCATTTAGACACCTTCACCCTTTAGATCTTTCTGTCCCCAAGAACCCCAGACCCCACAGACCATTTAGACTGTTACACCCCTTAACTCCCTTGACTCCTTTTAGACCCCTTACACTCTTCAGACATGTTAGACAGCTTGGACCCTTGACCATTTAGAGCTTGAGCAGTGAGTCTGGATTTTGGGAGTTTCACCAAAAGGGCGTTTATGGTGGAACAGGTGCGCCCTGCAGAAACCTGGGAGTGGAGTGACAGAGCATGAAAGAGCAGAGGGTGTAAAACCAGAAAGGAGGCAGTGACAGACAGAGAGACCACCGATCAGTCTACAATGTGATAGCATGCCCATAGACTCTGCTTCATCGCGGAAGATTTCAATGATCTTGAAGGCCTTGTTTTCCACGGTGTCAAGCTGAGCAAGGTGTGAGGCAGGGACACCAACCCAGAAGGGATAGCAGTCTTCCATAAATGTGGATGACAGTTCAGGTGTGCCAAAGAAGGAAGGATGAATCACTTTCATGAAGTAATTCTGCTGTTCCAGACAAATCAGTCGTGCCTATTGCAGTACGCACGCACGCACGCACGCACGCACGCACGCACGCACACAATAATTCTGCTGTGCTTCAACGATACAAGTTGCTCCTCGAAATGAAAACAAAAAGAATAAAAACGTGCCGTGGATCCTGAGTAAACCTTGTTTTGTCATAAAATGGGTACTAATAGAGACTGCAATTCAGTGAAAGCATTCCACACAGACTCGGTTCAAAGATGAGGTTTTCAAATATGATGATCAGGCTTCATGGAAGAACAGAATATGACATGACAAGGGTGAGAATACAAAACGGAGGTGAAAAGGAAACGGGCATAAGAAACTATGGATGTTCCAGAGGATGGAATGCAAAGAGTTGCGAAGTTAAAAGGGTCTCAGCAGGTTCAGGAGTGAACTTCAGAGGGAGAAATGGGAAAGACCGTGATGCAGTGGTGACGAACAAACTCAAATACCAAGAGGTACGAACCACTCACCTGCTCGAGGTAAAAGAGTCAAGAAGAAAGTTACCCGCAAGCGATAGAAGAGGGAAATGAATGAATGGAAGTGAGAGTTAAGCTTCGACTTTGGAAGGGTAAGCAGGTAAAGGTTTCTGGTAGAAGACAAGTAACATGGTGAAGTAAGGGGGGTGGTGTTAAGTCTTTCCACAATGTCTTAAGGGGGGGGGGTGGTCTTAAGGGTGTTGGTCTTAAGTCTCACCAAGTTCCAAGAAAGTAAGTCTTGCCAAGTCTTACCAGAGAGGTAGGAAGGTGAGAGTAACAAGACAAGATGAGAGCTGGTAAAAGGCCACAACCCTCTGTGATGAGTGAGCAGCAGACCATAGGACTTGGACTCGTGTCACAAGATGCCAGTGACATGGATGGAATGAAATTCTGTAGCCTCAAGAGGGGAGAGATCAGAAGCAACAGCACCATTCCAAAGTTGGAATAACATTTCATCGCACTTTGGACGAAGGCCTTTCACAAGCATTATAAGTTGAGGACTACTGAGCAAGAGCTTGGCACTGTGGAGAATTCCCAGTTGGCAGTAATCTTTGGAGATCAGGTTACAGATATGATCTGATCAGTACAGCTTACAGCTGATGCTCCAGGAGCCCAGGAGCTCAAGATACTGTATATCTCCCATTGGTTGACCACAGATATAAATTGGAGGATTTTCCCACCAATCTCGATAAAGGAAATGGATGAGAGGATGGGATTTCCTTACTTAAAAGGTATACTTTTTTGTATTCAAAGTGTTGGCTCATGGAAGAGTGAAGTAACAGAGGGTATAAAGCAATATTCTGGAAGTGTAGCAATGGAAGAACAGGTGGACACAACAAAAAGATTAATTAAAATGAAGAGGACAGGCAAAAAGTAATGAAATATAGCAACCTGGAAATAGAAGAGGAGAGTTGTATGGGGAAAGGGGGAGGGGGGGAGTCCATGAGGATATAAAAGGTCACGTGCCAAGATGGAGGATGACTTGCCGTCGCAGTGTATTGCCGACTTGAAGCTGTGGAAGGAAGGGAGAGATGAAATAGGCCGAGGAACGAGGTGACACAAGTGGCAAAAATAGGAATTTTTGGAATGGAGGTGAGTAATGAGCCTAGATTTTGAGAATTTCACAAGGATGGGTTTGCTGGAAGAATGTGTTTGACCTGTATGGATTGGAGAGAGATAAAGGGGTGAACGATTTGAGTAGGCAAGACCTGAAGAGAGTGAGGAGAAAAACTAAAAGAGGCCATTGACTTGGTTGCATTGAAACAGCAGCAGGCCCCAGGCTTCTTTGTGGGAGATGTCAATGATATGAAGAGCTGTTGATTCCACAGCATACAGGACAGGTTGGTTTGGTGTCAGGGCAGCAACCCCAAAGGGGAGAGGAGTATTCCATTGAGCTATACACAGAGACCTTGTTGCCTGTGAGAGGCTCAGGGTGACTAAGAAAGGAGTTGGCATAATCGAGGATGTTGAATCTGTGCCTGGGTATACTCGATTGTTAACTTCTCAAATGTGTGTATATATATATATATATATATATATATATATATATATATATATATATATATATATATATATATATATATATATATATATATATATACATACATACATACATACATACATAATATACAAATAAATGTCAGTGTGTGTCAGTGTGTCTCCTCCATCACTCCAAAACCATGAAACCAAGCAGCCTGAATCTTTACATGCACACTAAAAAAAACTCCAAGACAATGTAAGAGTGAAAATTGGGTGTTTGGGTCAATTAAAACACCCTTTTGAAGATAATTAACAGCCTTATTAAATTATATCCTTTAACAGGCGCATCCTCGGCCACCACTCCCGCTGGGGTCTTAAGGCGTATCCCCGGAAACCTTGCTGGGGTCTGAAGCCGCCTGGTTTTTTTGGTCTGCTCAACCATACCTACATTCAGAACAGGCCAGAACGATTTATTAGTGATAAAGTTTTTCCCCCATTTTATCGAATGCCTCTTCAACACAGATATGAATCGCTGCATACATCACTTTCGTAAGTACTATCGTTTTCAAATTAGGAGGTTGTAGTGATATCACACATTATATGATACGATTTTTCATGATCTACTCTCACTGAGTAATTAAAGTATATCATGGAAATATTATTTCGGTTTTGGGGATCGGATATCATGCAGACTAAATTAATGTCGAAATCTGTTGTGAAATCTTATAATTAAAGAAAATAACGAGTCTTAAAACTAAGTGCATATACCTCTTTACTTTAAGCAAGCAAGGCTACATTCCCTCCTTCTCCACACATACACAAGAAAATGTGAAATTTCCAAAGCATTAAACTTATCTTTTTCTACTGTTTGGAGAATTATATTGAGTGAACAAGAAAATTGAGGAAAGTTACAAAATTAACCAGATTCATTGAGCTCATTCAATGCATTCACTGCTGGACCTCGTGCCCTGTCCCCCAGAGGGACTGCCTATCTATATCGTCTGCCAGATGTGCCTATATTTTCATATATAGGTGTTCTCCAGGATATCAAAGCAAATCTGGTGAAAAACTGATCAAAACCCGAGCGAGTGGTTCGTGCTCCATCAGCCTGAGTGAGTGGTTCGGGCTCCATCAGCCTGAGCGTGTGGTTTGTGCTCTGTCACCCTGAGCGAGTGGTTCGTGCTCCATCAGCCTGAGTGAGTGGTTCTTGCTCCATCAGCCTGAGTGAGTGGTTCGTGCTCCGTCACCCTGAGCGAGTGGTTTGTGCCCCATCATTCTCAACGAGTTGTGAAATAACACCCGATTTCTGAGCTGTTTGCAGGATTCGTGTGTTTTCTGAATTACCGAAATAAAAATTTTTTCCACCCATCACACGCAGCTGTTTATAAAGATTAATGTTTGTGAACATCTCCATGAAACGTCTCGATAAATGCAATGTTGTTTTTCGGTGAAAGCTACTCAAGGTTTTTGGTTGTATACCATAAGTACTGCAGTTGGCAATCTAACTGACTCCAACCTCACAATTCCCGAAAAATTCGGCCACGTGTGTGTGTGTGTGTGTGTGTGTGTGTGTGTGTGTGTGTGTGTGTGTGTGTGTGTGTGTGTGTGTGTGTGTGTGTGTGTGTGTGTGTGTGTGTGTGTGTGTGTGTGTGTGTGCGTGTGTGTGTGTGTGTGCGTGTGTGTGTGCGTGCGTAATGCCTCCCTGAATATATATATATATATATATATATATATATATATATATATATATATATATATATATATACAAATGTGAGAATATAGTGAAGCAAAATGTGTGTCCAACCAAAAATATACAAATTTAGACCGACCCTGCATTTTTATGTAAAAAAAAAAAAAAAAACGAGTGAGAGCAGACCTCTTGTCAGGTGACGTCTCATAGGCCATGTCCAATGGTTTTCTTCTTCCTTTTTCATTTTATAGGAATGTGCTGAAGCTGAGAAAGATCTCCTTGACAACAAATAGAATTATTTTAATCCACTCATGGGTAGTTTACTACCTTTTCCACTGCAGAAGCATTTGCACTCCTCTGTTCAAAGAGAAACTAACAATCAATTATACCAATCCAGAAATGCTGATTTTCCTCATTGTAATATACATTGTTTCTTTATTCCTGTTTTTTGGCAATACGACTGATTGTGTGTGGTAAACATATCTGATGACTCTTGAGATAAATGCTTAAACTTTTAATGATGAATCAACTTTTGATGTTAACTTTCCAAACCATTTAACTCTAAATACGACCAGGCCTCTTCTTACTGCCTTACTTCCCAGGCACCATTTCCTGCTTATCTCTTCCCGCAATATAATCTCTAATCACTTTGAGGTCTGTCTGAAATTTCTCTTTTTCATCAACAAGCCGGTTCTCATCTTCAGGCGACAAATTTATTTGTAAAAACATGCCGATCAAACTTGGATGCAATTATTTTTATCATCTGTGAGTTGTTTTTTGTTGATGTTGTTCCATTCCCCTTTAAAGTGAATTTAATTAATCCTTATAATATAATATGAGTGCCCTTCCAAGGAAGTTCAAGGCAGGAGGAGGCCATAAGACCCATCAAAGCCTGCACAAGTGTTGCCAACTTCTGGTTGTTTGTCCGCCGAGCACTATCCTTTTAAATGCCGAGCTAGGAATGATCACATATCATTTTCGACTGTAGTAAGACTCGACTGAGACTCGAACCAGCAACCTCCCAGACACAAAAGTGGACAATATTTTTTATATGCAGTTTTTGTATCTTCTGGGTTATTTCGACACAGTGACGAGGCTCATAAAGAAGCTAGAACACAGAACAGTACCAGGACATAACAGAATGAAAAGAATGGTAGAAAGAGATGTGTTGAGGGAGGGGGGGGTAGACGGAGACTTGGAGGGATAAGGGATATGGCGAAGAATGAGAGCAAGGGGAGGGGTGAACAAGATGGATACAGCTGCAAACTCTCAGGAAGGTGAAAATAGAAACCCAGAAAAGAAGTAGGCTTGGGGAGATTAGTAATTGGGGTAGAAGAAATCATCGTTGTGAATAGAGGATGACCTGAGATGGTGATGGACAGCTGTCTCAAAGCCCTAGAGGAAAAAAAATTAGATTGAAAAGATTGAGGAAGTCTGCGCCCTGTGGAAGACTGAGGGAGGGGTGGACAGAGCACCGAAAGGACAGAGGATACAATATGAGAAAGGATGTTGGAGAAGACAGAGAGAATCCCGACGAGGGACTCAGCTTCATCACGGACACTCGGCTTCATTACGGGAGATTACAATGATTTTGAAGACTTTAGTTTCCAGGGCGTCAACTCAAGCAAGGTGCAAGGCAGGAGCACCAGCCCAGAGGGGGGAGAAGTAGTCCATCAAGCTGCATATGCAGGCATTGTATGTGGAGAGGAGTTCAGGTGTGCCAAGGAAGGACTTTGGATGATGGAGAATGCTAAGTTGGTGACTGGCTTTGGAGGACAACTTTGAGGTGTGGTTTGATCAAGAAAGATCATAATTAATAGTGAGGCCCAAAGGTTTGAGTGACTGAACGTCTTCAAGAGGATTGTTAAGAAGGTAGATGGAGCTGGGCTCACCAAGTGATCTTTTCAGATTGGGGGTAGGGGGGTGGAGGGGGGGTAGAGAGAGAGAAAAAGAGAGAGAAAAAGAGAGAAAGAGAGAGAAAGAGATTTCTTTGGATTGAAAGACATTCCAAGTGTTTCACCAGCTCATGATCTTATCAAGGTCTGCAGCAAGGGAAGAGGCTGCTGCCTGCCTATCTGAAGGATGAGAGATGTTCTGGCAGAGTGCTTGTTTCATCCCCCAAACAATTGTTTTCTGTATCAAATGTAAATGCACGAGAAATGTTCTAAGCATTCTAAAATTGTGATATTTTCTGCAACTATTTTTGGGAACTTTTTTTTCTGCAAAGAGGTCAATGAATTCATATTTGCAGAACTAAATAAAAGTAGAGGGCTGCAATCTGAGATCGCTGATGGTTCTGGAGATCGTAGAGCCAACTCGTAATATTATCCAATTGGTTGCTCTTGAAATTCTGCCTCATAATGAAAACAAACCTTTTTTGTTTTTTTCCAAAAAGTGGGACACCACAGACATCAAGACTAAAAATACCTAATGCCTCCTCTGGGAACAATAATATTTTAAAAACTAAAGAATGGGGAAAATAAATAATTTTTAAAAAGAATAATGGGATTATTAAGTACATTTCCAGTAATTGAAAATTGAAAAATATTTAAATAAGTTAAAAAATAAATAAATAAATATATATATATATATATATATATATATATATATATATATATATATATATATATATATATATATATATATATATATATATATATATATATATATATATATATATATATATATATATATATATATATATATATATATATATATATAGCCTGGTGTGTTGGCGCAGTGGTTTGGGCAGCGGCTTGGGATCCAAAAGGTCCTGAGTTCAAGCCCCGTTGGGCCACTGAATGAATACACCAGGGGGTTGACTCAGCCTGTCATCCTTCCGAGGTCGGCGAAATGAGTAGCAGTGTACTGGGCCGGTGTATACCCCGGTTAAAATAGGTGTACCATATCCCTGTGTCGTAAGAGGCGACCAGGGTTGTGTCAGGAAGGGCATCCGGCGTAAAACATGTGCCAAATCACTACTGCGGATCATACGGATGATCCGATATGGCGACCCCTGACGGGAGCAGCCGAAAGAAGAAGATATATATATATATATATATATATATATATATATATATATATATATATATATATATATATATATATATATATATATATATATATATATACACATGTATTTCGAAGAAAAAATAAATGAAAAATTGGGAAAAAACGGTTCCTTGAAAATTTGGGAAAAAATAAATGATTGAAAATTGAGAAATTAAATAATGGATGAATTATAATTCTTCTTAAAAAGCAGGACACCACAGACACCAAGACTAAACACTTAATGCTTCCCTTCGGGAAGCATAAAAACTGGCTGGTTGAAAAAAAAACAAGCTCAAATGAGCTAAGATCCTCGTCCTCTTAATGATGACGTCATAAAAACGAATATGAAGTCATTGTGATGTATCAGGTTTGCGATAAATTATCTGTGCTAATGCCCGGCTTGATTCCCGCAAACAAAATTCAAAAAGCTTGCCTAGTTTCAGAGATAATTTTTAAGGCGATTTCCATTAGCAGAGATATTTTGATGTCATAACTTTTTTTTCTAGGAGGAATTTTCAAAATTGGCAATGGTTACTGTCTGCGCAGGGTATTTTTACATATACATGCTAAGTTTCATGAAGTTTCGATGAAAACTGGAGGCTGTGAAACAAAAAAGTCCACAAGAAGAAGATGAAGAACAACAACGTGAGTAAGATTTAGAGAACCATTTTTTTGAACCAACCACGTCTCAACCGCCATCACACAACAACCACCTTAACCACCACGCCAGCCATCATCACCAACTACAACCATGCTCCAACCCGCAGACAACAACCACAACGCCAACCCTCACCACAGAAGACCCTCCACCACCTTTGCCTTTACCTTCATGAATTCATCCCACATCATCGCTTTGACGGCCATTCCCGCACCACCTGTGAACACTGGACGTCGGGCTGTCTCGGGCAGTTCGGCGATTGGTGCCGAATGCAACCAAG
The DNA here is from genome assembly GCF_056783735.1 of Eptatretus burgeri. Lineage (NCBI taxonomy): Eukaryota > Metazoa > Chordata > Myxini > Myxiniformes > Myxinidae > Eptatretus > Eptatretus burgeri. Next base: position 106,723,716 of record NC_140963.1, read on the forward strand.
CCACGAGCACGAATGGCGGCCTTTCCGAGGGGAAAATTCGGATCAGAAACGCTTCACGCCCACTTCTCCTCCGTCCAATTGGCGAGCGCGGGGCGGCTTGGCCCCACCTCCAAGCGTGTGTACGTGAAATCCGTATATGAAAATTTTAGGATCAGGAGAGGTTCACGCCCATTTTAGCCCGACCAATGGCTGACCGGGGGGGGGGGCGTGGCCCCGCCTCCAATCGCGTTCTGATCCTAAAATTTGCATATTGGCTGCTCCTGCCACCTATAAAAAGGCGAGCGCAAGGCGAATCGAGAGAGTTGGGTTTTGGAGTTGCTTGGAGAGTGTCGGCAGGAGGTTGCTCTTGGGGACAAGGAGCGTTGCGTTGGCAGAGTTGAGGGGAATGAGCACGGTGGAACTGCAAGCAAGGGAGCTCGGGTCCGAGGCAAGAAGGACGGCGGTCAGCGACGAGGTTGCGGTGTGGGGGATCGCTCGTCTCGTCGCGGGACCCAAGCCAGCCAGCCATTCCCCTCCCCCAGGGCATCAACAATTCCCCCTTTCCCCCACGCTGAGATAGTGCAAAAGGGAGCCCCGTTCCCACCCCACCCCAAACGTCGTGCCAAGGAAACCCGCCAAGGGGCACGGAGTCGGGGCACAGCGGCGCGGCCACATTTGCGGCTTGCCCGCCAACGCGTCACGAGGATGCGGGTAAGACCTCCCCGGTCTCGCGGACCTGGCCGCTCCTCCAGGTCACGTGCACATTTGGCCTATGGGCCTGTCTGCCTCCTTGTCTGTGAGGGTGGCTTTTTTCCTTTGCTTTTGTGTAAATGTGTGTTGGCGCCGTCTGTGAAGTAAAACTGTATAAGTGTTGCCGTGTGTGCGCGTAGTTGGTTTTAACTACTTTTCTTCTTGCATTTGCTTTTTGTGTATGGCTGTATATACGTGCTTTCCGTGTGTCGCGTAATAAAGTGCTTGCATGTTGAACTGTGCCGGTTTCGTTTTGTCTCCTTCCTTTTAATTGACTCTCCATCCTGCTTCACGTAAGAGGTTCGTAGTGGGTGCAACATCCCGGTAATTAATCTGAACTGTCCAGGTCGACGATAACACCGCTCGGTTATCCCGATAGCACGGAACGGGCCACCCAAGCGGCTCGTGTCCAGAGTCGACCTGCGGCGAGGTACGATCGCCCGATTTACCATCCGCGTGGGTACTTAGGTAGGTCGAGTTTGGCGAACAACCCTATCCCACGCGAGTGGCCGATTGGCACGATTGTGGTGAGGTTGAAAGGCCCACCCATGACTGGCTCCGGGCGATAGTTCCCGGAGGGTCACGACTGAATTGTCCGTCCGGTGGGCGACGTGCCGCGATTCGAGTTATGTGGCCGTTCGCACGCCGGCGGGCGCGAATTCGCAACAATATCAAAAATCAAACATTATCAAATGGAAGACCAAATACTGCATCGGTGTCATCATTACACTGCCGGTGTAGAAACAAATGATTTTCATCAGTTCAAAAGCTTTTTCATACATGTCAAGGGCCATACATTTATTAGGCACACATGAGGAAGGTGAAGGAGTGGAGGTTAAACAGTTAAAAATGAAAGTGAGGAAAGGAAGAGAAAGAGGAAGGATATGAGAAAAGAGGTAGGATAGAGGAGTGTGTGAGAAGGGAAAGGAAATTGGAACGAAATAGGAGTTATGGGGGGGATATCTGTGGAGCTTTTGGAAGGGGTGGGGGCAGGGGTTGTGGTGGTAAAAATTCCACCATACTTGTGTGTGTGAAAAAAAAAAGATTGCCCCTATTCTGAGGTAATGACAGGATTCTCAGCAGACAGAAATATCCAAGTGTCTCCGTTGTGGTCTTTGTATGCTTCAATTTAAATTGGAACGTCTTTACACTACACATTCTCCTTCAACCTGTGAGCAGAGACAAGCCCATACCAGCAGCAAAAAAATTGCAACTTGGAGAACCATTCAACTTTTTCTTTTTAATGTGGAGTCGAGGCTTGTGGAGGACCTAAAATACAGAATGGACCAGAATATAACATCTATCTATAATTTCAGCAATCTGTGTGTGTGTGTGTCTGTATGCGACCACCGTTTCGACGACCGCCAGTCCGATCTGATTGAAACTTGCCAGGAATATTGCCGGGGCCGCGCGGATGTGCCTTTTCAAGGTTTGATATTAATCGGACAAGCGGTTCCCAAGTTACAGCCATTTATCTATCAACCAATGACAGGACACGGTGCTATGATGGTATGAATGACGTCACAATTAATGTTTGTTTATTTATTTTTTGCACTATTGATGCCACAATTATTCCTCTTCTTCTTCGTTTGGTATGATTTCACAATCGACGCTGGGGACCTTAGTATGTGTCTTTTCAAGGTTTGATATTAATTGGACAAGCGGTTCCAAAGTTACGGCTATTTATCTGTCAACCAGTGACAAGACACGGTGCTATGATGTCACGAATGACGTCACAATTAATGTTTATTTATTTATTTTATATTATCTTGCCAAAACGAAGTTTTTGCAAGATATGTTAGTCAGCTTGTATGTTTTTATTTTTATTTTTATTTATATATTTTTTTGTTTGTTAGTCTGTAATCACGTATAAAAAATTCTGCAGAGCACAGTTATCATTGGAAATTTTTGTAACTTCGCATATCAGAGGCCTATAGAGGTCCCTTTCAGTGCATAAAATTTTGAAGGTCAAGGTCAAAGGTCAAGGTCACTTTGTTGCAAATCAGGGGAGTCGACGAAACCCTTATTTTTTGATCGGATCGTCTTCAAACTTCATGGGAATATAGTTCATGGTCTGGCGCTCAGCTGATTAATTTTTGGTGGCGATTGGCCTTGACCTTCATTTGTTTTTTTTTTGTCTGTAATCACGTATAAATCACTCTGCAGAGCACAGTTATCATTGGAAATTTTTGTAACTTCGCATATCAGAGGCCTATAGAGGTCCCTTTCAGCGCATAAAATTTTTAAGTTCAAGGTCAAAGGTCAAGGTCACTTTGTCGCAAATCAGGGGAGTCGATGAAACCCTTATTTTTTGAGTAGTTTTGATCGGATCATCTTCAAACTTCATGGGAATATAGTTCATGGTCTGGCGCTCAGCTGATTAATTTTTGGTGGCGATTGGCCTTAACCTTCATGGTTTGCACCTAAGGTCAAACATATTTGACCCCAAGGTCAAATTTTCAAGTTTTAGGAACCATATAGTGTAGTACCTCAAAATGAACACCTCGATGAGTGCTTTCTAGATATGTCAAGCTTGAGACATTATGACGTCATTTGGTGACGTTATGAGGTAAACGCATATTTTTCATGGTTACTCTGTAGAACGATTCTCATCGGAATCTCTCGGAGGCAGATATTCCTCAAGGAGTCGCTCCTGGTGGATAGCAGCTCTGTTCACTTCAGTGTGCCCTTAAAGAAGTCAAACGTGGTCACCTTTTGGTAAGATACGGGTCACCCTGCGGGTGACATTGGTTTATTATTATTTTTTTGCACGATTGACGTCACAATTCTTCTTCTTCTTCATTTGGTATGACGTCACAATTGACGCTGGGGACAATTGACGCTGGGGACAATTGACGCTGGGAAAAATGTGCCTTTTCAAGGTTTGATATCGTTCTTCATCCGTTTCAGCTGTTTCCCAAGGTTTGAAAGCTGTTTTTCCCAAGGTTTGAATTAATTGTTCAAATTATTAATTAATCCCAAGGTTTGGGGGGTGAGAGAGAAGGGACGAGAGAGAGGGGGCGTCACAATTTGAGAGAGGAGGGGGAGAGAGAGAGGGGGTGTGAGAGTGGGGGCGAGAGAGAGGAGCGAGAGAGGGAAGAGAGAAGAGGGGCGAGACTTGGGGGGAGAGAGGAGATAAGAGAGGGGGGAGAAAGGGGGGGCGTCACAATTCTTCTTCTTCGTTTGATATTACATCACAATTGACGCTGGGGACCTGAGTATGTTTCCCAGGTGTTTCCCAAGTTATGGCCATTTATGATACGGTTGGTCCAGTCTAATTGAAATAATGCCCCAATCCAGTTGTCGTTTACGAGAGTGAAGGAACGAAGCTGCACCTACGGGCCCGCACTAGTAATGAAAAGAAGAGAAGGAAGAGGTGGTGGGGGAGCACACCAACAGCAATGATTGAGGGAGATTTGGAAAAATAAGGGATGGGGGAAGAATGAGAGCTAGGGAAGGACAAAGGGGGTAAATAAGATGGATGGTTTCAGGTGTAAACTCTTAATCAGAGAAATGCAAAGAAAAACTGGAAACCCAGAAAGAGGTGGGTTGAGATAAGGTTAATTAGGGTAGAAAAGATGATGGTTGTGGATGGGGGATGATCTGAGATGGTGGTACAATTGCTGTCTTGAAAGGAAAAATGAGATTGAACGGATTAAGGAAATTGGTTCCACAGATGGGAGGAAAACAGGAACAAACTAGAGGGGGAGCACTCGGTAGAGTGCAAAACCTCCACCGCCAATAGTGCTAGGTCACTCAAGTGAACCTGATATCCTATTCATTCAATTTGACGTCAACAGTCCTCACAGAGTTATAGTTTGCAACTTTCCCTTTTACTTTTACATACTCAATTCATTCGTCATAACTCGATTCCTTGAGACAGAAATTGATTTTACATGGGTATATCCACCTGAAGTTCCAAAATCAGCCGCAATTATAATTTTGGCATGTTTTTTTTTTGTTGGAAATCACTTCTAACATGTAGAAATGCCAAAAAAAATCGAAATTCTGTTGAAAAAAAATTTGCAAATTTTTTTTCTCTAACTTTTTGGGGGGGGGGGTGGAAACCACTTAAAACATGAAGAAATGCAAAAAAAAAAATTCAAATATTTTTTCTAATTGGCCGCCATAGTGCCCATATTGGATTTTGGACCAAGTCCAAAATCTAATGGCATGATCCTTGGACCATACCTAACCCCCCCCCCCCCACCAAGTTTCGTCGAAATCCGTCGAGGAGTTTTTCCGTAATACTGTTCACGAACAAACAAACAAACAAACAAACAAATAAATCAATGTCTAGACCCGTATCTTGCCAAAAGGTGACCACGTGTGACTTCTTGAAGGTCACACTGATGTGAACAGAGCTGCTATTCACCAGGAGCGACTCCTTGAGGAATATCTGCCTACGAGAGCTTCCGATGAGAATCGTTCTACAGAGTAACCATGAAAAATATGCGTTTGCCTCATAACGTCACCAAATGATGTCATAATGTCTCAAGCTTGACATATCTAGAAAGCACTCATCGAGGTGTTCAATTTGAGGTACTACACGATATGGTTCCTAAAACTTGAAAATTTGACCTTGGGGTCAAATATGTTTGACCTCAGGCGCTAACCATGAAGGTCAAGGCCATTCGCCACCAAAAATTAATCAACTGAGCGCCAGACCATGAACTATATCCCCATGAAGTTTGAAGATCCGATCAAAATTACTCAAAAAATAATGGTTTCGTCGACTCCCCTGATTTGCGACAAAGTGACCTTGACCTTTGACCTTGACCTTCAAAATTTTATGCGCTGAAAGGGACCTCCATAGGCCTCTGATATGCGAAGTTACAAAAATTTCCAATGATAACTGTGCTCTGCAGAATTTTTTATATGTGATTACAGACAAAAAAAAAACAAAAAAACAAACAAACATACAAGCTGACTAACATATCTTGCAAAAACTTCGTTTTGGCAAGATAACAAACAAACAGAAAGGTGTGAAAACAGTAACCTCCATCCATCTTCGATGGCAGAGGTTAACTCGAATGTCATTTGGTAAAGCGCATACCTCTGTCAGGCTGAAGGGTTTACGTTTTGTATCCCACTGATAGGCTGGATATGCATCCGGACCTGAATCTAAATCTAATCGGCTTGTTCTTATCACATACCTAACTCATCCATCAAGTTTTGTCACAACTCATCCACAACTTTTTGAAATAGTGTTTTATATCGCTTTTGGCACCATTTCTCACTGGTAAAGAATCACTTGGAGAATTAAAAAAAAACAATTCTGGGATCCTGATTTTCACCAAAATTCGACAAACCCATCCTTGTCACACACACACACACACACACACACACACACACACACACACACACACACACACACACACACACACACACACACACACACACACACACACACACACACACACACACACACACACACACACACACACACACACACACACACACACACACACACAACCTGTCGACCACGTTTCGTTTGAAATGGTCCACAAATTTTTGAAATATCATGTTGCATTTCATTTTTGACACCATATCTCACTGGTGAAGAATCACTTGGAGAATGAAAAAAAACAATTCTCGTATCCAAATCCGAATCTTCACCAAAATTGGATAAATCCATCCTTGTCACATGCCCAACCTGTCCACCAAGTTTCATCTGAATCATTTCCTTTGAGATATTGTGATCAATATCATTTTTGGCCCCATCACTCAACTATGAAGAATCACTTTAACATTTTCTGTATTCAGATCCGAATCTTCACCAAAATTGAATCAATTCATGCTTGTCACACACCCAACCTGCCCACCAAATTTGATCTGAATCCATCAACTTTTTGAGATAAACTGTTCACAGGCAAACAGACATACAGAGACAAACAGACCGGGGTGAAAATATAACCTCCATCCACCTTCGGTGGCGGAGGTAACGAGTGGAGGTGAACAGCGTTTCTGCATTTTGGGAGTTTCATCAGGAGGGGGTTGCTTGTGGACTGCGGGCGTCCTGTGGAAATCTTTTTGGGGGGTGGGGTGGGGGCGGGGGGTGGGACAAAGCACGAAAAGAGCAGAAGGTGCAAGACAAGAAAGGAGGCGGTAGAAGACAAGGAGACCATCGACCTGTCTGCAATGTGAAAGTGATAGGCCCAGAGACTTATCCTCATCCATTGTTCCAAATCAAAAAAAAAATTCCCAATCAAAATGTCGATATTGGATTTGTGGATATTTCAACTTTCATTTCACATTAGAATTATCATCAGAAAAAGCATTGTATGAGTTTTTTTAAATGAAACCCCATTAGGGCTGTCAATAATTTTCTCCGAACGGTATTATGGGAATAAATCTCTGCAGGCCACTTCTACCATGTCATCTTGGACAGTGTTCATTGGGGGTGACATGATTTATCAAAGGTCTAGATCATTCGCATTCAAGATCATCTGTTTTATGAATGATCAGATTAGCAAAGGTCTCGATCATCCTAACCCACAATTGCAGAATCAAAGCACCACCAGAGATCTTTTAATTCTTCCTCTGTGCAGTTCAGGCCTGGCATGATTTCACCTGTATTTCATCACCCCCATAATATCGATACATAAGTCAAGTCTCGCTTCAAACTAGTGATCGTTCTGCTATTCTAAATAGTAAAGGTCACAAGATTGGGAAGCGCTTATGTCAAAGCAGTGTTGGTTTAAAGACGAGGGTGTGTTTTGACCCAAGTGCCCGGAATTCTAATCAAGGATGCTGCCCTGTTATGGACGCTGTCCAGCTCTTTTGAGTGTTGTTGCAGCTGCTTTAATCCAGACTAGGGGTGAAACCCCTTCCTTCATTTTCCTCCCACTTTAGCAGAGTAGACAGTGAAAGGTCCTGAGGGAAGTAACCACTCTTAGATATTACAGCAAAGCCTAAATATGAGAAAAATAAGAATATGAGAAGAACTTATTCAGCCCGTTTGGGATTTACAAAAATGTATTCTATTTTACTCATTGGAAAACCGCAAATGGGATGAAGGAACTTTTCTCATGCTGGAGTTATCTGTACTTGGGGGCTCACACCACTGATGAGCATCATGGGGCACTCAAGGCTATTTTGAACCAAGAAAAGTTATTATAAACAAAGGTGATAATTCTTACACTTGATGTATGCACGGAATTTGGTGACAACATCAGGTTCTTGATTATATTTGATTTAAATTCATAGGTTCCCTAAAACGTAAGATTGTGACTGGCTCCCAAACAACCATTTTTATTTTTACAGTAAATGACTGGTCATTCATTAAACAGATACTACCGATGTGAGACATTGAGCAACCTCCTTACAGGCCTCACCTTGTTCTTGAACACGTTCTGACATTTCGTGCCAGCTCAGAGTCACTGGTACATGCTGTTAAAACGTTTGTTGAGTCATGAAATTCGATCTGATCATCCGTTGAAGGTCCATTATTCATTGTCTCATGTGACAACCACAATAGATATCGATCAGGGTGAATGCTAATAAAATCAGATGGTGACCTCTGCTCCAGATTATAGAACAATACAAGGTCAAGAAGAGAAACTGGAAAACACGAATCATACCGGAGTATTGCACGTTCTGCCATTATTCGGCCGAGGCTGTTTATTCATGATACATGAAACACCCTGCAACCCATGCCTACAGAAAACAGGCATTTTGGAATGCCAGCCACATTTTCCGTCCAATCATCATGCAACTTTGTAAAAATATTCTCCAGGGGTCGTCGTTTTGTGTCCGAAGTTAAAAGTTTTGTGTCAATCGCTCAAGCAGTTGCAGAGAAAACGAATTAAAAAGCGAACAAAGGTGAAAAAGTGAGGGAGGAAGGAAAAAAAGTGAAGGCCTCAGCCAACGTTCCACAGCATGGTCAAGAATGGTTGTGGACACCTACTCTACCGGTCAAAAGTTTTAGAACACCCCCATTTTCAGTTTTTACTGAAATTAAAGCAGTTCAAGTCCAGTGGATAACCTGAAATGGTACAAAGCGAAGCAGTCAACTGCCAGAGGTTAAAAAAAACAAAGTTTAGGTTATCAAAAACTGAAAAATAATGTAGATTTCAGAGTTGTTAAAAAAGGCCCTTTTCAGGGAACAAGTAATGGGTTAGCAACTGCAGCTGTTCTGCAGCAGTGGAAGTAAATTAAGCCTTGAACGTTGATGCAAACAATTCCTACAGGAGTCCCAACTTCTGTTGATTAGTTACAAACCCTCTGTCTGTATAAAAGCAATGTTGGAACAGACTGTGTTGCTACACCCACTGAAGCATTATTTGGACAATATTGTGCTGCAGGAAGTAGTATATTGCTATCATAATGGTGAGAAAAAGACAATTAACAAAGGAAGACAGACAGACCATTATAACCCTTAAAAGTGTAGGTCTCTCCTTTAGAGAAATTGCAAAAAAGCCAAGGTGTCAGTGAGTACAGTTTCCTACACCATCAAAAAGCACTTGGAAACTGGAGGAAACTCTGACAGGAAGAGGTCTGGCAGACCCAAAACCACAACACAATCAGAAGACAAGTTTCTGAGAGTCAACAGCTTGCGTGACAGGCGGCCCACAGGACAGCAGCTTCAAACACAGCTTAACACTGGTTGAAGTAAGGAAGTCTCAGTTTCAACTGTGAAGAGATTTCGAGCTGCAGGTTTGACAGGTCGAGTGGCAGTACGAAAGCCATTGCTTAGATGGCAAAATAAGAAAAAGAGGCTTCCCTGGGCCATGAAGCACCGTCAGTGGACCACTGAAAACTGGAAGAAGGTCTTGTGGACCAATGAATCAAAATTTGAAATCTTCGGTTCATCACGCAGGGTTTTTGTATGCCATCGAGTAGGCGAAAGGATGGTTCCTCAGTGTGTGACACCAACTGTCAAACATGGAGGAGGAAGCTTGATGATCTGAGGCTCTTTTGCTGGATCCAGATTCGGCGACTTGCACAGTGTGACTGGCACCCTGAACCAAAAGGGCTACCACAGCATTTTGCAGCGCCATGCAATACCCTCTGGTCTATGCCTAGTTGGTCAGGGGTTCATCCTTCAGCAAGATAACGACCCAAAACATACCGCCAGGTGATGTCAGAACTACCTTTGAATAAAAGACCAAGACGGTAGGCTTCAAATCATGGAATGGCCAGCACAGTCTCCAGACTTAAACCCCATCGAGCTGGTTTGGGATGAACTGGACAGAAGGGTGAAAGCAAAGCAACCTACAAGTGCAACACATTTGTGGAAACTTCTGCAACAGTGTTGGGAAGAACTTTCCAAACAATATTTGATTTCCATTGCAGAAAGAATGCCACGAGTATGTTCGGTTGTTGTATCTGCAAAAGGTGGATACTTTGATGAGTCAAAAATTTAGATTTCATTTTGTTCAACAAAACGATTCCATGATTTATTTTTTTATCTGCAATTGTTTATTTGTTCTATGCTTTAATTTCAGAGAACATTGAAACATTAAACTGCTTAAATTTCAGTAAAAACTGGAAAAATGGGGGCGTTCTAAAACTTTAGACCGGTAGAGTGTTACTAGTTTATTCATTTCTTAGCTATATAAAAGATACAGAAAAAACAAGGTCAACATGGATGAATGAACCAGTATAAGAGATGACAACAAATGTTGAACAAATCGAAGAACCAGAACAATACAATCTTTCCTTTTGCATATTCAAGCCAATTGTACATTTCAATTCACTCATCTTGAACTGTACCACTCTCTTTCCCCATTTGGAGATGAAAGTAGACTCACCTACAAACGTACCAAGAAGATGAGCAAAATAACTTTTTGACTAATTTTTCTTCTCATTTTCTACAAGTTGAAAACATTAACTCAAAGATGTTGGTTAACCTTCTTAAAAAATTTTTTCCCAAAAGACACTTCATAAACTCTTCCTTTTCCATGTAAATAGCTTTGTATTAACAAATCATTCCTCATTACAAAGCACACAAGAACCACCTGAATTTCCATTTGCAGTTATTCTTCAGATAAGGATGATCAAAATCATTGGCATCAAGCTGAGTCTTACACCTTGCTCAGAAGGATGCCATGGAAACCAAGGTCTTCAATATCATTGGAATCTCTGGCAATGAAGCTGAGTCTAGGGGCCTATCACTTCCCCAATTCAGACAGGTCGGTGGTCTCTGTCTTAACCGCCTCCTCTCTGGTCTTGCACCATCTGCTCCCCCCCCCCCCCCACTCAGTTTCTGTAGGGCACACGTGGTCCACCAGCATCCCCCTTCTAATGAAACTCCCAAAATCCAGGATCACTGCTCACCTCCCCTTATTCGTTCCTCTTTTTTTCCCCTCCAGTGGAACCAATTTCCATATCCTCTTCAATCTCATTCCTCCCTCCAGGTATTCAGGACAACCATTCACCACAATCTGAGATAATCCCCCATCCAAAATCATGATCTTGTCTACCCCCATTAACTCAACCCAAGCCCACATCTTTCTAAGTTTCCAGTTTTTCCTTCCTCAGAGTTTGCTTCTGCATCCATCTTATCCACACCATGCATCCTCCCCTCATCACCACATCCCTTATTTGTCCTTTAAACCTGCTGTTGATGTCTCCCCCCTCCCCCACACCCCCTTCCTCTCTGCTGTTCCTTTTGGTCTGTTATGTCCTGATCCATTCCATGTCCTAGCTTCTCCACGAGCCTCGACTTTATAGAAAACAAAAAGAAAAATGAGGATGATATTCAAGATATCAGACTACATTTTGGAACAATGTGGATACTTCTTCCTTAGACTTGTATGTCATATCCCCTACGAAAGGATGCAATAAGTGTATTTGCCATTTTTAATGCTTATTCCTGGAGTGGAGATGCCAACCAGTTTCGAGATTCGATTCTCGAACAGGCAATATAAACTGTTGGCCTTGTGCTTTACAAGCATGCCATTGCATCACTAATAGGACTGTCCCTCAGTCAGGTCATTTCATGAATGGGAGCATACAACATAGCAGCGCGCCACTGTGTCCACTTTCTGCCGGTACTCCAGGGGCCTCCGTCTGGCCATCCCCGAGGCAGATGCCTGTCCCATCCCCATCTCCTTGAAATGTTGATCAACCTGCTGCAACCACGAGGCACGTGGTCGGCCTATTGGCCTCCTCCACTCACGAGGCTCCCCCGCTGAGAGAATCTGGTAAGCGGGATCAGCATCAGGAAAACGAGCCACATGTCCATACAGCTACAGCTGACACTCACGGACGATGCAGGTAACAAATCTCATTTGAGTCTCTCTCAGTAACCGCTCTTTGGACACAAAGTCCGACCAACGATAGCCAAGGATTCTCCAAAGAGACCTGGTACCGAATAAATGAAGTCTCTGCCTCAGATTCCTGGTCAGAGTCCAAGTGTTGTATCCGTAGAGCAAGACTAGAAGCACCAAGGACCTGAAGACTCGGACTTTCATCTTCCTGCACAGGTACCGACAGTGCCACACCCCATGATCCAATGCATCCATGACTCCCCAGGCCTGACCCAGACGTCCATTGACCTCTGGCTCACAACCAGCAGAGACATGAATATCATTGCCAAGGTAAGTGAATCTCTCTGTGTCCTCAACATACTCAGCACAAACAGGTGCAGATGAGAGAGCCTGGATCTTAGTTTTGACCCAGGAAACCCATAATCCCAGTAGCTCCGACTCCCAGATAAGCACCTTGAGCGCCCCCAAATGGATATCCAGAGTCTCCGCAAAGATGACTGCATCATCTGCGAAATCAAGGTCAGAGATCTTGACATACCCAAACGATGCACCGCAGCTTGATCTCTCTCACACCCTCCCCAGAATCCAGTCCACAAAAGTGCTGAAATGTGTGGGGGCCAGTACACACCCCTGACAGACTCCAGTAACAACTAGAAATAAGTCAGAAATGGAATCACCACATCTCACAGCACTCTCTGTACCAGAGTATAATTCAAACATGACATTGATCAGTTTTGGTGGCACCCCACGAAGGTCAAGAATCCTCCAGAGGGCATCTAGATTCACTAAATCAAACGCTTTACAGAGATCAACATCGGCTGCAAGCAGCCCTTGCTGAAGCTCTTATCTGCATTTGGTGAGGACCTGAAGAACATGGATACGGTCAATCATTGACCTCTTTGGCGTAAAGCCCGACTGCTCTGGACACTGGTGCTCAAGCAGATGGTGGTGAACCCTACCAAGAATTATCCAAGCAAAGACCTTGCCCGGCACTGAGAGCAGTGTCACCCTTCGGTAGTTGTTGCAATCCTGGCGATCACCCTTCCCTTTCCAGAGAGGGACAACAAGGCCCCTCTTCCAGTCAGTTGGGATGATTCCTGTGTTCCAAGCAGAGCAAAGAACTGCATGCAGCGACACAAGTACAGCATTTCCACCAGCCATGAGAAGTTCAGCATGGATGGATGGATTCAGCATGGATGCCACAGATCCCTGGAGCTTTGTCCCGTTTCAACCGGTTTACCACAGCCTGTGTTTCCACAAACAAAGGTGGATAACAGTTGATTGGAGGGTCAGCAATAAGGAGAGTAACACCCCTGACATCCAACTCGACAGCTGGCGGATCAGCCTGGTACAACCACACAAAGTAACCGGCCCAGCGGGCCTTCACTTCAGACTCCTCTGTCAAGAGCCCACCACCATCCACTCTAACTCCAGTACAGTGAGGGATGGACTTGGAAGAATGCAATACACAAATTCCTCTGCAAGCAGGATGAGAATCACTTGACCACAAGTGATGCTCGACCCCCTCACAGATTCCTCACACACAGATCCTCCTTGTCCACCTTCAGCACACGTACAGTTTTACGCCTCAACTCCCTAAACAGCTCAGCTCTACCATTAAGCCTCGCCCTCCGAATCTGGTCAATGGTGTCCAGTGTCCCTTGAGGCAAATTTATTCTTCGCCTTATGGTCATTTCCAACACATACACCGGCAACATCAAGGATAGTGGTCTTCAAGGCACTCTACAACTCTTCAGGATTTCCCAAAGCACCTCGACCCCCCAAATCCCCACTCAGTCTGTTCGCAAACTCCTCAGGTACGCTCTCATCCTTGAGCTTGCCAACATCCAGCCTAGGCTTGGATGGAACCATTCTTCCAGATTTACACTACAACTTCAGATTTGCTACCACAAGTCTGTGGTCGGTATTGAGGAACTGAGCACTCCGGTGGACCCTGCAGTTCTGGATCATCCTCCAGCAACCATCAATGAGCACTTGGTCAATTTCCCTTGCCACACCACCAGTGTTGGAATACCAAGTCCAGTGATAAGCCTGTGGGTGCTCAAATCATGAACCAGCCACCGTTAAGTCCATGACTTCTTGCAAAGTCAAGAAACTTAGTGCTATTCTGGTTCACAATTCCAGACCCATGGGGACCAACACACATCGCATAAGCATCCGCATCAGTGCCAGTCGATGCATTGACATCACCCAAGATGAGAAGAGTGTCTCACCTTGGGCAATGATCAACCACAGACTCCAGTGTGGCATGGAATGTGTCCTTCACGGTGAGATCACTCACCTCAGTCGGAGCATATACAGATCCCAGTGAAACGACACCAAGGAATGATGAATCCTTTGTCTCATAATACGCTCGTTGACCAGTTACCTCAATTATCATTGGAGTCAGCTTATTGGACACAGCTACAGCAACTCCTTGGGCATGGGAACCTTCAGAGTGACCAGACCAATAGTGGGTCTAAGCACCCACCATGATCTCACCACAATGCGGTCTCTGAACCGCAGAGTGCTGCAATACCGATGGTCAAACACTGGAGCTCAAATGAGAAGACAGGTGATCATCCTTTCTTAGGGATCGGACATTCCAGGCACACACCTGAAGAGACCGCCTAAGATTAACCCAAGGAGATCGCCGTCTGGTGGATGAAACCTTAGCACCACTCCGCCACACACCACCGCAATCTAACCCAGAAAGTTTTCCCCGTGCTTTTCCTCCCATCATCAAGGAATGGGGGTCCTGCAGGCTTTACATCAATCCCGTCATCCGGTGAGCTGCCCTGTGAATGGCAGCAGCACAGGAGGTACTCCCATGGAGTGGGTTTTCAGTTTTCTTTGTGTTTGTGGGTTTTGCAGAAATTAAGTGTTTTATGGAGGCCTGAGTGCAAGTCCTACCACCAACCTCCTGAAAAAAGTAACACAACTGAAGGAGGATGTCCGCAGACACAGTTGGGCACGAGATATGGATGGCCGTTGGCTCACAAGAAGCTCCTCCACCCTTTGACAGGTTTTGTTTTTAATCCTGCTGGATGTCCATATCATACACCCTCCTCACAAGAAAACCTGGTGGGGGAGACTGTTTAGTCACTGACAACCTGACCAGGAAACAGGTTAGTACAGGTTTACATGGTACCTGTTGTTGTAGCAAGTCACAGGTCTAATATGGCCTGACCTGACAATAATCCTAGGATTCGTCCACTAGTCTTAGCTGGTGGGCATTCAAGATGCTACGGTGTCTTTTGATGAAGAGTAGTGGAGTTATCACCAGCATTCTAGTCAAATTCCAAATTCCTGCCCTAATGTACAGGGGAACTACATCATTGACACAGCTGCGGCTCATTACAACGGTGCAACTAGTGGGCCGAAGTTGCAATCAAATCC
The DNA here is from genome assembly GCF_056783735.1 of Eptatretus burgeri. Lineage (NCBI taxonomy): Eukaryota > Metazoa > Chordata > Myxini > Myxiniformes > Myxinidae > Eptatretus > Eptatretus burgeri. The sequence goes on from NC_140963.1 coordinate 106,739,060, forward strand.
CAGTCCAATATTCATTCACGAATGACATCTGGTAAAATTTACATCAGGTTTGACAGATTCGATCTAAACTTTCCTGGGCTCACAGTAATTATCTTTGATCAAATTACAGATTTGGTAAAAAGACACTGGGTGACACCGCCAGAGGCCCGGCTGATGGCGACACTGCCTGGTGACCAAACCTGTTTTTGCCTGACAAAGCAGTCACACCCATCCCCCTTTGGAGTAACCATACCTCCAGCCCTTCCATCCCACCTATCTTTCCCAGTGAAGTAACATGTGGTCACAGGCTGACAGTAAAGGTTTGTTGTCAAACACATAGACTGCACCGTAGACCTTTAACCCCTGATGTCAGAGATCTTAAATCACTGCTTGGAATGCATCCTTTCACCAAGACACCATGTGGGAAAGAAGCCTGGTGTCTGCCCAATGATAACTGCATCAATTTGTTTGCCTCAAACGACTGCTCTTATTATTTTACACAATAGTGGCAATGTGAAGCATGAAACTCATTCTGGTAGTTATCAATTTTTGTTGCGCTGGTAAAGAGCACTTATGTTCATTTTTGAATGTGAGTTCCGAAAATAAGATCACCATATCCCACATCGAGACGTAAGCATGTGAAGGCAGACCCAGGCATCTTGATTATCCAGGGTCATCATTTACTACTTGGAATATACATTTACTTGGCTTCTAGCAACAGCATTTAGCTGCGTAAACAGCTGTTTCTAGATGCCACATCCACCCCCCCCCCCCCGACTGTCACACCAATTGCGTCACTTCTCTATTTATTGTACTTGCTTACTCTCCAGTATAATTATTGGGCTGGTGGGATAGCCCAGAGGTGTGCACTCACCTGAGCTTGTGTAGATGAGGTTTGAATCCAGGCTCAGATATCAACTGTCACTGTTGTTTAGCAGCAGGGCACTATCCCTCAGTTGGACATTAATGTGGCTGTCTCATCTGATATCTTGAGTTGGTGGATGTTTAACATCCCACGATGTCCTTTGCGAAGAGTAGGTGAGTTATTGCCGGTACCCTGGCTAAAATGCAACTTTCTGCCCGAGTCGTTGGTAGCAAGTGGTCTGATATTTTTTAGGGTTAATTGACACCAGGTTATACTACTTGCGATTATAGAGTGTGGATGCTGTATGTGTAGACACTTCAAACGAAGCAACGGACTAATCAAACAACAATGATCGTTCTCCATCCCAATTTATATGACATTTCCTTAGTAATTAAGATTGAAAAATTTTTCAATTTGTTTTCTTTATTATTTTCCTGTTTGAGTGATTTTTATATTTTTTGTGAGTGATTAATCATGTACATCTTATTGGTTTTTTGTGCATTAGCTGGGACGACCTCGAAACCAATGTCCATTGGCATTTGGATAAAAATTTGAGAGGTCTTGAGTGAGTGAGTGGGCCAGGTAGATTCAGCAGGATAAGTGAGCCAGGTGAATCAGGACTCAGGAGACACTGTTTAAGTGTTCGAAATAAGAAGGAGAATAAACACTCTTCACAAAACAAGCTTTCTGATCCGATATGATCCATCCTACAACCTTGAAGATCGATGGGGCATAATGTCGGCATTTCTACAGGCAAACAGACCCGGCAGTGCCCATCTCTCCAGGTCAGGTTATGGTAGGAATTAGGAATTTTACCAGGGTAACAATGCACAATGGCTACTCTTTTCATAAGGTACCGTGGGATCTTTAACAAGCAAATGCTAGTAGATGGGACACCCAACTTCCCTGCAATCTCATCGATGGCATACTCATTGATGCAACACCCTACGTGTGAAGCACCAGTCCAATAATTTATAGTTGGTTCTGGAATCATATCCCCGATAGACAGATCAAAGGTGTGTGCGATCTCTGCACCATCATGTCGGACTGAACTCTGTAGAACTATAATAGTTTCTGTGCAGTGCCTGATTTGTCATATGGAGAATTAATAAAAAATTTAAGTCTCATCGTTGATGATGGATAAGAAGAAATGTTGACATTTTGTTGCGGCCTTGTGTGTCAAAGGACATGATGAGGAGAAGTAAGTCCCATGGACTTGTCAATAATTTGGGAGAAATGAAATTTAGGAGTTGAAAATGTTCGAGTAAACATGGAGGAAATTATTGAACATCAATGAACATTTTTTTTTTTTGTGAAAACAGCTGTCTTGAAAACAACCAGGTGACAGAAGACAGGTGATGCGATTGAACACATTGCAATCCTGATGCAGCACTGGGGGTTGGAAGGGTGGGGTCGAAGAGTTCAAGGAGACCTAGTGCAAAGATGAGTGTCGGCCAGAGATCCAGTCATCGCACAGACTTTGAAAGAGAACAAGTCTTCTGGTTTAAAATTTCCATGAATAGTGTGCAACACCTGCTGCTGTTTCTCTTCTCTCAGCAATATCAGAGGCCACAGATCACACATGAGAGGTCATGACCGTTTTATTGGGCAAATCTCAGTTATTCTACACAGTCTAGCATCCTGCCTTGTCAAGGTCTCTGCAACTACCAGTCACGGCCATGTTCATACCAGGGTCTCTGTCTTCTGCTACTCACACAGTCAATGTGTTAGCTGCTGTCAATGGATCCTTCTCCTCTGTAAATGGAGATTGAAGTGGGTCAAGCCAGTGTCTTGGGCCCAATCCCGTTCCTTATACACATGAACGACCTCTCCTATACTCTGGAAAGCTCTCTATTCCTTTTACAGATGATTTCACATTGTGTCGTACAGTACCTCATCCCTGCACTGACTGGCAGACAGCAGCCGTGCCACTCTGTGCTGATCTGGAATTGATTAGATGCTGGTCTGAGAAATGGAACGCGTCTTTCAATGTTGGCAAATTTCAGTCTCACCCTCTCACTCTGAAAAGATTGTCAAACTAACCCACCTATCTACTTACATGGTCAGCCACTGGAAGAGGTTCAGTCTCTTGAACTTGTAGGCCTTGCTATCATGTATATGACCTCTCTTTGGTTGACTATATAGAAAAGCTGACCTTCAAAGCCAGCTGCAGACTGGGCTTCCATTGTCATTTAAAGTAATTTATTGATAAATCAGAACCACTCATCGCCGACATGAGTGCTGCTGCTCTCCCCTGTAGGATGTCGCTCCAGTATCATATCCGACTCCTCGAATCTGTGAAATCTAAAACTCTCAACATTATTGGCATCTCTCACAATGAGGCTGAAGTACAAGGCCTGTTATTCATCCTCACATCTCTGACAGGTCAGTGGCCTCTTGTTTTTTTTTTTGGTTTTTTTTTTTCTCCTCTAGTCAAGCCCACTCTGCTCTCTTAACCCTCCGAAGCTTCTCCAGGACAGATGGGTTCTTCCAGTAATCCCCTCTTGGTTAAACGCCCAAAATGGAGGCTTGCTGCACACCTCCACTCCTTTTCTTCCTCTTTTCTCCTATTTGTGGAACTACCTTTCTGAGACTGTTCTCTTCCACTCTTCCTTCCAGGAATTCAAGCAGATGGTGCACTACCCTCTCACATCATCCCCATCCAAACCCATAATATTATCTACTCCCATAAACCCCACCCTAACTTACAGGCTACTACGTTTCCTCCACTCCTCTTTTCCTGTTTGTTCATACCCTTGTGTCCTACTGTGGCCCCGCTGTCGATTTGTTGCCTTTTTACCCTCTGTTACATCATGCTTCCATGAGCCTTGATCTTGAATAGAAAAAAAACCCTACTCGAGGACCATTGAAATGAATTTGCACAAATTATAGTAAAACAGAACAAGAGTGCAGAACCAAATTTCCAGATGAAAGTACAGGTAAATAAGATGATCAAGAAAATAGGTTAGATGAACGAGGGACGCACTAGGAGACCATTTTCAATGTAGAGTTTTTTTTTTTCCCAAGCTCATGTCATTGTATGCGAGATAGAAATCGACTCCGATGACTCAAATTCGCTGTGGCAGCCTCCCCCGGGGCGGGAGACCTTCCCACAGGCGGGAAAACCACACCGGGACAACAAGCATCCAGTTCGCTTGACAAAAGCGGCATTCCAATGCCCAGCGTGCTCTCCAGCCAGACATTAGCATCTGAATCCGGCATACAAGGAGCATGAAAGATTATGAACCAGAGAGGCACACTATTGCATCAGAATAAAACGGTATATGCACACACAATGGTGTCAGAACCTTGAGAAAGTGAGTGCCTCCTTTCAAATGCGGCATTTTCCTTTAGAGTAGAAGAAAATATCCCTCGAAGCAGAAGGCAGGAAAGTGGCATAAGATCTAGAAGTAATATATGGGGTTTGAGAAATGGATCGAATCAGGAAACCCATGAAAGATATTTGCCAGATCGAGTCAATGCTTCCAGTAGGTATGATCAATTACTTTCAGTTGTGAAATGCATTTTTGGCTTTCGCAACATGAGGAACCAAATTTGGATTTCGGTGTTTTAAGATTAAATAAGGGGCAACCTCTGACTGTCATTCAAGAGAAAGGAACACTTTTGCATACTTTGCATCAATTCAAAAGCTGTTCGTGGATTCATTTTCTCCGATGATACTCACTTCCGATGCTTCCGATGATAAAGTATGTTCTACAGCAATATTTCACTCATCACTGAAGGTTCTCCATGACACAGGTGTTCACTCTGTCAATGTTTGTGGTTGTGACACCTCCATGGCCTGACAGCAGGATGCTCGCAAACCTCCACATTGTCACAACTACATTCAAATTGCTCGACAGATGGACACAATTTCTTTGGGAGGACATGATCATTGAAATGCAATTTTTAAAATGTTTCTTTGGAAATTTAAACCCCCCTCAATCAAAAACTCCAAATTGTATTTTTCTCTTTCCCCGAGGACACCGAGACCATCAGCAACCATCGTGTTTGTAATGCACACTGTATGTTCCATTAAAAAAAAAACTGTTTAAATATCAATAACCATCCTCAGAGAAGGGAGAAAAGGAAAGATTGTTCTGTGAAAAGCAACATTACAAATGGTCAAATCAATTGTCAAAATAATATCAGACTCTGTGGTGTCACGGTTCGAGTATCCACTTGAGTCTGGGAGGTCAGTGGTTTGTAAACCCTGGCTGACTCATATGAAATAATTTAGAAATGGTATCTTTTACTTCCTTGCTTCATGCTCAGCATTTTAAAAGGATACAGCATGGACAAACAAGTATAGATTGGTCAGAATAGTGCAGGCTTTGATGGGCCTTTATGCCTCCTGCATTGATATTCCTTTCAGGAGAACTATATATATATACTGTATATCTGCAAGTATGTATATATATATATATAAAGAAAAAAATACATATAGAAATATGTATGTATGTATATATATACACAAATAAAATCATGCTTCTCGGAAGTCCACATCCCTTTTCAAAGTTTTCACCTTTTTTTGCTTTATAGTCTGGAATTAAATTGCATTAAATCAGGATTTTCCACCTTTATTGACACATCGTAACCCACAACTTCCAAACGAAAAACAAGTTCCACAAATTTCAAAAAAAATCCATTTAAAATACAAAACTAAATTACCTTGGTTGGATAAGTGTCCACCCCCCTGAGTTAATACTTGGTGGATGCACCTTTGACAGCAATTACAGCTGTGAGTCTGTTGGGATAGGTCTCTACCAACTTTGCACACCTTGATTGGGTAATTTTTGCCCATTCTTCTGTACAAAACTGTTCCAGATCAGTCAAGTTACGTGGGGATTGTTGATGGACAGCAATCTTCAAGTCGTGCCACAGATTTTGGATTGGATTGAGGTCGGGGCTCTGACTGGGCCACTCAAGAACATTTATATTTTTGTTCTTTAGCCACTCCAGTGTAGCTTTGATTGTGTGCTTCGGGTCATTGTCATGCTGAAAGGTGAACTTCTGTCCCAATTTCAGGCTTTCTTGCAGAGGGCAGCAGGTTTTCCTCTAGCATTTTCTGTATTTTGCTCCTTCCATTTTCCCTTCTATCCTGACAAGTGCCACAGTCCCTATTGATGAGAAACATCCCCATAACATGATGCTGCCAACACCATGCTTCACAATAGGGATGGTGTTCTTTGGGTGATGTACTGTGTTGGGTTTGTACCAAATGTAACGTTTTTCATTTAGGCCAAATAGTTCCATCTTGGTTTCATCATACAAAAAAAAAAACTTTACGTCACAGAATCTCCAGTGTTTTTTTGCATACCTCAAATGTGACTCAAGGTGGGCATTTTTGAGTAATGGCTTCCTTCTTGTCACCCTTCCATACAGGACAGACTTGTGGAGTGCTTGGGATATTGTCACATGCACGCAGTGACCAGTCTTTGCCATAAAGGTCTGTAGCTCTTTCAAAGTTGTCATTGGCATATTGGTGGCCTCTCTGATCAGTCTCCTCCTTGCTTGGTCATCCAGTTTGGAGGAAGAGGCTGATCTAGGCAGGGTCTTGGTGGTACCATACTCCTTCCGCTTCTTAATGATTGTCTTGACTGTGCTCCAAGGGATATTCTTGGCCTTTGAAACAATTTTATACCCATCAGCTGATTTGTGCCTTTCCACAACTTTATCCTGGAGGTGTTTTTTTTTTTTTTGTATACCTTGTCGAGGCTCGTGTGAGAGCTAAAGGCCCTGTCACACCTTGACATTTTAGCCAGCGTATGGCAAGGTATCAAAATGTATGTAAAACGCTGGCGTACGCTGAACTATTTATGTTTTTTTTCCAGTTTTGGACGTATTCATAACAAGTTGGACGTATGCATAATGTATAAGTAACGTACACATAACGTTTCGATAACATATAGATAAATTATATCAATGAATGCTGAGCGTGTTGTCGGCGTTCACAACCTATGCCCAACGATAGACTAACTTATGCATAGCGCGGTGATACGGCAGCGTATCGCCGACGATCACGTGGCGTAGGCTATTAATAGGCTGCGGCTCAACGATTCAAATCATAACCGCACTAAACATCGAAGTGTCAAGCCGCTGTCACACCTTGACGTTTTAGCCAGCATATGAAAAATTTTCCCAATACGCTGGCACACGTCGAATACGTTATGTATACGTTAAGAGCACGCTGAAGCACGCTGACATACATCGTAGTACGCCGAGTACGTCGACAAATTTTCAGCATGTTGAAAATTTTTCGACGTATCCAGCGTATGACACATGTTCCGCATACGCTGACCATAAGTTGTAGGCACGTTACGCGATCGTTGACACACGTTACTTGTAAGTTACTCATAAGTCGAAACACGTCGAGGTAATGGTTAGTGTCAGTGTTCCAAACTCCCTGGTTTTTTATTTATTTTTCTTCGGTATGACGGTGATGTTGACACTTCGATTTCTAGTGCGGTTATGATTTAAATCGTTGAGCGGCAGCCTATTAATTATATTATATTATAACCGCACTAGAAATCGAAATGTCAACATCACCGTCATACCGAAGAAAAAATAAATTAACCAATGTCACCCGCAGGGTGACCCGTATCTTGCCAAAAGGTGACCACGTGTGACTTCTTTAAGGTCACACTGAGGTGAACAGAGCTGCTATCTACCAGGAGCGACTCCTTGAGGAACATCTGCCTACGAGAGATTCCGATGAGAATCGTTCTACAGAGTAACCATGAAAAATATGCTTTTGCCTCATAACGTCACCAAATGACATCATAATGTCTCAAGCTTGACATATCTAGAAAGCACTCATCGAGGTGTTCAATTTGAGGTACTACACAATATGGTTCCTAAAACTTGAAAATTTGACCTTGGGGTCAAATATGTTTGACCTTCGGCGCTAACCATGAAGGTCAAGGCCAATCGCCACCAAAAATTAATCAGCTGAGCGCCAGACCATGAACTATATTCCCATGAAGTTTGAAGACGATCCGATCAAAATTACTCAAAAAATAAGGGTTTCGTCGACTCCCCTGATTTGCGACAAAGTGACCTTGACCTTTGACCTTGACCTTCAAAATTTTGTGCACTGAAAGGGACCTCTATAGGCCTCTGATATGCGAAGTTACAAAAATTTCCAATGATAACTGTGCTCTGCAGAATTTTTTAAACGTGATTACAGACAAACAAACAAAAAAAACAAAAAAAAAAACAAAACAAAAAAAAACATACAAGCTGACTAACATATCTTGCAAAAACTTCGGTTTGGCAAGATAAAAAAAACCATGGAGTCTGGAACACTGATGCTAACCATTACCTCGACGCGTTTCGACTTATGAGTAACTTACAAGTAACGTGTGTCAACTTGTGTCAACGATCGCGTAACGTGCCTACAACACGTTACTCATAGGTTAGAAATAAGTTTCGGGTGTGCTAATGATTACCTCGACGTGTTTCAACTTATGAGTAACTTACAAGTAACGTGTGTCAACGTGTGTCAACGATCGCGTATCGTGCCTACAACTTATGGCCAGCGTATGCGGAACGTGTGAGTCATACGCTGGCATACGTCAAAAAATTTCAAGCATGGAAAATTTGTATAACCGCTCGGCGTACTACGACGTATGCCAGCGTGCTCTGAACGTATACAAAACTTACCCGTACGTATTCGACGTGTGCCAGAGTTTTAGACAAATTTTTCATACGTCGGCATACGCTGGCTAAATCGTCAAGGTGTGACAGGGCCTTAACACACAACGCACAGCAAGGGGGGGTATGAGACAAGAGGGGCGGGAGTGGGAAGGACAAAACAGTGGGAAACAGAGAAATTAGGAGATCTGTGGAAGGGAGAGGGGTGGGACGGGGAAAATGGGGAATAGAAAATGGACATTACAGGGATTTTCAGGAAGGAAAGCAGGGAATTTGAACGTTCCTCACCTAATTGTAAATAAATGCTTGTGTAGAAATGTTCCCAGCTCGTTTTTGTCTTTTCCTTCATTGGTCCAGCATAGTCCGTATCCTAGCCAAGCTGGGCCGTTATCCTCCAACAATCTGTTTTCCTTGCCGGTATGTCCTTTGGTAGTTACGCCCGGCTGCATCTGATCCAGTCAGGTGACCTGGTTTGAACAAGGCGTACCGAGGGCATGTCCCCTGGTCATTAAATCATGTGACCATTAGGTAACCGGTATTCATTAGATGGAGGACCCTAAGTCACATGGTTGAGTTATTGGCATTCACGGTCGATTAGCGACCCGCCGTATCACGGAGTTATCCATGTGCGATGGCCTGCAATTCCGGAGAGTCTGGTGGGAACCCGAGGTAGCTTCCCCCCCCCCCCTTGGTCTTCTTTCCCCCGACCCCAGGTCCACAACAATATATTTTGTGGGTCATCCATGTCTACTAGTAGCCTGATTATCTTACACAGCCACTACAGGTGAGCGCCCAGGGGTATTGCACCTATGTTTAATATCTCTGTGAGGTTCTTTGTCATTATTCCTGTAGGTCCAGCTATCACTGGTACAACTTAGGCATTATTCAGCTTCCAGGATTTCTTCACTTCATTCTTGAAGTCTTGTTGTTTGGTCATTTTCGTGATGTTTGCATCGTTTAGTCCAAAATCACTCGTTTTAACACCTCAATAAGTAATGCCTTCTTCTCTTTTTTGTTTCCTTAGTATGATATCTGGTCACAATGCTTTGTTAATGTTCACGCTTGAAAAGATCATTAGGTTGTACATGAGTGGTCAGTACTTACATCTTTTCAGTGATTGCATTTGGTTCATGTTTACACAAATTTTCTCGGACTGGGACATCAAAGTTTTCGCAGATGTGCCAGCAGATTACTTTACAAACTTTGTTGTGTCATTGTGTGTACCGCTGTTCTGACAGTTTGTTTTTGTGTGTTCGGTCATGAAGCACAACATATCATTCTCTTTACTAACCACACCTCCACCCCTCAACTTTCTCTTCTTTTTTTTTCCATAACTCTGTATATATGTGTGTACATATATATATATATATATATATATATATATATATATATATATATATATATATATATATATATATATATATCTGGTATAGCAATGTTTGGTGAGGCATAGCTCCCCCCCCCCCTTCCTCGTTCTTCCCTCCTTCCTAGCTTCCCCTCCCTCATGCCTTCTCTCTCTCTCTCTCTCCCTCCCTCTCTCTCTACTCTATTCCTCTCTTTCTCTCTCTCCCTCCCCTCTCTCCTCTCTCTACCCCCCTCCTTAATAACCCCCCCCCAATCAACGAAACATTGGGTTGTATTTGATGTTGTGCAAATAAAGGTGGAAAAAGTCTAATATTAATATAATGCAATTTAATTTCAGGCTACAAGGCAACAAAAGGTGAAAAATTTGAAAGTTGAAAGGGGATGTAGACATTCTATAAGCACTATTTCAGTAATCTATCTATAATTCCAGCAATGTGTGTGTGTGTGTGTGTGTGTGTGTGTGTGTGTGTGTGTGTGTGTGTGTGTGTGTGTGTGTGTGTGTCTGTCTGTGTGTGTGTGTGTGTGTGTGTGTGTGTGTGTGTGTGTGTGTGTGTATGTGTGTGTGTGTGTGTGACCGCTGTTTCTCGACAATCACTGGTCCGATCTAATTGAAACTTGCCAGGTATATTACTGGGGACAAGTTCCAAATCGGACAAGCGGTTCCCAAATTATGGACATTTATTTACCAAACCAATGACAGGACACGTTGCTGCGTGGGCGTGGCCGATGGGGAAAGAGCGCGTTCCCCATTACAGGTTACAATTTATGGACTTCCAGATAGTGATGACTTACTGTATTCTAATAATTTCTCGATTTCTTATGCGCATTTATAGATAAACACATGCCCCAATCCAGTTGTCATTTACGAGAGCGAAGGAACGGCCTGTGTGGTTGTTTGAAACCTTTTCTTTTTTTTTTGCACATTCGGCCACACACGTATGGCCATGCACATACGGGCATGCGAGAGCGAAGGAACGGCCTGTGTGGTTGTTGTTTCTGGCACGCGATTTGAAAGTTTTTTTTGAGCGAAGGAACGGCCTGTGTGGTTGTTGTTTCTGGCACGCGATTTGAAAGTTTTTTTTGAGCGAAGGAACGGCCTGTGTGGTTGTTGTTTCTGGCATGCGGTTTGAAAGTTTTTTTTTTTGTTTTTGTTTGCACGTACGGCCACGCAAGAGCGAAGGAACGGCATAGGTGGTTGTTGTTTCTGGCATGCGGTTTGAAAGTTTTTTTTTTTTGCACGTACGACCACGCACGTATGGGCACGTACTCGTAATAATAATAATTATCATATATATTTATAAAATCAACAGCATTGCTGGCCAGCTCTGTTTTGGACATGTTATCATTCGCAAATCATATTGCACCTGTACTTGACTGACAAGAGCATGAGGAGATTAGCTGCTAAGACAAGGAGGACAACAGCCGCTAAGAGGAAAATTTCAAGCCTGCATTCAAGCGTCAGTCCCAAACACAAGCTTTACTCCAAGAGAAAAAAAAACAGCTTAAAATGTAGAATTTTGAAGAAGACTGTTTGAGAAAAATGTATAATTTGCATAATCCAACATGCCATCAATGTCAGACAGTGTTGATCGAACAATCAAATGAAAGAGCCATGAGGGAGACACCTGCATCTGAACTATAATTTATCAATCCTGACTCCTGAAACATCTCTGCCTGGAGTCAACAAGAATCCCAAAATGAAGTTGTGCAAAAAACAGCACTTCAAGCCTCAGTCCTGGATGGTAGAATGTGTGAAATCAACACAGGACATAACCATGAGGACTGGCAGGATGGCTTGGATGTATCTGAACTGTCTAGCCTGGGTTCGAGATTGGCCCGGCTATAAACTGTCATCCCAGTGTGTCATTGGCAGGATGATTAATCAATGCGTTTGTCGTCCCTCATTAAACTGATTGTCCCGTCTGCCGGCACGAGTTAGTGAACGTTAAAAATCCCAGTGTCTTTCATGGAGAGTAGGCAAGCTGTTGCAGGCACCATGAACAAATTCCAAATTCCTGCCCTGACTTCCTGTGTTGGAGTGGCGACCCATCCATGATTGTAACCCTCGCCAAGAAACTGCTTCAGCAGAACCGATGGTCTATGTAGACCACGTTACATTACCTGACATTACCATTGCCTACCACCCAAAAGAGGTATGTGTGTAATTGTTTCTCATGATATCTGATAGAAATCTAACAAGAATGTCATCATATCTCATGGGAAATTTATGTAATGGAGGGGAGAGTGAGACAGCGAGACAGTAAGACAGTGAGAGAGGCGTTTTACCCCCAAACATTAAGTGAGCAAGTGAGAATAAAAAAAATACAACTGAAAACGGGGCCAAAGCAACTTTTTTAAGTTAAAAGCAAAAAGGCAATTGATGTAGTGTATCATTCTGCATGTCACAAATTGTTCCTGTACTGGAGTAGCTGAAGTGCTACCTTTCCCTGCCTTCCACAGAAATAATAAACGTGAAACGAGACCAGCAAACCGTTCTTGTGGGGTGCTTCCTTGCCTCATTTGAGTGGATGAACACACTCTGCTAGTCTAGTAAAGTCATCACATCGCCATCACCTCACCTGCAACCCCGTGAGACGGTATAAAGTTAGCTCAGCTCACAGCTCAGAATGTTTTATATGACCTTTCAAATGGAATACTTCATGGTGAAAACTAGACAATACGGTAACCCTTCACACTACCCTTGCATAATCGTAAGAAACAAAATACCTGTGTTCACAACCTTGGTGTCATGTCGTGATTGAAAGATTGCTTTTAAATAAGCTTCCACGTCTCAAGCTGAATGCCAATGAAGTATCATTCATATTTATTGAGAGACCCAGTGTTGCTGCATTAGAGCATGGACTCTCTACACTTACTGTATATATCCACTTCTGTTTCTCATCTGTGGAATAATATCTCAATGTCTATCCAATTTCCTCTTTACCAAAAGAGTCTTTAAACAAGAAAAAGAGCAATCAGAGATCGCCGTCCCTCGCCAGGACTTGTTTTGTGTGGTCTTTATGTAGCTTTGTGTGGTGTGTTTTGTTTGGAGTTTGTGCACGAGTGTGCTACATAATTAATTACAGACAACTAGAACTACCACTATATAACTGTTGGCAGTGATGACCGGGTACCAAGACGTCCTGCTTTGATGCAACCTCATTTTGATCGGACACCTGACCCTGACCCACGACGTTTTATTATTATTATTATTCAATTGAATTTAGAATGGGATTAAAATAAATTCAATTCAAATCAAATGGAAGACCAAATAGGTACAGTCCTACATTGGAGTAATCAGAAGGAACACAAACAAGCAAAAAGCAAAGATGAAGTCATCAGGAGTAACCAGGATAGGATTCGCATTTCAGCTGCTACTCCTGCCCTCAAACCCATCCAGGCACAGCCAAGTGAGCCTGAGTCAAAAAATAAAATAAATAAAAAGTACCCAGATCAAAAAACTTCAATACAGTAATTCTGGCTGCCAGAGCATGCCTCTGATCAGGTCGAAATTTAACATACTTATTCCCCATCACTATTGGTTCATAATTGTAAAGTTTCATTCCGATTGATTAGGCGGTTCAACAGAAATAGTTATTTTAAGTTTTTCGCTCAATCAAATATGGCTGCCAAACAATGTGACCTATGACATCATATATGTGAAGCTTTTGTTCCTCAAAGAGAGGCGGTCATACCTGTAAAGTATCGCCTTGATCTGTTGAGCCACTTCAGACAGAAAGATTTTGGAAGTTAATATTTTTTTTAAAACAATATGGCAGCAGAATCATGTGACTGATGACATTATCAAATCATTTTTTTTATATGGAGTATTTTATCCCTAGATGACCCCCAGTAATTTTTCACACTGATCAGATGTAGCATTCTACATATGCAATTATGACATCATCCTGAAGGCACCTTTGATTCCATTTTTCTTTTTAAATCACACTTTTCCCCATGAGGAGAACTTGCAATGTGCCAAGTGTGAGCTGTGGCTGTGGCCAAAAATCGTGTGAGAAACAGACAAACAAACAGACAAATGCTGCAGACCAACATACTTGGCAAACAATTTTTTTTTTCCAAGTAACAGTCAAACAAACAAGCAAATGAAAAATCACTCATCGAGTGACACTTGACAAAACAGCACAAAGTAGAATGGCACTCTGTAGAGCGCGTACTTCTGCTAGGTGGAACAGTTCACATTTCGCATCCCACTGATGGGCTGGTTCTGAACCAAAATCTAATCCACTTGTTATTGTCACCAAACCAGCTCATCCACCTAGTTTTGAGATATAATGATATGTATATATTGTTACAGTGCCAGGGGTCGGCCGCGAGCCGACCGCTCCGACGGAGCCGCAAGTCGAGTCGGCCCGACCGATCGCCCGGAATATAGATCGCCGCCCGGATAACTCCGAGGCCGACGGGTCCTTGTACAAGAACCGAAATACGTCAATGGGCAGACCACGTGGGGTAGGGTCGATTGCCAATCTTCAATGTACCTAAATACCCACGTGATCCAACTACCGGGGTATTCCACCCTCGAAGGAACTCGTACGGAACAAGCCGCTTAAGCGAGCCTGTCCCATGCACGATTCCGAGCGGCTTAATTGCCGAGAACCGTCGGTCCGAATGTCCCCGTTTTACGGCAAACCAACGGCTTTCTAACTCCCAACACACGAAATGCTCAGTCAATGAAGGAATCGACGCGACGAGCTGAAAACATTTAACAATTGGGGTATTTATTAATAATCATGGGGAACTAGGGAAGCACGTAAGAGCAGAACTATACCGACTTTATGAAATGCAATACAAACATTTACAGCACACAAAGCACTTAACAATTTCCTACTTATTAGACGGGCCCACGGACACAGACACACACTAAATGGTGGCTGATGCCTTTAATAACGAGCTCCAGCTCGGAGGACAGGTAAGCTGAAACCCAGAACCTATCTCGAACCTCTCCACCTCGTGTGGTCTTCAGGCTGTTCGGACCCGGGCTCCAGCGAGAGCGAGCTGGACCCAATCGCCGTGAGCCGCGATCCTTCCCGAGCTCCGCGAATCCTCCCGCGCTTCTCAACACGTGCTGGTGAGACGAGGCGCCGATCCTTCCCGTCGATGCGTGGCTATCTCGAGGAACCACCTCAAGAAGAGGCCGATGAGTCGGACCAAGCCGGGAATCAAGCGGAGAACAAAGAGCTCCACGAACCAAGAACTCCGAGCCGAGCAACAAGCTCAACTCTCTTCCGATGAACAAAGCCGACTCTCTACGACGAACCAAGAAGAGCCCAAAAAGCGAACCGAGCCAAGCAGAACCCGAGTCCCGAAGGTCTGCTGAAAAGCCAGGCCGAAGCAAAAAGCTCTCCAAAAAGCCTCCACCTCACCAAGCAGAACCGAAGCTCACTGACCAAAAGTCTCAACCCTCGTCAAGCAAAACCCAAAGGCCGACTACAAGCCAAACCGAAGGAAAAAGCCTTCAAAAAGCCTCAACCCGAACCCTCACCAAGCAGAACCCGAAGGCCTACTTCTGAAAAGCCCACACGAACCAACTCAGGATCTCTTCCTTATTCTCCTCCGCTCCTCCCCCACTCCCGGCGTGACTCATCCCCCCCCCCCCGTGCCCGCACAACCGCGGGTGGGAGGGAGTTGTTTACGTCCCGTGATTCAGGACGTGAGGGTTCTTCTTCCTCTTCGCTGAAGATGGGGAAGGGCGTCCCGTCCCCATTGCTTTGTGACCGCCCCCTAACTATTAAATCGATCCGCAGCGCACTTAATCGATTTCTGCCCATTAAACAATGGAAGGTGAGCTCTCGAGGGAACAAGCACTTATCGACATAACTGACTAAAGGAACCTGAATGTTGTGTGCAATCGTATTCCGAAATGCGTAACAATATACAGTATATATATATATATACTGTATATGTATATGTATATACTGTATATGTATATGTAGTGTCGTGGTAGTGGTGCTCCAAGGCAGACACGAGCGGGGGAACAGTTCAACCCCGCTTTATTGCACGAGCGGGAGCGTGAGCGTACGTTGCACGGAACTCCCCTTTATTACGTACTCGATGCACTCGACAAGCCACACGACTTACAGGCTCCCAGGCCACAACGGCTGCAGCAACTACTACAACGCCTCAGGCGGCGCGTACCCCTATATCCCGTGCAAGCACGTGATCACTCGAAACCACTCCTCCACCACGCTTCCCACATCATGTCCTGCCCCCGCAGGCCCGCTACACCACAGTGTATATATATATATATATATATATACAACCCGTCGCTTCGCCGACAGAACAATAAAGTGTGACGGGGGGGTGGGGTGGTAGAAAGAGGGGGGGAAAGAGAGACACACACAGGGGGGGGGAGAGAGAGAGACACACACACACAGGGGAGAGAGAGACAGGGGAGAGAGAGACAGGAGAGAGAGAGAGAGAGAGAGAGAGAGAGAGAGAGAGAGAGAGAGAGAGAGAGAGAGAGAGAGAGAGAGAGAGAGAGAGAGACATATGCATGCATGCGCACACACACACACACACACACACAGCGACAGAGGTGTGGGAGGAGAGTGCTGCATTTTATGAGGAGGGGACAGAGTGAGGGAAAAGGGTGGGGGAGAGGAGGAAAAAAAATAAAAGACAGGTTTGTAGTAACACAGCCAAGTGAGCCTGAGTCACTTGGCTGTGTGACTTTATAGAGTCGTATAGAGTTATGGAGGAGACACACACAGGTGGAGGTGGAGTTCGCAAAGAGAATGATTTGTGACGCTTAATGACCGAACACAAAACAAACAAAAAAAACATGTCAGAACAGCTGTACATTCAACGACACAATAGAGTTTGTAATGTAATCCGCTGGCACATCTGCACAAACTTTGATTTCTTAGTTCCAGAAAATGTGTGGGAAAATGAACCTAAATAAATCACTGAAAACATGGAAGTACCAACTGCTGATGTACGACCGAATGTGATCCCATTGAGCTTGAATATCAAAAACAAAGCGTTGCGACCACATATCATACTTTGGTACAAAAAAAAGAGAAGAAAGCATTAATTATTGAGGTGTTAATAGCTGTGATTTTGGATTAAACGATGCAGACATCAAGGAAATAACCAAACACCAAGACCTCAAGAATGAAGTGAGAAGATCCTGGAAGCTGAAGAATGCTAAAGTTGAACCAGTGATAGCTTGACCTACAGGAATGATGACAAAGAACCTCACAAAAATATATTAAATAGAGGGGCAGTACACCTGGGTGCTCACCTGGTAGTGTCTGGACAAGATAATCAGGCAATCACTGGTAGGCATATATGACTCACAAAATATATAATGGAGAAGAAAGTAAATACCTCTGGATTTTTTCTAATGCAATGCACAAACCTTGGTACATCACGGGTGATAAAGGTTGTGGTCAAGTTTCGTTGAAATTGTGTGGTGTTTCAGAAAAGAAAGCAAATACACATTTTGGGGTGCAACCACCCCGTAAAACCCCTCGACCCCAATTTTTTTTTTAATGTTGTGAAAAAACTTTGGTACATCATGGGTGGTGAAGAGGGTGGTCAAGTTTCATCGGAATTGCGTGTGTAGTTTTGAGAAGAAAGCAATTTCAAATTTTGGGGGCAACCCCCCTTAAAGCCAGATTTTTTGAATGATATGAACAAACTTTGGTACGTCATAGGTGGTGAAGGTTGTCGTGAAGCTTCAGGTCCCATTTTTTTTTTTAATTTTTAATGCCATCATAGGTGATGAAGGTTGTGGCTAAATTTCATTGAAATCATATGTGTGGTTTCTGAGAAGATGTTGCAAGTATTTATTGACGGACAGACGACACGCCATCAAATAAGCTCTCAGGAACTACTTTATAGGTGAGATAAAAAACCATCCCTGGAAATATTACAAACGAACTACAGTTGAAAGCTCGCCAAGGTTCAACGACATCCTGAAAAGAGCCTTCGGCACAAAACTTTGAGAACAGGAAACTTCACAGCTTGGTCCATGATCCCTTACTGAAATGAAGGTGGATACTTTGATCCTGCCCTTGGAGGAATCCATTCCACATTCTAAAACCCACATATGTAGATCCCAATCAACGACACACACACACACACACACACACACACACACACACACACACACACACACACACACACACACACACACACACACACACACACACTTGGCCGATATCAGCAATTTTTCGGGAATCGGCAAGTTGGAGTCAGTGTGATTACCAACTGCAGTACAGACTCTATACAACCCAGAAACCTTGAGTAGCTTTCTCCAAAAAACGTTACATTTATAAATACGTTTCAGGGAGATGTTCACAAACATTATTCTTTATAAACAGCTGCATGTGACGGGTGGAAAAAATTGGCTCGGTAATTTAGAAAACATGTTAATTTGGCAAAAGGCTCGGAAATCGGGCATTATCAAATATATTTTGCTTTGAAACTCACAAAGAGAAACATACAAATCCGATAACCAAATGCTTTAGAAACAAGCGTATGGACAAAGGAAAACCTGAAAAAAAAACCTCCATAAGATACGGGATGAAACTTTGCCACCACGGCACCCGTCACAGGCATGGCATGTCCACCCACCCACGGAGAGTTCGGACAGATCCAAATCTACCCATATGTACCACGTCCGTGTGTGCTGTATCCATACCACTACCTTGGAGTAACTGTCGACTGCACATCCTGATCATGACACGAACTGTACTGTGCAGCTTCATAAGTGGCTTAAGCACTCAAGCACTCCAATGGATTGCCTGACTTGGCAAGCAATTACCAATGTCTATACAACTATGCACCCGGAAATGCCCGTGCAATGTCCGAATTGGACAAATCAACACTTTTTCGGAGTCAGAACTGCTGATATTTTCAAATCTGGAGCTTACATGTTGTAATAATGCTTAGTTTAAGAGATCCTCTTGGTTATTCATATGTGCAAATTAAATAAAGCCACGAACACTGGCGTCTCCAGGCGTTTATAAGCACTGCGATTATTCCCAGCGATTTGTAGCTATGATGAACAGGCATTCGATAATATGAGTGAGGAGAATGAAAAAAAAAAACTTTATCGTTGAGAAATCGTTGCAACCTGTTCGAAGTCAAAGCATGGTTGAGCAGGTCAAAAAACATGACGGCTTCAGACCCCAGCGAGGTTACCCAAGAAACGCCTTAAGTCCCCAGACAGCGAGGTGGCCGAGGATCGCCTGATGAAGGATATAATTAAATAAGGCCGTTAATATCTTCAAAAGGAGTGTTTTAATTAACCCAAACACCCAATTTTCACTCTTACACTTCCATGGAGTTTTCTTTATATGCATGCAAAGTTTCAGGCTTTTAGGCTTTATAGTTTTGGAGTTATGGAGGAGACACACACACATATTGCCTTTTATTCGTATAGATTTGATCAAAGATGGCCGACCGGTAAACTGGCAGCCATTTTATTTGTACATAAATATATTTGCCAGCCCTTCAACTCCACACAGAAAAATTACTAAAACAGGGACGATGACATTTTAACTTGTTCACCAAGTGAAAAGCCACCAGCAGTTTCAACTTATGATTTATTTATTCGTATGCAGCCTTTGGTTGCCTGGCTGCATCATTTTATGGGGCACAACTGTGCCACTGATGCAATGCCCCTGTTTGCCAGCAAGCTGATGTTCATTTTGTCAACCTCAGAAGGATTACAGGCCGAGTCAATCCACCTAATGTTCATTCAACAACCTGACAGGAGCTTGAACTCAAGACCCTAAGATCTTAAGCCCGCCAACTTAACAATCAAGCCAACACCAGGAGTGCATGCATCCTCAACCTTGCGATGTTTCATCTCAATACAGAGCATTGTCACGTACCCAGTCAGGGACTTCTCAACTTGATTTGTTCATAAAACCAAGATTATAAGCGTTGTGCATGACTCGTACCTGGATTTGGCAGAAACTGCTCGTTCGGATATGGTCCAGCTGTTTTCACCATGACACCCCTTTTTTGTGAAGAGAGAAGACTCAATAACACCATCAGTTGAATATCTCTCTCTCTCTGTTCGATGCACGGCCACATTTTTAAAGTTTCAAACTCCAAACTCAGGGTACAAATACAACTTTGTGTGGGGGTAACATCGGCTATGCGGCCGTGCCCTCATGTGGGAGTGTGGGGGGCAGCAAATTCTCCATGCAAATGTGTACCGTGTAGCGCCACCTGGTGGTGATGGCATCGGGTATTACAATTTCCAAATTTCCTTTGGATACAAAATGTTACTCATTCACGTTTCTTAACACGTGACATAACCATTAGGGCTGGCAGGATGGCCTGGAGGTATCTGAACTGTCTAACATGGGTTTGAATCTCTGCTCACCTATAAACTGTCATCCCAGTATGTCATAGGCAGGATGATTAATTAATGTGTGTGCTGTCCCTCGTTGAACTGATCGTCCCATCTGTTCCAAATTTCCTTTGGCTACAGTTACTTATTTACGTTTCGCTTCCTGTGTAACGCTGGGTAAATCTGCTAGTATCCTTACGATAATTCATGGACTGGTGTTTATCTGTTTGTGTGTTTGTTTGATTGTGGGTTTGTTTGTTTGTTTGTCGCACTAGTCCTCCTACAGTTCTGGGCCAATTACATCCAGACTTGCTACAGAGGATCAGCATGACCCCAAATAATGTATAGGGGGTGTTTTTATCCTTGAGTGTGGTCTTGGGGGGTGGGAGGTGGGACGCAAATTTTCTATGTAAATGTGTATCTTGTAGTACCGTCTCCATGTGGGGGAGGGTATTACAGGTCTCCACCATTTACAGTGCAGTATTCCCCATCCCTACGTTTTCCAGTGCAATGAGGTGATTTGAATTAAAAGCAGCAGGTATGTTTTTGCTTCATGCACATAACCCAGGTTATGTTTTTTTCGTATACAGAGCTGTCAGTTGCCTATACACAACCCAAGTGAAGGTATGCATCAGAAGAATGTGTTGCGTGCTTGGACCAAGATCGCCCGTAGGGCGCGTACTCTGCTAGTACCTATAACAGGTAAAAATCTCTCTTTCTTTGTATGTGTTCTATGTACGGCCACATCTTTTAAGTTGAAAACTCCAACCTCTGAGAACATATCCAACTTTGTGTGGGGGGTAATGTAGGGTATGTGGTTGCGGCCTGCGCAACGCTGAGGTTGAAAGACTTGGCAAGGGTAAACTTGGCCTCCTCCTTCCCTTCTCCCCCCCTCCCCCCCCCCCACCCTTACCCCCAATGGCAAGCCCTCAGTCAATATTCACTATGACTATTCAAACGACATTACATCGATAAACAAGAAAAAGAACAATCAGAGATTGCAGACCCTCGCCGGAACTGCTTTTTTGTGGCGTATTTTGTGTGGCGTTTGTAGACTGGTGCGTTACATGATTAATAAGAGACATAATTAGAACTGCCACATTATAACTGCTGGCAGTGATGACCGGGTACCAAGACATCCCACTTTGATCGGACACCTGACCCTGACCCATGACCCAGAATGGGATTAAAATAAATTCAATTCAAATCAAATGGAAGACCAAATAGGCACAGTCCTGCATTGGAGTCGTAGGAAGGAACTCAAACAAGCAAAAGCAAAGATGACGTCATCAGGAGGAACCTGCATAGGATTCCCATTTCAGCTGCTACTCCTCGACTCTCAAACCCATCCAGACACAGCCAAGTGATCCTTATTCAAGAAAAACAAAACAATAATAACAATGAAAAACAAAAATAACCCACATCAAAAATTTGAAGAAAACCTCTGGCTGCCAGACCATATGGCTGATCAAGATTAAATTTAAAACATGTATTCGTTACTACGAGATCATAAATGTGAAGTTTCAAGTCCATTGATTAAGCGGTTCCAGAGAAAACATTATTCAATATTATTCTTCAATCCAATATGGTTGCCAAAGCATGTGATCTATCAATTATTATTCTTCAACAAACTTGTACACCCATGACTTGGGGAACATTTGTATGAAGTTTCCCCTCGATTTGTCCAGCCATTCTGGAGAAGAAGATTTTTATGGGTTTTATGGTAAATCCAGTATGGCTGCCAAAACCGTCTGACCTATGATGTCATATGTGTGAACCTTTTATTCCCCATGGTCAAACTTGTAAAGTTTCGCCTCAATCTGTTCAGCCACTTCAGTGAAGAAGATTTTTGAAGGTTAAAAAAAACAAACAATATGGCTGCCAAATCACATGACCGATGACGTCATCAAATTGTTTTCTGTGGACCATTTTATATTCAGACGACCCTCAAAATTTTTCATACTGATCAGATGTGGCGTTCTACAAATGCAATTATGACGTCATCATGAAGGCACCTATGATGACATAAAAAAAAATAATCACACTCATTCCCCATGAGGAGTATTTGCCATGTGCCAAGTTTCAATTTTTTTCTTGGTGTAGTTTCAGAAATAGAGGTCCAAATTTTTTCCATTTTCCAAACATGGCTGCCACACCACGTGACCTATGACATCATAATTATGATTAAAACATTCTACATAGGTAGTCACACCTATGGTGAAAATTTCATCTCTATCTGCCAAGCGGTTGCAGAGAAAAATACTAAAGTTCTGTGTGGACAAACAAACAAACAGACAGACAAAGAGACAAACGGATCCAAACGCAACACCCTCTCCTTTGGTGAGGGTAATTAATTTCTCACTGTTTCACACCAAGACAGCATGTAGTTTCAGCTGCCTTGAGGGAGGGAGGGAGAGGTAGCAGGAGAGCTCAGTGGACTGAGAAGGGGAAAAGAGTGATGGTGGGGCATGGGTAGGGTGGTGAATGGTTCTAACGGTGAGTTGAGGTGATACCGGTTTGGGCTTATATTAAACTATAAAATGCCCACCCGACCTGTTCCCACAAAGCCTGTCTGCCTCCGCTTTGAGGAAGACTAAAATTAGGTGGTGTAAGCAGCAAGAAGGGGGATGTTGTGAATTGGATATTCATCACAGCTTTTTTAGATGCTGAATTGTGAATGATATAAAACAACACACGACGAGAAAAACAAAATAAAAATGCAAAATGGAAACCCCACCCATATTCAAAATGCAAATCAATTTGTATTCAGATGTCTTCTTCTTCAGAAGATCTGCTAATATATACCGTGGGTTGAGAGCCATAATGTTGTAACTGCATTTTTGGCGAAATTGAATCAAATGGCTCTCATGTCTAACAAAACACCATTTTGCGGTTTGAGAGACATAATGTTGTAACTGAAAATTTCCAATTTCCTGCAAATCGCTAATAAAAGATAAATGGTGTTTTGTTAGACATGAGAGCCATTTTATTCAATTTCGCCAAAAATGCAGTTATAACATTATGTCTCACAACCCGCGATACGAGGTGTGTTCAAAAAGTATCCAACCTTAATTTTTTGTGCGTAAACAAATGAAGCTTGGGAGATGTGGTTTGGTGCAGTATGTAGGCGATCCTAATCCGTATGCGTGAATATTTTCCCGCCTGCAGAAGCTGTCAGTCGCCGACAGACCGCTGATGAGTGAGGAAGTGAAAGTGAGCGCCGTCGGATTTTCGTTTTTGACAAAATGGCAGAAAAACTTGAACAATGCTACTGCATCAAATTTTGTGTAAAGCTTGGCGATTCCCAAGTGGAAACGATCCGCAAGATTCAACAGGCCTTCGGGAACGAAGCAATGGGCACCATACAGATAAAAGAATGGTACGACCGCTTCAAAGATGGTCGCACATCGGTGGAAAGTGAAGCACGTTCTGGAAGGTCCTCAACATCCCGAAATGAGATCGTCATTGACCAAGTGAGGACCCTGCTGATGCAGGATCATCGAATCACAATCAGAGAACTTGCAGACGAGGCGGGCGTCAGCATTGGATCTGTTCATTCCATTGTGACTGAGGATTTGGGCTTAAGGAGAATCGCAGCGAAGTTCGTGCCAAAGCTGCTAACGATCGAGCAGAAGCAACTCCGTTTGGAGATCGCACAGGACATGCTGGAGACTGTGAACAGCGATCCCAACTTCTTCAACACAGTGATCACTGGCGATGAGACCACAGTGATCCGTCATTTTGTCAAAAACGAAAATCCGACGGCGCTCACTTACACTTCCTTACTCATCGGCGGTCTGTCGGCGACTGACAGCTTCTGCAGGTGGGAAAATATTCACGCATACGGATTAGGATCGCCTACATACGTGCAACAAACCACGCCGACCTAGCTTCATTTGTTTACGCACGAAAAATTAAGGTTGGATACTTTTTGAACACACCTCGGAAAAAAAAAAATATATATATATATATATATATATATATATATATATATATATATATATATATATATATATATATATATATATATATATATATATATATATATATATATATATATGAGGGGTGTGCTTTCACATTGTGTAAGCATATGAACCGTGTTTCCCCATTGTCTCGGGTTGCTCACCTGCATTTGATTTTTCATTTATTTTTATTTTTTTAATTTTTTCATTACCCTTGCCAAAGGAGAGGGCATTGCATTTGCATCCATTTGTTACTTGTGTTTTTGTCCGTTTGTTACTTGGCAAAAAAAAAATATCTTTTTTGACCATTATGTCGATCGCATCCGTTTGTGTGTTTGTGTTCGTTACTTGGCAAAAAAATTTTTTATTTACAAGTATGTTGATCACCTCCGTTTGTGTGTGTTTGTGTGGTTGTTAGTTGGCCCCCAAAAAAAATTTTTTTTTGACAAGTATGTTGATTAC
Source organism: Eptatretus burgeri (assembly GCF_056783735.1). Lineage (NCBI taxonomy): Eukaryota > Metazoa > Chordata > Myxini > Myxiniformes > Myxinidae > Eptatretus > Eptatretus burgeri. The sequence continues at coordinate 106,763,685 of NC_140963.1, forward strand.
CTCCATTTGATTGTGTGTTTGTTAATTGATGGAATCCTTCGGATTTCGGCAATTATGTTGGTCGGTTGTGTGCGTCATTCTGTGTGTCTGTCTGTTTGTTTGTGTGTTTGTTTACCCTGTAGCAGCCACACTGTTTCAGCGATCATGACCAAAGTGGGTACAGACGTCGGCCATGGTCCAACTTAGACACTTGTCATTTTTGGTGAATCTGGGTCAAAGGTCAAGGTCAAGGTCACCGAAACACCTAAATTCATATTTTCGCAATAACGTCCGATGAAATGGTCGTATCGACTTCAAACCAAATCCAAAATGTGCATCTTCCAATACTGCATCCAACCATATGTCTCATTGGGGTGTCACACCAACATCCTTAGCGGTTGGGGGTCGAATGTCAGTGGGGTCGGGTCATAAATTTCAAATTGCGATAAAAACGCCATTTCAAGTCCGATTGACTTCCAAGTTATGATCCTGACTAAACTAAGTGCTATAACTCATTAAACAGTCGCACTATCGACTTATAAGAACCAAATTGATTTCCATGTTTTTGTTTTTTTAGAGATCATGGAGATATGACAAAGTCATTCCGGCAATTCCTTGCTCAACGAGCAATTTCATTTATTTGTTAATTGCCGGAATCCTTTGGATTTCTGCGATTATGTTGGTCGGTTGTGTGTGTCATTCTGTGTGTCTGTCTGTTTGTTTGTTTACCCTGAAGCAGCCACACCGTTTCAGCAATCATGACATAACTGGGTACAGACGTCGGCCATGGTCCAACTTCGACACTTGTCGTTTTTGGTGAATCTAGGTCAAAGGTCAAGGTCAAGGTCACCAAAAACACCGAAATTCATATTTTCGCAATAACGTCCGCTAAAATGGTCATATCGACTTCAAACCAAATCCAAAATGTGCATCTTCTAATACTGCATCCAACCATATGTCTCATTGGGGTGTCACACCAACACCCTTCTTAGCGGTTGGGGTCGAATGTCAGGGGGGTCGGGTCAAAACTTTCAAATTGCGATAAAAACGCAATTTCAAGTCCGATTGACTTCCAAGTTATGATCATGACCAAACTAAGTGCTATATCTCATTAAACAGTAGAACTATCGACTTATAAGAACCAAATTGATTTCCAGGTTTTTGTTTTTTCAGAGATCATGGAGATATGACAAAGTTATTCTGGCAATTCCTTGCTCAACGAGCAATTTCATTTGTTTGTCTGTCTGCTCGCCTCCAGCCCAAACCACTCAACTGATCGTTCTGAAATTTTCAAAGATTAATGTCACTGACCCTGCGACGTTCCAACATTGATGTTTCATAAAATTCGGTCGACGGAAAAGGTCTACATAGGCCAATAGGTCAATTTGAGCCCAATTTTCTAAGATCTTCAAATTTCATCCGATTGTCTTGAAATTTGAACAGCATTTTTATATCGTCAGTGAATTCAATTACTTATTACTTTTGAGATTATCATCAGTCAAAAGGTCAACATTGGCCATAAGGTCAACCCAAAATAGGCCAAATTTTTAAATTGCTTCTAAAATTGTCAAGTTTCATCCGATTGACTTGAAATTTGAAGATAATTTGCAAAACAGCTCGCTGAATTCAAACACCTATTCATTTTGAGGTAAACTTAGGCCAAAACATAGGCCATATGCCTGGTGTTGGCTTAATGGTTAGGGTGGTGGGCTTGGGATCCTAGGGTCCTGAGTTCAAATCCCACTCAGCTGTTGAATTAATACCAGGTGGGGTTAACTCGACCTGTCATCCTTTCGAGGTCGGCATTCTGATACACTGTGTCGGAGTGGCGACCCATCCAGGATTGTGCCCAATAGCCAAGGAGACTGCTTAAGCAGCACCAACGCTCTGCACAGAGTATGGTCCCAATGGATGGATAGACCAAAAAGTCAACATATTCCAAAAGGTCAACATAGGCCAAATTTCTAAAATCCTTAATTTTAATCCAATTAACCTGATCCAAGGTGTCTGATAAAAGCAGGGTTGCATCAACGCGGGATGTCTTGGAACTCGGTCATCACTGTCAGCAGTTATAAAGTGGCAGTTCTAATTTTGTCTCTTATTAATTAGGTAACACAAGCCTGGTGTTGGTGTAGTGGTTAGGGTAGTGGCTTGGGATCCAAAAGGTCCTGAGTGTCAAGCCCCATTGGCCGCTTGAATTAATACACCAGGGGGTTGACTCAACCTGTCATCCTTCCGAGGTCGGCGAAGTGAGTACCAGTATACTGGGCCGGTGTATACCCCGGTTAAAATAGGTGTACCATATCCCTGTGTCGTAAGAGGTGACCAGGGTTGCGTCAGGAAGGGCATCCGGTGTAAAACCTGTGCCAAATCATTTTGCAGATCATAAGGGATGATCCGCTGTGGCGACCCCTAACGGGAGCAGCTGAAAGAAGAAGAAGAAGAAGATTAATTAGGTAACACACCAGTACACAAATGCCACACAAAATACACCACATAAAAGCAGTTCCCGCGAGGGTCTGTAATCTCTGATTGCTCTTTTTCTTGTTTATTTATGTTTTCATTCACGGTTGATTTCCGACGCTTCTGTGATTTTTCCTCGTGTATCGGCTTCGATGTCCATCGGCCAACGAATTTACCGTGGTTCGCCATTGTCTGAAAAACAAAACCTGTCAAAGGGTGAAGGAGCTTCTTGTGAGCCAATGGCCATCCCTTTCTAATACCCAATTGTGTCTGCGGACATCCTCCTTTTGTTGGGTTACTTTTTTCAGGAGGTTGGTGGCAGGATTTACACTCCGGCCACTGAAAAACACTTCATTCCACAAAACCCACAAATGCAAAGAAAACTGAAAACCCACTCCGTGGATGTACCTCCTTTGTGGTTGCCCTTCGCAGGACAGCTCACCGGATGACGGGGTTGTGGAAAATCCTTCGGGGCCCCAATTCCTTGACGATAGGAGGAAAATCCCGGGGTAAGCGACTTGAGTGAGATTGCCGTGGTGTGTGATGGAGTGGTGTTGAGGTATCATCCACCAGATGGCGGTCTCCATGGGTTCACCTGAGGCGGTTCCTATGGGAGGGTGCCTGGAGTGTCCTATCCCCACCCCAAGAGAGGATGATCACCTGTCTCTGTTATCATCTGAGCTCAAGCATTTGAACATCGGTATAGCAGCACTCCCTGAGGTTTGGGGACTGGATTTTGGCAATATTATGGTGGCTGGATACACCGACTATTGGTCTGGTCACTGCTTTGCCCAATATTACCATGCCCATTGAGATGCTATAGCTGTGTCCAATGAGCTGACTACAATAACAATTGAGGTAACATTAGTCAATGAGCATATTATGAGACTATGGATTCCTCACTCCTTGGGTGTCGTTTCCCTGGTCTCTGTAGATGCTCCGACTGAGGTGAGTGATCTCAGGGTGAATGACGCCTTCTATGCTGTGCTCGAGTCTGTCATTGATCAGTGCCACAGGCGAGATACTCTTCTCGTCTTAGGGGATTTCAATGCATTGACTGGCACTGATAGGGATGGTTATAAGACATGTGTTGGTCCCCAACTGTGAACCAGAAGAGCACAAAGTTCCTTGACTTTGGAAGAAGTCATGCACTTTGGATGGCTGGTTCATGGTTTCAGCGCCCACAGGCTCATCGCTGGACTTGGTATTCCAACGCTGGTGATGTGGCAAAGGAGATTGACCATGTGCTCGTTGCTGGCCGCTGGAGGATGATCCAGAACTGCAGGGTCGACAAGAGTGCTCAGTTCCTCAACATCGATAACAGGCTTGTTGTAGCAACTCTGATGTCGCAGCTTAAATCCAGGAGAATGGCACCATCCCAGCCTAGGCTGGATGTTGACAAGCTCAAGGATGAGTGCGTACCTGAGGAGCTTGCAAACAGTCTGAGTGAGGATTTGGGGGGGCGGGGGGGGTCTAGGTGCTTTGGGAAATCCTGAAAAGTTGTGGAGTGCCTTGAAGACCACCATCCTTGATGTTGCCGGTGGAGGTGTTGGAACTCACCGGAGGGTGAAGATGAAATTTTCCTCTCAAGGGACACTGGACACCATTGACCAGAGTCGCAGGTCCAGGCTTAATGGCAGAGTTGAGTTGTTCAGGGAGTTGAGGCGTAAAACTGTACATGCGCTGAATGCGGACAAGGCGGCCGATGTGCGAGGAATCTGTGAGGGTTTCGAGCATCACCACTTCATCACATAATTAATGTGGTCAAGTGATTCTCGTCCTGCTTTCATGGGAATTCAAACATTGCATTCCTCCAAGCCTGTAGGGTTCGCCACCATCTGCTTGAGCAGCAGTGTCCAGAGCAGTCAGGCTTTACACCGTGGAAGTCAACAATTGACTGTATCCTTGCTCTTCGTGTCCTCACTGAACACAAACGAGAGTTTCAGCAGGGGTGCTTGCAGCCTATGTTGATCTCTGCAAAGCGTTCGATTCAGTGAATCGGGAGGTCCTCTGGAGGATTGTTGGTCTTCGTGGGGTGCCACCAAAACTGATAAATCTGATGTCTGAACTATACTCCAGCACTGAGAGTCCTGTGAGATGTGGTGATACTATCTCTGACTTATTTCCTGTTGTGACTGGAGTTCATCATAGGTGTGTACTGGCCCCCACACTTTTCAGCACTTGTTCGAACTGGATTCTGCAGAGGATGTCACAGAGATCAAGCTGTGGTGCATCGTTTGGGAATGTTAAGATCTCTGACCTTGATTTCGCAAACGATGCAGTCATCTTTGCAGAGACTGTGTATATCGTTTTTGGGGCCCTTGAAGTGCTGAATGAGAGTCAGAGCCGCTGGGATTACTGGTTTCCTGGGTCAAAACTAAGATCCAGGCTTTCAATGACATCTTGGATGCTGCTGTCCTGTCTGTACCTGTTTGTGGTGAGGATGTTGAGGTCACGGAGATATTCACTTACCTTGGCAGTGATATTCATGTCTCTGCTGGCTGTGAGACAGAGGTCAATAGACGTCTGGTTCGGGCCTGAGGAGTCATGGAATCACTGCATCATGTGGTGCGGCACTGTCGGTACCTGAGTAGGACGAAAGTCCGAGTCTTCAGTTCCTTGGTGCTTCCAGTCTTGCTCTATGAATGGCAGACTTGGACTCTAACCAGGGATCTGAGAGGGAGACTTAATTCCTTTGGTTCCCGGTGTCTTCGGAGAATCCTTGGCTATCGCTGGTCGGACTTTGTATCCAACCCGTGGTTGCTGAAAGAGACTCAAATGAGATTTGTTACTTGTATAGACCATGACTATCAGCTGTAGCTGTATGGATATGTGGCTCATTTTTCTGACGCTGATCCTACTCACCATATTCTCTCAGCGAAGGAGCCTCGTGAGTGGAGGAGAGCAATAGGCTGACTAAGTGTTTCATGGTTGCAGCAGGTTGATCAGCATCTCAAGGATATGGGGATGGGTCAGGCATCTGCCTGGGGGATCGCCAGATGGACGCCCCTGGAGTACCGGTGGAAAGTGGACGCAGTGACACGCTGCTCTATCACATGCTCCCATAACTGACGTCACCTGACTCATTGTCTCGGGTCACTCACCTGCATTTTTTTCTTTTGTTTTTTCATTCATTTATATTTTTATTTATGGAAGTTGTCCGACGATTCTATCAAAAAAAATTCTGGTGTACTGGCTTCGATGTCCATCAGCAGGCAAAATTTCAGCTTTCTACATCACCCAGAAGGCACCGATCTTTAACATCAGTCAGTCATTAAGTCAGTATGCCTGGTGTTGGCTTAATGGTGAGGGTGGTGGGCTTGGGTTCTGAGAATTCCAAGTTCAAATCCCATTCACCTGTTGAATTCATACCAGGCGGGGTTGACTCTGCCTGTCATCCTTCTGAGGTCGGCAAAATGAGTGCCAGCTTGCTGGTATCCTGTGTCGAAGTGGTGACCCATCCAGTGTTGTACCCAATAGCCAAGGAGACTGCTTCGGCAGCACCAACGCTCTGCACAGAGTATGGTCCCAATTAATGGATGGATGGATTCAGTCAGTGCTCAGAAAGAGCTTTGTATATTAGATATACAGTGTGTGTGTGTGTGTGTGTGTGTGTGTGTGTGTGTGTGTGTGTGTGTGTGTGTGTGTGTGTGTGTGTGTGTGTGTGTGTGTGTGTGTGTGTGTGTGTGTGTGTGTGTGTGTGTGTGTGTGTGTGTGTGTGTGTGTGTGTGTGTCATCCATAACTCAAAATCATGAAATGTAGCAGCCTGATATTTTGCATGCATTCTAGGAAAACTCTAACGAAGTGCAAGAGTGAAAATTGGTTGTTTAAGTTGATTTAGACATCCCTTTTGAAGATAATTAACGGCCTTATTTAATTATCTTTTTATCAAGGCTCATCCTTGCTCAACTTGCTGTCCAAACTCTTAATCCATGATTTTTTTTTTTTGGCCTGCTCATCAATGCCTTGACTTGGAACAGACCGCAATGGTTTCTCAACAAAAAAGTTATGTTTTTTCACTGACCTCACTCATATAATTGAATTCCTGATTATCATACCTACGAATCCCTGGATACATTGCAATGCTTATAAACGCCCGGAGACATCAGCGTTCATGGCTTTTTTTCATTTCCGCACATGCCAGGTTGCAAAATCAGTGGTTGATGTCAACGCTGGATGCACACTCCTCTTTCCACGCATCATCCTGAGCCCATCTGACAACATCTTCCCTTTCACTCTGCGGCGTCACAGTTTCCGGTGAGACCCTGCTTTGCCATGAGCGTGAATAGGTCTCAGGGGCAGTCGCTACACTGTGTTAGGGTCTTCTGCATAAGAGACTTCTTCAGCCACGGTCAGTTCTACTAGGCGGCCAGCAGGGTTGGTAGATCAAGCAGCCTTCGCATTCTTGCTCAAGATGAAGAGACAAAGATGAAGCGCCGCTTTCTCAGCAATGTTGTTTATGAAGAGGTGCTGACGAGATAAAGCTATGTACATCTAAAGAACTTAACAAATTCGTGGTGATTTTGAACGAGGGCTATCCTGAAGCTATTACCCCAAACGACCCTCTTTTGGGCCATTTACCCCAAACGACCCTCTTTTGGGCCATTTACCACAAACGTCCCTCTTTTGGGCCACAAAATTTCTGAATCAAAGTTTTCATGCTACTTTGTCTTATTTGTCTTTTTTCTTTTTCTTTTTTTAAATAAAAAAAAACAAATAATATTGCATTGATAATATTGTATTCATAATGTTTTAAATAATGTTGTATTAGAAATTGTTGTACCCCCTTTGTGGGACTGACCCAACCGTTTATTTTTTTTTTAATTCCAATAAGTTATTTCGCCTTCACCAAGGCCTTTATCCCACGACAGAGAAAGATTCTGTATCTTTCTCTGTGAAAACCACTCATTATTTGCAGGAAGATTATTTGGAAAAGACTTGCTGCAATGATGGATGTGAACGTTTCGAACAGGCACTGCACAAGTAGAATTGAATTCCTGATTATATTATCAAACCAACGAATCTCTGGATACATTGCAATGCTTATAAATGCCTGGAGACGTCAGTGTTCATGGCTTTTTTCATTTCCGCACATTCCATAACTCCAGAATCTCTTCATCTCAGCCAAATTTCAAAATGCAAACTCTGGAATTGAACTTATCAGCAGTTCCAACTGCTGAAAAAAATTGTTCATTTGCCCAATTTGGAAATTGCTTGACATTCCTGGCATCTCCGTGTGTATCGTTATATATGACCGATCGACAATCGCTAATTGCTTGCCAAGCCAGCCGTTCCTCATCAGCAGTTTCGTTGGAGTGCTATATATATATATATATATATATATATATATATATATATATATATATATATATATATATATATATATATATATATATATATATATATATATATATATATATTGTTGTGGTTACCAAATTCGCAAACCACCATTCAGGTCCCTTAGGTGAGATATCTCGGTAAGTACATGTGTAGTTAGGCCCAAACCCGTTGTCTAGTGGGAATACATGTCATTTATGCGTGCTGCGACTCTTCAGGATAGCCGTTTTTCTTTTGCTATCTTTATTTTGGACCAACCGCCATGATTACCACCACAACCACAACATTAACCACCAACCACAACGCCGCTTCACCACAACCGCCACGACCTTCACGTCACACCTCGCAACCGTCGCATCGCCACCGTTCTTGCGCCGCCTGTGGGTACCGGTGTTGGACTCGTGCAGGGCGCGCGCCGAACAGCGTGTACAAAATCACGGATTTTGTGCTTCAAAAACGGATCAAAAACGACACACGCCCACTTTTTTCCGTCCAATCGGTGAGCGAGGGGCGATTTGGCCCCGCCCCCAGGGCGTTGGAGGGCGATCGATATATGCAAATTTATGGATCAAAAAGTATTCACGCCCACTTTTTCTCGGGCCAATGGGGAGCGAGGTGAAAGGTCGAAGGGAGGGGGTCAAAGATGAGAGGGCGAAGCCACGGGGCTTATAAAGGCAACCGTGTTAGTCAGTCCAGTGAGTAGTAGAGTAGGAGAGTCGAGAGGGAACAGAGAGTCAAGACTTCGCGGGCGGTGGAGTTGGCAAGAAGGAGCTGGTCGTGGTGTGCGTTGGAGTCGGAACGGAGGGGACGGAGCTGTGGAGAGGCGGCGAGGGCAGACGAGGGGGTGCTCGCGTCGTGCAGGGAGCTGCACCCCAGGGAGGCCGACAGCGCGACCTGGCCGAGGTGGAGACGCTCGTTGCGGGGCAATAAAAATCCTCTATACCCCGAGCATCAGCAACCCCCTCCTGTTTCCCCCCGCGCTGAGATAGTGCGACCAAGGGGGCCCCTTTCCCACCCCCTACCAGACACTGCCCGCGAGGCCCGCGGAGTTGAGGCACCATCGCCGCTCCGCGTCTCATCACCAGACGGGTAGGCCGACCCGGTCTCGGCCTCAGGCCCGCCTCATCCTTGAGGGTATTCTTTCCTTGGTTTTGGGTATGTGTTGTCGGCGCCGTCTGTGAAGTAAAATTGTATAAGTGTTGCCGTGTGCTCGGTAGTCGGATAGCTCTGCATTGTGTTTCTCTTTTATATTTGCTTTTTGTGTAACTTGCATTGTGTCTTTTCTGTGTGCATTTGGTGGAATTGTATATGTGTGCTTCCCGTGTGCCGCGAATAAATGTGCTTTGTGTTGAACTGTTTCCCGCTTCGCTTCGTCATTTCTTTCTTTGAATCCTCATCTTGCTTCATGTAAAGGGTTGGCAGTGGGCTGAATACGCCCGATAATTAATCGAACCGTCGAGGTCGACGAATAACACCGCTCGGTTATCCCGATAGTACGGAACGGGTCGCTTAAGTGGCCCGTGTCCGAAGTCGACCTGCGGCGAGGTGCGATCGCCCGGTCTACCCTCCGCGTGGGTACTTAGGTAGGTCGAATTTGGCGAGCAACCCTATCCCACGCGGGGGCTGATTGGCTCGATCGCGGTGAGACCGAAAGGTCCACCCGTGACTGGTTCCCGGCGTTAGTCCGAGAGGGTCATGACTGGATTGTCCGTCCGGTGGGCGACGTGCCGCGATTCGAGTTACGTGGCCGTCAGCACGCCGGCGGGCGCGAATCCGCAACACTGGTGTCAGGAGTGGGATACAAATTCATCGCCCTCCTCGCGGCACTGGTATCGGAGAACAGGAAAACGGGCTCTCCTGTCTCCGGCTAAATTCACGGGAATCGGTCCAGGGGTGAGAGAAGCGACCCCCGATTCCCTCCAAATTACGAGCGAGTTAAATTAACCCTTCACGAGAAGCAAGATGGCGTCTCAAGGCGAGCGGGAGCCGGGGGTATTAGAAATGGATGTAGAATGTGTAGGATCCATGGTCCAGGATGGAATCCCCGAGCAGGAAATGTTGATTGTGCAGGAACACGGACTCGCCCAACTGAACCCAGAGCCCGAAATCGGTGCGGCAGCGGCCGCAGTGTATGACACCTCCCCCCCCTCTCCACCAAAATCCTTCCCCAACCCTTGCCGAAACGGCTCAGCTGAGTGCATCCAACATGGCCCAGCTATGCGCCATGCTGGCGGCAATGACAGCAAGGATGGATGCAAATACAAACGAAATGAAAGGCATGAACGAAAAGATGAATGCGGAAATGATCGAAAAGATGGATACAAACACAAAATGAAATGAAAAACGAAATGAACAAGCAAATGGAAACGAATGCGCATGAAATGAAAAACAAAATGAAAGGCATGACCAAACAAATAATCGAAAAGATGGATGCAAACACAACTGAATTTATAAACGAAATGAAAGGCATGAACAAGGAAATGAAGGAAGAAACGAAAAAGCTGCGGGGTGAGACGCAGAACATGGGCCGATGCCTGCAGGCGGGCATGAAGGCCGTGACAAAGGAAATAATAATAGTTGAGACAAGGGAGGTAAAGGGTGAAGAGGTGACCGAGTTGGCAGAGACACGGGAGACAGAAAAAATAGAGGAGAGACTGCACGATGAAGACGGGGTAAGTGACGCACACACACACACGGAGGTCGTGGAGGATAATGGGGGTGAGCTCGCGGAGCGTGCAGGGACCCGGTGCGAGCACCTGGATGACCAGGTGAGTTCGGTCGTGCTTTGCGAGGTTGAGGGGACGAGTGCTGTGGACAGGTGCACGGAGAGCTTGGGGGGTGTAGAGGCCCCGGAGACCCTTGTGGGGACACGAATCCCCAGTGTAGTTGTCCCTGTGTGTGTGGTGCAAAGTGTGAGTGCGGCACCGTGTGTGGAAGCGACCCCGTGTGTGAGTGGTGTGGTGGCGATGGTGCCAGAGTGCGTGCTTCCCAGCACGCCGGGTGTGGATGGGGGACCGTGTGTGAGTGAGGCCGTGTGTGTGGATGAAACGGCCTGTGTGAATGAGGAACCGCGGTTGAGTGCCCCCGCGTGTGTGGATGAGGCACCGCGGTTGAGTGCCCCCGCGTGTGTGGGTGAGGCACGGAGTGCGAGTGAGGCACCGCGGGTGAGTGCCCCCGCACGCGTGAGTGAACGGCCGTGTGCAAGGTCGCTGTGTGCAAGGGAGACCGTGTGTGTGAGAGAGCGGTATGTGAGGGAGATGTCGGTTGGCATGCGGGAGCACGCAGCCGCGTCTCCCGGTGTGAATGTGATGGTGTGGACTGTGTGCGTCGTAACACGCAGGTGTGCGTGGGTCGAATGGAGACGGAGACGGCGACATGTGAGAAAAGAAAGCCGAGTAGCGGCTGTAGTTGTTTCGGGGACCGTGCCGGGTTCACCCAGCAGTGAGCACGCGGTTCGTGCTGTGCAACGCACGAGACCGCCACGTGCTCGCTTGCGAGAGTGAAGTCCCGGTCCGGAAACGCACGCGGTGGATTTGCCGATCCCGCGGACGGACAAAGTTTAGGCAGGTAAATGGATTTGGACCGGACGGGTTCTCCACGCGATCGTGTGTGTTAAGCTCCAACGGGCAAAGCACATGTGTTCGCGTGGGGAACCCCTCGAGACGTGGGGCTTGTGTTTTTTTTATGCGCACGGTGACGTCATGGCTGCACGTGTGGTTTGGATCCGGCAGGAGGGGTATCCCGGCCGGATGGTACCGTCCAAGAGGGACGAGGTACACGTGCAGCTGCATGACGTCACGGGCAGGTGCAAAGTGCGCGAGCTCTGAGTTGCCGCGCAGGTGCTGCGCATGTAAAGAGAAAAAAAAAGGGACAGCAAGCCTCACTTTCGGGTGTACAGGATTCCTGGGCAAGGGGTGAAAGACCCCCTTAACCCTGGGCACAGGATGCAAACTAGTTACGGGGAAGGGTTAGCTTAGTTAGACCGACTTCATGGGGCAGGGGTAAGTCCTCATGGAGTCCGTGGAATGGATTAGTTAGAGGGATTGTAGCCAGATTTAGGTTGGGAAATAAAATGACATTGGAGACAGTGACAGACTTTGGATGTGGAGAGGGGACGTAGTTTAGCTACGTAGTGTTAAAAGGAACGTGCTTTAGTTTAAGGGACGACGTGGGAGCACGAGTTAGTTAGGGGATGCAGTTAGAAGGATGGCAGAGTTCAGTGGTGTGTGTGTTGAAGAGTTGGTGAGTTGTGAGGCATGTGCTTGGTGAGTGAGTGAGGCCAGCGGGTCTGTGTGTGTGGAGTGAATGGGGAATGCATGGTGCGATGAGTGATTGGGGGGAGGAGTGACTCCCGCCCAAGGGACCCCGGGGTCAGAGTAAAGTGAGTTAGCTGGGTTAGTCAAATTGAAAAATGGAGGTCGTTTTGCTGTTGGTGGGAAAGTAGGCTCGAGACCCATTTGGAGGGGTGCAGGAGCCCTGTTGACGGGCTTGGGAGCGTGGCTGCGAAAGGTGAGTATCGCTGAGTGGGTACCCCGGGCACCAGGCTAGTCGGCCGCGGTAGGCCATGGGTCCATGGGGGGCCGGGATAGCGTAGTGGGCACGGGTGCGCCTGCTTGGTGCGGGGGCCCGGAGCGCCATTGGCCGCGTGGGCAGTGTTGTGGGCACGGGTGACCCTCGGAAAGGGGCCCGGGAGGCCAGCCTGCCACGTGTGCGTTTCAGGGGAGGTGCCATGGGGGGCACTCCCCGGTGTTAGGGAGCTGGTAGGCTCGGAGGCAGTGTAGTGCCCGGGGGTGCCATAGCGGGAGATTCGGCAGAGAGTCGTGCCTGCCAAAGGGAGCCACGTGTCCCAGCCAGGAGACCGTGTGAGGGCACGGAGCGAAAATTGGGGGGCGAGGCCCGAAATTGTGAGGACACCAACACAGGCGACGGGAATCTGGGTTGTTAGAACCAATAGTTTAAGCGAGAGGCGCTTGTTGAAAGCCCCGGGGTAGTTTAACAGTTAAATGGTTAGGGTAGATTAGGAGATGTACCCCTCCGCACCATCCATCCCCTCGCTCTCGTTGTGGGCCGCTGGACCCACTGGGTGTTAAGATCGCCGAACTCTGGGGAGGCCATTCTGAGGCTTCGTTGGGCCTCGACACAGGACGTTAGCTCTCCCTTATTCCCCTCCGGGAAGGGAACGTAGGGGTTGGGAGTAGGCGAGGTGACAGGATAGGTTAGCCGAACAAAGACGATAAAGGGGGATAGGGGACGATTTATAGTGGGGAAGTAAAAATAAAAACAACAAAAAAATAAGTTGGGGCTAAATTGGTTTTTCACAAATTAAGGGAGTGGGTATGTACAGTGACAGGCAAAGGCGATAGGTGGGAGGGAGACAGGTAGGTAGGTCCGAGCCCGCCTTCCAAGTGGCCAGCACCACCGCACTCCCTCCACCAACCTCCACGGAACGGCAAAGGCTGGCCAGCTTCATCTGCTGGCTGTGTTACTGCAAGGCCTGTGCCGGCCCACTTCATCTGCCGGCTGGCTGTTTTTCTTCAAGGCCTGTGCCGGCCCACTACATCGGCAGCTGTTGTGTTTCTGCAAGGCCTGTGCCGGCCGGATCATCTGCAGCTGTGGTACTTCAAGGCCTGTGCCGGCCAGTTCATCTGCGGGCTGTGTTTGCCTGCAGCGGCCTTATTCTGCGGGCTGAGTTTGCCTGCTGCCTTTGCCATGCCATGCCCACTGCCCATGTTCACCAGCCCCGTTCAATTTTGCTTTCCCCCCCCCCCCCCTGTTCATTGCCATGTGCGCCAGGATCGTAAAAGCAACAGTTTGCAAGCTGCGAGAACTGCCCCGTTGGCAGCTACAACACGGGCCTGCAGTGGCGGCCCGTGCACCGTGTTTGTGTTCATGCATCCATTCGTTGTGCTCATTGCGTGTGCCACTTGAGCTGGCACGGAGACTGCATTTGTGCAGCCCATGCACCGTTGTGGTTCACTGCGTTCAGTTCAAAAGGGAAGGCCTTGGACTGCGTGTGAGCAGCCAGCCACGTTCCCTGTCACCTGCATTGTTTGAGCCAGAGACTGCATGCGGGCAGCCTGGCTCCCTGCTAACTGCTTTCTTTTTGCAGAGTTCAATGATCCTGGGCCATGGTTTAGTGTAAAATTTGTAAGTCAAGGTTAAGATGTACTGTAAATATGAGTGCGCCCCCGGCATGTCTGTCTAGCGCCGGCAATTTTATTTAAGTCGTCCGTGTGAGTGAGTTTGTTTAGATAGTTACGCAGCCCTCAGGTTATTTATTTTGGGGACACGAATACCATGAATGTCGCACTCAGGGATCCGTAGGTAAAATGTACTTGGGGAAAACTACACCTGATGGCACACGAAAATTTGACGACTCGGGACGAGTCTGTAAAAAGGGGAGGGGGTAGTGTTGTGGTTACCAAATTCGCCAACCACCATTCAGGTCCCTTAGGTGAGATATCTCGGTAAGTACATGTGTAGTTAGGCCCAAACCCGTTGTCTAGTGGGAATACATGTCATTTATGCGTGCTGCGACTCTTCAGGATAGCCGTTTTTCTTTTGCTATCTTTATTTTGGACCAACCGCCATGATTACCACCACAACCACAACATTAACCACCAACCACAACGCCGCTTCACCACAACCGCCACGACCTTCACGTCACACCTCGCAACCGTCGCATCGCCACCGTTCTTGCGCCGCCTGTGGGTACCGGTGTTGGACTCATGCAGGGCGCGCGCCGAACAGCGTGTACAAAATCACGGATTTTGTGCTTCAAAAACGGATCAAAAACGACACACGCCCACTTTTTGCCGTCCAATCGGTGAGCGAGGGGCGATTTGGCCCCGCCCCCAGGGCGTTGGAGGGCGATCGATATATGCAAATTTATGGATCAAAAAGCATTCACGCCCACTTTTTCTCGGGCCAATGGGGAGCGAGGTGAAAGGTCGAAGGGAGGGGGTCAAAGATGAGAGGGCGAAGCCATGGGGCTTATAAAGGCAACCGTGTTAGTCAGTCCAGTGAGTAGTAGAGTAGGAGAGTCGAGAGGGAACAGAGAGTCAAGACTTCGCGGGCGGTGGAGTTGGCAAGAAGGAGCTGGTGGTGGTGTGCGTTGGAGTCGGAACGGAGGGGACGGAGCTGTGGAGAGGCGGCGAGGGCAGACGAGGGGGTGCTCGCGTCATGCAGGGAGCTGCACCCCAGGGAGGCCGACAGCGCGACCTGGCCGAGGTGGAGACGCTCGTCGCGGGGCAATAAAAATCCTCTATACCCCGAGCATCAGCAACCCCCTCCTGTTTCCCCCCGCGCTGAGATAGTGCGACCAAGGGGGCCCCTTTCCCACCCCCTACCAGACACTGCCCGCGAGGCCCGCAGAGTTGAGGCACCATCGCCGCTCCGCGTCTCATCACCAGACGGGTAGGCCGACCCGGTCTCGGCCTCAGGCCCGCCTCATCCTTGAGGGTATTCTTTCCTTGGTTTTGGGTATGTGTTGTCGGCGCCGTCTGTGAAGTAAAATTGTATAAGTGTTGCCGTGTGCTCGGTAGTCGGATAGCTCTGCATTGTGTTTCTCTTTTATATTTGCTTTTTGTGTAAATTGCATTGTGTCTTTTCTGTGTGCATTTGGTGGAATTGTATATGTGTGCTTCCCGTGTGCCGCGAATAAATGTGCTTTGTGTTGAACTGTTTCCCGCTTCGCTTCGTCATTTCTTTCTTTGAATCCTCATCTTGCTTCACGTAAAGGGTTGGCAGTGGGCTGAATACGCCCGATAATTAATCGAACCGTCGAGGTCGACGAATAACACCGCTCGGTTATCCCGATAGTACGGAACGGGTCGCTTTAGTGGCCCGTGTCCGAAGTCGACCTGCGGCGAGGTGCGATCGCCCGGTCTACCCTCCGCGTGGGTACTTAGGTAGGTCGAATTTGGCGAGCAACCCTATCCCACGCGGGGGCTGATTGGCTCGATCGCGGTGAGACCGAAAGGTCCACCCGTGACTGGTTCCCGGCGTTAGTCCTAGAGGGTCACGACTGGATTGTCCGTCCGGTGGGCGACGTGCCGCGATTCGAGTTACGTGGCCGTCAGCACGCTGGCGGGCGCGAATCCGCAACAATATATATATATACACATATACATATACATATACATATTGTTACGGCTGTGGAAATTCGCATTACACCATAAAGGGCCCGCAGGTGAGATATCTTCATACGTACATGTGTAGTTAGCCCAAACCCGTTGTATAGAGGGAATTTATGTGATTGATCTGGGCTGCGACGCTTTGAGTTAACCATTTTTTCTTTCTCTATTGTTATTTTTGACCATTAAGCCGCCAACAACGCAAACAGCCACGACCCTTACCTTCACAACTTCATCCCGCAGACATCGCTTCACCGCCATTCCCAAACGACACCATAACCATCAAACCACCACCGAAAACCCTCCACCACCTTCGCCTCTCTCCTTCACAACCAACAACCGCACCACCTGTGAACACTGAACGTCGGGCTGTCTCGGGCCGGTTCGGCGATTGGTGCCGAACGCACCGAGCCGCGAGCGCGAATGGCAGCCTTTCCGAGGGGAAATTCGGATCAGAAACGCTTCACGCCCACTTCTCCTCTGTCCAATTGGTGAGCACAGGGCAGCTTGGCCCCGTCTCCAAGTGTGTGTATGTGAAGTCCGTATATGCAAATTTTAGGATCAGGAGAGGTTCACGCCCATTTTTGCCCGACCAATGGCTGACCGGGGGGGGGGCGGCGTGGCCCCGCCTCCAATCGTGTTCTGATCCTAAAATTTGCATATTGGCTGCTCCTGCCGCCTATAAAAAGGCGAGCGAAAGGCGAATCGAGAGAGTTGGGTTTTGGAGTTGCTTGGAGAGTGTCGTCGAGAGGTTGCTCCTGGGGGACAAGGAGCGTGTGTTGGCGGCGTGGAGTCGAGTGCGCGTGGTGGAACTGCAAGCAAGGGTGCTCGGGTCTGAGGCAAGAAGGATGGCAGTCGGCGACGATGTTGCAGTGTGGGGGATCGCTCGTCTCGTCGCGGGACCCAAGCCAGCCAGCCATTCCCCTCCCTCAGGGCATCAACAATTCCCCCTTTCCCCCGCGCTGAGATAGTGAAAAGGGGGCCCCTTTCCCACCCCACCCCAAACGTCGTGCCAACGAAACCCACCAAGGGGCACAGAGTCGGGGCACAGCGGCGCGGCCACATTTGCGGCTTGCCCGCCAACGCGTCACGAGGACGCGGGTAAGACCTCCCCGGTCTCGTGGACCTGGCCGCTCCTCCAGGTCACGCGCACATTTGGCCTACGGGCCTGTCTGCCTCCTTGTCTGTGAGGGTGGCTTCTTTCCTTTGCTTTTGTGTAAATGTGTGTTGGCGCCGTCTGTGAAGTAAAACTGTATAAGTGTTGCCGTGTGTGCGCGTAGTCGGTTTTAGCTCTTATATTATATCTGCTTTATGTGCATTTTGATTCTGTATGGGTGTATATACGTGCTTTCCATGTGCCGGGAAATAAAATGCTTGCTTGTTGAACTGTGCCCGTTTCGCTTCGTCTTTTCTTTATTGACTCTCCATCTTGCTTCACGTAAGGTGTACGTAGTGGATGCAACATCCTGGTAATTAATTTGAACCGTCCAAGTCGACGATAACACCGCTCGGTTATCCCGATAGTACGGAATGGGCCGCCCAAGTGGCTCGTGTCTAGAGTCGACCTGCGGCGAGGTACGATCGTCCAGTTTACCATCCGCATGGGTACTTTGGTAGGTCGAGTTTAGCGAACAACCCTATCTATCCTACGATTGGCACGATTGTGGTGAGGTGGCCGATTGGCACGATTGTGGTGAGGTCGAAAGGCCCAGCCGTGACGAGCTCCCGGCGTTGGTCCGAGAGGGTCATGACAGAATTGTCCGTCCGGTGGGCGACGTGCCGTGATTCGAGTTACGTGGCCGTGCGCACGCCGACGGGCGCGAATTCGCAACAATATATATATATATATATATATATATATATATATATATATATATATATATATATATATATATCTATATATATATCTATATTTATATATATATATATATATATATATATATATATATATATATATATATATATATATATATATATATATATATATATATATATATATATATATATATATATATATAGATATTGTTGCGGTATTCGCGCCCGCCGGCGTGCTGACGGCCACGTAACTCGAACCGCGGCACGTCGCCCACCGGACGGACAATCCAGTCGTGACCCTCTCGGACTAACGCCGGGAACCAGTCACGGGTGGACCTTTCGGTCTCACCGCGATCGAGCCAATCAGCCCCCGCGTGGGATAGGGTTGCTCGCCGAATTCGACCTACCTAAGTACCCACGCGGAGGGTAGACCGGGCGATCGCACCTCGCCGCAGGTCGACTTCGGACACGGGCCACTTAAGCGACCCGTTCCGTACTATCAGAATAACCGAGCGGTGTTATCGTCGACCTCGACGGTTCGATTAATTATCAGGCGTATTCAGCCCACTACCAACCCTTTACGTGAAGCAAGATGGGGATTCAATAGAGGAAAAGACGAAGCGAAGCGGGAGAACAGTTCAATAATAAAGCACATTTATTCGCGATGAACGGAAAGCGCACATATACAATTCCACCAAAAGCACACAGAAAAGACACAATGCAATTTACACAAAAAGCAAATATAAAAGAGAAACACAATGCAGAGCTATCCGACTACCGAGCACACGGCAACACTTATACAATTTTACTTCACAGACGGCGCCGACAACACATACCCAAAACCAAGGAAAGAATACCCTCAAGGATGAGGCGGGCCTGAGGCCGAGACCGGGTCGGCCTACCCGTCTGGTGATGAGACGCGGAGCGGCGATGGCGCCTCAACTCCGCGGGCCTCGCGGACAGTGTCTGGTAGGGGGTGGGAAAGGGGCCCCCTTGGTCGCACTATCTCAGCGCGGGGGGGGAAACAGGAGGGGGTTGCTGATGCTCGGGGTATAGAGGATTTTTATTGTCCCGCGACGAGCGTCTCCACCTCGGCCAGGTCGCGCTGTAGGCCTCCCTGGGGTGCAGCTCCCTGCACGACGCGAGCACCCCCTCGTCTGCCCTCGCCGCCTCTCCACAGCTCCGTCCCCTCCGTTCCGACTCCAACGCACACGACGACCAGCTCCTTCTTGCCAACTCCACCGCCCGCGAAGTCTTGACTCTCTGTTCCCTCTCGACTCTCCTACTCCCTGGACTGACGAACACGGTCGCTTTTTATCAGCCCCGTAGCTTCGCCCTCTCATCTTTGACCCCCTCCCTTCGACCTTTCACCTCGCTCCCCATTGGCCCGAGAAAAAGTGGGCGTGAATGCTTTTTGATCCATAAATTTGCATATATCGATCGCTCTCCAACGCCCTGGGGGCGGGGCCAATTCGCCCCTCGCTCACCGATTGGACGGCAAAAAGTGGGCGTGTGTCGTTTTTGATCCGTTTTTGAAGCACAAAATCCGTGATTTTGTACACGCTGTTCGGCGCGCGCCCTGCACGAGTCCAACACCGGTACCCACAGGCGGCGCAAGAACGGTGGCGATGCGACGGTTGCGAGGTGTGACGTGAAGGTCGTGGCGGTTGTGGTGAAGCGGCGTTGTGGTTGGTGGTGGTAACAATGGCGGTTGGTCCAAATTAAAGATAGTAAAAGAAAAACGGCTATCCTGAAGAGTCGCAGCACGCATGAATGACATGTATTCCCACTAGACAACGGGTTTGGGCCTAACTACACATGTACTTACCGAGATACCTCACCTAAGGGACCTGAATGGTGGTTTGCGAATTTGGTAACCACAACAATATATACAGGGGGCTGCAAAAGTAGGTATACAGTAATCATATACTGGTATACTCCTTACTGTATATATATATATATATATATATATATATATATATATATATATATATATATATATATATATATGTACATATATATTGTTGCGGATCCGGGGTGGCAGGATTCTCACCCGACTCTTGGCGCCACCCTCACCACCGCCGTGTCTGGGGTTTATAACGCCGGCTGGCTCAGCACAGGCCTCGGGTAACAAAAATGCTTCAGCCCAACTGGCCTACTCACAAGCAGCAGCAGGCAACAAGCCCTGCACTGGACAGCAGGTGACACAGCATTGGTGGCACGGTGATATCGATGGCAAGCAAATGCAGTTTGGAGGTGTTCTTGAGGACGCAAATGGGTTTGATGACCTCAGATCAGGTGAGATGGAGTGTACCCTTAACCTTCCTTGCCTGACTTGTTTTGGTTAAGTTCTCTCTTTTTTTTTCTTCCTTCCTCTCCCCCCCCCCCCCTTTTAGGCCTAAGTCACATTTGCCACGGCGGCCGTGGGGTCTCCAAAATCTACGGCCACTAGCAATTATATGGCGGCCGCAGTATTTCCACGGTCACCCAATGTAGCAGTCACATATGTTTTTATTTTTCGGGGAGCCGCACAGCGTATTTAGAAATTGTGGAGACTGAAAACGTGGGGTTGCCGTACGGTCTTTGATTTGATGTCGCACGGTGACCTTAAGGGGGCCCTGCGGCGGCCATAGAATTTTCAAGGCAGACGTAAGGTAGCCTCAAGGTGCCTGCAAGGCGACCGCAGGGGGCCCTAAGGCGAACGTGTGGCCAGACGGACGGTAACGAATGGGTTAATTTTTTTATTTATTTTCTACCAGTTTTTTTTTTTTCGGCTTGTCGAATTGCTATGGCGAACGTAGAAATGAAAACAGTTATAACTCTGCGTTACAATTCCACGGCCACCCCTACGGCCTGTAAAAGATAGCCAAACGGTGTAGGGCCACCCTGAGGCCACCGCAGAAACTGCGGCGGCCGCACGTTTCTGTCAATTCAGAGGGCATACGGCCGCCGTATCCTCGCCGTAGAGCAAATGTGACTTAGGCCTAACAGACAGGATGGTGCGTTTCTTACTCAACCGTTATTCACCTCGGGGTTCACCTGAGCGTGCTTCTCGCGCTCCTAACTAAGGGGTGGCTCTCTCTAGCCCCCCATACTGTGCCCTCATTGCACCCATACTGTGCTCTCATAGCACCTACACTGTGCTCTCATCGCACTAACCCTACGGTGCTCTCCTGGCACCTCTGACAGCCTTCACCTCCCAGGAACGCCCCAAAAGCCCTGGTGCCCTATTTCCCGACTCACCAACTTCCAATACCATGCCACACTACCAACCAGTATCCACATCCCTTGGCCTGCACCTACCCCTTGCAGTCCGCCTGCACAATGGAACAGCAGCCAGAATCCATGTCAAATCCTCTAAGTCCCCCTAACCTACACTAACTTGGTTAGGAGACTCCAACCGACAGGGTACGTTGTTCGCACTTACTCTCCTCATCTGCACAATCCCGCCATTCACCCAAATACTTTAGTCATTCATTCCACAGTGCCGCACACCCAGCCCACAACACCATCCAAAACCTTTCACGTTTATGTGAAAACAAAAACACACCAGTCCCTCGGATACCACTTGGTCATCAAATTTAACCAGTACACTTTTTCATCAAACCCGAATTAATTTGTCACCACGTCCGTCGTCCGCTGGCCTCCTCCATACTGCCCTAATTGTTTATTTCCAACAATTTCATACAAAACATCAAAATCTCTTCACCAGTCCCATGAACCTCTGCATGGTTCTAACCAGGCATTTAAATCTTTCCCTCAAACAAGCCACTTTTGTCATCCACTTGCTTCAGGTGCGTTTAACGCTCTGCCTGTAATGTCTCCACCGCTTTTTTCTTTTAATAATCACCCAAATCCACTCGTGCCACTCTTATGCCTTCTGTCATCTCTCAATTTGCAATCACTTTCAGTACAATTTTCAATCAAAATTTCTTAAATCCCCTTGTGGCCTGCTTCTTTGGCTCATTGGAAGGGGAGTGAGGGAACGAATCCCTCATTTCCCATTACATGACCCCGCCGCCTTTCCGCCATGGCTCAAAGGGGTCACGTCTCAATTGGGGTTGTGGTCCACCCCTTCCTTTTCTCCAGGGTTCGCGGAAGTCAGGCAAACCCCAATCGGTGGAATGGCCTCCCCCTCTTCCACAGGGTTCACGGAAATCAGGTAAACCCCAATCGGTGGAATGGCCTCCCCCTCTTCCACAGGGTTCACGGAAATCAGGTAAACCCCAATCGGTGGAATGGCCTCCCCCTCTTCCACAGGGTTCACGGAAATCAGGTAAACCCCAATCGGTGGAATGGCCTCCCCCTCTTCCACAGGGTTCACGGAAATCAGGTAAACCCCAATCGGTGGAATGGCCTCCCTCTCTTCTCCAGGGTTCACGGAAATCAGGTAAACCCCAATCGGTGGAATGGCCTCCCTCTCTTCTCCAGGGTTCACGGAAATCAGGTAAACCCCAATCGGTGGAATGGCCTCCCCCTCTTCCACAGGGTTCACGGAAATCAGGTAAACCCCAATCGGTGGAATGGCCTCCCCCTCTTCTCCAGGGTTCACAGAAATCAGTTAAACCCCAATCAGGGAGGCAGCCTCCCTCTTCTCCATAACTTCCTGAAGACAGATAAACCCCACTCAGCTAGCCAACCCCCTCGTGTGCTCAGAAAGGTTCGAAGACCAAGTGACACACCAGTGCCGCCTGCCACTCATCTGCGCTCTACCCCAAAGTTCCTATGAGGCTGATAGAGAAATTAAAATCCAATTTCTAAAGCCTGCTCCTGGATGCAGCACCTCCAACTCTGTAAGAACTCATGCGGAGCTGTCCATTATGGTTTCCCTCCCCTGGCTCAAGTTCTGTCCTGGTGGCATTTCTATTTCCCCTTGCACCTCCAACCTATTTCTTATGTCACCACTCATTCCACGCTCAGGACTCCCACACACTGCAGGCTGCACACGTTCCAAGGTTATGTGTTGACCCTCCACACACTCAACCTTCCCTGCGTACTGACCAACCGCCTTGCATTTCAGGGCTACATTCTCGACCACCAGGTGAGTACCCACACACACTTCGGCCTCGGCAGCACATACCGGTGCTGTAGTCTGGAGTGTGGGCTCACAGCATTCGTTCACAGGCACTCCACGCACACATCCAGGGGTCATGCATACGTGCACCCCATCGGACACAGTCTCTTCGTTAACATAAAATTCAATTTCTACCTTAAGCTCATCGTCCGCACCATGTATGCATGTTCCCACGTACCTTCTTCGTTCCAGAGTCACCTTGGTCCGGTCGCTTCTCTCCAGCAGGTTGCTCATCATCGGTTCGCCATACTCCTCCGGGGCTGTCAGCTCCTCATGCTGGACCTGCTCAAAATGTTTTTCATTCATCAACAACCCCGTATGCTCCCTCAATGTCTCCATCACCAGGGTTTGCTCTAATTGTGGTGTCATCCAATGAGTGATATCAATCAAGTTCCACACCACTAACATTACTCCATGTGGTGATGTCACACATCCCATATTATGGTGCTGTTCTACTTCCTGGCTCCATTTTCTTTCCCATTTGAGTCGTTCTTCCTCTCTGAGCCTTTTTAGTTCGTTATCTTTCCGGAGTTTTTCCATCTCCATGGACTCCAACTTTGCTCTCTCCTTTCGTTGGTTAATTTCAAATTCATATTGTTTTTGTTTTCTGCCCCACCGTCTCTCATGTTCTTCATTCTCCAATCTCATTGTTTCTTTCAATTGGCTGATTTCCTTCTCCCGTTTCATTCGTCGTTCTTTCACTATCTCCGTGTACTTCAACCTTGCTTTCTCCTTTAGTTGTTCTTGTCCTTTTTGTTTCCTCTCCCACTGTCTCTCATGTTCTTCCTTCTCCAATCTCATCGATTCTTTCAATTGGCTGATTTTCTTTTCCTGCTTCATTCCTTGTTCTTTTTGTTTCTTATCCCACTGTCTCGCTTGTTCTTCCTTCTCCAATCTCATCGTTTCCCTCAATTGGTTGATCTCCCTTTCCTGCTTGTCCTTGTTCTTTTCTACTCTTTCTTGCATCTCATTCTTTAGTCTTGCTTTGGCTTCTACCTGTTCGATCTGCAGTCTGGTTCCTTAACGTTTCATTCTCCGTTCTCGTTCTTTCCTTTCTTAACATCCTCAGCTCGTTTTGTAATTCCGTCTCTTTGTTTTGGTGTTTCCGTAACTCAGAAGCTTTTTCCCATAATTCCTTCCTCATCTCCGCACCTCTTTTGCATGCTTCCTCCCTCATGTCGTCCATTCTCTTGCCGTATTTCTTGCTCATCTCCAGTTCATGTGCCAGTACATTTCCCCTGGACTTTAATTCCCGAAGCTGTTCAGACTTTTCCAAACAATTCTTCCTTCCTTTTCTTCAGATTTTTCTCTCCTCTTTTTATCTCCTGTTCCAGGCTCTCCCTTATCTGATGACCTGATCTTACCTTTTTCTTCAGTTGTTGCAATTTCAAATCGTGTTTCCGTTTTTCCTTTTTCAGCTTTGTTTTCCAGTTTTCCAAGTTTTCTCTATTCCGGGAGTTACTAATTTTCTCTTCCTCTATTCTTTCGTTCAGTTCGCTCTTCTCTTGTTCCAACTCATGGGTACTCCACTCTACTTTCCTCATTTCTCCCTGTAGTTCTTCGAACTGTCTTGACTTTTCCAACAATTCTTCCTTCCTTTGCTCCAGAGATTTCTCTCCTCTTTTTATCTTCTGTTCGAGGCTTTCTCTTATCTGATTGTCTGATGTTACCTCTTCTTTCAGTTGTTTCAATTCCAAATCGTCTTCACATTTTTCCTTTTCAAGCTTTGTTTTCCATTCTTCCTCCAAGCCCTTCCTATCCCGGGAGATACCATTCTGCTCTTCCTCTATTCTTTTGTTCAGTATGCTCTTCTCATCTTCCAACTGACGGGTAAACCCTTCCTTCAGTTGTTTCAGTTCCAAATCGTGTTCACATTTTTCCTTTTCGAGCTTTTTTTTCCATTCTTCCTCCAAGCTCTTCCTATCCTGGGAGATACCAATCTGCTCTTCCTCTATTCCTCTGTTCAATTCTCTCCTCTCGAGTTCCAACAACTCACGGGTAAACCACTCTACTTTAATCATTTCTCTAAATAGTACCTCGGCTGTGTTGGCTAAGTGGTTTTCCAGCCACCGAATTTGTTCCTGTACATCGGCCAATTGTTGTAACCCACCGTACACATCCTTTTTCCGAAGTTCATCTGCGTGCTGTCGTGCCTCGCGCAATTCAACCTGCACCTTCTCTATATAATTCTCATAATGCCTCACCTGCTCCAAGGCATCTCCCAGTTGTATCCAAAGCCCGCCAATATTCACGTATTCGGCCTGCCACGCCTGCAATGGCGCATGCCGTGACCACGTGGTTTGAACCCGTGGCTGGGAGCCTCTGCCTCGTGTTGTGCCGTTCGTTGCGCTATTAATAGCCCACTCCCACTTCGTGTCAGGCCAAGGTGGAACCGCGCCGCCATTTTGCGACTCCACTTTCTTATAATTTCCAAGTTTTTCACCCGATCCGCTCAAAATAAAATCAAATCAAATTTGGACCGTTTTTTTTCCTCGCGCCTCTCGTAACCAATATTCGTGGTGCGAAATGCACCACAGGTCCAAATATCGCGCTCCTGACTACCAAACTGTTGTGGATCCGGGGTGGCGGGATTCTCACCCGACTCTTGGCGCCACCCTCACCACCGCCGTCTCCAGGGTTTATAACTCCCGCTGGCTTAGCACAGGCCTCGAGTCACGCGTCTTCAATCGCGATACCAATGTGATCCTGAACCTTACCAGTTGGGAAAATAGAACCCCGGTTACAGACTGGTTTTGTAAGATGCCGAGCATTTTCTGCCAGTCTGTAACCATTTTGGTTTTATATACCAATCGAACGGATCGTTCCTCAATGCGATACAAATTAATCCACAGCGGTAACTTCATACGAACCAACCAGATTTATTGGGGAACATCGGGGAACAAAACACAAGCAAAACATTCACGACAATGTTTTTATTAACAATCTTTAACCCGTTCTTAACTCGGGAACTACGGACTACGGGTTTTGAGGGGGTCCCGACCGAGATATGCCTTAAACAATGGGCAGAGAAGACAGACAGACAGCATGCATGCAAGACAGAGTACTTGGTGATGTTTCATGGACGAGAGGAAAGTGTCAAAAGCACGAATGTCGCTCGTAACAAGCGGATGTCCACGGATTTGAGCCCCCAGCTCGAACACGCCGCGTGGCAAGATGGCGGCGTCGTACCCTTTCTTCTCAAGGCCCCGCATGTGCACGCCTTCCTTAGCGCGTTCTGGCCCCACGCAATGTCGACGGCACAAGACCGTTAGATCGACGATGGGTTTCAGCTGATTTCTCTCAAGGTCCAGCATGCAAATCCAGGCCTGGCCTGTTCATCAGACAAGGCCAAATCTAGGTGCTGGGCTCCGGCAGGCTGGGTCCACGGGATTCCAAGACGTCGCCAAGCCGTGAGGTGAGCAGGGACCGTCAGAGGCTCCGTCGTTTCCTATCTTGCCTTCCCGCCTCGAAACCCGACTTCTCAACGCCATCCTCTCAGTTTCTTTCTCTGCAGAATCACCTTTTTCCCCTTTTCTTTCCTTTTTTATGCTCGCCTCTCAAAGCCGACTGCCGTTTCTCTCACGGCAGAATCACCTCCGTCCTCTCAGTTTCTTTCTCTGCAGAATCACCTTTTCCTTTCCTTCTCGGCTGAAAGCCACAGCACGCCTCGAAACCGACTGTTTCCCCAAACTGAACCTTTTCATGAGGTCTTCGTTCGCTCGCTCGCTCGCTTTGACCCCCAGCATGCCTCGAAACCGACTGTTTCCCCAAACTGAACCTTTTCATGAGGTCTTCGTTCGCTCGCTCGCTTCGACCCTGAGCATGCCTCAAAACCGACTGTTTCCCAAAACTGAACCTTTTCACGAGGTCTTCGTTCGCTCGCCGCGAGCCACTGGCTCCTCCCCCTTTCGGAAGCTGAAAAACTCCTCCCCTTAGCTCTACCTCCCTCTCCAGGCCACTCCCCCTCAGCCGACTGGGCGGGGCCTATCGTCCGGAGAGGGGAGGAAGAAGACGCCCTCGGCACACCACCACTGTACGAACAATAAACATGCATCCTACACCTCCCGACACACAGGTAACGTCCATTTTACCGAACAACCTAGCTAAACATGCATTTAATGGGGGATCTGAGCTAATCCTATACTTAGTAGCCTACTAAGGGCCATTTCCGTAACAATATTGTTACGTTTGAGGGGGGGGGTATGCATTCAAAGGGTAATTAGGATGTTTAATTAGGTATGCCATGCTGTTCGAGTTTACCAGGATCTCGATGTAATAAGTAGCAATTCAGTGGTGATAAGTTGTCTAGTAAATGTTCATTTCTTCAAGGGGGAAATGATAAATGTCACGTAATTAGATAGGGACACGGGATAGGGTAAGTGTGTCTGCGTAAACCCCTTTTGGTATTCTCTGAAGACTGGCCGTGACGTCACAGGACAGTGTAGCGGATGGCTCCGCCCCGTGATCACGATTGGCGGAAGGCGATGGCGGTGGGCCAATAAACGGCTCGATTGGGAGTGACGAGGACGAAGGATAAAAAGGTTCTGTTCGGGGTCGAAAAGGAAGAAGAAGAAGATTACAACCAGAACGCTCGTGTTTTTTTGGTGTGGAAGCTGTGGCGGCAGAGAGCGTCCTGGTTGCTGTGCTGAGTCGATCGTGCTCTTGATCATGCCTGGGAGCCTTGCCGAGCCTCGTGCCTCGCTTTGGTTGGCTCTAGGGTTCTGCTGACTCGGAATACGGGGTCGGGCGGCGGGTGGACCTGCCTCCCTCTCCTGCTCGCGGCTTGGCGCGGGAGCTGGTTCCCTGGCGGCTGTGGGCGGACTTGGGCCAGGACCAGGAGGTCGACAGCACCGCGGATAAGGATACGCAGTTTCCAATCCGAAATTGGATAGGCAGCCACAAGGGTGTTTGATCCCTGGGCTGGATTCGGACAAGGGAGAAACTGAGAAGCGGGGCACCGTAAAAGTGATCCCCCTGGTAAATTTCGACGGGTCAGGGAGCGTTGAAGCTTTTCTGACGCAATTTGAGTGCATTTCCCGACTAAACGGGTGGAATGAACGGGAACGTACAGGGAATTTGGTGGCAACTTTGCAGGGACCAGCCGCAGATGTGTTAAACGTGATCACGGAGGGATGTTGACCAGCTCCCACATTTGCGAGGCGTTGAGCCGTCGGTTTGGGTTCGTGGCAAGCTGTGATCTGGTGCGGGCCCAGCTCCAGCACCGCAGATTACAGCCGGGTGAGACAGTGCAGGAGCTGGCACAGGACATTTACCAATCAGTCAGGATCGCGTATCGGGACCTTACAGTGGAGGCATGGGACAGACTGGCACTAGAGAAATTTTTAGCTGCTCTTCCTGACCCTGAGGTCCGAGCGCTAGTGGAGTTACAGGATCCACCCACCGTTCACCGAGCGGCCGAGTGCGCGGCAAGGCTGGCCTCGTGGAGTCGGCCGGGTCGGGTGCCCGAGAGGCCATCGGTGACGATCCGACAGGCAGAGATTCAGGATCAGGGAGGGGGGCTGGGAGAAATTGGCATTACCCAAATGCTTCAGAGGATGAATCCTCCTGCTGAACCGCCAGGTCTATCAGAGATGCCCTTTTATAGGTCAGGTCCGGAAATCACTGTCGGGGGTCGGGGAGACTAGATTGGGCTGAGCATATACGGCCATGCTCGGCTGCTGAGATTGTGGAGAAGTGCCCTCCTTTGGTGAAAAAAAAAAAAAATGAATTGTGGGAAAATTGGCATGGGTTTGTAAGTTCTGCTGGGTTTTAGAGTGACAATCGGGACAGTGGGTAATTGGAAACAAAGCGGGCACGAGTGGCTGTCCAATGGCTGGTGCGTGGATCGGGTGAGAAGTGCTGTGTGAGTTGTTTTAAGTTAAGAAGTGAAATGTATAGTGCACACGTTGATTTTTTATTGGACATGGTGTGGTAACAGGGAAGGTCATGGTCGGTGAAGTATTAGTAATGCAGGTGTCACATGTAAGGCCGATGGGGTGGGGGAGTCATGTGGGTTTTGTGGGTGTGGATGATGTGCTTGTCCACAGGGATTGCTGAAGCTCACGGTGAGCGGGAATTGCGACCCCCTTCAAGGAGATTCACCACCTGGTGGCTAATGGTGACAGTGTCTGGAGGCAACTGGGAGAGGGTCTGGTTGGGCGACCAAGCCGGGTAGGACCTTGGCGACCCAGGAAGGCCAGAGGAGCCAGTGAGGCCCCTTCCAATGTGTTGAACGGGATTAGAGCTGATGGCTACCAGGGGGGAGGAAATCAAAGGGAGCGGGGCGGAGAAGCGTCTGGGTTGGACTAAAGCTTACCTGTGGGCGTGGTTGCACCTGAGATGCCCCCATCATCTTGTGGTAACCCACCCCACGGCCATGACGGGATTCAGCCTGCATGATTAAAATGAGGACCATGACCTAGAAATGTGATGATGACCATGGTGTGAGTGTTGTGAAGATGTGTGAGTCCCACCCGATCCCGCACAACTTGACAGGTGCAGCAAGGGCATGATGTCCACATAATTTTGGGGCAAGCAAATTTGAAAATTGGCTCCCCAGGTAACGCTGGGTCTATTAGCATCCACTGGGGGAGGCGGTCAAGTGTAAATATCCTGTGAATAGTGTCGTTAAGGCTTAGAGTAGGAATATAAAGTATAATTGTTGTGTTTTTGTGGAACCTTTTGTTTCCCCTCCCCAGATCACTGGAAGAGTGCTGGGCAAGAGTGATGATCCGGAGGATGGAGTGCAACTTCGCTCAGTGCTCTCATGTGCTAAAATAAAAAAAACTAAAAAAAACGAATGATTGTTTAGGCGAGGATAAGGCCATAAGGGGGTAGTACATTAAGCAGGATAGGTAAGTTAGCTGCGACTCGCTGCCCATTGCCCCTCCTACTTTATTTCGTTAGGTTAATTAGGTGTGAGTCAGTAAGTGTTAAGGCTGGTATGGTAACGCCTGTGATATACCTTGCAGGAGCTGCGGTACCAGAGGAGGGGGCAGTGTTACATTTGAGGGGGGGGTATGCATTCAAAGGGTAATTAGGATGTTTAATTAGGTATGCCATGCTGTTCGAGTTTACCAGGATCTCGATGTAATAAGTAGCAATTCAGTGGTGATAAGTTGTCTAGTAAATGTTAATTTCTTCAAGGGGGAAATGATAAATGTCACGTAATTAGATAGGGACACGGGAATGGGTAAGTGTGTCTGCGTAAACCCCTTTTGGTATTCTCTGAAGACTGGCCGTGACGTCACGGAACAGTGTAGCGGATGGCTCCGCCCCGTGATCACGATTGGCGGAAGGCGATGGCGGTGGACCAATAAACGGCTCGATTGGAGGTGACGAGGGCAGAAGGATAAAAAGGTTCTGTTCGGGGTCAAAAAGAAAGAAGAAGAAGATTACAACCAGAACGCTCGTGTTTTTTTGGTGTGGAACCTGTGGCGGCAGAGAGCGTCCTGGTGGCTGTGCTGAGTCGATCGTGCTCTTGATCGTGCCTGGGAGCCTTGCCGAGCCTCGTGCCTCGCTTTGGTTGGCTCTAGGGTTCTGCTGACTTGGGATACGGGTTCGGGCAGCGGGTGGACCTGCCTCCCTCTCCTGCTCGCGGCTTGGCGCGGGAGCTGGTTCCCTGGCGGCTGTGGGCGGACTTGGGCCAGGACCAGGAGGTCGACAGCACCGCGGTTTCTCCTGCCCCCCCCCCCTGGCGAGAGCAAGGCCGGCTCGACCGGCGCCGATCCAGGGACAGTTGCGTCCACACCACGGTCCAGCCTGACCACCAGAAATAGCTACGTTGTGTGTGTGTGTGTGTGTGTGTGTGTGTGTGTGTGTGTGTGTGTGTGTGTGTGTGTGTGTGTGTGTGTGTCTGCTTGGCGCCTTAGAGGGATTGAGAACTGTATATTCATTGGAATTGTCTGTGTTTTTCCCCACGCCCGATCCCACACCATCCCGTCGAATCGCCCCGGATCCCTCTTCTTGCCGAGTCTTGTTATTTCTAG
>NC_140963.1:106796976-106866976 GCF_056783735.1 Eptatretus burgeri
CACGGCCTCGCCTGGCCACACACTAAGCCAGCGACCACCGTGGTCGCTGACTGAGCTGAACGCAGCGCAGTTATAAATAGCCTATAAATGGCGGTGTACACCAATGAGCGTGCATCACGATTCCATGAAATTGGGCTTCCCTGTGGCAGCAGGCAGCAGTTCCGTGTGATGAGTTAGGCTTGGTAATTTACTTGAGTTTCCTTTACGTGGGAACGGACAACATCTGACGACTTAGACGAAGTGACGACTTAGAGATGACGACTTATAGACTTTATGCAAAGGGATTTAACATTAGATAAATTCGGGACTTTTTTTTCGGGACATACATATATAAGTGTATATATATATATATATATATATATATATATATATATATATATATATATATATATATATATATATATATATATATATATGGTATTGGAAAACCTACCCGAAGGGGAGAGCATGCATGGACACCGAGGTGACCTGAGGATTTCATTAGACTTTGTATCGATAATCCTTGGTCCCTTGTCAAAGGGTTGTTTGTGTGGCATGCGTTGGCTCGGCTGTGTTTTTCCAGTGTAATGTCTTCCCCCTCCCCCTCTGTTACTTTCAGTCTTTCTTCCTTTTTGGTTCACGAAAAAATATTCACGAAAAAAATAATTGGTTCACGAAAAAATATTCACGAAAAAAATAAGTGACCACTATATTCTTTATTGTTGTGTGTCTGTCTGTCTGTCTGTATGTATGTCTGTTTGTCTGTCCCGAGCATATCTCCGTGGGTTTTGATCCGATCCTGACAAAATTTTGGTGGGGGGTTTATATCATGATCTAGTTGTGTTTTCCTGAAAATGGGCGTGGTGCGCCCATTATGGGCGGAGCCACACCCCAAAAATGTGTTTTTAGGGTGTAGCCGATTTCAATTTGCATCTTCTTCTAGGGGGTTTGTCGAATCTGGCAGGGTTTCGGTATTTGGTTAGCCCAATGGCACCTGCATAGCCCCACGGAGCTCGATTTTTCATTTTCGTCCCAAGGTCAAGGTCACAAGGTCACGAACTTAGAAAATTGCGAATTTTGACATTAAAAAATTTCTTCTCCGAGGGGTTTGTCAAATCTGGCAGGGTTTCAGTATTTGGTTAGCCCAATGGCACCTGCATAGCCCCACAGAGCTCGATTTTTAATTTTAGTCCCAACGTCAAGGCCACAAGATCTCGAACTTAGAAAATTTTGAATTTTCACATAAAAAACATACGACTGCCCAAACTTTGAGAGCTAGGATGACAATATTTTTTATGCATAATCTTGAGGTCATTCCCCACCTAAAGTCTTGAAACCATTTTGCTCTATCTCGAACACCTTGCCCGTGGCGCCCCCTTCAAGTTTGTTTTTACGCTGATTTCATCAAATATGGATAATCCGAGGAGTGCGAAATGCCGTATAGCCTATATGACATTACATTGTTCCTGGAATGTTCGAGAGGATGTTTTGCACTAAAGGTCATAATCATTGACCTTTGACCTTTAAAGTTCACAAAGGTCAAATTTTCAAAGTTGTGGGAATCGAACCGGGTTTTCGACCTTCTTCAACGAACTAACTCCAATAAGCTATAGCACATATCCTATTTCTTTATTATAATGTCCACATTGTTTTGTGACCTTTAAAGGTTATGCAAAGGTCAAATTTTGAAAGTTGTTGAACGAAACCGGGTTTTCGACATTTTGCAGCTCATAACCCATCACTCGTACCACATCATGTTGATCATTTTTATAAATTGGTCAAAAATTATCACATTGTCTCATCCTTGACTTCTGAAACAATCTACATCGTCAAATACCGCTCGTGAACCATCGTCATCTTCAGACTTGTCAGTTTCTACCATCATTCTGTTCAATCCCCCTGTTACTTTCCATCTTTCTTCCTTCACACCATCGTTCTATTCATTCTCTCTACAACTTTCAATCTTCCCTCCTTCACCCCATTGGCCCGTTTCAACGGTCCACTAATAATCTCCCCTCTGTCAAACATCCTTTCAAAAGTCCCTCCTTCACACTATCAGTCTTACCTTCAATCCTGCGGCTGTTCAGTCATCCCTCGGTCATGTGGAATTCTTCTCCATGTTCCCTCCATCCGCGCATTGCTCAATTGGGCACGATCCACCCATCTGTGGCCGTTAACCCATCGGGTGCTCTCACATGCATGTTCATGACACTTGGTGCTTATCATGGCTTGCAAGGGGTGGCGCTTCTGACGGGCATGGAACAGTGCAGAACAGTACGAGTGGCGTTTTCCATGTGGGGGGGGAGGGGGCTGGGGGCTTCTCGTCGTGGCTTTGGGTGCATAGCCATAGAGGACAAAGCGGGGGCTTTGTTTAAAGTTCCCTCAGAATGGCGTGGCAATTTCCACAAGTGATGTCATACAGCCACCCCCTATCAGCTGTGAACCAATGGGAGGGGAGGAAGGTTTGTGGGAGTAGAGAAGAGAGCTGATGTGAAAAAGAAGAAGAAGAAGCAGAAAGGCGGAAGCAGAGGGATAGCCTCGCATGAGCAGGGATGAAAAGCGCTCTTGAGCAGATGGCTCAGAAAGCAGAAAGGCTGAGAGAAGCAAAAGGAAATAAGCAGAAGAGGCAGAAGCGGAGGGACAAGCTCGCATGAGCAGAAGACTCAAATATTGAGAAGGCTCATGAGGAAAGGAACAAAAACATGTGAGGGTAAAGAAAAGAAGGTTTCACGAGCAGTCGGTGTTGAGCTTCTGTGGAAAAAGAACACTCTGACCACAAGTGTCATACTGCTCTCTTGATCCTGTCAGCCTTGAAGGATGAGGACGGTGGCACCTCATCGACAGTGGCCTGAGGAGGAGGCACCTGAGGCAGAGGAGGTCAAGTTGCCTATATAGCTCACATATCTGGGACGCTAGAGAGAACACACCTACTGAGTCTGGGCACCTCAGCAGCGCGGCTGCATGTCCCCATTGCGTCACATCAGCACTGCTCATCCATTTTCCTCTGCATTCTCTTGTATATTTGGGCTGTGTAAGGTGAGGGAGAAAGGGAAAGGTTGCTTTTCTTTTCTCTATACATTACATTTTTTTTTTTGAAGTCCTTGTTTTATTCTTCTCCCCTGAGTGAATGATGGCCAAGTATTTTGTGTAAGTAAGATTGAATAAGAAGGATACGTGTTATGGTTAGATCTGCTTTTATGTGTCTATTTTGGTTTCTCCTTGTAGATACTTGTTTTTAAATGATTGCTTGCTTGTGTGTGTTATAATAATTCTTTGTTGTTATTTCCAATCTGTCTCAGTTGTCTTTTCCTTTATTGGGCTGACTCAGTGCACAAGTATAGTTAGACGGGAAGTTTCACCCCAACAATTTGTTCTTGTTAACCAGCGCACACTCACTGCAATGCTCGGCAGTAATCCGAGTGTGCGCTGAGGGCACCTCACCCTAATTAACCGGTCATCCACAGGTAAGGTATCATGCGAAGTGATGTAACCCTGCCCGGAATGACCGTGCCAATGGGCGTTCATGGTTGCCGCGGAGTTATCTGTGTCAGGCAGCCTCAGGACCGGTCGTTTGAGAGGGACCCAAGCGTTTCCCCTCGTGACGAGCCTCAAACCCCTGATATGTAACAATATAAACATTATATGAATATGTGCATGTGTGTTTATATATGTATACTTGTATATGCCTCCACTGTACGTTCGATCTCATTAAGGAAGGTGAGAGCCGTTCGCGCCGTTGTCTTTTGGTAAATATACTATGTACCAATATTGTACCATAATCTCATATGCATGCTTGCTGTTCTTGTAGACCAAGAAGGCTTATTTGGTTGAAAGTATGTCACAATAAAGAGAGTCCAGAAGCTACGTCCGTGACTCATTTCATTTGATGCCGTGTGTATATATATATTTTAACATATATATTTTACATATATATATATATGAGTCTGTTCTTTATAGGGTATACACATAAGGCCAATGCCACAATAAAACTTTAAATTCTCAATCAAATTGATGTAAAAACCTGAAATAATAGCACCAATGTGACTTTGTGTTGTCTTCGAGGCGAATGCGCATGCGCAGTCCAAGCTCTGTCCCTCTCCCGGCCGAGATAGTGACACACCACCATCGGAGGATCACGAGTCCATCAAACGAATCACTAATATTAAAGTCGAAATAAGCCAATCTTGATCAGGTGACCCAACTTATTTCTGAAATCGAGAGACAATACTCACCAATTTTAAGTCAGTACAAATAATTTCTGTATCCTCTCTAACTTCATTTAGATGGAGTCGGTGCCACTTGAAGACATCCATCAGAACCAGAGCGAAGGAATGCTGCAATCGATATTTGTATGATCCCTCATTCAGACGTTGCCTTTCATAATTTTCCAGCTTTTTTATCAGGAATCTATTGATGACCACAAGAGAGTGAGCAAAACTCCATAAAAACTGGTCTTTTCAAAACAATAATTGATAACTGCCAAAAATAATCAACAAAGAGCAATTGAAAACATGAAAGCAATTTAACATAATCAAGTAGTTCTCAGCCAACAGTAGCAACTATTCACATATTGTGCAAATTAAATTATTCTAAGGTGCAGGAAGTCCTAATAGATGTTTCGAAATTGATGTCGTGCAGAAAACAAGGCGTAACAACGATGAAGTTGTGGTGGAATCTAATGAGAACTCATGGAGGCACCCACAGTGCTGCATCCATCCCAATTGGGAAATTTACGATCCCGAGCTGGCATTCTCTGAAAGCGCAGGCCAGTTCCCATCATCTTTTGAGTCAAGTGGACGGCCTTTCGCATGCAAATGTCGCCGTTAAATCGCTTTGTGAGCGCCGGGCGGACACGGCACTGGGAAAAGTGGTGCGCTGTGACGCTCCAATTTTAGCGCACAAAAGGCCGGTGACCACGGCCTGCCTCGCATATAGGCCTTTCGGTAGCAAAATGGCTCTGCGGTGACCAAGATTGGTGGGGGTGGGAGGACTGGTCAGAAACATTGGAAAAGAATGCAGAAAGGAAGATATAATGATCGATATGGCATTAAATGAAAGTTGAAAAAAAAAAATGAACAAAAGTTGCAGTTTAACCACTGCCAAGATGGTCAAACTTGTGCAGAGCTCAGTAGCAGTCTGGTTGTCCTTTGACCCCGCTGTTGCCTTCTGGGCTCATCTAGGCATGTACATGGATATGAACACTGAACTTACTGTCCATCTTGGGATGTATATGATCCATAATTTTCTCACTGGACTGCTTTGAACAATCATCCAAACCTAAATGGACCTGCTGCACTCCATGATTACAAGTTCTCTTGCAAGAAACTTCAATACAGGAGACCATGAGGTCCATCAAGAATGTGCAATGGTTGGCAACCTAATGTTTGTCCTTGCTCAGATATCCTCTTCAAATGTTGAACGGCAAGCAAGGAAGCAGCTTGTACCATTTTTAAAGTCTTTGATACGACTTGGTCGGGATTTGAACCACCAACCTCCCACACTCAGAGCAGATGCTCCAACCATCACACCACCCAGTTTGGTTAAATAGACAGTAATTATCCTTTCTAACCGTTTGAGTTGGTGGAAAAGTAACAACTACAATCAAATTTTCCTGATTTACAAGTGTTGCAGAATACAAATTAATGTTTTTTGCTTTTATTTTTTTTTGAAAAGCTCTATCCTCTTTAAATCATCAAGACTGTTGCAGGAACTGTAAATTACAGGGTGCTTACATTTTCATCCATTTCATGTTTGAGGAACACACTAGAGTCTAACAGGCTGGTTTATGGTGGTTAAGACCAAGAAGTAACTGAACTTTGTGACATATGCAAAAAAACAGGAGTGTATACCTTCCAAGCTGGAGGGTCAAATTTTAACCTCACTAAATTACCACCGCAGGAATGTATATGGAAAGCTTTTAACATCCTTTAACAAATTGCACTTTCATTCGGTGTCCGATTCTCATTTATGGGAGAGCAACTACTATCAAGCATTATCACAGCAAGGAATACACTGGACGGTTTGAAATGGCACAACAGTCTTCCAGATGTAACAACAAAAGATGCCATCCTTCATGCTGCACATTCCTTACTGCACCTTATCATAATGGACCAAGCCAGAAACGAACCTGTGCTGATTTGGATGAGTATTGCACAGTTCAATGACAAATTGTCTGCTGAAAGAGAGCATTTCTACATTCATGCTTCCATGTTACCGTATTAAAAATCAAGTGATCCTAATTTAACAAAAACGTTCACAAATCTTCTGTTTGGGATTCCCACCTGAGTGCTTGCCTCTCTTAAATACATGATGAATACATAAAACTGCTGTTTCATAGATAATTTGCAGATCTGATCACATGACACTTGGTTTGCATGAAACCAGAATGGGGAAGGGAAAGGGGGGCATTCCTGTTATTCAATCATGGAAGCAGTGCCTCGTGACAGCTGGACTACAACGTAGCAATTATCTTTTTAACTTTTGGAGTAACTTAGAGTCTTAAGTAGTTTAAAGATTTTATAAATTCATGATATCTCCATTACTTCTTTTTTTTTTTTTGTTATGTACTGCTTTAAGTGTTACATAATATATGAGGGTTTGTCTTGCCCCACCAGGAATCACTCAAAAATCCAGGAAAGGTGTGAATGCTGTCCCAAATTTAAGTGACTTGCACTCATACGATGGTTCTTAAGTTTGTAGTTTCAAGTCATGTAGTCTATGATGGCAGGCATGTGGCATGCAAAAAAAAAAAAAACTGGGCATGGAGTGAGGTCTCCTCAGCAAATTGAGCTTCAACCTCAAAGCCTGCTTTGTTCAAGGTGAAGGTCAAGGCAGAGGTTAAGGCGTACTTTGTCAAGAGAGGGCATCAGTATTATACATTCAATTTTGAGGGACATAAAGTCCCAATTTTGGTCATCTTTGCCAATAAAAAAAATGTTCATTCATGTAAAAAAACAAATGTCAAGATTACAGATCTTCTGCATCATATATGACCGATTTCAAAAAAAAAAAAAAAAAAAACAAGGAGAAAAATAAAAATGGCAGTTGCCAAAAAGACTCGGAACCTTTCGTACCCATGTTCGTCGGCATACAGATGAGGGTTGAAGTTAGAGCACAAATTGTGCAAAGCTCGGATATGTCCAAACGACAAGCTTGTTTGGGCAAAGTCCCAGGATTGGGGAGGGAAGGAGAAGCACTGACCAACACAAAAGAGGATGTACAAAACACTT
The DNA here is from genome assembly GCF_056783735.1 of Eptatretus burgeri. Lineage (NCBI taxonomy): Eukaryota > Metazoa > Chordata > Myxini > Myxiniformes > Myxinidae > Eptatretus > Eptatretus burgeri. Next base: position 106,804,185 of record NC_140963.1, read on the forward strand.
ACCGCTAATCCTGCCTTTCCATCTCGCTGCACACCTAGCTTATTTAAAGCACAGCGTGGGGCAGAGACAGCTCCCCCAGGCGTATTCACAAGGCCCAAGATCAGAGCAAGGCCTTAATTAACTCTAACAGCATTACAGCGACATGGTGCAACTGCCCCTCCAACATTAGCTCCGTAGGCCATTTGGAGGAATGGCTCCCACTTGAAAGGTCTGCAAAGGGCTGGGTAGGAAAATGTATGGTGAAAATGAAATGTATATTTGCCACAGTTTGGGGTTTTTGCATGATAAAGCAGGACTCTGGTGGACACTGCAATGAAAGTTGTGATATAAAGTAGGAACAACGGAAGAAGAATCAGGCTTGTTTAGTGTTTTTTTTTTTTCCGACAACATTAGCCGATTGTACGAAGGCCAAATGATGATGGGAAATGCTGTGAAGATGAACTCCTCCTGGGGAATTTTATTTTCCTGATTAGGATGATGTCTCATTTATTGCAGGTGTCGAAAAAAACAAAACAAAATGAAAGTATTCTTCCTTTATGCTTGACTGTTTCCAACATAGGTCAGATCAGCTGTGCCTCACTGTCCCACGTCAACTATAACCCTATCAGCAGTTCCTCAATCTCCAACCGCTAGTGAGCAAATGTCTAAGCCCCCAACAATCATCCGACTCCACCAATGCCCCACCAACCCCACCCTTTTTTTTGGTGTGCCGTCACTTCTCCAACTCCAATGAACTCGTCAACATAAGACCCCACTTCATAGTCCTGCAGGGCTTCCAGCTGTAGCTCATTATCCCAGCCGCCACTGGAGAGACAGGCCAATGCCTCCACTCACCCGAGTCTAACGCTATTCTCCTCAGCTCAATGGCCCTCACCAATCCTCCCCCCTCCCTTTTTGCTTTTCTGCTGGTGGAAGAGGCTAGAGGGGGGTGGCAGGGGAGAGGGGAGTATGTGGGGGTGCATGGATAAATGCCTCAGTGCTATGGCACACCCAAATCCTGACTAACCATACAAAGGACGTTTTCTTCCTCTTTTTTGCTTTCTTTATTCCTCTCCTCATCTTGGTGCGAGAAGCAACGGCACAATGCTCAAACTTGCTAGGAATGGCTTCACAATGTCCGAGCATCACGTCACCAAGTTCTGGGCCATAATCACTACCTGAATCTGTGCCGCCATAATCTGTATATTTGTGGCCAAAACCATCGAAACAAATCAGCAATTTGAGTTGATCAAAATTACAAACTTCATTTCCAGTCTTTAGCAGACCATTAATATACAATGTAATGCTAATCAAAGCGAAGCTAACTCAGGCATTCCAGCACATGAAGCTGTCTGAGCAGCAGTTCATATAGTGTAGTGTAGTTACACATAGGTTCAGGCCCCATATATGTACTGTTGATTTGCCAGCCCTCTCCCACTTTCCCTGTTATTTAAGTATATCACAATGATTTATATCCAAACGTACTTGCATAACATGTTAAAAATGCAGAAGGAATTGGGAGAAAGTGATGTCTTGAACCCTCTTGCATTGAAGGCCCAAAACATCATGTCAGTTCACCATGTTTTCTTTCGTGGTGCTTAGCATGTTTGTCTACATTTGTGGATGAGAATTCATCAAAAAAAAAATTATTATTAATAATAATGATGATAATAATAAAAAAAGATTAAGCCAATTAATTATCAATATTGCAAGACTGAGGTCTGACCGACCAGTAAGCATGAAACATGCAAATCAAATTGGTTGGTTTAAAGTATTTTGATTATATAAAACAGAGTATTTTGAATTGGCAGTGAAACAAACAAGTTTCCAAAATGTTTGTGACAAGATACCTCCACACCCCCGACCCCGGATGACAGACCATACTGATTAATGCGACTACCATTACTAGCTGCCCATTGGGCCCTCTAAAGCAACTAGCTACAAACGGATATATTCCGGCAACTTTCGGAACCGTTTCCATGCCACAATGTTAGGGGAAGCACCGCACGTTCAGCAAGAAGGACAGCACTGGTAGGGCCGGGCCCAGCGACCCAGGCAAGAATGAGGGTTATGACCTCGGCTAGAGCAGCCCTACCCCCGCTGTCGACTACTATTGATTAAAGCCGCTCGCCCTTGGCGTGGGGGGCGCTGGCAGGCAGAAAGCCATGAGGGTTTTCGAGATCCGGGCAGATGCTACTTCGTTCATTCAACCTTCAATTTAAGGTCAGAAGACTGATGGCACCTCGTGGGCTCAACTAAAATTGTTCCTACTTTGGTACGCTCATTAAAAAAGTTTTTTAGAGCACACCATTTAGGTAATTCGCTTGGCAGTGGAAAATTTTCGACCGTTATTGTTGTATTTCAAACAATTTCACATTATGATAATAAAGTAAGGAAAAAAAAAAAACACAATTATATAATGCAATATTTCATTAAAATAATCTGCTCCGTCAAAATGCATGCCATCCCTGAAGATAGCTTTTACTCGAGTAAAACCCATCAGGGAACTTCCTCATTGGATGAGGTCTTCCAACACATGGATTGCACAATGCAAGTTCAGGAACTCGAATTGTAGTAAGCACTCAGATATCAAAGGCCATAAAATAGACATCAAAAGTGTTTTAAAAACAACGAGGCTGACAGCTAGTGCAAGGCAAGCTCACAGGCCTAAGCAAACATTTCCTGAGAGACCCAATCCTCCTCGATGGTCATCCAAATAAACACAGCACTCGGTTTGTTTGCAATCTCTCAACTGCGCTTCCAACAGTTTACGTTCGTTATTGAAGGCGAGCTAGTGCGTTCCACGAAACCAACACAGATCCACATCAATGGCCTCATGATCACGTGCTCTCAAATTGTCTTTGCCAAAAAGGACGAATGTCAATTTTTTTTTTTTTATGAATGACACATTGATATGACAACAAAAATAAAAGGCTGTTAAAAGTTGACAGCCATCCCAACAAGCAGGCTATAGTGTAACATGCGCCCAATTTGGAGGAAATTTAGTCGATCGTCTATGCCGTGTTATTCAAAAAAGATATAACGACATCTCGACACGGGTGAGACGTAAAGAAAGCCGCTGGCTTCTGTGAGCAGGAAATGATGCCCGACGGACGGAAAGCACAAAAACTTAGAGATCAGAGATGGGATCTTAAAAATCAGAATAATTACATTCGCTGATGTTCAAAGGAAATGGAAATCAGAAAAAGGCCTCCCAATCAGATATCTCGACGACAACTCCATATGTGCTCCTTAAAATACGACTTCTTTTTTTTTTTTTCCCAGGCAAGGGCCTGCTGTTTCAGGAATTATTACACAAAACCTCCTTCATACGTCGTTTCTACCAGTTGGTCTCACAATCTTGGCGCGCGACTTGTGATTCTACGACATCAGGTTCAACCAAAGTCAATGCAAGAACACTTGCTCGTGGTCTCCTAACATCACTGTCCTTCATTCAATGCAAACACAACCTCCTCCGCGATTCAAGATTATTAGATCATTCCTAATGGTGTTCTCCATACTTCAAACTACAAAGGCAAAAACAACTAAGAATATTTTGGAGAGAAAGGGGGTGACCTTTGTCCTTTCATGACTCAGCACGTTTAAAATTCACTTTGTTTATGTTCCCCTTCCCCCAAACCTCTTTGGCTATTTGACATATGATCTGATATTACCAGTATCCGAAAGATGAATGCGCAACTAAAGTAGTTTCTGGGCAAGAAATATGTTGGATTTTTTTGACATTAGTTTCCTAGTAGAAGTCTATGGCAGAGGCAGGGGTGTTTTTTTAGATGGCAAAGGTGCCAGCGCACAGTTTCCTACTTTGATTTCCAAAAGATACCATGCGAGCTTAAACGGACAGTTGGATTAACATCCTCTCAGAAAGAAAACACAGACCATGATGCAATCAGTTCCTGCAGAGGTCTAGGATGACAATTTGTAGTCAGATTCTAATCTTTCAGGAATTGAATCCAGCCGAAATAGATCAAAGGCAAGTGTACAACCTCTGAGCTATCCTGGAGGGTAGATAAGATATCAGAAGTGGCCAAAAGCATGGCAGATGTCTGCCAGCGTTTCTCAGCTGCAGAAAGTACCCGGTAAGGCCTCCAATCCAGAAATTAAATCAAAAATTGGTTTCACAAAAAAAAATTCAACACTCTACCTTATCGTGTTTAGACGTAGTATTAAACTGTTAATGTAAATGTGGCAGCTCTTGGAAATGGAAAACGTTTTACTTCTCAGAGCTTGAAGGTGGACATTAGGTCAAACCTAAACAGAGGAGGTCTGGGAGATTAACATCTGTGGCAGAAAGGGTGGGCTGCATGGAGAAAACAGACGGGCAAAGATGAAAAAGGTAACATCGAAGGTGAGTAAGGGGAGAGGATGAGGGCAAGAAAGGAAAATAGAGGAGTGGGAATCAGGGATGTGGGCAGGATGTATGTCAGAGGTAGCTCCGGTAACGATTTTCATGCCATCGGACCCGCAGGGAAGGAAGGAGCATGTTGGCGAACGACTAGTAGCCCCGTTTAGTCCGTTTCCAAAGGAAGCTCTCACGATTTTATCGACGAATTGTAAAACCATACAAAAGAACTTTTACTTCTAATCAACAAACAAAAAATTTAAACCTTAACTTTATAAAACAAAAATTTCATAAAACTGTGAACTATCCAAAGTGAAGTTGCTTGGCAGGACATGCTTGCTTCGGAGTTGACGTGAAACATCTATTTGGAAGATAAAGCAAAAAGGACAAAGGCAAATAAGAATATATGGTATCGAGTTGAGGTTCTGTAGGTTTCTTATGTACACAAAATTAAGGTTCAGGGAAGAACAAGCTGACACGGGGTCGAAAAGTAACCTACAGAAAGTTGGGTGGTGGGGATGGAGGTGTTGGTAGAAAACAAGTGAGACACAACACAAGCAGGTGGATGAATAAAGAGGAAAATAAGAAAGGAGAGAGAGAGAGAGAAAGAAAGATGGTAACATACAAGTAAGAGTGGTGGGTATGCAGACGATTACTGGGGATGGAAAAAGATCATGGGTTTGATAAGGATGGAAGATGACAAGAGATGGTGGAAGAGGGAGGAAGAGTAGGATTTGTATTGCCTCATGAAGGTGATTCGACAGGTTGTGTTAAAGAGGAACAAAGGAGTGAAGTGAGCAATAAACTCAGAGATTCGAAGGTTAAAATGGAGGGGTTACTGGAAGAACACGTGAACCCTATCGGGGCTGGGGATGGAGGAGTGGAGGGCCGAAAAGGCAGAGGATGCAAGACCAGGAAAGAAGAAATAGTAAACAAAGAGGCCACCAACCTGTTTGGGATGAGAGAGCAACAGGTCTTGGGCTTCTACTTCTTTGTGGCAGATGCCAATGATGTTGAGAGCTTAAGATTGTAAAAGCATCCAGGAAGGAGAGTTGTGAAGCAAGAGCACCAACCCATATGGGAGAATAACACTTAAATGAGCTGCAGAACAAAGACCTCATAGGCCATTCCAAATTCATACTTACTAGGAAATCTGTCTCACAGCTCAGGGAGGTCATTTATAGACGTGGATATTCATAAGGAGGTACGTTAGTGCACTACATTTAGGCTCTGATGGTAGAGGCGATGCAGGGACATTTATGGGAGGAAGGGATGTGTATGATATGTAAATAAATGAGGTCGAGGTGGGAAAGGATAATAAATTAAATTATTTTCACATGCATCATATTCAGATGTCCCCATAAATGGCAAGATTATTTCATTGGTGCATTTACTCTCAACAATGAGCAATAACTACATTTCAATTTAAAAATAACTCAGCAATAAGATAAACATATAATGTGCTGTTTACTTGAATTTTTATTTTTAGCCATTGATCACATCATAGTGAGCAAGGGCACTCGGTAGAGTGCATACCTCTGCCACGCAATGCCTGATCCATGAGAACATATCGGGCCCAATACATTTTTGAGATATCATGCTATATATCGTTTTCAGCCCCGTCTCTCAATGGTGAAGAATCACTTTTAAGATTAAATAACTCTCGTATCTGGATCTGGATTTGGATCTTCACCAAAATCGAATCAATTCTTCCTTGTTACACACCCAATCCGTCAACCAAATTTCATGCGAATCTGTCCACAACTTTTTGAGATATCCTGCACACAAACAGATAAACAGACAAAAATACAGAAAGGTGTGAAAGCCTAACCTCCTTACACCTTCAGTGGCGGAGGTAAACATGATCTCTCAAGGGAGATTTATTATAACCCTGCACACGAAGCGTCAGGCAGGGTTAAGCAATACATTCACTTTGTCTGTCTGTCTGTCTGCAGATGTTAGTGTATGATTGAGGAAGTACTTAATTCCAATTTGATTGTATGTTTTGAAAGATGTACAACACAAATCGGAGCACGAATCTACAGTTTAGCAGGACTTTGACTCTGAATTTGGCAAATCGTACGGAATCTCGTCCTGAGTGCGCATGCACACAGAGGAGTATGGCAATTGTATCAGTCTGTCTGTCTACCTGTCTGGGAGTCAAACTAAATTGAAAATCATTCCAAACAGGAAACTTGCTGTTTTTAAGGACGACATAAAGGACACAAACAGGCATGAGGAACTAATTTAAACATGTTAAATGAGGTGGTGTAAAAGAGGATGCATCAACAGCGGTAAACTTCAGAAAAAGTATTTTTTCTACAGCCTTTAAAATTTAATTTGATATATTTAATTATATATTTGAACTCTACAGAACACAAATAAACTTCTTGCCGCTAACAAAAACTTCCAGTTTAGCTGTACTTGGACAAAAAAAAAAAACCAAGGCCTTCTAGATTATTGGAATCTCCCCGCTGAAGCTGAGTCGATGGGCTTACCACTTCGTCATCGCAGACAGGTCGGTGATCTCTCTGTCTTCTTCTGCGCTCCTTTCTGGTCTTGCACCTTCTGCTCTTTCCATGCTTTGTTCCCCTCCCCTGCCCCTCCAGATTTCTGCAGGGCTCACATTGTCTACCATAAACCCATTTCTGGTGAAACGACCAAAATGTAGGATCACTGCTCACCTCCACTCATTCATTCCACTTTTTCCCCACCTGTGGAATCAATTTCCACATCCTCTTCAATCTCATTATTCCCTCCAGGTGTTCAAGACAGCTGTTCACCACCATCTCAGATCATCCCCAATCGTAAAACCATGACCTTTTTTGTAACCCCCATGAACCCCACTCAAATCCCTTCTAATTTTCCAGTGTTTCCTTCTCCATGCATGTGTGTTTTTTGCATCCTGTTTTGTCTGTTTGTCTGTTCTGTTCAGTGTATCAGCTCTCCCACAAGTCTTGAATATATATATATATATATATATATATATATATATATATATATATATATATATATATATATATATATATATATATATATATATATATATATATATATATATATATATATATATTATGCCATCCCGACAAATCAAATTTTCCGTTCACGCTCTCAATGTTGGGATTTAGACAAAATGGTGGCTCGTAGGAAATATAGATCGAGCTCAGAAATGCAAAGCAAGAGTTGAAAAGATCCTTCCCATGTCCTTTTTCTCAAGATTGCACGGGGTGAGGTGTTCTATGAACTGTCTAGTTAATGATGGATCGGATCAAGTTTGAACACCTCTTGGATTATTTTGTCCCGAGACAATATTGGGTGATGCATGGTGCCATGTAAAAAATTTATCTGCAGAGTTTTGGATACATTTTTCAGCAAACAAAATTAGGATTGAAAAAAGGATGTGGACTGGAGGGATGAGATGTGTTAAAGAGGAAGTTTGTTATGAAAGCACGAATGAATGGGGAAAAGGCACCACAGCCCCCATCAATAACTTGTCCCAAGTTCTTTTCCCCACCATGTGGTTTTGTCATAAGAAGGCTGGTTACGGTCAAAATCTTAAATCACCGGTAAGCAAACCCACATCACCCATGACAAAATGACCACCTGTCGAGCACTGACAAAAGTAGTTCATAGAGTGGATAACACAAAGGTCAATTCCTCCTTTGCAGCATGTGATCACCAAAAGCATGTCCAAACATTCTACTCTTGTGCTAACTAAACCGTTTTGAAGTTCACCAAATATCATTGAGTTAAATCTGGATGATGCATCACTCAGTGGGGTTCGAACCGCCAACCTCCCAGAGCAGACCCTCGAACCATGAGATCACCGAGGTTGGTTTTAGGATTTCCTAATAATATGTTATTTTATGCTTTTGCCCATTACTCAAATAAGGATCTTCGGACTTAAAAAAAAGATCTTGCTCCATGGGCAAACGAAAGAGCGCACCTTTCATATTTGAAGATTACAGTCAACAGCACAGTGAGAATCTTACTTCTCAAAGATTTTTTTTAGTTTACAAACAAAACAGGTGAGTGGATCCACCTTTGTCTGATGACTTCAGCACATGCACATTAGCAGTGAAGGTAGAAAGCCAGCACAATAATTTTCGAACAGCAAGCACCACCTTAACGCTAGAATTACACAAAAAGTAGGGACATGTAATTGAACACTGGAAACCCACAGGCGCCAGGGCTCCCCGGAGGGAGATCCCATTTCTATCTAAACTGACTGACCTTGGAGAGATGCCTGCAATGTGGCTTTTAAAGGGAAGCATGCAAGGTGTGTTGTCGACTCTTTGTGGAGTAAGCACGTCTGGCCTGCAATGCTCAGGAGTAATGCTAAAAAGAGATCTCTTTAATTTTTAAACTTCTAAGCTGACAAAGCATTCTCTTCTTCCCTGTACATTGGGAACCGCACAAAAACATGAAATGCTATATGCTATGGAGTCCCAAGAAAGAGATAAAGGCAAGTTACTGAGTTCGGGCTTTGTAAATCTCTGGTTCTTTGCTGGACGGTTCACATTGCGGTCTGAGAGGCCATTTCCGGAGAGACCTCCCAAGACCAACCACATATTGGCACCAAGCTGTGTGGTCTAAGTGTGCGTACGCTCAGTGTCCCGCTCCAAGAATCTTGCAGATTTTCAGTTGAAAGATGCAACAAATGAGAGCAATCATTTGTAAACAACCATGTCGTACCAAAAGTAATCCCAAAGTGTTGATCGAACACATTATATGAGGATTGGGGGCATCACCACTTCCCAAAAGTCAAAAGTCTGATGGTATCATGGAGTATGATCGTACTCTACATGTAGGGATGGCATGGGGGACAAAAACAGCCGCTCATTCAAATGTGTACACAATGATATGCTGAAACACCACTAATGAAGTCATAAGCATTTAAAAAAAAAAACTTACCTTTTATTCTCGAACAAGAAAGAAAAATACACTAAAATACATTGTTGAAGTACCAGATGGAGAGGTCGCAAAATCACCGAATTGTTCATCCTCAAAATGTTGATAAATGTCATTGTGCCTCGCACAATAATGGCTGAAGCAATTATAATGATTCCAACTGAAGGAAGCGGCATTCTCCCTTGGGTATTGCACCTGCACCATCACAAAAAACAAACAATTGGATTTTAAAATTAATGCACTACAAAACGCACCGAGCGATGATGTCGCGTTGACATTACAACGCACAGCCTGGTTTTACACTCTTAGAATCATGGGCATCGAAGGGTGGGGGACGGGGGACGGGGGACGGGGGACTTCCCCTCCCCCCAAACTTCCCACTTTTTAGACTGGGGGGGGAGAGAGGGGGACAACAGTGAACATATCAACTGTCCACCCTACTTCTTTGCTCGAATAGAACATAAAAGGCGTTGCTCTGTACAATCCACACAGGCTCAGAGGTGGGATGTTCCCCAAATGCACCATCAAATTATGTATCAATCAATATATTAGCTACCCCTTAAATCAAGACTGTGCTGGGGGACAGTATTAAATAACAGCACTTAATTTAACTTTTACACAAGAACAGTCAGGAGAATTGCCAATAGCTGAAAGTATCTATCAAGGAGATGAGGAAGAGCTTTTACAGAAGATCAGGTTGGAGTGGAGGAAGTAAAGGAACAGCTTGGTTATTTAAGAGTACATAAGGCGCCAGGTCCAGAAAATATGCACCTGAGAATATTGATGGAGATGGCTGAGCAGGTAAGCGAGATGTTCACGGATATTTTCAATGGCTCACTGGAGTCAGGACAGGTACCGGAGGATTGGAGAGTGGCAAATGTAACACCATTGTTTAAGAATGGATCCAGAGAAGAATTGGGAAACTATAGACCTGTTAGTTTGACTTCAGTTGTGGGGAAGGTGTTGCAGACATTAATTAAGGACCAGATGAGGAACCATTTAAATAAATACAAACTAATTAAACTAATTATAGGTAGTCAGCATGGGTTTACCAAAGGTAGTTCCTGTTTAACAATTCTTTTCGAGTTCTATGAAGCAGTGTCTGATTGGGTGGATGAGGGAAAGGCAATGGACATCGTATATCTCGACTTTAAGGAGGCATTTGAGAAGGTACCACATCGGAGGTTGTTAGCCAAAGTGAGGGCTTGTGGAGTGGCTGGTCAGGTAGATAATTGGATTGCAAACTGGCTTAGTGGTAGGAAGCAAAGAGTGGCTGTGAGTGGGAGGATGTCTTGCTGGGAGGATATAAGTAGCGGGGTACCTCAGGGGTCAGTCCTCGGACCATTACTATTCATTATTTACATCAACAATTTGGATAATGGGGTAAAGAGTAAACTTTCCAAATTTGCAGATGACACAAAGCTTGGAGGGAAGGTAGGTAGCAGAGGGGGTGGTGATCAGATTCAGGAAAGTATTGATACTTGCTTTGATTGGGCAAAAGATTGGCAGACGGAATTTAACCTGAGCAAGTGTAAAGTGTTGGGGATGGGGAAGAGTAATGAAAATAGAGATTACAGGATACAAGGGGTAATTTTGGAGTGTGTCACACAGGAGAAGGATCTGGGGTGGTAATAGATATGGGAGGTAAACAGGCAGCACAATGACAGGCAGCTATAGGTAAAGCAAATAGGGTTTTTAGGCTGCATAAGGAGGTGGATCAATTATAAATCAAAAGAGGTGGTGTTACCATTGTATGGGACTTTAGTGAGGGCCACATCTAAAATATTGTGTGCAGTTTTGGTCACCACAGTTCAGAAAGGACATAGATGCCATATAGAAGGTTCAGTGTAGGGCTACTGGATAGATTCCGGGCCGAGCTAGAGTCAGCTATGAGGAGCGGCTTTAGGAGACAGGGCTTTATACACGAGAAAGGAGGCGGTTACAAGGAGATATGATAGAGATGTTTAAGATAATGAAAGGTACAGATAAAATAAGTGCAGATGAATTATTCAACAGAGTAGACAGTGATAGAACCAGGGACCATAGCTTGAGATTATAGAAGAGGAGGGTTAAAATGGTAGTAAGGTAGGGGAGCTTCACTCAGAGAGTAGTTAATGCATGCAATGGTCTCCCTGGAAAGGTCGTCGCAGCAGAAACAGTAGATGTTTAAATTAGAATTAGATTGGTATCTGGAAGTTATGGAGATAGAGGGGTATAGGGATGTTGATAGGACTTTTAGGTGTTTGAGCATTGATGGGTGATCGTGTGCATATGTAAAGAGTGCTGTTGGTGGGGGTCTCGTCAAGGGGTGTTGTATGATTGATGGTGTGTGTTTTTAACCAAGCCTATGCCCCTACCCCTGAGGGGAAGAAGCAGAAAAATACAAAAACTACAAAAACTTAAAATAAATAGATTTTTTTTAAAAATCATAATAATAATAATAATAATAAAAATTGTATTTTCTTCTTTGTATCTTGTGTTGATAAGTGAGTATGTGTTCGCGCAGACATGATGGGCTAAATGGTCTCCACCTGCGTCTGATTTCTTTGTATAGGGGTAATGCTTGTGATAACAGATAACTGGTGTAAATAAACAAGTCACAGACATTATAAACGATCATTTTTGAAATGTAAAACCACCTTTTGACTCCCTCACCGATCTGGTGAGCTCATGCCATCCTCGAAAGTGGAAACCACACATTTAATGGATAATGTCAAATTTGCACAGAAATATGCATGACCCTGAGTGACCCAGCCTCGCAGCGAAATTGAAAACCGCTTCATTATTAGCAATCACTCTGAGCCTGTAGGGACATTTAGACCATGAGCTGAAACAGAACCACAGTTGAATGAAGCGGGAACAGCAGCACCTCCTCCCACCCAATCCCATCCCGACATAGAACCCCCAACAAACTCTTACACTCATTTCACCCCTCAAATTACAACCCTGAGCATGAGCCCCAACACCACCACTCTCTTCTAAAGATGGATTTCTTTCTCATAAATATATGAATGGCTTTCAAATCAGGTGCATTTTAAAAGACTGAATGAAGGTCCTGTGTCAATATTTGATCCGAGGGTTTGGTTGTCCGTTGGAGTCCCAGTGGGCTAAGAGCCAACCAAACAGCGATTCTGGCACAGTACCTACAGGAAGCCATGCATTCACTGCGAATAGTCCCATTTGTTGGAATAGACGTGACAATGGTTGTACCATCTACTGTACGTCCCATAAGTATAATCAATTAATGTATCGTAAGATATTTTGAAACATCTTCCAAAAACTAGATCGGTAGGATGGCAATGTCTGAGACTTAGTTCCTCCTCTCCCTCGTGGGGCATTGGACAGCAAAGTGTCGCCATCTTGTCCGGTCCATAGCAATTTCTCATGCTCTCATCCATGTGGTGTTACTTGTTTTCAGGTCTTCTTTAAAAGTTTTGCTAGGTCTTTTTTTTTGGCGACCTTGTTTCCTTTTACCACCTAATGGTATCCATTCGAGGGCTACTCTGGCATGGCAGGTATCAGGGAGATGAAAGATATGTCCGGCTAACCTCACCGTCTGGCAACGTAGACCCCAACAATATATTCAACGTAATATACATCGGATAAGTATTACATACAAGTATTTGGATGTTAAATAAATGCATATCAAATAAAATAAATATATATGTTGTGCATTTTAAAATCTTTTGTCATGTAAATGCGGATGTGAGACAACAATAATGAACTGAAACCACTTTCTGTGAGCACAACTTTCCTTCTCACAAATTCTCAACAGGACCCATATTGGTGTCCTCTTATACTGAAATACCTGTTCAACAACCTTAAGATCCAAACATCATGTGAGAATCTTTGTATCTACAGGCAGAATGTCCAGAACGTGGTGCCAGGCTCGGGTTAAACGCGTTTCAGCCAAGTCTCGTGGGTATCGAGCGCTGGAAAGCAAAGCCATAATTCATGTGGACCACTTGCTGCCATTCTCATCCACTAAATTGGCTTCCTGAACGTCCACGAGACAAGGAACGCTAATGGTGGAAAAGGAGGACGAAAAGTGCTTGCAGGTGGGATTTTCTTCCACAAAGGAAATGGACATATTTCATTTCCTCGACAGAAACTGGTTCATTAGGTGGAATTTTTTTTTTTTTTTAGGAATTTAGACTGTTGTTGGTCACCAAGTTAGTATCGTGCCTGCCTCCAAGCGGTCATATCTCCTACACTCTGTGCAGAGCACTGGAGCCTTTGCAACAAGTTTGGAATATTTCCATGGGCCAAGAAGCGACAATGCACAGGTGGCCACTCTGTCGCAGGGTCCTGTGGGTTAGGGCAGGAATTTGGCCAGGGCACACAATGGTCTACTCTTTTAGGAACCCACTGTGAGGTATTTGAGGTGCACAGCAAATACTAACAGATGAGACGCCCGTGTCATTTGTGTCCCTCCACAAGGCGGCACACTCGTTGATCACACTCCTTCGCCGTGAAGCACCAGAACAACAGTTTATAGTCAGGTAGGGAATTGAACCCAGACTAGACAGCTGGAATGAGAGCACACTTCCTCTGAGCTATCCCGACAGCCCCAAAGGTCACAGGGTATCTTTTAGAAAGAAGAAGAAAGAAAAAAAGAAAAAAAGCAAGCCATAATTTTCAGGCACCCTGGCTAAAATTCCCTGCCAAGAGATTAAATGGTATGTGCAAGTTAATTACAAGAAGATTTGGAACAGTATTAGTAAATATAACATAAGTAGATTGATACATTTAGTTAATGGGGTAGTGATTAGCACAGGTAAAACGGACCAAATGCCCTTCTCCAGGATATAAGTTTCCATGTAGTTTTTAATGGTTTGACCAAAAGCATTCTTCGCTGCAAACAGAGTTCTCATTTGGACAATGACCGAAGCTGTGCAAGTTGCTGTAATTCAAAAGGGGGAAATGCCAGCTGTTGCTGACAGCAATTAGCCCTGCTAAGCATGATGGAAAGGGTATGGTTCACATTAGGCTTATTTTAGGTGCAGTGTAATTGGAGGGGGGAAGTGCAAGAGGAAATAACAGGATAATGGGACCCTTGCTGCGGCATATACATGTATACACATGGACGAGCTCAATGGAAGGCGAACACGGTCGTGACATCATAAAAGTGAGATTAAAATAAGCAATAAAATAATATAATGCAATGTCGATGTTGTGATAACTCCATCCACATCTCTATCAGACGACGTGGACCAACTTTTAAACATTCATCCCAACTCTCTCTTCTTTATATTTGGTGATTTCAATTGTCACCATGCAACTTGGCTGGGTGTTGGCACCTCTCTCACCCAGGCATGGCACTTCAGCAAACGACTTCTGTGACTCCATGGGACCGACTCGATCTTTGAACTTTCCAACGCCGATTTATCCCAATGGCAAATCTTCCCTTCTGGACTTGGTGATTATCAACTTCCCACAAATGTCTCCTGCTCCTCCTCTACTCAAATTGGTTCAGCTGATCATCTGCTTGTGAGAGTTAACATTCTGGCTATTCTCAGAGCTGCCTCGGCGCCGGTGAGTCCGGCATTTCACTCAAGCAGATTGGCAGGGACTGCAAGGAGCAACCATCTCTCTTCAGGACTAATCTCCATATTTACTGCCCCTGATGTTAACTCAGTCTGGGAATTCTTCCACAGAATATCTCTATCTCTATCTCTATCTCTATCTCTATCTCTATCTCTATCTCTATCTCTATCTCTATCTCTATCTCTCTCTCTCTCTATCTATATCTCTATCTCTATCTCTATCTCTATCTCTATCTCTCGTGAACAGGTTCATCCCATCTAGTCTTCAATGATCCTACCCTTCTTCCCATCCATGGTACATTGAATTGGGTGGTGAGGAAGTTGATCCGAAACAACTTGCCTTCTCTTCCTGGAAAGCAAACCCAACCGAATGCAATCTCAGATCATTCCAAAAAGTCCACAACAAGTGTGTGTCTACTCTCAGTAGAGCTGGAAAACAACGTCTGTCCAACCTCAACACTGAACTCTCAAATCTGTGTCCTTCTTGAAAGACAAGTGGCACTGTATCAAGTCTGTCTCTGTAGTATGCTCCCACTCCATCCCGTCCCTCCCTTCAAGTGGCACCACAGCCAATTCTACTCATGAGAAGACAGAAAGCCTCAATTGAGTTTGCTTACAAATCTTGTGTCCTCAATCTCAACCTCAACCTCAATATATATCTATATCTATATCTATATCTATATCTATATCTCTATCTCTATCTCTATCTCTATCTCTATCTCTATCTCTATCTCTATCTCTATCTCTATCTCTCTCTCTCTTTCTCTAACCAAACTGCTCCTGGATTCTGTGTCTTTTGCACCTAAGAAGGTGAAGAAGGTTCTTTCAACCCCTGACTTCGACTCTGCAACTAGACCAGAGAGCATCAGCTCATATGTCCTAAAAACCTGCTCTGCTACTCTTCAACAACCTCTCTCTGCCCTTTTCACCCTGTCATTTGCCCTAGGTCATCTTCCATCTGCTTCGAAATCTGCTAACATCACCACATTACATAAAAAGGTGCAAAAACCAATCCCCCTACTATTAGCTTTTTGCAATCATCACAGTTAACATAAAATCCTTTACTTTTTTTGCTGATGACTCCACCCTCTGCCGTGACAACCGTCATTCTTCAGACAGGCCGGCTGCAGCCTCTTCCTCTCTTCAGATCCTGAAAAGAAAAATCACAAGCTGGTCAAACTTGGAATACATCTTTAAATCCTGACAAATCTCACACTCTCACTATCTCTCTCTTCAAACGGACTGTCCGGCAACCCTCCGATCTACTTTCTCAACAATCCTCTTGAGGGAGTTCAGTCATTCAAACTCCTGGGTCTCACTATCAGCCTTGATCTTTCTTAGGCAAACCACATTTTCAAATTGGTCTCCAAAGCCAGTCGCTGACTGGGCATCCTCCGTTGCACAAAGTCCTTCCTTGGCACACCTGAACCCCTGCCACCTAAAAGGCCTTCATCCGCAGCTTGACCAAAGGTGGATGGAGGTAATGTTTTCACCTTTGTTTGCCTCGTCTATCTGTCTGTCAGCAGGATATCTTAAATTATGGATGGATTTCGAAGAAACTTGGTAGACAGGTTGGGTGCGTGAAAAGGACGAATCAATTCGATTTAATTGATGATCCGGACACGAGAATATTTGAGGAATTCTTCACCATTGAGAGAGGGGACCAAAAAACGATACATAGCACGATATCTCAAATAGTTGAGGACGTATTATCACAAAATTTGGTGGATGAGTTGGTTGGGAGACAAGAACAAGCTGATTAGATTTTGGCTCAGGTCCGGATGCAGATCCGGTCTGTCAGTGGGATAGAAAACACAAACGGTTCAGCTTGGTGGACGTATGTGCTCTACCGAGTGCCGTTCTAGTTACCTTTTGGTTTGGCACATGCTTATCAAGCCCTCACTCGCAAAATCTCCTTCAAATACTGTTAGAGATCTTTCACTATTTGTATACCGGGCGTAGTGGCGTGCGCCTGTAATCCGGCTACTCGGAGGCTCTGGTTGGAGGATCGCTTGAGGAAGGGAGCTCTGCGCTGGGCCGCGCTATGAGAGGGTGTAGGGCAGCCCGGAATCATGGCGAAACCCAATCCTTATCCCTGTGTCGTAAGAGGCGACCAGGGTTGGGTCAGGAAGGGCATCTGGTGGAAAACCTATGCCAAATCAGTATGCGGATCATAACGGATGATCCGCTATGGCGACCCCTAACGGGAGCAGTCGAAAGACGAACAACATATTTCATTATTTGTATCTCTTTTAAAGGAAGTTTTGCAATTGTGCTGCTTCCACAGCTCTGCAATAGTGCTGGAATCTTAGCAATGTGCTTCTTCTATCAATGGAACCTATTTGCATATTTAATTCTTAGTCTCACCTACAGTCTTCTTCTTCTTCTTTCGGCTGCTCCCGTTCGGGGTCGGCACAGCGGATCATCCGTATGATCCGCATAGTGATTTGGCACATGTTTTACGCCGGATGCCCTTCCTGACGCAACCCTGGTCGCCTCTTACAACACAGGGATATGGTACACCTATTTTAACCGGGGTATACACCGGCCCAGTATACTGGTACTCATTTCACCGACCTCGGAAGGATGACAGGTTGAGTCAACCCCCTGGTGTATTAATTCAGTGGCCCAACGGGGCTTGAACTCAGGAACTTTTGGATCCCAAGCCGCTGCCCTAACCACTGCGCCAACACCAGGATCCCTTAGTCTCATCTACAGTATACTAGTAAATGTCAGTGTGTGTATGTGTGTGTGTGTGTGTGTGTGTGTGTGTGTGTGTGTGTGTGTGTGTGTGTGTGTGTGTGTCTTCCATAACTCCAAAACCATGAAACCAAGGCGCCCCAAACTTTGCATGCATACCAAGAAAACTCCGAGGAAGTGGATGAGTCAAATTTGGGTGTTTGGATTAATTAAAACACCCAGTTTGAAGATAATTAACAGTTTACTTCTGAAATGCTCATCCTCGGTGAGTCCCAACTTGCCTTGCAGGGGTCTTAATTCAGCCTATTCAAAGATGCCTCGTCCTGGAAACACGATCTGCTCTCACGGACTAATTAAAGTATATAATCAAAATATTACATCAGATTTGAGAATTGCATCTCGTGGACTAAATAAGTGTTGACATCTGGAGTGAAATCTGAAATTTTAAACAAATTAGCGATTTTTACACCAAAGTGTGTGTATTTAATAAAAGCATTAAACTTAATTTCTTCTACTGTTCGTATGATTTTATTTAGTGAAGAAAAGATTAAGGAATGAGCAGAAAGTGTAACTTCATTGAGCGCAACGCCGTGCTCTTTTACAATCCATTAGGATACAGTCCACATGGGTCCTCGTTTTTTTCAGTAATTACATAAGCAGTTTGCTTTTCCCCATTTTTGTGCAATCTGCTGTCATGACAAAATATCAATATAAATACACTAATAGTTGCTACAATATATTAATGGTCCACAGTTGCTGAAAATGAAGAGGTATGAAGGACAGCAATCACAGCACACACGGACGTGATACAAATGACTCTCCACGGGGTTTGGGCATGCCTGCGTGCGAGGAGGTTGGAGGAATGGATATGGGGGTGGAGGCATGCATGCAGGCAGGCCTTTGCCAGGTGGATAAACATAGGTTTTAATTTTTAAATACTCCTGCCTGGTTTTAGATAGAACACGGTGGTTAAAAAGAAAATGTTGCTGTTTGAGCGCGTTTTATCGCCCTGGTATTGCCGTGGTATGCTGCCTACCCTCCCCTCACACTTCCTTCCCTTGCCCTTATGCTGCCTCACATCCCCTTCCTTCCCCTAATGCTACCTCCCCCTTTCCCTCACACTGTCTATTTACCCTCCTCTCACTGCCTCCCTCCCCTCATGCTGCCTTCCTTTCCCTCCCCTCCCCTCCCCTCACGCTATCCTCCTCCCAAACCCATTCCACCACCATACAACTCTCCGGAGGTTGAGGAGAGGAAGGGGTACCAAAGAATGTGCGAATTGGACAAATGAAAGGTTAAAAAAAATTTTTTTTTGAGCAGTCAGAACTGCTACTCGGATCAGTTCTGCAATTCGTTTTAGGTTAAAATATTCTAGAGCTTATCATACATGTGGAAATTAAATAAAGGCACAAACACTGGCGTGGTTATTTTGATGACTGAAGGAAAACTCCCTTCCTTCCCTTCCCCTTCCCTCATGCTTAACCCCTCCCAAAGCCCCTCGTTCGGGTGTTTAGTTCGGCTTGTTTGAATGCGCTGTTTTACCGTACCCAACTTCGTTCAATCCTGCACTAATGCTGGCATAAGGGGACCATTCCTCCTCCCCACTTTCCCTCAAGTCCCAAGATCAAACGTATGTCCAGAATGCCCCAGTCCCCTCCCCACTACCCCCTCTCTCCTCCATACCCCTTTCTCCAAACTCCCGGAGCGTATAGCAACGTGTGACGAGGCTTCACTCTCCCCCTTTCTTGCTCTCTCACCACATTCCCTCTATCTTAATATTCGGATTCCCATCATTGAAGTGATATATTTGCAAGGAGGGAATCCAGGTTAGAATCTAATAAGGTGGCTGAGCACTAAGACTAATTTTGGAAGAGTTGTTGATCTGCAACTAGTTCCCAATCCTGCAACTTAAAACAATGTGCTCTCATTATGTCTGTTAAATATTTTGTTAGTCAATGAAGGCTTGTGGTTCAGGAAGAACAGAACTGGTTGCATTACTATATCCACCACCAGAGGTGGATGGAGGTTACGTTTTCACTCCTGTCTGTTTGTGAGCAGGATATCTCAAAAAGTTATGTACAGATTCAGACAAACCTTGGACAGGTTTGGTGTGTGATCAGGCCAAATTGATTGGTCTGGATGCAGACATGGCCTATCAGTATGATATAAAACGTAAACCGTTCAGCCTGGCATAGATATGCACCCTACCCAGTGCCTTTAGTTTGGTAGTGATCTGAATGAACAGAAAGAGAAAAATCAGCACAACTTTGGAATCTCTTCCCCCTTCCCAACCTCGTTTTTTCCTTGACATGATCAAATCACAGAAGTTAGTGAAACACATAAAAGGTTCAATTTGGTAAAATAACCCACATTTAAAGCCAAAAGTGTAGGATGACATATTTGTCTAAATCATGCCCATTCCAGCGCCAAAGAACAAATGTCAATGTAAATTAGTAAACTATGATGCTGTCACCAGAAAAAAATATTTATTTACAGACCATTTACAGCTAAATAAAAATATCATACACAAAAAGCAGACAAGGAAAGGGTTCTGTTTTTTTGGACAAAGTCGAGGCTCCCAGAGGGTGGAGCATTCAATGAAAAAACGAAAATGAGGAAATTCCGACAATCTAAAAGAACAGAATCGAACTTTAATGCCATCTATTTCACTGTGAGGTTCATGCTAAGGTTAAAAACATTGACACGCATTGTTGGACGCATCCATCATGAGACAAGAGTGTTGACGTGAGAAAAGATATACGTGTAGACCGACGTGAAATGTCAGTGGGCTCAATCACCATGAAAACCTGAATATATTCGGAGGATGGGCAAAATCAGACGTTGGATTTCAAAGATTTCATAGGGAGAAGGATGAGCAAATATACAGTATACATACACAGCCAAGACAGATAAGACGAAGAAGAGAATGAGGGTGAACTGTTGTTCATTTCAGGAACTACTTCAAGAGAAGACAAAGAAAGAAGATGGAGCAAGACACCAGAAGAGAGAGGGGGAGGGGGAAGTACTGCATATATGTATATATCTTTTATGTATTCCTAAAACTCTCATCTTGTATGTATGTATGTATGTTCCCGAAATACAGCCAAAACGGTACACGATAGCGCAAACATTTTCAGCCCACCTTACTCACCATTCTCTTGCGGTGTGCAGTATCAAGTTTCGTTCAAATCGGGCAACGAAAAAAATTATTAAAAAAATCAATTCATGATTCAGTCAAGTACTCTTCGGGATTATTTGATCAATGCAAACAACCTCAGCGGTATGGTTCGCTGGAGCTATCTTTTTTTATTAGTTTTTTTGAAAAGATTTTTTTTTTATCAACCGCTGTCACAACGGGAACCCAACAGGTTCACGGGTCGTCGAGTAATATATATATAAAGCTCTTTCTAATCACTGACTGACTGACTCACTGACTGATATTAAAGAACGGAACCTTCCAGGCGACGTGGAACGCTGAAATTTTGCGTGCCGATGAACATCGAAGCCAGTACACCATGGAAAAAAAAAATCACAGAATCGTCGGACAACATCCATAGATGAAAATATAAATAAATGAAAAAAATGAGGTGAGTGACCCGAGACACTGGTGAAGCATAGTGATTTTGTGTGCAACAACGGAGCCGATACACCAGGAAAAATCACAGAACCATCAGAAAATATCCGTAAATGAAAACATAAATGAAATAAATATATGGAAAAAAATAAATGAAAAATCAAATACAGGTGAGTAGTGTAGTAGATAGCACAAAAATCGTGCAAATTATGATACAAGCATCAAATTTGGCATTTCTGTTCTGCGGGCTTTCTGATCAAATCTGCCCGATTGGCAAATTTGAAAATCCAAATTTTGAAAAATTTTAAGAAAAAAAAAAAAACTTCAAAAAAATTTGAAGTCACAGCTGGCTGAAATTCTTGAAGCGCAAGTGAACATCCCAGACAGAGAACCAAGGGGAGATGCAGTCATCATTGATGGCTCAGCACTTATCAATGCCCTACCTCCACGCACTTCAAAGATATTTGATGACTATAAAAATATAGGAGACATCATCCCAAAGGTGGAATCCTATGGTGCCAGGTACGAGAGGGTGGGTGATGTGTTTGATTTGTACAAGAAGTCAAGTCTGAAGTCCAAGGCAAGGCCGAAAAGGGGGCAAGGAATCAGAAGAAGAGTGACAGGAACCAGTAAGACCCCAAGTAACTGGAGAAACTTTCTTCGGGATGACGGCAACAAGACTGAGCTGTTTCACTTCCTTGCGGAAAAGATGTGTGAAGCACAGACGACAAGCACAGTCATTGTCACAAAAGGAGAAGATGCCATTAGCAACACAAGGAAGTCACTGGATGCTGTGTCTCCATGTTGTCATGAAGAAGCTGACACTCGAATATTTGTACATGCCAGGGATGCAACGACGGATGGTAGCAAGTCCATTATCATTAAGGCTAATTGACACGGACGTACTAGTCATAGCAATATCTGTACTGCCATCCTTACAGGAACTAGGTCTTGAGAACATGTGGATTGCCTTTGGCCAAGGAGCCAAGGCACGATGGATTCCAGTCCATGAGGTAGTTTCTGCAATAGGGCCTGAGAAAGCTAGAGGGATCCCATACTTCCATGTGTTCACTGGATGTGAAGTCGTGTCTGCCTTCCGCGGTAAAGGGAAGAAAATTGCATGGGAGACTTGGAACGTCTTTTGATGATGTTTCTGAAACATTCACCAATCTCAGCCAGCATCCAACATTGATTCGTGATCTTGACTTTTTTGAAGTTTTTCTTTTTTCTCAAATTTTTCTAAATTTGGATTTTCAAATGGCCAATCAGGCAGATTTGATTAGAATCCCCTGGAGAACAAATGTGCCAACTTTGATGCTTGTATCATCATTTGCACGATTCCTCTCAAAAATTGCTGTTATCTGCCCCACTAGAGTGACCCGAGACAATGGGGAAGCACGGTTCGTATGCTTACACATCATGTCGTGTCAGCATACCCCGCTAGTATAAACTGTATATAAAAATGGAAAGTATATATATATATTCAGTGGAGTAACAATTAGTGCATCTGCTCTAAGTCTGGGAGGTCAGCGGTTTTAACCTGAACCTGGACGAGTCATACCAAAGACTTTTAAAATGTTTTGTGCTGCTTCCTTGGTCAATGCTCAGTGTTTTAAAAGGAAAGAGCACACACAAACAACCTTAGGTTGGAAATCATTTCAAGGTTTTGATGGGCCTAATAGCCTCCTGCTTTAAAGTTCCTCATCAGGAAACTCAAGTTCCTGCAGCAGTTTTTTGGCCTGGAGTCATGCTGTGTGGTTTGCCATCCTTCTCCCAGCAGTTGTTCGGACAGGTGTTTGGAACTTCGCCGTGGTGCTAGTGATAGCTCGCTTCCTCTTCAGGAAGGACACTGTGTGATGTTTCATGTCCAACAACTAATGCTGGCAAAGGGATACCCAGTTGAATGTCTACCTGATACACGACATGGCCAAAAGTAAATGGAAACCTGCTCATCCAATATCTCATTCCATACTCGTGGGCATTAATATGGAGTTGGTCCCCCATTTGTTGCTATAACAGCCTCCAATCTTCTGGGAAGGCTTTCCATTATATGTTGGAATAATGCTGCGGGGATTTGCTTCCAATCAGCCATAAGAACATGAGAGAGGTCGGGCACTGATGTTGGGCGATTAGGTCTGGCTCACAGTCGGCGTTCCAATTCATCCCAAAGGTGTTCGATAGGGTTGAGGTCAGGGCTCTGTGCAGGTCAGTCAAGTTCCTCCACACCAATCTTGACAAACCATTCTGTATGGACCTCGCTTTGTGCATAGGGGCATTGTCATGCTGAAACAGGAAAGGGCCTTCCGCAAGATGTTGCCACAAAGTTGGAAGCCCAGAATCGTCTCGAATGTCATTGTATGATGTCGTGTTAAGATTTCCCTTCACTGGAACTAAGGGGCCAAGACCGAACCATGAAAAACAGCCCCAGACCATTATTCCTCCTCCACCAAACTTTACAGTTGGCACTATTCATTCGGGCAGGTAGCGTTCTCCTGGCATCCGCCAAACCCAGATTCGTCCGTCGGACTGCCAGATGGTGAAGCGTGATTCATCACTCCAGAGAACGCATTTCCACTGCTCCAGAGTCCAATGGGGGTGAACTTTACACCACTCCAGCTGACGCTTGGCATTTCGCATGGTGATCTTAGGCTTGTGTGCAGCTGCTCGGCCATGGAAACCCATTTCTCGCCAAACAGTTCTTGTGCTGATGTTGCTTCCAGAGTCAATTTGGAACTCGATATTGAGTGTTGCAACCGAAGACAGACGATTTTTCCACTCTATGCACTTCAGCACTCAGCGATCCCGTTCTGTGAGCTTGTGTGGCCAATCACTTCACAGCCGAGCTGTTGTTGCTCCTAGACGTTTCCACTACACAATAACAGCACTTACAGTTGACCGGGGCAGCTCTAGCAGGGCAGAAATTTGACGAACTGACTTGTTGGAAAGGTGGTATCCTATGACGGTGCCATGTTGAAAGTCACTGAGCTCTTCAGTACGGCCCATTCTACTGCCAATGTTTGTCTATGGAGATTGCATGGCTGTGTACTTCATTTTATACACCTGTCAGCAACGGGTGTGGCTGAAATAGCCGAATCCATGAATTAAAAGGGGTGTCCGCATACTTTTGGCCACATAATGTACGTGCTGCTTCCACCTGACACGGCACACACATTGATGAATCACCCTGCCTGTGAAACACTGGGATGCCAATTTATCACTGGGTCAGGATTCAAACCCAGGCTGGATGGCTTTGAGGCAAGTATGTATACCACTGGAGTCTAGACCATCCTGTCAGTCCAACTCAAGTGGACAAATAAGTGAATAGAAACACAAACACAAAGGCCACTAAAGCAGGTGGCAGATGGAGTACTCAAGTTGTTTTCATCGAAAATTTAAAAAAAACAAATTTTTATCACACAATTGATGCATTTGTAAAGGTGATCTACCTGTAATCTACCTGTAATCAGCAGGTGAAAAGCTGTTCTCATGTATTTTGGAACTTACAAAACTGTCGGTTCTGTCCAAAGGTTGTGCTGGTAACGTTGGTTGTTGTTTGACTCAATGATGCTGCAAGTCGGGCATGAAAGGATGAGTATTGTATTGTAAACTGTTTGTTATAGAACGTTTTCACAACTTACACGTTTCTTTTTTCAACAAAGGAAGCAAAGGGCTACTGAGAAAGCATTTAACCAAACCAACGTCAACTGAACGAAAGCAGCTGAATCGCGGCCATCCTTCCTGCAGCCTTTCAATATCCGTGCCTCTGGCAATGGCTCGCCAAAGCCTTCTATTCCAACTTCCCTGGGATAATATTTGTATATACTATCCTCCAAGCACCGGCTACACTCCATCCCAGCTGTGCAGCCTGCAGGGACAGTATGGGTGCTGAATATCGAAAAATCAGGGCAAGCATTAGAAATCGCATTTCAAACAATCCAATTTTGCACGGTATGTCTTTGAGGTTGGCAATGTTATTGGAATGGATTGCGGCAAGCTTTCTCGCAACAAAACATCAAGTGCCTCTGGTGGTTGTGCAAGACTTCAAAATAGATTATGAAAGACAACTTCGAATGATTTCGTTTGTTCAAAAAGGGCTTGTTAATCCAAACTTATGCTTTCTTACAAAGTACACTTTTCTACTGAGGTTAACTCCAGTACGGTAGTAGAATTAGGGTTAACTTCAGTACAGAACTCACCCCCCTTCCTCCGAACCATAAATAAATATTTCTGCACAAGTAAAACTCAGCAGGGATGGCAAGTCTTTTTCCAAACAGTCACACTTTTTAACCAGCGATGTACGTTTCCCAATGGGAATGGAACTGAACTCGTGTTTTGAACTCTGAAACTTTGTTAAAATAGAAAAACTTTTCGACTCCGAATCAAACATTGATAAACTGCAATAGGTTTTTTTTTTTTTTTAGGGAATCACTACAATCATCTTGAAGGGTTGGCTATCTGTTAACTACCTTGTTTAAAAAAAATTCAACTTTGTGTTATAATTATTCAACTAACTGCTGTGTGCAGAACCAAAATGGTTTGGTTGTTACTATGGTTATGTTACCTTCAACAACAATTTCATGTACTTGCAGAAGGAAACACAAGGACATAACCAGTGATGTGTATACATTATATGTATACACACACACACACACACACACACACACACACACACACACACACACACACACACACACACACACACACACACACACACACACACACACACACACACACACACACACACACACACACACACACACAGTCAAGATCGGGTTATTTATACTTTATTTAAACACCAAGAAGAAAATTTAAACTCAGGAGTGCAACACGGTAATGATGGGCCAAATTACCTCGGATCCTTGTTACCTCCGCCGCCGAAGGTGAAGGAGATTATGTTTTCACCCCTCTTTGTTGGGTCGCCGAAATAGGTGACCCTAATTGTCAGTAATTCTGTCTGTTTGTTCGTTTGTCATCAGCATAATTGGTAGTAAACGTGGGCGGATTTTGACCAAACTCGGGTGGTAGGTACATCTTATGACCTCGTGCTTTGTAAATTGTGATGGATGCTCGGGACTCTTTGGTTCCCGAGCAACAGCCGAAAAACCTTCAAAATCGGTACCATTCACGCGAAATCAATTCCAAAAGCCATTATCCCACGTAGGCTTATGAAATTTGGCATGCATCATCTTCAGGTGATGCTGTACCAAATATATTCCCGTTTTTGTGATAGATGGAATACTTTACCCGCACCACCCCCTACAAATGGGGTATGCCTGAAAATTGGCCAAAATTGAAGGCCCCTAGCGACCAGGTGAGTGCATTGATCCTAATGAAACTGCAGGTTCATGGTACTCTATAAGTACTACAACTTTGCCTCAGGACATATTGACCGATATTGCTTAGGTCAAGGGTCAAAGGGCAAAAATCGATAATATGCGAGAGCTGGAGGTGCCTTCGTGCCAAATGCTACTCCTCCTAGGGTTATGGTCAGATGGTCATCAAAATTCACACTAATCATCTGGAATACATTGTGCACAAACGATCGAGCCGGATTTTCGATTTATATCTTTGTTCACCCACAGCACCCCCTCGAACTTTGGGGATTTCCGATATCAAACCGCATTTTCGGTACTTTTCATTCAAATGGATACCGAGTAGTTATCAGTAGATGGAACTCGATGAGATTTGATATGCATAATCTTAAGGTGATTCTCTATCCGCTATATGACATCCATTTTGTTCTACATCTTATAGTTTCCAAATGGTAACCCTCTCAACTTGGGTGTCCGAGGGCCATTGAGCATTCCCCCTGAAAATTCAAAGTACACTAGCTCCAAGATGGTTGAACCGAATCAAATGAATCTTTACATGCTTATAGACCATAATGAGCACGACAACTTTGTTCATTTGCATAATGACCTATCTCGAGTAGGTCAGGGGTCAAAGGTCAATAAGTGCATTTTCCATGCGAAATTACCATTCAAGGCACCCTTGCTCCTACACGGATTAACCGATACGAATGAAAGTTCATAGGTACATAGTAATCAATGAGTACTACAACTTTGCTTCAGGACATATTGACCTATCTCGGCTAGGTCAGGGGTCAAAGGTCAATAAGTGCATTTTTCATGCGAAATTACCATTCCAGGCACCCTTGCTCCTACACGGATTAACCGATACGAATGAAAGTTCATAGGTACATAGTACTCAATGAGTACAACAACTTTGCTTCAGGACATATTGACCTATCTCGGCTAGGTCAGGGGTCAAAGGTCAATGAGTGCATTTTTCGGCCAAAATGACCATTCAAAGCCCCCTTGCTCATACACGGGTTAACCGATTCGATTGCAATTTCGTAAGTACTTAGTACTCGATTAATTCAGATCAGGGGTCAAAGGTCATCGGATGCTCGGCGACCCATGGCCGCCTTCCGGTTTGTCTGTTTGTTTGTTTGTGCGCAGGATATCTCAAAAAAGTTGTGGACTGATTCGGATGAAACTTGGTGGACAAGTTGGGTGTGTGTGACAAGGAAGAATGGATTTGATTTTGGTGAAGATCTGAATCCGGATCTGGATACGATATTTATTTAATTTCTAAAGTGATTCTTCACCATTGAGTGATGGGGCCAAAAACGACATAGTACTGCATAGCATGATATTTCAAAAATGTATTGGGCCCGATATGTTCTCGTGAATCAGGCAGTACGTGGCGGAGGTATGCGCTCTACCGAGTGTACTTCTAGTTTCAAGTCAAACAGGATTGTGCGACCACAAGTTGCACTCAATGTTGTCCCATCGAAACTGTGGACCCTTTGTGTATCAATTTCCATTCGACATATGTAATAAAATAAAAATACAATTGCTTTGATTCCTCGCAAAACATCTGAGCTAACACTAATATTGTTACATAATCATAAAAACATGATGCCAAACACTGTGAAAACAATATTTTGTAGGGTTTTTAAAACATAAGAACGTAATCGAGTCACATTCGTTATATAACATTTTTTTTAAGGTATCATTTTACAAAATAACATCATAAACATGGAAAGGTTTAGAAAACATTTTAAGTATGCAAGGTTTTCTGATAATGTTTGCATGATGTTTTAAAAACCATACAAAATAATGTTTTCATAACATTTGGCTTCAACCTTTTTCAAATGTTGTGAAAATGTTTTTTGTTACCTGCGGTTGGTCGTTGAACGGGAGATATAATCCAAGCTCGCCATTTCCCCCACGGGCCCGTGCAATACAAGATGCTCAATCGCCTAAAGTGCCGTCATGTCATGTTTTTACATCTATCTATAATTCCAGCAATGTGTGTGTGTGTGTGTGTGTGTGTGTGTGTGTGTGTGTGTGTGTGTGTGTGTGTGTGTGTGTGTGTGTGTGTGTGTGACCGCTGTTTCTCAACAACCACTGGTCCGATCTAATTGAAACTTGCCAGGTATATTGCTGGGGACCTGAGGATGTGCCTTTTCAAGGTTTGATATTAATCGGACAAACGGTTCCCAAGTTATGGCCATTTATTTACCAACCAATGACAAGACACGTTGCTGCGTAGGCATGGCTGATGGGGAAAGGGCGCCATTTAGTGACCGTGGCGGAGGAGTGACAATGGTCAATGGCAGCGAATGTCATGGCAAGCAAAGACAGGGAAGTAAACTTTATTTTAATTTTGATTTTAATTAACTCTGTGTGTGTATCACAGCAGTTGTTACTTCAATGCAAGCGATAATTCGTGGAATGCGTGGGAACATTCCGTACGGGCACGCACCACTTCCGGATAGTGATGACTTACTGTATTCTAATAATTTATCAATTTCTTATGCGCATTTATAGATAAACACAATGCCCCAATCCAGTCATCATTTACGAGAGCGAAGGAACGGCTGTGTGGTTGTTTGAAAGTGTTTTTTTTTTTATAGTTTTTTTTGGTTTGCACGTACGGCCATACATGTATGTCCACGCACGTACTGGCACGCAAGAGCGAAGGAACGGCATGTGTGGTTGTTTCTAGCACGCGGTTTGAAAGTTTTATTTTTTTTTTGCATGTATGGCCACGCACGTACGGGCACGTACTAGTTAACTTAATTAAGAATGGAAAGTTTTTATTGTGATGTTGACCTTCCACGGGTGAAAATAATGTGGTACATTAAATTTCAAGGAAATTAGCTTCGGGGTTTGGTAATGTGAAAGAAACAGACAAAAAAAAACTCATATATTGTTGCGGTCTCGGGGCTCGAACCAACTACGAGGGGGAAATCCCCAGTTTCTCTTGAACTCACCCAGACCTGAGGCCACCGGGAGCAAATAACTTCACCCCACGGTGGGTTGTGACAAAACTATGACGCAACTCTGAATGCCAATCGAGTGACCATGAGTCCCAGTATATCTGTCGAACAGCCATTTAACTGGAAGTCCCATGACCTCCCGACCAGGAAACGCACCCTCGGAAATGTGCTACTTACCTTATCTGGGTGATCTTGTATGTGGCCGAGCTGCACCGCTAGCACACGCTGGACTTTGCAAACCGAATCGTCAGGAATCTCAACCTCCCAAGCTATCTACGTGCGGACAGTGCGAGATCAATGGTGGAAAAGATGGATACGGACAGATCGGAAATGGATTCAACAAGAATAGATTTATTTACACAAGTGGGGGAGCAGGAAAAAAAAAAGGGGGGAGTAGGAACTTAAGGATTTAAATGGCATGTGAAGAAATAAGGGTTAAGCAATTTGCATAGCATTGATATCAGAGAAAGAGAAAAGACACAGAGCAAACTTAACAAGCACCTTACCTTCCACGAACACAGTACGTGGGCCCGGCATCCACAACCACAATTCAACGCTGAGGGAGAGAAGTGGGAAGAAAGACTGAGGTGTCTCGGGTGCGTGGAGAAGAGTGACGTGCAATCTTGTGTGTACTGTGAGTGTATTTGAAAAGGAAAACTGTGAAAGGTGCAGCAGAAAAGATGAAGATGATAGAAAAGATCATCGCTCCATGAAGATGACATCCATAAACTTGAAACTTTGTATGCATGTGAAGGAGATCCCCAAGGGTGTGCAGCTGTGATTGATTGTTTTAATTCGGTTGTTTTTTTTTTTAATTGCTTGCTTTCCCCATTACTCGGGACAGTTACTTTTGCTGGTACAATCATCAGGTCAGGTATGGGAGCATGTGCCAGAACAGCGCGTCGCTGCGTCCATTTTCTGCCGGTACTCCAGGGGCCTCCGTCTGGCCATCCCCCAGGCAGATGCCAGGCCCATCCCCATCTCCTTGAGATGATGGTCAACCTGCTGCAACCACGAGGGACGTGGTCGTGGTACAATCATACCACGGTTTATATCGCCTCTTCTTATGTATTTATATCACCTTCTTCGTATCTAATCGCCACAGATTAGATCTGTGACTTGAGACAGGTATCATGTAAACCTGTACTAACCTGTTCCATGGTTGGGTTGTCGTCAACTAAACTGTCTCCCCCACCAGGTTTTCTGGTGAGGAGGGTGTTTGGATATGGACACCAAGCAGGATTAAAAACAAAACCTGTCAAAGGGCGGAGGAGCTTCTTGTGTGCCAACAGCCATCCATATCGAGTGCCCAACTGTGTCTGCGGACGTCCTCCTGCAGTTGTGTTACTTTTTTTTAGGAGGTTAGTGGCAGGATTTGCACTCCGGCCACCGTAAAACCCTTCGTACCGCAAAACACAAAAACGCAAAGAAATCTGAAAACCCACTCCATGGGAGTACCTCCTGTGCAGCTTCCCTTCGCAGGGCAGCTCACCGGATGACGGGATTGGGATGACGGGATGACAGCAAAGCCTTCGGGACCCCCAATTTTTGATGATATGAGGGTAACGATGGGGTACCATTCCCGGGTCAGATTGCAGGAGAGTGTGTCGGAGTGGTGCTGAGGTGTCGTCCACCAGACGGCGGTCTCCTTGGGTTAACCTAAGGCGGTCCCTTCGGGTGGGTGCCTGAAATGTCCTATCCCTAAGAGAGGATGATCACCTGTCTCTGTTATCATCTGAGCACAAGCGTTTGGACATCAGTATTGCAGCACTCTCTGAGGTTCAGAGACCGGATTGCGGCGAGATAATGGTGGGTGGTTACACCGACTATTGGTCTGGTCGCTCGGATGGTTACCATACCCAAGGAGTTGCTGTAGCTGTGTCCAATAAACTAACTACAATGATAATTGAGGTAACACCGGTCAACGAGTGTATTATGAGACTAAGGATTCGTCACTCCTTCGGTGTCATTTCCCTGGTCTCTGTTTCTGCTCCGACTGAAGCGAGTGATCTCACCGTGAAGGGCACATTCGATGACACGCTGGAGTCTGTGGTTGATCAGTGCCCCAGACGAGATACACTTCTAGTCTTTGGGAATTTCAATGCATCGACTGGAACTGATAGGGATGGTTATGAGACGTGTATTGGTCCCCATGGGTCTGGAACTGAACCTGAATATCACTAAGTTCCTTGACTAACTTAGTTCCTATCACTAAGTTCCTTGATAAGAAGTCATGGACTTAGGGTGGCTGGTTCATGGTTTCAGCACCCACAAGCTCATCGTTAGACTTGGTATTCCAATGCTGGCGGTGTGGCAAAGGAGATTGACAATGTCCTCGTTGATGGTCGCTGGAGGATGATCCAGATCTGCAGGGTCTACCGGAGTGCTCAGTTCCTCAATACTGACCACCGGCTTGTTATAACAACTCTGAAGTTGCACCTTAAATCCAGGAGAATGGTACCATCCCAGCCTAGGCTGGATGTTGGCAAGCTCAAGGATGAGAGGGCAGCTGAGGAGTTTGCAAACAAGCTGAGTGGAGATTTGGGGGGTCTGGGTGCTTTGGGAGGTCCTGAAGAGTTGTGGAGTGCCTTCAAGACCACCGTCCTTGATGTTGCCGATGGATGTCTTGGAACTCACCACAGGGCAAAGAAGAATTTTGTCTCTCAAGGGACACTGGATAGCATTGTCCAGAGTCACAGGGCTAGGCTGAATGGCAGAGCTGAGCTGTTCAGGGAGCTGAGGAGTAAAACTGTACGTGCACTAAGGGTAGACAAGGAGGCCTATGTGTGAGGAATCTGTGAGGGGGTAGAGCATCACCTGTGGTCAAGTGATTCTTGTTCTGCTTCCATGGGAATTCGCACATTGTGTTCATCCAAGCCCGTCCCTCGGTGTACTGCAGTGAGAGCAGAAGGTGGGAGGCTCTTGACAGGGGAGACCGAAGTGAAGGCCCGCTGGGCCGGTTACTTTGAATGGTTGTACCAGGCTGATCCCCCAGCTGTCGAGTTGGATGTCAGGGGTGTTACAATCCATGTTGCTGACCCTCCAATCAACTGTGGTCCACCTTCGCTTGTGGAAACACAGGCTGCGGTGAACCAGTTGAAACGGGGCAAAGCTCCAGGGATCTGTAGCATCCATGCTGAACTTCTCAAGGCTGGTGGAGATGCTGCACTCATGTCATTGCAAGCAGTTCTGTGCTCTGCCTGGAACACAGGCATCATCCCAACTGACTGGAAGAGGGGCCTTGTTGTCCCTCTCTGGAAAGGGAATGGTGATCGCCAAGACTGCAACAACTACCGAGGGGTGACGCTTCTCTCAGTGCCGGCCAAGGTCTTTGCTCGGACAATTCTTGATAGGGTTCGCCATCATCTGCTTGAGCACCAGCATCTAGAGCAGTCAGGCTTTACACCAAAGAGATCAAGGATTGACCGCATCCTGCTCTTCGGGTCCTCACCGAATGCAGACGAGAGTTTCGGCAGGGGCTGCTTGCAGCCTATGTTGATCTCTGTAAAGCGTTTGATTCAGTGAATCGGGATGTCCTCTGGAGGATTATTAGTCTTCGTGGGGTGCCACCAAAACTGATCGATCTGATGTCTGAACTCCACTGTGGTACTGAGAGTGCTGTGAGATGTGGTGGTACCATCTCTGACTTATTTCCAGTTGTGACTGGAGTTCGTCAGCGGTGTGTACTTGCCCCCACACTTTTCAGCACTTGTACAGCCTGGATTCTAGGGATGATGATGGAGAGATCAAGCTGGGGTGCATCGTTTGCGAATGTCAAGATCTCTGACCTTGATTTCGCTGATGATGCATTCATCTTTGCGGAGACTTTAGATATCCTTTTGGGGGCCCCCGAGGTGCTGAATGAGGAGTTGGAGCCACTGGGATTACTA
The DNA here is from genome assembly GCF_056783735.1 of Eptatretus burgeri. Classification (NCBI taxonomy): domain Eukaryota; kingdom Metazoa; phylum Chordata; class Myxini; order Myxiniformes; family Myxinidae; genus Eptatretus; species Eptatretus burgeri. The sequence goes on from NC_140963.1 coordinate 106,837,435, forward strand.
TTTTCCTGGGTCAAAACTAAGATCCAGGCTTTCAATGACATCTTGGTTGCTGTTGTGCTGTCTGTGCCTGTTTGTGGTGAGGATGTTGAGGTCATGGAGAGATTCACTTACCTCGGCAGTGATATTCATGTCTCTGCCGGCTGTGAGTCAGAGGTCAAAAGACGTCTGGGTCGAGCCTGGGGAGTCATGGATTCACTGGATAATGGGGTGTGGCGCTGCCGGTACCTGTGCGGGAGGACGAAAGTCCGAGTCTTCAGGTCCTTGGTGCATCCAGTCTAGTTCTATGGATGTGAGACTTGAACTCTGACCAAGGATCTGAGATGGAGACTTAATTCCTTTGGTACCAGGTGTCTTAGGAGAATCCTTGGCTATCGCTGGTCGGACTTTGTGTCCAACGAGCGGTTGATGAGAGAGACTCAAATGAGATTTGTTACCTGCATAGTCCGTGAGCGTCAGCTGCGGTTGTTGGGACATGTGACTCGCTTTCCTGACACTGATCCTGCTCACCAGATTGTCTCAGCGAGGGAGTCTCGTGAGTGGAGGAGGCCAATGGGCCGACCACGTGCCTCGTGGTTGCAGCAGGTTGATCAGCATCTCAAGGAGATTGGGATGGGCCAGGCATCTGCCTGGGGGATGGCCAGACAGAGGCCCCTGGAGTACCGGCGGAAAGTGGATGCAGCGACGCGCTGCTCTGGCGCATGCTCCCATACCTGACCTGACCTGACCTGACTTTCTTATGTAGTTTCACAAATACGTTGTCACGTTATTAATACCACTTCTCGACATTCATCATCACAACTTACACTTCCATCGTTTTAAAAACCATACCTTTAATTCTCTGGGGTTTTCAGAATTTACAAAATTGATAAAGACGCCAGAATACATCACTAAGTACCAAATCAGTACAGCGCAAAATCGCCAAAAGAACAACTGTACTTTGCTTCACACAAAGAAATGTACTGTGCTGGAGGTTGCCAAAGAGGCATTGTAAAAGTATTACCTTAGAAATGAAATTCGATGTTATTCTTCGAATGGATGCTGGCAAATGTGCCCTTGATGTTGCTGGGTTATTAAGTTCTTCTCCGATCGATAAAGATGTGCACATTAATTTGAGGAAGAAAACGTACCTTCCAAATGTGACCGCTTCAGGAAGAGGTCTATTTTTATTTAAATATTTCTGGTAATTTTGTTTTTTTTTGTAATACGTATGTAAACTTGAATATAACTGTCAATCAAAAAAGGGTATCATCATGGGTAAAAAGTGAAATATAAAACCTAAAGTGATGATGTTAGGAATGCATCACCACCATCACTCACCCCCACCCCGTACCCCCCCCCCACTCCTCCATTCCATTGAGAAAAACTGATTTGGTTTTTGTCGCTTCGATATTTTTTTTTCAGGAACGCATCCCTAATGTAAATTGCGTCTTGCAGTAGATATAGTGCATATATAGATATATAGAGATGTATGAAAAAGAAAGGAGCACTCAAATCTCTCAACTGTGAATGGAGAGAATAACCAATTAGCTCTCACCTAATCAATTAAACCCAGGTGGCTAGGATTTTATAAATAAATTGACGAGTCCCATGCTCTTCGAGCATAAAGCAACCAAGAAAGGCGACGATGGTAAGCCCTTTGCTGTTTCAAACCCTTTCCAGAGTTCCTCCACAGCTGCAAAGACATTCACAGATAGTACACATGAGAATCACAATGCCACACACCCCCTCTGCTGCCGGACCGGTTTCATCACTTGGCGAATCATCAGCGACAGCACAGATAGAAACATGCACCACTGTCTTTACATAGCTGTGGAGAAACTCTGGGAAGGGTCTGAAACAGCAAGGGGCTTACCTTGCGTAGCCTTTCATGGTTGCTTTATGCAGCTTCCTCGGCTCGAAGAGCATGGGAGGAGTCCAATATATATATATATATATATATATATATATATATATATATATATATATATATATATATATATATATATATATATATATATATATATATATATATATATATATATATATATATTGTTGTGGTTACCAAATTCGCAAACCACCATTCAGGTCCCTTAGGTGAGATATCTCGGTAAGTACATGTGTAGTTAGGCCCAAACCCGTTGTCTAGTGGGAATACATGTCATTTATGCGTGCTGCGACTCTTCAGGATAGCCGTTTTTCTTTTACTATCTTTAATTTGGACCAACCGCCATTGTTACCACCACCAGTCACAACATCAACCACCAACCACAACGCCGCTTCACCACAACCGCCACGACCTTCACGTCACACCTCGCAACCGTCGCATCGCCACCGTTCTTGCGCCGCTTGTGGGTACCGGTGTTGGACTCGTGCAGGGCGCGCGCCGAACAGCGTGTACAAAATCACGGATTTTGTGCTTCAAAAACGGATCAAAAACGACACACGCCCACTTTTTGCCGTCCAATCGGTGAGCGAGGGGCGGGTGGCCCCGCCCCAGGGCGTTGGAGGGCGATCGATATATGCAAATTTATGGATCAAAAAGCATTCACGCCCACTTTTTCTCGGGCCAATGGGGAGCGAGGTGAAAGGTCGAAGGGAGGGGGTCAAAGATGAGAGGGCGAAGCCACGGGGCTGATATAAGCGACCGTGTTCGTCAGTCCAGTGAGTAGTAGAGTCGAGAAAAAAACAGAGTCAAGACTTCGCGGGCGGTGGAGTTGGCAAGAAGGAGCTGGTCGTCGTCGTGTGCGTTGGAGTCGGAGCGGAGGGGACGGAGCTGTGGAGAGGCGGCGAGGGCAGACGAGGGGGTGCTCGCGTCGTGCAGGGAGCTGCACCCCAGGGAGGCCGACAGCGCGAGGTGGAGACGCTCGTCGCGGGACAATAAAAATCCTCTTTTCCCCGAGCATCAGCAACCCCCTCCTGTTTCCCCCCGCGCTGAGATAGTGCGACCAAGGGGGCCCCTTTCCCACCCCCTACCAGACACTGTCCGCGAGGCCCGCGGAGTTGAGGCACCATCGCCGCTCCGCGTCTCATCACCAGACGGGTAGGCCCGACCCGGTCTCGGCCTCAGGCCCGCCTCATCTTTGAGGGTATTCTTTTCCTTGGTTTTGGGTATGTGTTGTCGGCGCCGTCTGTGAAGTAAAATTGTATAAGTGTTGCCGTGTGCTCGCGTAATCGGTAGTAGATCTGCATTGTCGCATTTGCTTTTTGTGTAAATTACATTGTGTTTTTCTTTTCTGTGTGCTTTTGGTGGAATTGAATATGTGTGCTTTCCGTTCATCGCGAATAAATGTGCTTTGTGTTGAACTGTTTCCCGCTTCGCTTCGTCATTTCTTTCATTGAATCCTCATCTTGCTTCACGTAAAGGGTTGGTCATGGGCTGAATACGCCCGATAATTAATCGAACCGTCGAGACCGACGATAACACCGCTCGGTTATCCCGATAGTACGGAACGGGTCGCTTAAGTGGCCCGTGTCCGAAGTCGACCTGCGGCGAGGTGCGATCGCCCGGTCTACCCTCCGTGTGGGTACTTAGGTAGGTCGAATTTGGCGAGCAACCCTATCCCACGCGGGGGCCGATTGGCTCGATCGCGGTGAGACCGAAAGGTCCACCCGTGACTGGTTCCCGGCGTTAGTCCGAGAGGGTCACGACTGGATTGTCCGTCCGGTGGGCGACGTGCCGCGATTCGAGTTACGTGGCCGTCAGCACGCCGGCGGGCGCGAATCCGTAACACTGGTGTCAGGAGTGGGATACAAATTCATCGCCCTCCTCGCGGCACTGGTATCGGAGAACAGGAAAACGGGCTCTCCTGTCTCCGGCTAAATTCACGGGAATCGGTCCAGGGGTGAGAGAAGCGACCCCCGATTCCCTCCAAATTACGAGCGAGCGAAATTAACCCTTTAAGAGAAGCAAGATGGCGTCTCAAGGCGAGCGGGAGCCGGGGGTATTAGAAATGGATGTAGAATGTGTAGAATCCATGGTCCAGGATGGAATCCCCGAGCAGGAAATGTTGATTGTGCAGGAACACGGACTCGCCCAACTGAACCCAGAGCCCGAAATGGGTGCGGCAGCGGCCGCAGTGTATGACACCTCCCCCCCCCTCTCCACCAAAACCCTTCCCCAACCCTTGCCGAAACGGCTCAGCTGAGTGCATCCGACATGGCCCAGCTATGCGCCATGCTGGCGGCAATGACAGCAAGGATGGATGCAAATACAAACGAAATGAAAGGCATGAACGAAAAGATGAATGCGGAAATGATCGAAAAGATGGATACAAACACAAATGAAATGAAAAACGAAATGAAAGGCATGAACGAAAAGATGGATACAAACACAAATGAAATGAAAAACGAAATGAACAAGCAAATAAAAGGAATGGAAGCAAACATGAAGGAAGAAATGAAAGAGCTACGGGGTGAGACGCAGAACATGGGCCGATGCCTGCAGGCGGGCATGAAGGCCGTGACCAGGGAGCTGGGAATGGCGACTCCACGTGTGGAAGCAAACGAGCTGGAAGGGGGTGCAACGGCTGACAGGCCCGCGGTGGAGGCGGGTAAAAAAAGAATTCGGGGGGCGTGTTGGGCGAGGGTCGTGACAGAGGAATCGACGGTGACCAAGAGGGAAAAATTAAATGGGGAGACCAAAACGTGTGAGACGAGACACGAGGTGACGACAACGGAAATAATAGTGGAGACAAGGGAGGTAAAGGGTGAAGAGTTGGCAGTGACGGCAGCCGGGAAGGGAACGATAGAGGAGAGACTGCACGGTGAGGACGGGGTAAGTGACGCACACACACACACGGAGGTAGTGGAGGACAATGGGGGTGAGCTCGCGGACCGTGCAGAGACCCAGTGCGAGCACCTGGATGGCCTGCTCCAGGAACGAGGGGAGGGAGTATGCCCCCTTGAGGCGAGTCACGACCAGGTGAGTTCGGTCGTGCTTTGCGAGGTCGAGGGGAGGAGTGCTGTGGACGGGTGCACGGAGAGCTTGGGGGGTATAGAGGCCCCGGAGACCCTTGTGGGGACACGAATCCCCAGTGTAATTGTCCCTGTGTGTGTGGTGCAAGGTGTGAGTGCGTCCCCGTGTGTGGAAGCGACCCCGTGTGTGAGTGGTGTGGTGGCGATGGTGCCGGAGTGCGTGCTTCCCAGCACGCCGGGTGTGGATGAGGCACCGCGGGTGAGTGCCCCCGCGTGTGTGAGTGAGGCACGGAGTGTGGATGAGGCACCGCGGTTGAGTGCCCCCGCGTGTGTGGATGAGGCACGGAGTGCGAGTGAGGCACCGCGGGTGAGTGCCCCGCACGCGTGAGTGAACGGCCGTGTGCAAGGTCGCTGTGTGCAAGGGAGACCGTGTGTGTGAGAGAGCGGTATGTGAGGGAGATGTCGGTTGGCATGCGGGAGCACGCAGCCGCGTCTCCCGGTGTGAGTTTAATGGTGTGGACTGTGTGCGTCGTAACACGCAGGTGTGCGTGGGTGGAATGGAGGCGACGACGGCGACATGAGAAGAACGAAAGCCGAGTAGCGGCTGTAGTTGTTTCGGGGACCGTGCCGGGTTCACCCAGCAGTGAGCACGCGGTCCGTGCTGTGCAACGCGCGAGACCACCACGTGCTCGCTTGCGAGAGTGAAGTCCCGGTCCGGAAACGCACGCGGTGGATTTGCCGATCCCGCGGACGGACAAAGTTTAGGCAGGATAACGGATTTGGACCGGACGGGTTCTCCACGCGATCGTGTGTGTTAAGCTCCAACGGGCAAAGCACATGTGTTCGCGTGGGGAACCCCTCGAGACGTGGGGCTTGTGTTTTTTTTATGCGCACGGTGACGCCATGGCTGCACGTGGGGTTGGAATCCGGCAGGAGGGGTATCTCTGCCGGATGGTACCGTCCAAGGAGGGACGAGGAACACGTGCAGCTGCATGACGTCACGGGCAGGTGCAAAGTGCGCGAGCTCTGAGTTGCCGCGCAGGTGCTGCGCATGGGAAAAAAAAAACAGTAAGCCTCACTTTCGGGTGCAAAGGATTCCTGGGCAAGGGGTGGAAGACCCCCTTACCCTGAGCACAGGATGGAAACTAGTTAGGGGGAAGGGTTAGCTTAGTTAGACCGGCTCCATGGGGCAGGGGTAAGTCCTCATGGGGCCCATGGAATGGATTAGTTAGAGGGATTGTAGCGAGATTTAGGTTGGGAAATTAATTTTTGGGACATTTGAAGACAGTGACAGACTTGTGGATGTGTAGAGGGGACGTAGTTTAGCTACGTAGTGTTAAAAGGAACGTGCTATAGTTTAAGGGATGACGTGGGAGCACGAGTTAGTGAGGGGATGTAGTTAGAAGAATGGCAGAGTTCAGCGGTGTGTGTGTTGAAGAGTTGGTGAATTGTATGGCATGTGCTTGGTGAGTGAGTGAGGCCAGCGGGTCTGTGTGTGTGGAGTGAATGGGGAATGCATGGTGCGATGAGTGATTGGGGGGAGGAGTGACTCCCGCCCAAGGGACCCCGGGGTCAGAGTAAAGTGAGTTAGCTGGGTTAGTCAAATTGAAAAATGGAGGTTGTTTTGTTGTTGGTGTGAATGTAGGCTCGAAACCCGTTTGGAGGGGTGCAGGAGCCCTGTTGACGGGCTTGGGAGCGTGGCTGCGAAAGGTGAGTATCGCTGAGTGGGTACCCCGGGCACCAGGCGAGTCGGCCGCGGTAGGCCATGGGCCCATGGGGGGCCGGGATAGAGTAGTGGGCACGGGTGCGCCTGCTTGGTGCGGGGGCCCGGGGCGCCATTAGCCGCGTGGGCAGTGTTGTGGGCACAGGTGACCCTCGGAAAGGGGCCCGGGAGGCCGGCCTGCCACGTGTGCGTTTCAGGGGAGGTGCCATGGGAGGCACTCCCCGGTGTTAGGGAGCTGGTAGGCTCAGAGGCAGTGTAGTGCCCGGGGGTGCCATAGCGGGAGATTCGGCAGAGGGTCGTGCCTGCCAAAGGGAGCCACGTGTCCCAGCCAGGAGACCGTGTGAGGGCACGGAGAGAAAATTGGGGGGGCGAGGCCCGAAATTGTGAGGACACCAACACAGGCGACGGGAATCTGGGTTGTTAGAACCAATAGTTTAAGCGAGAGGCGCTTGTTGAAAGCCCCGGGGTAGTTTAACAGTTAAATGGTTAGGGTAGATTAGGAGATGTACCCCTCCGCATCATCCATCCCCTCGCTCTCGTTGTGGGCCGCTGGACCCACTTTGGGTTAGATCGCCGAACTCTGGGGAGGCCATTCTGAGGCTTCGTTGGGCCTCGACACAGGACGTTAGCTCTCCCTTATTCCCCTCCGGGAAGGGAACGTAGGGGTTGGGAGTAGGCTAGGTGACAGGATAGGTTAGCCGAACAAGGACGATAAAGGGGGTTAGGGGACGATTTATAGTGGGGAAGTAAAAAAAAATAAATAAATAAATAAGTGGGGGCTAAATTGGGGTTTGACAAATTAAGGGAGTGGGTATGTACAGTGACAGGCAAAGGCGATAGGTGGGAGGGAGACAGGTAGGTAGGTCCGAGCCCGCCTTCCAAGTGGCCAGCACCACCACACTCCCTCCACCAACCTCCACTGAACGGCAAAGGCTGGCCGGCTTCATCTGCCGGCTGGCTGTTTTTCTTCAAGGCGGAGGCCGGCCAACTTCATCGGCAGCTGTTGTGCTACAAGGCCTGTGCCGGCCAGTTCATCTGCTGGCTGTTTTTCTTCAAGGCCTGTGCCGGCCAGTTCATCTGCGGGCTGTGTTTGCCTGCAGCGGCCTTCTTCTGCGGGCTGTGATTGCCTGCTCACCTTTGCCATGCCATGCCCACTGCCCACGTTCACCAGCCCCGTTCAATTTTTGCTTTGCCCCCCCCCCCTGTTCATTTCCATGTGCGCCATGATCCGCAAGGCAACAGTTTGCAAGCTGCGAGAATGCCCTGTTGGCAGCTACAACACGGGCCTGCAGTGGCGGCCCGTGCACCGTGTTTGTGTTCACCCATCCATTCGTTGTGCTCATTGCGTGTGCCACTTGAGCTGGCACGGAGACTGCGTTGTGCAGCCCATGCACCGTTGTGGTTCACTGCGTTCAGTTCAAAAGGGAAGGCCTTGGACTGCGTGTGAGCAGCCAGCCACGTTCCCTGTCACCTGCATTGTTTGAGCCAGAGACTGCATGCGAGCAGCCTGGCTCCCTGCTAACTGCTTTCTTTTTGCAGAGTTCAATGATCCTGGGCCATGGTTTAGTGTAAAATTTGTAAGTTAAGGTTAAGATGTACTGTAAATATGAGTGCGCCCCCGGCATGTTTGTCTTAGCGCCGGCAATTTTATTTAAGTCGTCCGTGTGAGTGAGTTTGTTTAGGTAGTTACGCAGCCCTCAGGTTATTTATATTGGGGACACGAATACCATGAATGTCGCACTCAGGGATCCGTAGGTAAAATGTACTAGGGGAAAACTACACATGATGGCACACGAAAATTTGACGACTCGGGACGAGTCTGTAAAAAGGGGAGGGGGTAGTGTTGTGGTTACCAAATTCGCAAACCACCATTCAGGTCCCTTAGGTGAGATATCTCGGTAAGTACATGTGTAGTTAGGCCCAAACCCGTTGTCTAGTGGGAATACATGTCATTTATGCGTGCTGCGACTCTTCAGGATAGCCGTTTTTCTTTTACTATCTTTAATTTGGACCAACCGCCATTGTTACCACCACCAGTCACAACATCAACCACCAACCACAACGCCGCTTCACCACAACCGCCACGACCTTCACGTCACACCTCGCAACCGTCGCATCGCCACCGTTCTTGCTCCGCTTGTGGGTACCGGTGTTGGACTCGTGCAGGGCGCGCGCCGAACAGCGTGTACAAAATCACGGATTTTGTGCTTCAAAAACGGATCAAAAACGACACACGCCCACTTTTTGCCATCCAAACGGTGAGCGAGGGGCGAATTGGCCCCGCCCCCAGGGCGTTGGAGGGCGATCGATATATGCAAATTTATCGATCAAAAAGCATTCACGCCCACTTTTTCTCGGGCCAATGGGGAGCGAGGTGAAAGGTCGAAGGGAGGGGGTCAAAGATGAGAGGGCGAAGCCACGGGGCTGATATAAGCGACCGTGTTCGTCAGTCCAGTGAGTAGTAGAGTCGAGAAAAAAACAGAGAGTCAAGACTTCGCGGGCGGTGGAGTTGGCAAGAAGGAGCTGGTCGTCGTCGTGTGCGTTGGAGTCGGAGCGGAGGGAACGGAGCTGTGGAGAGGCGGCGAGGGCAGACGAGGGGGTGCTCGCGTCGTGCAGGGAGCTGCACCCCAGGGAGGCCGACAGCGCGACCCGGCCGAGGTGGAGACGCTCGTCGCGGGACAATAAAAATCCTCTATACCCCGAGCATCAGCAACCCCCTCCTGTTTCCCCCCGCGCTGAGATAGTGTGACCAAGGGGGCCCCTTTCCCACCCCCTACCAGACACTGTCCGCGAGGCCCGCGGAGTTGAGGCACCATCGCCGCTCCGCGTCTCATCACCAGACGGGTAGGCCCGACCCGGTCTCGGCCTCAGGCCCGCCTCATCTTTGAGGGTATTCTTTTCCTTGGTTTTGGGTATGTGTTGTCGGCGCCGTCTGTGAAGTAAAATTGTATAAGTGTTGCCGTGTGCTCGCGTAATCGGTAGTTGATCTGCATTGTCGCATTTGCTTTTTGTGTAAATTGCATTGTGTTTTTCTTTTCTGTGTGCTTTTGGTGGAATTGAATATGTGTGCTTTCCGTTCATCGCGAATAAATGTGCTTTGTGTTGAACTGTTTCCCGCTTCGCTTCGTCATTTCTTTCATTGAATCCTCATCTTGCTTCACGTAAAGGGTTGGTAGTGGGCTGAATACGCCCGATAATTAATCGAACCGTCGAGGCCGACGATAACACCGCTCGGTTATCCCGATAGTACGGAACGGGTCGCTTAAGTGGCCCGTGTCCGAAGTCGACCTGCGGCGAGGTGCGATCGCCCGGTCTACCCTCCGTGTGGGTACTTAGGTAGGTCGAATTTGGCGAGCAACCCTATCCCACGCGGGGGCCGATTGGCTCGATCGCGGTGAGACCGAAAGGTCCACCCGTGACTGGTTCCCGGCGTTAGTCCGAGAGGGTCACGACTGGATTGTCCGTCCGGTGGGCGACGTGCCGCGATTCGAGTTACGTGGCCGTCAGCACGCCGGCGGGCGCGAATCCGTAACAATATATATATATATATATATATATATATATATATATATATATATATATATATATATATATATATATATATATATATATATATATATATATATATATATACTTATATTCACCTGATGTTGCCTTATAGTCTTGTCCTATATAATCAGACTTTTTCCACCTTTATTTACACACAACTGTAAATAAATATTTACATATAATTGTAAACTGTAAAATTACACTTGTAATACCCTCCCCCACCTGGAGATGGCACTACATGACACATTTACATCAAGAATTTGCATCCAACCCCCCCCCCCCTCCTATCCCCATGTTCACAGGCAAAGATAAATTCACCCCTTCACATTAATTGGGCTCATGCTGACCCTATATAGCAAGTCTGGATGTAATCATCTCAGAACTGTAGAAGGAGTAGCATGACTAACACACAAACATCAGTCCATTAATGATAGGAAGGATTAAAAAAAATGGAGTGTCCATGTCATGTCAACAGTCAATAGCTGCACTTTGTGATAAGCTGTACATACACGAGTGTGTCCATGTTATCCCATGTCCATGTCATGTCAATAGGTGCACTTAGTGATATACTGTATAGTGTATATACACGAGTGTGTTTGTTCCTTTTACATTTCCAAGAAATTGTTTTCACACGAAAAAGGTCAACATCACAACAAAAACTTTCAATTATTATTAATCGAATTGATGTAAAAACATGAAATAATGACACTTTTGGCAATCAAGCATCACAAGTCAGGAGTCCTCCTCAAACCGGGAGAGGGCCAGAGCTTGGCTTGCACCTCTGCAATGCTTCTGAGATAGAACCCATTGCATTTAGATACTTAAACTTTGTACGAGCAGAGGTACCCGCACCTTGTGTGGAAGGAATTTAGAGTTCATAGATACAAGAAGATGATTTGTAATACTGCCCACCAACCGGGTGGTGCTATACAATACACATATACATATAGAAAATTGGGGTCTTCCCCACACCCTGAACAACCCCCTACCCTGTAGCTTTGAAAATGTTATCTTGCATCTCCATTTGCCAAGAGAATTCCAACGATATGCAATATGATGGCTTCACGACCGGTCACACCGATTCTATCGACAGACAAACAGACAGAAAATACAACTTTATATATTTATCGATACTGATAAAAGGGCAAACATTTGTCTCTGTCTCTCTGTTCAATGCATGGCCACATATTTTAAGTTACAAGCTCCAAACTCGGGGTACAAATACAACTTTGTGTGGGGGGTAACATAGGCTATGTGGCCGTGGCCTCACGCGGAGGTGTGGGGGGGGGGCGTATTCTCAATGTAAATATGTACCATGTAGTGTCACCTGGTGGTGGTGGCAGAGGGTATTACAATTTTCTTTTTTGCCTGGGCAATGCTGAAGTTAAAGCACTCATCACATGGGTAAATTTGTCCCCATTCCCTTCTTCCCCCCTGTAATGTCGTGATGTACAAACGATCAGACCGACCACGATGCATTCAACTTCACGAAGCTTTTATTGAGAACGCTCAACTCCATTCTGGTCCCATGTGTCGCGCATGCGCTAACAATCGGTAGCAGCAGCAGCAGCGTGCCATGTCCGGGTGAGCGGGGATGTCCCCGAGTGGGATCATGTGAACCCCCGGAGGTGGAGGGGGAAATGCAGCATGGATAAGGAGATGGCTTGATCCATGAGTTGTGGTTCTTTCCTTGGCTGAAGATGGGTGCTAAGAGACCAGGGGAGGCTCCGTTCAGTCTTTGAGACTTGCGAGTGTAGATAATGACCGGTGGTGGCGCACACATGCACATGAATTGTGATTACACATGCATAATTTACTTATACACTCACACACACACACACACACACACACACACACACACACACACACACACACACACACACACACACACACACACACACACACACCGAGACCTTGAGACCTGGGAGGGCTCCATTCCACCTTCTGAAACCCACATGTGGAGATAACAGCTGACACACATACACACTAATTTGCTCACAATATTTACAAAAGAGGATTTAAACAACTAAATTAACCATAGGCATGTTATTCTTAATACTTTATGACCAATAATGTTGGAAATTAATTCACCGAATTTATTAGCCCATAAGTGCTTTTTTGGGGGGGGGAATCTTTCCAAATTAATAATGTTTCATCGAATAGACATCAGGTTTAAATTGCGTTATTGAAATTTCCGCTCACTCATAAATTTTCCTTGGATTTGTTTTCCATACCATCAACTTTTATTTCAGAGAATTTATGGCAGAGGTTTGCTCAACAAACATATCACACGTACCGAGGGCCCAATGAACTTTGCAATCCATTTTGTCCCCCCATGAGGAAAACAGCTGGGTCTGAGCACAAGCTAAGCTGTCAGCACATCTGGCCCATTTTGCATTCACCAAAGTTCACCAACGGCACAATGACAAACTGGCTACACAGGGGACAGAGAAATATACACCAAGCTCATTAAACAGCACAAGGAGAGGCTTAGCCAGAATAGGGCAGCACCAAAAACCGACTTATCCTTCTTGCTCCTCCGTGTAACAGAGACATTTAAAACATTACCAACAGTCAATGTTTATAAAATTACATTCCACAGCATAAACCACACTGCAGGTGATTCCTTACTTTCATTTTCTTTTCGCTCACATTTGCACTGACTGGCTGTATTTATGATATGCAAGGGAATGCTTCTTCGGATCATTAATTGGATACTTACGGAGCAGTAATGTCAGCCATGAATTCGCTGAACGTATTAGCCCGTGAGCACACAGAAGGTTACGTTACATGTGTACGGGTTAAAACCACAACTGATCCAAGTGGGAAATGGAAACGTGCCAGGATAAATCCTAGTATGACCGACTATCTGCAAAATATACCATTTCGCAAATATCCTGACCGACGGATCAACAAAATGTACCATGATCTTGACAGTGACAGTGTTGGTGAAGCAGTTCCTTAAGCAAAGTTTATACTGGGTGGTTTTTGCTGCAGTCAGTCAGGACAGAAATTTGTAGAAAAATTTTCAGGGTGCTGGTGATAACACCTCCTCTTCGCAAAAGACAAGAGGGATCTTTAACACCCACCAACGACCAATGTGGGCAGACGAGACACCCGGCTTAACATCCATCCAAAGCATGAGACAAACATTGATGCCTCACCCTGCCTTCAAAACACCAAGATGACAGTTTATAGGTGGTTCAAGATTCGAACCCTGGCTAGGCAGCACAGAGGTGAGAGTGCAAAACCTCTAGGCCCTCGGTGTCCAATAGGATATTGATGCTCCCCAAACTTTTGGCAATCAGATCAGCGTATTCACCACATGTTTTGCTTCATACAATTATTGGTGTTTCGGGTTCTCTTTAAGTGTTTAAGAACATGGTCAATTTGAAAAATTGTATGGGAGGGGGGAAGGGAGGTTAAGTGGCCACCTTTCAAAGCATTCAATTTGAAGATTAAGAAAACGTTATCGATTTGAATTGGAGCACTACAATGTCAAGTCAGCTCAGGAATGGGAGCATGCGCCGGAGCAGCGCATCGCTGCGTCCACCCGTCTGGCCATCCCCCAAGCAAACGCCTGGCCTATCCCTATTGCCTTGAGATGCCGATCAACCTGCTGCAACCACGAGGCACGTGGTCCACCCGCTGGACTCCTCCACCCACAAGGCTCCCTCGTTGAGAGAATCCGGTGAGCAGGATCAGCATCAGGAAAACGAGCCACATATCCATACAGCCGCAGCTGCTGCTCACGGACTATGGAGTTTAACAAATCTCATCCGAGTCTCTTACAGCAAATGCTTGTTGGACACAAAAGTCTGACCAGCGATGGCAAAGGATTCTCTGAAGATACCTGGTATCGAAGAAGTTAAGACTCCATCTCAGATCCTTGGTCAAAGTCCAAGTCTCACATCCATAAAGCAAGACTGGAAGCACCAAGGACTTAAAGACTTGGCCTTTCATCCTCCTGCATTGGTACTGAGAGTGCCACGTCCCATGATCCAGTGAATCCATGACTCCCCAGGCCCGATCCAGATGACTATTGACTTCTGGCTCACAACATGGGAAGACATGAATATCATTGTCAAGGAAGGTGAATCTCTATGACTGCAACATCCTCACCACAAACAGAAATAGATAAGATAGGAGCATCCAAGATGTCATCAGTGAAAGCCAGGATCTTAGTTTTTCCCCAAGAAACCCATAATCCCAGCAGCTCCGACTCCTCGTTCAGTGCCTGGAGGCCCCCATAAGAATATCGAGCATCTATGCAAAGAAGACTGCATCATCTACAAAATCAAAGTCAGAGATCTTGACATTCCCAAACGATGCACCGCAGCTTGATCTCTCAGACATCCTCCTGAGAATCCAGTCCATACAAACATTGAAAAGTGTGGGGGGCCAGTACAAACCCCTGAAACAGCTCCAGTCATGACTGGAAAGTCAGACATGAAACCACCACACCTCACAGCACTCTCAGTACCCGAGTATAGCTAAGAGATCAAATTGATGAGTTTTCGTAGCACCCCCCGAAGACCAAGAATCCTTCAGAGGGCATCCTCATTCACTGAATCAAATGCTTTGCAGACATCAACATGGGCCTCAAGGAGCCCATGTTGAAATTCGCCTGTATTTAGTGAGAACATGAAGAGCAAGGATACGGTCAGTCATTGACCTCTTTGTTGTAAAGCCTAACTGGTCTGGGCGCTGGTGCTCAAGCAAAACAACCCTATCAGGAATTATCAAAGGAAAAACCTTGCCCAGCACTGAGAGCAGCATCACCCCTTGGAGGTTGCTGCAGTCCTGGTGATCACTCTTCCCTTTCCAGAGAGGAACAACAAGGCCCCTCTTACAGTCATTTGGGATGATGCCTGTATTCCAGGCAGAGCAGAGAACTGCATGCAATGACATGAGTACAGCATTTCCATCAGCCTTGAGAAGTTCAGGATGGATGCCACAGTTCCCAGCAGCTTTACCTCGTTTCATCTGGTCCGTCACAGCCTGTGTTTCCACAAATAAAGGCAGTTCACAGTTAAATGAAGTCAGAAATAGGGATAGTGACACTCTTGACATCCAACTCAACATCGGTGGGTCAGCCTGGTGCAGCTGCTCAAAGTAATCAGCCCAGCGGGCCTTCACTTTAGACTCCTCAGTCAAGAGCTCACCAACCTCTGCTCTAACTGCAGTGAACCGAGGGACAGGCTTCAAGGAATGCAATTCATGAATTCCTCTGCAAGCGGGGTGAGAATCATCTGACCACAGGTGATGCCCTACCCCTTCACAGATTCCTCGCACATATGCCTCCTTGTCTGTCCTTAGTGAATGTTCGGGTTTATGCCTTAGCTCTTTAAAGAGCTCAGCTTTGCCATCAAGCCTGGCCCTGCAACTCTGGCCAATGGCATCCTGTGTCCCTTGGGGGACATAGTTCTTCTTCTCCTTACGGTGGGTTCCAAAACAACCACTTGCAACATCAAAGATAGTAGTCTTTAAGGCACTCCACGACTTCAGGATCCTCTGGAACACTTAGACCCCCAAAATTCCCACTCAGGCTGTTTGCAAACTCCTCAGCTACCCTCTCATCCTTGAGCTTACCAACATCCAGCCTCGGCTGGGATGGTACAATTCTCCCAGATTTGAGCTGCAACTTCAGAGTTGTTACAACAAGCAAGTGGTCGGTATTGAAGAACTGAGCACTCTGGTAGACCTTTCAGTTCTGAACCATCCCCAGTGATCATCAAGGAGCACATGGTCAATATCCTTTGCCACACCCCCAGCATTGGAATACCAAGTCCAGTGATGAGCCTGTGGGCGCTTCAACCACGAAGTAACCACTCCAAGTCCACGATTTCTTGCAAAGTCAAGGAACTTGGTGCTATTCTGGTTCACAGTTCCAGACTCATGGGGACCAATACATGCCTCATAAACATCCCCATCAGTGCCAGTCAATGAATTGAAATCCACCAATACTAGAAGAGTACCTCACCTGGGGCACTCATTAACCACAGACACGAGCACAGCATAGAATGACTCCTTCACTGTGATATCACTCACCTCAGTCAGAGCATGTATAGAGACCAGGGAAATGACACCCAAGGAGTGATGAATCCTCAGTTGCATAATACGCTTGTTGACCAGTGTTACCTTAAGTATCATGGGAATCAGCTTATTGGACACAGCTGTAGCAACTCCTTGGGCATGGTAACCATCAGAGCGACCAGACCAGTAGAAGGTGTAACCACCCGCCATGATCTCCTCACTCTTCGGTCTCTGAACCTCAGAGAGTGCTGCAACACTGATGATATTCAAATGCTGCAGCCCAGATGATAGCCGAGACAGGTGATCATCATCTCTTCGAGTGAGGACATTCAGGCACCGATCCAAAGGGACTGCCTCAGGTTAACCAAAAGAAACTGCAGTCTGGTGGACGACACCTCAGCACCACCCCGACACACCACCACAACCTGACCCAGGAAGGTTACCCCGTGCTTTTCCTCCCATTTTCAAAGAATGGGGGTCCCAAAGTCTTTGCCCCAATCCTGTCATCTGGTAAGCTGCACTGCAAAGGTTAGGGATAGTAACATATCCTGCACAGGAGGTACTCCCACAGAGTGGGTTTTCAGTTTTGTGTGTTGCAGAATGAAGTGTTTTACGGTGGCTGAAGTGAAAATCCTGCCACCAACCTCATAGAAAAAGGTAACGCAACTACAGGACATCTGCAGACACAGCTGGGCACCAGATATGGATGAGCGTTGGCTCACAAGGAGCTCCTCCACCCTTTGATGTGGGAATATGAATTACCATTAAATATAACTAAACGGTTACAGAATCCGCATTAAAAGGAAAAGTTATTTTAAAAATGTATTGGTATCCTTATAAAACTGGTTGGTATAATTATAAATCAACATGGTGAAACAGCTTAATTACCTACGGGAATGAAATGACGGTGTCTGTCACGTTTCCTACCTCCTCCTCTTCCACTTCACAGCATCGTCTCCAAACGTCTTTGGAATCATTAACAATATCTGGGAATCCTGATCGGTCCAGTCCAAAAAATATCAAATGGATTGTTACGAATTCGCGCCCGCCGGCGTGCGGACAGCCACTTTTTAGCCGAATCGCGGCCGTACGCCCACCGGACGGACAATTCAGTCGCGACTTTCCGGAACAACGCCGAAAACCAGTCACGGGTGTGCTCCAAGCGCACACCACGGCCTCGTCAATATTCTACCGGCGCGCGACAGGGTCAATCGCCGAATTGTCGATATACCTAATTATTCGCACGGGCAGCCTACCGAGAGACCGCACCTCAGCGAGGTCTGCTCGGACATGAACCGCTTAAGCGGTTCGTTCCGTTCTAGGATAACCGAGCGGGGTGTTATCACGAGGCCTCGCTGGACCCGATTCTTTTATCGGCTATTAAAAAGCCCGCTACCATTCCGAAATGCAATATGGCGTTTCAATGGGGAAAATGACACGACGAACAGGTTCACATTCAAATAAGCACATTTATTATTTCCCACACGTATACAATCAAGCAATAAATTGGTGAAACACGCATGCAGTTGATTTGTAATGAATGCGGGACGAGATCAAGACGCGAACAAGGCGAAGTGCTACAACCATCTATAATTAATCATGTACAGTCACTTAACAGTTTCTCCACTTAACGGGACACGGCGCCACAACTTCCACACAAATAAAAGCAAGGAAAAGACCCCCTTAAAGACAAGGGGGTCAGACTGGACCCCTTAGGGTCTTTATGTCCAAGGAGCTTGGTTGACCGAAGGAACTCCAAGAGGCCGCCGCAGGTTACCTCCACCCTCATGGTGACTTGCTTGGGCGTCCCTCTTGGACCCTCTCCAGCTCCTCACCGACTGCGGGGACCCCAGACTCCAGCGCGGCTACCCACAACTCCACACTCTCACACGAGACCAGACCTCCACCGAATGACTTCCACTCGCTTCTCGACGACCTCCACTCGGTTCTCCTCGACGACACACACACACTTCGCTGCGTTCAGCGCTCGCTTTTAACACCATGGCCTTCGCCCTCCCACTCGCCCCCTCCCTTTCAGCACGCATGCAAAGCTTCCAGAAGCAGGGCTTTTTGCTCACCGAATCGGGGCCTTTCTTTTGCCTTTGCCATAGCTTTCGTTTTTTCCGCACGTGTTTGTCGTTGGGGGGAGGGGTGAGGCCGTCGTCCGTTCTCCCCCGATGAATGCCAAGCTTCTTGCAACCGTGCTGAGGTGGAAATGCGGTGGTGGTGTGGTTGGCGTTATGGTGGCATGGCTGGCGTTTTGTGGTGGCCTTGTTGGTGGTGTGACTGGCGTTTGTTTTGGTCGTGAGGGTGGTGAGGCTGGCGTTCATGGTGGTAGTGAGGGTGGTGTGGTTGGGCGGTGGTGGTTAAGATGGTTGTTGTGAAGGTGGCTGTTCGTTGTCTGTGGGGATGTTGGCGGTTGACGAGAAGGTGGTTGTGGTGATCATGGTTGTTGTGGTTGGTGGCGCTTTGTGGTGGAAGTAATGGCGGTTGGTCCAAAATAACGATAGTAAAAGAAAAACGGCTAACTCAAAGATCACAGCCCGGGTGACATTAATAATTCCCATTAGACAACGGTGGGGAAATCTAACTGAACACGGACTTATCAGCATAACTGAACTAAGGACCTATATGGTGTTCTGCGAATTTCCACAGCCGTAACAATATCATTTTGTTCTCACCTCTCAATGATAAAGAAACACATTTAAAAATTCCAGGATCTGGAATCGGATTTGAATCTTCACCAAAATCTAATCAATTGGTCCTTGTTTCATGAGCAATCCACCCAGCAGGTTTGGTACAAAGCCATCGACAACCTTTTGAGATATCCTGCTAACAAACGGACACACAGGCAGTCATGAATGAAAAGTGAAAACACAACTTCCTTCCACATTCAGTGGGTGGAGATAAAAGTAGAAGTTTATTATAGATTTGAATATTAAAACGACTGGGTGCCGGTCAGATAGATCACTGATATCTGCAGGTATTGCTGTCAGGTTAATGGAAGTCATTTGTTCTCGAGTAATTTAAAAAATAGCAATTTAACCTTTGTCAACATAGAATTAGCTCAGAATAATATTGGGTGTACGGGCAACCGCCATCTGACGATTGATGTGCCAACGCAACTGTTTAATTTTAAAATTAAATAAAAAATTAAATAAAACAACAAAAAATAAAAATAAATAGAAAAAAATTGCCACATGTGGCGAGTGGTGAATGTATTTGACAACCCTGCTCTTGGCCATCCTGTTGACTTTATAAAGGAGACAAAGGGCCATGTACTCTGACATGCTACCCCTAATTTGCACAGCGATAAATAAATAAATACATACAAGTAAGAGAGAAGATATATATTTTCACAAAAACAACTCGTCTCATGGTAATTGTGTCAATGTTATATTTTATAATCATATCTATGCAAGATCAAAATTTTCAAATTTTCACCATTCCTCTCTTTTGCTTTAATTATTCAACAACAAACAAGAAGTGGAAAAGAAAACAAATGTTTGAAAAACCTTTGGAATTTCACTGCAAAACAGCGATAAGATCAAGATCACGTCGAGCTGTAAAGGGAGAAATGAGTTTCTGCCAACTTCATAATCTGAAAATTATCTCCCCGTGCTTGGGTCACAAGATGTATAAAGTCGATAGAGAAAATCCAAGCAGCCAACAGAAGATATTTCACCAAATACGGAATAATAGCAAATATTTCTCCCACGATACGGGTACTCCATGGAACGCTCTCGCATTCACGATTTTTACACCAACAGAGAACTCTGCTCGGATTAGAAAATAATAAAATAATTTTAAAGGGAGTAAACTAGAACAGGGGCATTGCTTTTAGACAGAACTCACCTTCAATTGGTTAAAACAAAGTACAAGTGAGTTAGGAAAAAGCCACTGTTTTGCTTTTTCCTAACTTTTTCCTAACTGGTGCTCACCAGATTAAAAACTTTTTTTTTGCATTTTCTTCCTTGGATCTTGTGTAGATGGGTTGGTGTGGTGTTCGTACAGGCATGGTGGGCTGATGGCCTCCACTTGCGTTGGATTTCCTTGTTTCCTTGTTTTATTTTTTTCAAAAACCCAAAGGTACAGAGAGAGAGAAAAAAAAGTCAGATGACTTTTATAGTTTTAAAAGGAGTTTTTACCCATGGCTTCGCTGACAGATTTAATCGGAAGACAACATGTTATACCTCAAACATTCTGCTCTATTCACTTTATCATTTGCCCGAGGACATCATCCATCTGCTCGGAAGTCGGCTAACATCACCTTCATCAGCCAACTTCTTCTTCTTCTTCTTCTTCTTCTTCTTCTTCTTCTTCTAAATAGCCAACTTCTTCTTCTTAATGGCCATAATTATGCCGACAGTATGTTTTTGCAGGTTTGGATGGGGGAAGCTTGGCTGAAGTTGTTCATGAACCGGCTGGCCGGGCTTGACATTCGACTAAGGTGAGTGCAGGGATTTGTAATTTGGCCAGGGTAGTGGCGATAGCTCACCGACTCTGTGCGAAGGACACCGTGGGATCTTTAACGTCCACCAGCTAATGCCAACAGACGGGACACCTAGTTTAATGATGGCACACACCCTGCCTGTGGAAGCACCAGATGAGTTTTTAGCTGGGCCAAGATTCAAACCCAGGCTAGACAGCTTAGAGGTGAGTGTGCATACCTCGAGGCCATTCTGCCTCCCATCTTTATCAACCAACCTTGTTGCTTACATATGGTGCTCAAAAAAACCTACAACGGCACTCTTCGACGTCACGATGTCAACGGATATGCCTCCACACACATTAGTACATCATTATATATACAGTACTTGCACCTAGTTTTACTTCAATCCCTGAAGACAGATTAAAAAATTAAATAATTCTGGCTGCCAAACCATGTGTCCATCCAGGTTGAAATTTAAAACACACCTTCCCCATCATTACTATATCATAATTGTGAGTTTCACTTCGATCGATGCAGTGGTTCAAGAGAAATAATTTTTTTAAGATTTTCTGTTCAATCCAATATGGCTGCCAGACCATGTGATCTATCAATTGTTTGTGAACACCCTGATATCCCCAAGGCTTGGAGAACATGTGGGTGAAGTTTCGCCTCGATCTGACAAGCCGATTCGAAGAAGATTTTTGAAGGTTTTCATGTTAAAAGTAATGGCTGCCAAACCACATGACCAGTGACATCATCAATTTTTCCCCCCTCGTTTAATTTAGCCCGAGATGACCCTCAAAATTTTTCATACTGATCGGTTAAAGCGTTCGACGTATGCAGTTATGACTTCATCAACTATATATATATATATATATATATATATATATATATATATATATATATATATATATATATATATATGCCCATATCACATGTACTTCTCATGGAGAGGACTTGACATGTGCCAAGGTTTTATTTTTATTTTTTCCAAGGAGCAGTTGCTTTTTTTCTTTTTTGTATGCACTGTCGAGGCTCATATGAGAGCTAACACACAGAACATACCATAAGGGGAGCAGGAGACAAGAGGGACAGGAGAGGGAAGGAAAAAACAGTGTGGAACAGAGACATGAGGAGATCTGTGGAAGGGAGAGGGATGGGGTGGGGGTACATGGGGTAAACAAGATGGACACTACAGGAACTTCCAGGTCCTTACACGACAGGCACTTTCAGGAAGGAAAGTAGGGAATTTGAAGGATTTGGCTTAAGGGTGGATTAGCGGGGGTAGAAAAGATCATGGTTTTGGATGGGGGAAGATAAGAGGTGGTGGTGAACAGCTTCTTTGAAGACCTGGAGGGAAGAATGGGATTGAAGAGAGTGTGGGAGAAGGCAGGAAAAAAAGAGGAATGAAAGAGTGAATGCGAACAGTGATTCTTGATTTTGGTAGTTTTACCAGAAAGGGGTTGCTGGTGGACCTGGAGCGCCCTGCATAAATATGGGTGGGGGACATATCTCAGACAGAGCAGGGGGCGGCAGGCCGGAGAGGAGACGGTAGAAGACAGAAAGACCACCGACCTGCCTACGGTGAGAGAATGAGAGACCCAAACCTTCAGCCTCATCGTGGGATATACCAATGATCCTAAATGCCTTGGTTTCCACAGCGTGAAGCCGAGAAAGGTGAGAGGCAGGAGCACCAGCCCAAAGGAGAGAGCAGTACTCCATGAGGCTGCAGACGAAAGCTATGTAAGTGGTGTGTCAGGTGTGTCAAGGAAGGAATTTGTACGATGGAGGATGCCCAGTCAACGACTGGCTTTGGAGGCCAGCTTGTAAATATGGCTTTCCCAGGAAAGATCATGGCAGATAGTGAGACCCAGAAGCTTGAATGAAAGGACTTCTTCAAGAGGATTGTCGAGAAAGTAAATCGGGGGGGGGGGGGGGGTTCCAAATGGTCCTTTCTGAGAGACATAGTGAGAGTGTGAGATTTGTTAGTATTGAAAGACATGTTCCATGTGTTGAACCAGTTTGAGATTTTATCCAGATCTGCAGTGAGAGAAGAAGCTGCTGCTTGCCGATATGATGGATGACAGATGGTGCGACAAAAGGCGGAGTCATCAGCAAAGAGATAAAGAGGATTTTCCAGTCAGAGAGTTCATTGATGAAAACCAGAAAAACAACAGGGCCCAGAACGCTGCCTTGAGGAACTCCAGCCTGGACAGGAAGAGAGGATGAGAGAATTCCATTTAGGGCCACACGTTGACTGCGACAGGAGAGGAAACCTGCGAGCCATGAGTGGAGATGCCCTTCGATACCATGGGAAGAGTATGGGGAGCAGGGCAGGGTGCCAGACCATGTCAAAAGCACACAATACAGTCGAGTATGTCGAGGGAGATGGCTCTGATTTCATGTCTGGCATTGAGGATCTCCATCCAGTGTTGGGTGAGCAGAATCAGCACATTCAGGGTAGAGTGACCGAGTCTGAATCCAAATTGATGATCGTAAATGAAGCCATTCAAGAAGAGGAAGGATTTAATGTCGGAAGCAAAGACGGATTCCATAACATTGCTGATGATTGGGAAAAGGCTGATTGGTCTGTAGTTGCAGGGATCTGTTTTTGCACCTATGTTATGCAGAGTGGTAATGTTTGCTGATTTCGAAGCTGATGGAAGACGACCTTGAGCAAATGAGAGGGTGAATAGAACAGAGAGACAGTGAGCAAGAGCAGCAGAGCAGGTTTTTAGGACACGTGGGCTGATGCCGTTTGGACTGTTTACAGAATTTGAGTCGAGGTTTTGAAAGAAAGCTCTCCACCTTGTCAGGAGCTATTCCACAGTTTTGGAGATACAGAGGTCCAATGTTTTTCCTTTTTTCCAACATAGCCAATGACATAATTATCAATTGAACATTCCACATGAGTAGTCACACCTATGGTGAAAATTGTGTCAATCGGATAAACAGTTGCAGATAAAATCGAGAAAATTAGCATGGACGGACATATATATGTACGTACGGAAGGACGGACAACCTGAAAGCATAATGCCTCCAGTGACTTCGTCATTGGCAGCATTAAAAAATGATAATAATAATAATAATAATAATAATAATAATAATAATAATATCACATCCACTTCGCTGTGAAGATCAGTGTTGGATGCTTTGGTTTTAACCTTCACTTAAAATGAGTGAAATTAAACATTTTGAAAATTTCAAATTATTCTCACTCATATTTCAACATCACTGAAATGTATATAGTCAAGTTGTTTAAACTTTCATCTCCAAGACTATTTGTAATACCAGACATCACCAGATGGCACTGTATCATACACATTTATATCGAGAGAACTGGGGTCTTCCACCTATGCTGAACCTCCTCCCCCAGATATGCTTCCAAGACAAACCATATTTGGGATACCCTTATGCAAAATTTGGTTATATTTGGTTCAGTAGTTTTTGAAGTGTTTATAAACAAACAAACAAAACAAATTAACTTTTACATTATAGATAAACAATAAATATACACACTCTCGTGTGCAGCCTTGAGACTGCTGGTTGCATCATTGGTTAGGGACGCAGCTATGCCGCTGATGCAGTGCCCCTATTATCAGTACACTAACGCTCATTTCGCTTACCTCAGAAGGATGACAGACTGAGTCAACCCCACCTGGTGTTAATTCATGACAGGGTTCAAACTCAGGACCCAAAGATCCCAAGCCAGCCACCTGAACTACTAAGCCAACAGCAGGCTTAACAATAAATGTAAACAGGAAATATAGTTTGCAAAGAACAAATAAGTAAACAACAAACATTTTATAAGAGTTTGTAGCATTTCGCACAAACGATCTGATTTTAGTTTTTCTCTGGAAGATTGAGGCTCATGGAAAAGTGCAGTGATGGAGAGTATGAAGAGTGTGTGGCAGTGGAGTAACAGTTGGACACAATAAGCAAGGAAATGAGTGGATAAGAAGAAGAGAGGTGGGAAGGAAACACTGCAACCTGTAAGGAAAGGGGGTTGGCTTCGGTAAGGTTGATAGGGGTAGGTAGGATTGTGCGTAAGGATGTTCCTGTCAGTGAAATCAACAGAACATTGATCGAGGTATGCTAACCGCCGTGGGAAACAAGGAGAAGCTGACATTTCAGGCGATAACCCTTCATCGGAGCAAGAGATGGCCAGTTAGCATACCTCAAAGTTCTCTTGATTTCACCAATTGTTCAACCCGTCCACCGACACAGATCGACACAAGCCTTCAACAGCAAGACTAGTTATTCATTCTACAAGGATGTTACTATACTTTACCAAAATGAAAGGGCTGTAATAAGTTAACTTGTCTTCTTTAATCTCCAAAAATGTCTTTCAACCACTTACTTCACTGGACATCCTCCTTTATACATTGCAAATAGTCATGCTGAGTGGGTTATTCAATGCATTTTCATGGACTCAAGAAAATGAAGATTGAAATTTGGTGAAACAACCGAGTTCAACTCTTTTATTTGGTTGTAAATCGGCAAGCTCTCATGAACACATTTTGGGTAGATTATGCATACAGATATTTGTCAACATTCCAACAACTTAAACACAGAGCCGGTGGAGTTTCACTCCAGCAAGTCAAAAGGTCCAAAGAGGAAAAAATAATAATAATAATAATAATAATAATAATAATAATAACAACATGGATAATACAATTGTAGGAAGTATGTGGTAAGAGTTGAAAGTTGAAAATTAAAAATTTCCCCACGGAGTAAATCCTTCCTCATCAGCAATAGATTAAAGTGAAAATAAACATACCCGAAACAGTTTACCCGAGAACAAATATCAGTGTCATGTGCAAATGTTTGACGTCTGGAATCGACGAGGTCCGCCTTAAGGTCTTTACTGGATGCTGCATGCTGGAACAAAACAGTCACACAATCAATGGTGTCAATACTGAAACTTGCAATGAAAGCAGTCATTGTGATCAATGAACAAACAAAATACATTTAACATCAGTACGCAGTGACTGATCGGAATAAGACAGGGAAAACGAAAATGGCAAAATATCAAAAGGTCAAAAACTAAATGTTGTTATTGGCAAATGAGGCTGGGATTAAATTTTGAATTCAGCCGGATAGTTAAATAATTTTCTGAATCATGGTTGTGCCACTGATGTAGTGCCGCTGCACATTCGGGCAGGAATTTGGAACTTGTTCAGGGTGCCAGTGATAACTCGCCTCCCCTTTGAAAAGACACCCTGGGATCTTTCATGGTTACCAACGAGTGCAAGGACACGTGACACCCGGCTTAATATTCATCCGAGGGATGACACATCCGAAAAAATAAAAAAAATTAAAACCACGTGCCAGAAACAACAACCACACAGGCCGTTCCTTCACTCTCATGTGCTCGTACGTGCGTGGCAGTACATGCAAAAAAAAAAAAAAAAAAAAACCTTCAAACAACCACACAGGCGGTTCCTTCGCTCTCGTAAACAATGACTGGATTGGGGCATTGTGTTTATCTATAAATGTGCATAAGAAATCGAGAAAATTATAATCCAGCAAGTCATCACTATCCGGAAGTCCATACGTTGTAACCCGTAATGGGGAACGCGCTTGAACTTGGCCATAACTTGGGAACCACTTGTCTGATTAATTTCAAACCTTTTGAAAGGCAAACAAACAGAGATTGCTGGAATTATAGACAGATAGAAGATAGATACTCTGGGTGCAAAATGCCAAGCAAGGTGTCCTGTCATTGGTAACTAAGGCGCCCTTTCCCCATCGGCCACGCCTACGCAGCAACGTGTCCTGTCATTGGTTTGGTAAATAAATGGCCATAACTTGGGAACCACTTGTCCGATTAATATCAAACCTTGAAAAGGCACATACTCAGGTCCCCAGCAATATACCTGGCAAGTTTCAATTAGATCGGACCAGTGGTTGTCGAGAAACAGTGGTCACAGACACGCACGCACACACGCACACACGCACACACGCACACACGCACACACGCACACACGCACACACGCACACACGCACGCACACACGCACACACGCACACACGCACACACGCACACACACGGAATTATCGATAGACATAGATTTCATTAGTCAAAAATTTTTCTCATCTTCCCTCCTTTACAGTCCTTTTACTCATTTATACTTACCATCCTATTTTTATTCCCATGTCCTTTCGTATTTTGATGGCTACCTTTTTGCATGTTTACAATTATGCATTTAACAATTCATTCCAGCAGCATTATCGGAACCCTTATCATTTTGCATGCTACTTACTTGTATTGATGTTTGTCTTTATTTCGTCTGTCTGTTATTAGTGTGTTTCTCGCTTTTCGAAAATGGAAAAGGAATCAGTTTAAGAAAGCAAATATTGTTTTAAAATTTAAAAAAAAAATGTGGAAGGATAAAGAAAAGCTGCAAGAAAAAGTTGGTTTCTGACTCGTGATACAACGAACCCAGGTTCAAATCCCACATTATATGTGTTTCTCCATTGTCTACTCATGTCCTTGAAATTCACGTAAAAGTACACTGATGTATACCGTCTTAGTCAAACATGTGATACATGTACAAGCTCCACTTTGAGCCAAAGATCACTGCAAAAAACAAATAATGATGATAATAACAACAATTAAATTATTATCACCCTTAAAAAAGAGAATGTATGAGCCTCCACCCTACCATTCCCTACCCCTCCCCATCATCCCCCAAAAAGCAACAGACATAAACTATAACCAAACAGTATTCAGTTAAAGAGCATCCATGCATTCAGTCTGTTCAGCTTTACTGAACATTTTTGAAAGAGGAACTCCCTTTGGCTGGCCATACCACACGGCAATTTACCGAACATGGGGAATGCAATTCCGAATTTTCAATTCAAGGTTTTCCTGACAGCTTGTCGATTCTGTGATCCACAAACTGTGCTGTTTTGGGGGTTTAATGAGGGGGATTTACCAACATTATCATAATCATCTCATCATATTTGTGCATCAGAGGGCCTTTCAATCCAGCTAAATCCATCTGAATCTGTCTCCATCCATTTCAATTGAAATCAAATCGTAATTTTCATTCCGCAATGTTACTGGCAAGCAAATATCTTTCAATTTGTGTGTTGTTTTTTTTTTTTTCCACCGATACTGCCACAGCCTTAGTGAAAGCAGTCTACTTCATTAATTAAAAAAAATTCTGTTAACTAGCAGCATTCATCTTTGTTCCAACGACTGTGTATGCTATTGTTCCATGTTGAGAACCTCTCCATCACTTTGTCACGCTCCATCACTGCAATGAGCAATATGAGAATTTCACATCGACATTCTCACCAATTCTTGGGTGTTGCTTTGCACATTTTCTACAGTAATTAGCATAATAATCAACTTGCTGTCTGTCAATACAAATTTGATTAAAAAGAAGAAACAAAAAAAAAAAAAGATAAGGATGATATAAATTTCTCTGAAGATGAATATTTGTGAAAATTAATATTCCAGGAACATATCTATCTGCTCGTCTCAATAAGAGTACACTGTCTAACTTGACTTTCATGTGAGGTTTGATTATTTGTATGTCCTTATGTATATACAGGGTGTGGCATCTACACTAATGAGTGTGTGTGTGTGTGTGTGTGTGTGTGTGTGTGTGTGTGTGTGTGTGTGTGTGTGTGTGTGTGTGTGTGTGTGTGTGTGTGTGTGTGTGTGTGTGTGTGTGTGTACTCCATAACTCCAAAACCATCAACCCTAGCATACATACTAAGAAAACTCCAAGGAAGTGCATGAATGAAAATTGGGTGTTTGGGTTAATTAAAAAAAATCCCTTTTGAAGATAATTAACGGCCTTATTTAATTACATCCTTTATCAGGCACATCCTCGGCCACCTCGCTCTCAAAGGGTCTGAAGGCGCATCCTGGGTAACCTTGCTGGGGTCTGAAGCCACCATTTTTTAGGGGCCTGCTCAACCATGCCTTGACTTGAAACAGGCTGCAATGATTTCTTCACAATAGTTTGTTTTTCACTTGACTCACTCATATTATTAAATGCGTGATCATCATAGCTACGAAACGCGAAATACATCGCAATACTTATAAATGCCCAAAGACACCAGGGTTTCTTACTTTATTTCATTTCCGCACATGCGATAACCGCGAAAATCTCTTAAACTAAGCCGAATTACAAATATTAGGCTCTAGAATCAAACTTAGCAGCAGTTCTGACGACTAAAAAAATGTTCAATCATCTATTGTGGATATATTTGATATTTTGGGCATCTCTGGGAGGTGTGTGTTTAATGACAGTTCAGTGATTGCTAATCACGAGCCAAGCGAGCCAAGTGAGCCAATCCTTATCAACCATTTAATTGCAGTGTTTAAGCCACTTGGCGAGTGCTCTACAATATTTGCACTGTCAATGAATACTGTATAACAATCGACTTGAACAATGTCCATTGGCCACTCGCCTGGGATGGTCCCGTGTTGTTCTGCGGTCAATTCTACATAGATAAATTCAAAAAAAATAAGAAACCTTTCGTTAACATCATGGCA
The DNA here is from genome assembly GCF_056783735.1 of Eptatretus burgeri. Taxonomy (NCBI): domain Eukaryota; kingdom Metazoa; phylum Chordata; class Myxini; order Myxiniformes; family Myxinidae; genus Eptatretus; species Eptatretus burgeri. The sequence goes on from NC_140963.1 coordinate 106,866,584, forward strand.
GGAGAGCCGAGAGGTACACACACTTACTCTAAGCTGTCTCGCCTGGGTTTGAATCCTGACTAAGTTATAAGCTGTCATCCCGGTGTTTTACAAGCAGGGCGATTCATCAATGTGTGTGCCGTTAAACTGGGCATCACGTCTGCCAAAATCCCCCTCCCATTAATATTCCCATCAGCGAAGCAACTGGTTGCATTTGTTACATATATATATATATATATATATATATATATATATATATATATATATATATATATATATATATATATATATATAGTATAAAATGTGACACATTTGTAATGTATATATTTTTAAGAAATATCTGTATAATTAATTATTTGTGTTTGTGGGTTACAGGTGAAGCCCTGAAGATTTGAACAATGGAGCATTATTACA
>NC_140963.1:106871976-106981976 GCF_056783735.1 Eptatretus burgeri
CTTGAGAAATGTAGGAGGAGATAGATTTTGAAAATCGTCATTTTCGCATTTTTTGCCAACTTTGAAGTCATGTGACACGAAAAGGAAAGCGAATATCGAAAATTCGGCCCGATAAAAATTTAGATATTGTCCCATAGATTCATATGCCACAATCAAATTCAAGATCGCTTGAGAAATGGCGGAGGAGATAGAATTTGAAAATCGTCATTTTCGCAACGGACGAACGGACGGATCGTCACCTCTCTTCTCAACCCCAATATTATTAGGTCATGCTCGAAGAGATGACCTAAAAATGTACCAAGCCACAGAACACAAAATGTCGATCGATACTTTATGCCTTCACAGCGAGAACAAAAATGGCAAACACCAGGTCGGATGGACCTTATTGTTATTTTAACATGCATCGATGTGGAAGTGAGAGGTGGATATAACAATTGGAGATCGCACAAAGCGATCCTTGCACAATTTCAGTGGATGAGACACCTCCCGAGGCACCCACCACACGGTACTACGGGACCCAACAAAGGCATACACGTACGTCTAATCAATATGAAATTGAAAGCACGTGTACTTTTTCCAGAAACGAACAGCCACCAGCTTGGAGAGCGCTTGCCAAGTGGCTTAAGCATCCAAGCAAGCACTCCAATGAAACGGTCCATATGAAACGGCTCCCTTGGCAATCACCGAACCGTCATATTAAACATACACCTCCCGGAGACGCCCAAAATGTCACATATGTCCGAACTGGACAAATGAATACTTTTCTCGGAGTCGGAGCTGCTTGTAAGTTTGATTCTGTAGCTTAAATTTTGTAATTCGTTTTAGTTTAAGAGATACTCGTGGTGAACGCATATGCGGAAATGAAATAAAACAACGATCGCTGATGTCTCCGGGCGTTTATAAGCATTGCAAGCATATACGCATTTATTAGTACCCAGCAATTTGTAGCTATGATGAACAGCTTGTTCTAAGTTGTGGCTTGTTCCAGGTCAATGTGAGGTTGAGCAGATCAAAAAAAACATGGCGGCTTCAGACCCCAGCGAGGTTACCCAGGAAACGCCTTAAGACCCCAGGCAGTGAGGTGGCCGAGGATCGCCTGATGAAGGATACAATTAAATAACCGTTAATTATCTTCAAAAGGGGTGTTTTAATAAACCCAAACACCCAATCTTTACTCTTGCACTTCCTTGACGTTTTCTTAATATGCATGCAAAGTTTCAGGCTGTTTCGTTTTATAGTTTTGGAGTTCTGGAGGAAACACACGCACGCATCCACACACACACCCTTTTATTATTACAGATAGATGTGCCAGATGTTAATGCAACATCCTGTATGCATGCATATATGTATATTATTACCAAATGTGGGAAGCATTGTGGTTAGAGGGTACATTTTGAGACTGGAAGATCAGGGTTTGATTCCAACCTTGAGAGAGTCAATACCAAAGACTTTCAAAACTGTATGTGAAGCTTGATGCTCAGCATTTAGAGCATAGAGTACGAATAAACTCTGTGGGATGGCATCCCACTTTTGAGCGGGAATGGTGATGGGTGAGGGGAGAGGATGGGGGAGTGAATCTATCCGTAAAAGTGCCCCTCCGAGTGTGGAGAGAAAGGAGACGTCACCAGGTGGCACTAGCGGTATCCAGAGTACCTCGGGACATTATCCAAGGTCAATGGCTGTCTGTTTGAAGCCAAGTCCTGTGCTGTTTGGTGTCTGTCTGCATGTGAGGGTGTGTGTGAAAGAAGTACTGGTAAAATGTCATAATGAGCATAAAAACATTGACGAATAGCAGTGATGGAATACAGTTATAATTTTATATAAAACAGCTCCATATCATCCTTACCATTTCTAATCGATTCCGAAAATGCATCATTCTCCATAATAGATGCTTTGGATTCCTTCATCTGTTGCACAAAGTGTTAAGAAAGAAGGTAAATAGATTACAAAAGGTATTTCCTTTACAATAGTGAACACATGCCAAATATTATCGGAATTTTCATTCTACCATCCAATCATTCTCATACGTGGCATATTAATGGCTGAAAAAGTAATATTTTTTTAACCTCCAAACTACAACTTATTTGATGCATGAAAATTGATAGTGAATAAATTTTAAGGCAAATTCTTCCTCAGTTATTCCTCCCTACTTTAGAAAAAGACAAACCTTAATGTCTTCTTTGATCTGCTCCGCACGGGCCATGAGATGCTGAACCTATTCGAGATAAGGCATCAGGAAGCATGACGTTAGTATGAAGTCAGTCCGAGGTTAAATAGTCTCGGTCATGTGAGAACGGGTAAAACAAATAAAATGCAAGCTGCATTATGCAGTTTCAGTTTTCTGCCTATGAAACGGAAGGGTCAAAAATCCACGTGACTTAACAATAATGAGCACATACCAAATACTGAATCAATCCATGCAAAGGAGTTTTGCCACTTAAGATGGGTGACCATTTCCGAACAGTTTTTGGGTTAAATGTCACCGGAAAACAAATTTAAGTAAAAATGGTGAATGCCAAAATAAATCTTGAAATTGTTGTTGAATTCTAAGAAGTTAGGATGGTTAACACGTGAAAATGCGAAAAAAAAAAAGTTAGCGGTCACATAAAAAATTTAAAAACAGCTGACTGGGTTCAGGTTACGGTCAGAAAAATGCCATGCAATTGGCTTTGCTTCCTGAACGCCTCCATAAGCCGACTGGATCATTAATCAATCTGAAAGGAAGATGGGCTCCTGGGGGTGCAGATAAGATCCAGCTTGCTTTAAGAGAGAAGAAAAAAAGAAGAAAACTTTCAAGTGGTTATCTACACTTCAATGTTATGGCAGGAAGAGAACCCAACAAAAGTCTCTCTTCCAGAGGGCTTGGAATGTGCAGGATTCTATCGCGCATAAGGAAGTTGTACCTTGTGGCATACAGGACTCTATCGCGCATCTGGTTTCAAGACAAGATGGTCAATTTCCCTTCGATAATACTCTTAAACCTAAAAATAAAAAGATTATGGGAGACGCTGCATTGACGTCAACATCACGGGATTCTCACGCGCTCGGCTTTTCTACACATCCCCTGCTTTTTTGCAGCACGAGCCATTTAAGCTGTCCCATTCCAACACTGGCATCCGAATGGAAATGGTGTTGCAGGATAAACTGCATCATGCAAGATGAAACTTGCAAACCTTCAGACATCATAAATAGTTCATGAGCTGTGCAGTTGCTATATTTTAATCAGCTAATAGTACACATATGGCATCTCTGGAGATTTCCCACCAATGGATAAATGGGCAATACCGTTTGTAACATAAATAAATAAATAAATTGCAAAGTCTTGCACTGCACAACTTCTTAATGCATGTCATGCTGGATTTCCCCCTAAAGGTTCCTGTTTTGAGGTAGACACTTATGAATGGTGAGGTGCTGTTCTGAGCAAAAAACCTGGGGCCTTGTGTACATGTCATCCAAATGATGATGCACGACTGCCTCGTTCATTAATTTACATTTTGCAAGGTTAGACCACATGGAATTTAATGTACTTATATTTATTTATTTTTAGACAAGTGCCTCATAGTAAGGGTCATCTTACAACTTTGCAGAGGTACTGTATAGTTTTGGCTATGCAAACAGGTCAAAGATAGTGCAACATTGCAGAATAAACTTGCAGGAAGAAAGTGAGCACATTATTATCTCGAATCAAACAGTGTGAAGAACGTTTCATTATTCATAAGAAACATTATTCTGAGGAACCAGAGGGTTTTTGGACCTAAACATAACAAAGAGTGTTAAAATCAACAGCAGATACAAGAAAAATTAGGGTAAGTGACAAGATGAACTGGTCAGCCTCTAGATACTGCAAATTGTATTCTGTGGTAGTGTCTGAGTGTTGCCAAGGAAACGTGGAGCAAGGTATCATGGAGGGTCTGAGAAAACGGTGGAGGAAACAGACGCCTCTCTTGGGTGTCTTGCCGGAGCTGAGAATACCTCTGCGTGAAGCGAGTCCTTCCGCCGCCCAGCGTCCTCGGCTGCAAAGAGATCACAAGGAGAAGCGTTCTCGCGGCCTCACAATGGGCAGGGTCGAGTGCGGCTCTCCGCACATTATCCCATTCAATAATACGAGCCACTTGGGTAGGGCGCCTCACGACAACAATTGCCCAACGCTCAGCCAAGTGCGCTCGCCTGCTCAGCTCCTTTCATACGCGACCTCATTCATGGGCAGCCTTTATTGCGCAGAATGAGATCGCTCTCCAAAAAGGCATTTCCTTATGCGAGCAGATAGCGTTCCACACAAAGGCAGGAGGAGGAGAGGGGAATTAAAATAATAATAAAAAAACACTGCGGCCACTCGGATCAGTCTCACATACACTCGAGTTTAAGGCATCCTGGTTCATCCACGGACACTCATTAAACAGTCCGAAGCACAGTCTGTACAACAAGCTTAAAAACCTGTCTTCCAAACAGGAAGAACTGTAAATTTCAAACAAAGGAACAATTTAAAGGAAAGCATGAACAAATACGGTAGATTTTGGGTGTACACTCAGTGCTTACTGTGTTCGTTTCTCGATGCTAACCCTGAGTAGTTTGAGCCTGTAGTTTTACTGAGACCACATAGTGGAAATGCATAAATGTCCACCGATCCCATAAGCATTGTTGCACGTTCCTGCGCTATTTAAAAATGTGAAAAATCGTTCCACCTCTCTGTGCCGACTTCATTTTTGCATCGTTCTATTTACAAGAACCTCCACATCAAATCAAATGTTTGTCCAATTGCTCATAATAATCTAATACCTGGCACCATGTTTGAATGAAACCCATATAAAAGGATGCCATTGGTATCACATGTCCCTTGTTATATAGCTAGAATGGACAACAAAACTTTAAAATAGCTCGAGTGCTGCAACACTTACATGATGGAGCTAAAGTTGTTCAGAATACGCAACTTCATCCATCAAAGTTTTTTAAGACTGAAGTCTTCACAATATGTTCTACTCACAATGATCGTGGAGGTGTGTAAGAATTAACTTTAATGCCCTCGATGTTTAGCATTTCCAGTTGTCTACCAACACCCATGACACTGAAGTTTAACGGCGTAGTATTCACACATTGCAGCAGAGCGGCCCCTGCCGATAGCTCCTGAGTTTGAAGTCTCCATTTTTAATGGTTTGTCAAACATGTGATGTATTTCAATCACCTCTCAAGTTGGTACAAAATGCATACATCCATAAAAATTATCAACAACCAAAAAAAACCCCAAAACAAAACAACAAGAACAACAAAACAAACACTGGAACACAAATACAAGCAAACTGCAAATGTTTTTCTATTTTTATATTCAGTTTGGACAAACAAAAATGTTTTTGGACAAAATATGGGGTCTCCTTAAATCGATACCTTCCAAAATGATGATAAGTTCACCCAAAGATTCTCGATGCATCTTCAGGGCCTGGTACATGTCCTTCTTTTCCTGAACACAGCATGACACGAGAACCAAGTTCAGTGGAATTGTGTTCTCAAGGGCATCGGCTCCGACAGTAACCACATTTTAGATGTTATTACGTTTGTGTCGGCATTATAAAGTTCCATCTTTACAACACCAGCTGGCTTGTTCCCAAACTTGCGTGAAAAACATTTACTCAAAGATTGTTGCAAGTAGTGCCCCGTCAGAGTTGGATCTGCAACATAAGATCCTGCTGAAGGTATATTGTACAATCATCACTTCAGTATTAATCAAACTGAGGGATTTATTTATTTCTTTATTTATGCTTTTCTCTTCCATTAAAGATCCTCTAACAAAGCACAGGCACTATTTTACAGTTGATGAGTGCAAGCAGAAGAGCAATCTCTATCATGCTATCACCGACTTCATAGAAACCCATCTCACAGACGCCTGTTTAACTCTCAATTTGAGAAAATAGTCGGAAATGATAGCAAACCTCTAAAACCGCTGGTTAAGAGAAAAGGTAATTTGAAAGGGTTCCTAATTGGCAAACCTAGTATAGAAATTGTGGGTGGAGTCAACCAATGGGTGGAAGTTGCATGCCTGCATGGCTCCTTTTATAGAATAGAGAGAGTACGGACAGAGAGAGAGAGAGAGAGAGAGAGAGAGAGAGAGAGAGAGAGAGAGAGAGAGAGAGAGAGAGAGAGAGAGAGAGAGAGAGAGAAAGAGTAGTGGGGAGGGAGAGGGGAGTGGGGAGGGAGAGGGGAGAAGAGAGGGTAGTGGGGAGGGAGAGGGGAGAAGAGAGGGTAGTGGGGAGGGAGAGGGGAGAAGAGAGGGTAGTGGGGAGGGAGAGGGGAGAAGAGAGGGTAGTGGGGAGGGAGAGGGGAGAAGAGAGGGTAGTGGGGAGGGAGAGGAGAGAAGAGAGGGGGGAAGAGAGGGAAGTGGGGAGGGAGTGGGGAGGGAGGAAGGGAGAAGAGAGGAAAGCGGAGTGGGAGGAAGGGAGAAGAGAGGAAAGCGGAGTGGGAGGAAGGGAGAAGAGAGGAAAGCGGAGTGGGAGGAAGGGAGAAGAGAGGAAAGCGGAGTGGGAGGAAGGGGAGAAGAGAGGAAAGCGGAGTGGGAGGAAGGGGAGAAGAGAGGAAAGCGGAGTGGGAGGAAGGGGAGAAGAGAGGAAAGCGGAGTGGGAGGAAGGGGAGAAGAGAGGAAAGCGGAGTGGGAGGAAGGGGAGAGGAAAGCGGAGTGGGAGGAAGGGGAGAGGAAAGCGGAGTGGGAGGAAGGGGAGAGGAAAGCGGAGTGGGAGGTAGGGAGAAGGGAGGACAGCGGAGTGGGAGGAAGGGAGATGAGAGGAAAGCGGAGTGGGAGGAAGGGAGAAGAGAGGAAAGCGGAGTGGGAGGAAGGGAGAAGAGAGGAAAGCGGAGTGGGAGGAAGGGAGAAGAGAGGAAAGTGGAGTGGGAGGAAGGGGAGAAGAGAGGAAAGCCGAGTGGGAGGAAGGGGAGAAGAGAGGAAAGCGGAGTGGGAGGAAGGGGAGAAGAGAGGAAAGCGGAGTGGGAGGAAGGGGAGAGGAAAGCGGAGTGGGAGGAAGGGGAGAGGAAAGCGGAGTGGGAGGAAGGGGAGAGGAAAGCGGAGTGGGAGGAAGGGGAGAGGAAAGCGAAGTGGGAGGAAGGGGAGAGGAAAGCGAAGTGGGAGGAAAGCGGAGTGGGAGGAAGGGGAGAGGAAAGCGGAGTGGGAGGAAGGGGAGAGGAAAGCGGAGTGGGAGGAAGGGGAGAGGAAAGCGGAGTGGGAGGAAGGGGAGAGGAAAGCGGAGTGGGAGGAAGGGGAGAGGAAAGCGGAGTGGGAGGAAGGGGAGAGGAAAGCGGAGTGGGAGGAAGGGGAGAGGAAAGCGGAGTGGGAGGAAGGGAAGAGGAAAGCGGAGTGGGAGGAAGGGGAGAGGAAAGCGGAGTGGGAGGAAGGGGAGAGGAAAGCGGAGTGGGAGGAAGGGGAGAGGAAAGCGGAGTGGGAGGAAGGGGAGAGGAAAGCGGAGTGGGAGGAAGGGGAGAGGAAAGCGGAGTGGGAGGAAGGGGAGAGGAAAGCGGAGTGGGAGGAAGGGGAGAGGAAAGCGGAGTGGGAGGAAGGGGAGAGGAAAGCGGAGTGGGAGGAAGGGGAGAGGAAAGCGGAGTGGGAGGAAGGGGAGAGGAAAGCGGAGTGGGAGGAAGGGGAGAGGAAAGCAGACTGGGAGGAAGGGGAGAGGAAAGCAGACTGGGAGGAAGGGGAGAGGAAAGCGGATTGTGGAGGAAGGGGAGAGGAAAGCGGAGTGGGAGGAAGGGGAGAGGAAAGCGGAGTGGGAGGAAGGGGAGAGGAAAGCGGAGTGGGAGGAAGAGGAGAGGAAAGCGGAGTGGGAGGAAGGGGAGAGGAAAGCGGAGTGGGAGGAAGGGGAGAGGAAAGCGAAGTGGGAGGAAGGGGAGAGGAAAGTGGAGTGGGAGAAAGGGAAGAGGAAAGTAGAGTGGGAGGAATGGGAGAGGAGTGGATGGAGAAAGAGAGAGTGAGAGCAAGAGGGGAGGGGGGAGAGAAAGAGGGATAGGAAGGAGGGTGGGGGTGGAGGAGAGAGAAGAATTTTCCTTCTGTATCCATCCTGTCCACCCCTTTGTTTATCCACATCTCCCTCTGTTTTGTCCTTCAACTCTGCTGTTGGTGTCCCCCCTCCTTCTCTGCTGTTCCATTGTCCTATTGCGTCCTGAAGCATTCAGTGTTCTCGCTCTTCCACGAGCTGCGACTCTAAATACAAAAAACTGTCAAAAGGTTGGCAACCATTATGCAGGCTTGATGGGCTGAATGCTCTCTTTCTATGTTTAACTTCCTTGGAAGGGAAGTTATGTATTATAGAATGTGAATCATGGTGTCTGTCCGTGTGTTCGTCTGTCTCCCATTCACTGCATTCAAAAAGCGCAATATTCATTTGAGGCCCGGCGAGGAGGAGTGATGTAAGTGACATTTTTTAATGATATGATGATGATAGGCTCGGATGATAGGGGAAGGGTTAAAATAGTGCTATATGGCATGAACTCCAAAATGGCCGATATGGCCCTTGCATCACTCCTCGCGGCCCCTCATTTATGAAATGACGAAGGAAAAGGCAGGAATAATGCTGATGCTAAATTTTACTTTGCAAGAAGGATATTTTACCCTCTCTGTAGACAAACTGAACCTCTGCCACCCGATGCTGCACCACAATTTTGTGGTGGGCGGTGGAAGTTGCTCAGAGCTTTGGATCTGAGTGATCCCAAGAGTGCAACACCATTAACCTTTTTCTGCAAAATAATTTAAATTGAAAGATTAACTTAAACTTTTCCCCATCACAGGAGACGGGTACTCTTCCTAGTATATAATGTTGCGGTTCTGCGAAGCCGGCACACCTCCAAGGCAATGGCACCCAACATGTAGTGATCCAGAGACAGTTATTTTATTAGTATTCATTTAGTTAGCCCTTTCCACATAAAGAGTGGGTAAATGGGACAAGATGCGTTGTGTAGGGCTTTTAGTTAGGTCTTCAACCCCCTATTCTTTCACTTATTTTATTTCACACATAACCCGGCATGCATGCACGCACACCAGATCAGCGACGTTATTACGGAGCATAAAGCAGGAACAAACAGCACCCAGCTCATTTGCATATGTGCACAGTTTCCCTGTTCAAACGGCATGCTGTCAAAGGTTGGTCAAAACCAACCGACGCCTCATTTCAGACCCTTACCACAACGCTCACCATGATCACGACAAATGCCTTCTAAACATCCCCACAACAACCTACACCCGACCTCTTCACCACAAACGCCACAACCGTGACCAACCACTTGAACTCATCACAACTGCCTCACCACTTCACCACAAATGCCACGGCGCTTCCTCTACCTCATAACAACCCCTACAAACCACCCCAACCAGAGTTAGCTCTGGTTAGTTAGCTGACTGTGTTGAGCATTAGCTCGCTCACCACAGTCTCTGGGATGCTGGGGAATGAAAGACATTAATCGCCAGGGAACTTCGGCATGCAACTTGAAAAGCAAATATGCACTGGGTCTCATTCAACGACATCTGGGTGGCCCTGGTGTTCTGCTAAATAACAACGCTCAAACAGAGTTCAGCGCACGTTCGTGGCCGGAGAGCGCTCCCGAAAACCCTGGGCCAATATAATTTATGGAGCTCCGTCGCATGGCCATGCTGAAGAGTAACTGAAGCCATTTTCGGCTCGGGAGCCTGAAGGGGCATGGCTACGGCTCGGGGTGACACCCAGGCACCAATGAGGATGCGTGGAAGTGCCTAAAGGGTCTTTTGATTCACTTCTGGCTCCTGCTCCACTCAGGGCTCTATAAAAGAAAGCAAACTAGCGTCAGTGAGTCTCTTTTGTCCTTCATCCAGAGCCTTTGCCGAGCCGAGTGTCATCGGAGCTGAGAAGGCAGCGTAACGAAGCAGGGTGGAGCTAGTGTTGCCGAGGTCATTGCCGGGTCATCGGCATTCAGCTTTGGCTGTATTCCACAGTCATCTTCGTTAATCATACACTTTCAGATTTTCGTACACGCGCCGTGTTAAGCTATCCTTCACGTATCTTTTCTCCATCTGTCTTATCCTATAAAAGAGCATTACTGACCCACATCTTCACACCTTCCTCTTGCATAAAGCTGCACCACATTTTTGCACCTCCCACTCACGCACCAAAGACACCTCATTTTTCTTCCCTCCTCCCCCCTCTTAAGCGATTGGGTTGCGTAGGTTCATTGACCATGCCAGGTATGAGGTGGCCTCAACTGATTCTCCTCTTTCTGAACTCTCCGGCTTCCTTCTTGGGTGTGTGCGTGTTATGGTGCCTGTTATGTTCGCAGAATATTATATTGTAGAAGTTCATCTCGGATGAATTCTGCATCCTCTTTCTTTTTGTAAATATTTGCATTTCTTTTGCCACACCCACAAATTCCTTGTTTTCCACTGCTGTGAATTTTGTGAATAAAACCCTTTTTGTGCCACATGACCTTTCTTTGCCCTTGCTTAATAATAAATTGCTTATTAATGAAATGTATCGATCTGTCCATATTCGTCTTTACCCCATTGATCCAGCATGGTCTGCACATTAGTTTAGCCAATAAGTTATACCCTTTAATTTGCTCTTGTTAGCCAGCATACACTCACTGTACTGCGTGGCAGTAATTCAGGTGTGCACTTAGGGCACGAGATTCTAATTGGTTCAGCCGTCCACATGGAAGGCAAAGTAGTGTAACCCTGCCCGGATTGGCTGTGCAAATTAGCATTCGTAGTTATCGAAACGCAGTCATTTGCGAGAGACCCAAGCGCTTCCCCTTGTGGTAAGCCTCAAACCGTGAGTCCACAAATATATATATATATATATATATATATATATATATATATATATATATATATATATATATATATATATATATATATATATATATATATATATATCCCTACCAAAGAACTTCAACACAGAAAGAGACCATTCGGCCCATCAAGCCTACTCACTGGTTGTCAACCAATGATAATTTCTCCATGCTCTCTCCTTTTCAAATGTTGTGCGTCAAACAAGAAAGCAACATGCACCATTTTTAAAAGGGTTTGAACCACCACCCTCCTCAACTTCAGTGTATGCTCTAACTCTAACAAGTAAGTCATCAAGTCCACCAATTATTAAATAAGTTTATTTTGGACCTCTTTGAAATTTATTATTAAACGTTATTTTTAGGTTACATTGCTGATGGAGATTTTTCTTTAACAAAATGATTCCCTTACACTGCAACCTTTGTTTAGAGACTTTCAGTATAGGTTACTGTTATTAACAACACTGACAGTATGTTCAACATTGTGATAATCATCAGGTCAGATCTTAACACACTGTTAAACAAACTGTGATTCCATGTTGTATTTATACGATAAAATGCATCTCGTTAGGTATCATTCTTCTGGTTTAATGTTGAGCTATGCCTGCGTGTGAAACTTTTCAATGCAGCGTGGGAAGCGGCCACCGTACACGGGGGACAGACACCACGTTTCACGTAATATAATATATTGTATAGAAGGTACCTATTACCTGAGCCATTAAATAATGATATATTATGGGCAAAAAAAAGAGAGAAATAGAATACATCAATGACCAAAGACCACAGTAAGGTGTGACTTCTTTGAAACCTTTTTTTGTGCTGAAAATAAAGTTTTCAATTGGAAACGAAAGTACAGACACTTTTCACATTATTTTTGTGAATTTAAAAAAAAAGAAAAAATATTCAACACAAATGTTAAATAACAAGTTTAAGAAAATTCACTCACGTGTTGTATTGCACAGGAAGCCAGCTTCAAAGCCTCACAGAGACGAAGATTGTCTTTTGACATCGCTGTTAAAAAGAAAACAAAATAAATCAAAATAACAGCGACAAATGCATTGCAAAACATGTCCCCCACCGATGTGATATTTTCTAAGTCCAAAAAGGGCCTCACTGAAAAATTGACAAAACGACCTGAAACTCGAGGCAACTTATCATAATAAAGCCATGCACCAAGTTTCAGTTGATTTTGTTAAAGGGTATGGGAAAAAGTCTGAAAACCACAGAAGGGACGAACGGATGAATGGTGAGCAAATCTATAGTCCCCTCTCGTGACTGGTTGGGGACTAATAAGTAAAACACAGATTATAACAAATGCAACTGGAGCTGTACTTGGTCTCACGCATACCTCCGCCAGGCTGAACAGTTTACATTTTGTATCTCACCATGAGGCAAGTTCTGCATCTGGAACAGAACCAAAAATCGAATCGGCTTGTTCTTCTCACCGACCCAAATCATCCACCAAATTGTGTCATAATCCGTCCCCAACGTTTTAAAACATTGTGCTATATACATATATATATATATATATATATATATATATATATATATATATATATATATATATATATACATATATATATATATTGTTACGGCTGTGGAAATTCACAAAACACCATGAAGGGCCCATAGGTGAGATAACTCTAAGTACATGTGTAGTTAGCCCCAAACCCGTTGTTTAGAGGGAATTTATGTGATTCATTCGGGCTGCGACGCTTTGAGATAGCCGTTTTTCTGTTCTATCTTTATTTTGAACCAACCACGTCTCAACTGCCATAACCATCAAACCACCACCGATAAACCCTCCACCACCCTCACCTCTCTCCTTCTACGGCCATTCCCGCGCCACCTGTGAACACTGAGCGTCGGGCTGTCTTGGGCTCGTTCAAGATACGCACCGAGCCGCGAGTGCAAATAGCGGCCTTTCCGTGGGAGAATTCGGATCAAGAACGCTACACGCCCACTTCTGATCCATCCAATTAGCAAGCGCGGAGCGGCTTGGCCCCGCCTCCAGGCGCGTCCATGTGAAATCGAAATATACAAATTCTAGGATCAGGGGAGGTTCACGCCCACTTTTCCTCCATCCAGTTGGCGAGCGTGGCTCCGCCCCCGAGGTCATTCTGATCCGGAAATTTGCATATTGTTTTCTCCTGCCGGCCTATAAAACGGCGAGCACAAGGCGAATCGTGGCGGAGTCAGTTTTTGGTTGGAGAGCAGAGTGTGGCAGCGGGAGAGTGTGGCAGCAGCAGAGTGTGGCAGCGGCAGAGTGTGGCAGAGTGGAGTCGGGTGGCGAAGGCATCGAGTTGGGTTCTGCAGTCGGCTGAGGAGAGTTGTGGGAAGAGGCCAAGGAGCTCGGGTCCGAGGCGAGAAGGACGGCGGTCGGCGACGAGGTCGCAGTGGGAGATCGCTCATCGCGGGACCCAAGCCAGCCAGCCATTCTCCCTTCCCCAGGGCATCAACAATTCCCCCTTTTCCCCCGCGCTGAGATAGTGCAACAAAGGGGGCCCCGTTCCCACCCCACTCCAAACGTCGTGCCAACGAAACCCGCCAAGGAACATGGAGTCGGGGCACAGCCACGCGGCCACATCTGCGGCTTGTCCGCCAACGCGTCACGAGGACGCGGGTAGGACCCACGCGGTCTCGCGGACCTGGCCGCTCCTTCAGGTCACGTGCGCATATTGGCCTACAGACCCGTCTGCCCCTTTGTCTATGAGGGTGGCTTCTTTCCTTTGCTTTTGAGTAAATGTGTGTTGGCGCCGTCTGTAAAGTAGAACTGTATAAGTGTTGCCGTGTGTACGCGTATTCGGTAGTAACTCTGTGTCATTGTTTCTCTTGTTGTAACTGCTACATGTGCATTTTCACTGTTTGGCTGTATATGTGTGCTGTCCATGTGTCGCATAATAAATGTGCATTGTGTGAACTGTTTTCACGTTTCGCTTCGTCTTTTCTTTATTGACCCTCCATCCTGCTTCACATAAAGGGTTCGTAGTGGGCTTAATACGCCCGGTAATTAATCGGAACCGTCGAGGCCGACGATAACACCGCTCGGTTATCACTGTAGCACGGAATGGACCGCTTAAGCGGTTCGTGTCCGGAGTCGGCCTGCGGCGAGTTACGATCGCCCGGTCGACCATCCGCGCAGGTACTTAGATAGATCGAATTTGGTGAGCAACCCTATCCTGCACGGGTGGGCAATTGGCACGGTCGTGGTGGGGTTAAACCCCCCACCCGTGACTAGCTCCCGGCGTTGTTCCGAGAGGGTCACGACAGAATTGTCCGTTCCGGTGGGCGAGGCGGCCGATCGCACGCCGGCGGGCACGAATTCGCATATATATATATATATATATATATATATATATATATATATATATATATATATATATATATATATATATATATATATATATATATGTTTTTGGCCTGATCTCAATGGTGCAGAATCACTTAAAAAAAAAAAAATATATATATATATATATATATATATATATATATATATATATATATATATATATATATATATATATATATATATATATATATATATATATAGTTCCTGGATCTTCAACAAAATCAAATAAATTCGTCCTTGGCACACACCCAACCTGTATATCATTCATTGTATATCATTTTTGGCACCATCTCTCAATGGTGAAGAATCACTTAAAAAATACTCTGATACAAATCTGGATCTTCCCCAAAATCGAATAATTTCGTCCTTGTCACACACCCTTTGGTGTGTACCCCGGTCAGAATAGGTACACCGTATCCCTGCGTGTCGTAAAAGGTGACTAAAAGGGTTGGCGTCGGGAAGGGCATCCGGCCATAAAAACATAGCCTCAAAAGCAAACCATGATGAGTACAACTGATGGGCAGGGTACAGCCCGAAGTACCCCGTGGGGGTCCTCACCCCCACTCGTTAAAACTCAAGGTGGGGAACCCGATCGAAGCAAGGGAGGAAATTTTTCCATTTATGATGACCAATCGTCTGATGCCCCACGTGGAGATCGGTTTCTGAGGTTTGGTACATGGAATGTAGGGACAATGACAGGGAGATCTGGAGAAGTGGTTGAAACATTGGTCAGAAGAAGAGTGGACATATGTTGTGTGCAGGAGACATGGTGGAAGGGAAGTGGTGTGAGAATGGTGAAGGGAAGGCAGGGGCAGAAGTACAAGTTTATGTGGCAAGGGTGCCCAGAAGGCGTGCATGGTGTTGGTGTCATGTTTTCTGAGGAGTTTGTAGACAGTGTAGTGAGTGTGACTAGAGTGAGTGAAAGGTTGATGATGGTGAGAATTGTGATCGGAAATCTCTTGGTGAACGTCATCTCGGGATATGCCCCGCAGGTCGGTCGAAGCGATGAAGAGGAGAACATGTTCTGGTGTGCGATGGAGAAGTTGATGGAAAATGTGAAAGATGAGGAAGTTGTTGTGGTTGGAGGAGACTTGAATGGACATGTGGGAAGGAGTCCAGACGGTTTTGAGGGAGTCCATGGGGGTTATGGATATGGTGTGAGAAATGGAGAAGGTGAAAGGATCTTGGAGTTTGCTGATGGAGCTGATTTGTTGCTCTGTAATACTCAATTCCAGAAAGCGGATAATAAGCTTATTACATACACGTCAGGTGGGTTGACGACAACCATTGACTACCTGATGGTGCGTCAGCGAGATAGGGGAAACCTCCGGGACACAAAGGTGATCCCAGGGGAGGAGACTGTTTCACAGCATCACCTGGTTGTCTGCGATATAAGGGTGAAAGGTGTGAGGAGAATTCGGCGGGTGAAGTACCAACCGAGGATGAAGGTGTGGAGGTTAAAAGAGGCGACAGTAAAGGAAGCATTAAGAGAGAGGCTGAGTATGGTTGAAGATGATGTGGTTGAGTTTGAAAGTGGTTGGATGTCAATGAAAGATAGTCTATTGGGAGCCGTTGGTGAGGTATGTGGATGGACAAAAGGACCACCGAGGCACTCGGAAACATGGTGGTGGGGTGATGAAGTTGGAAAGACGATTGAAGAGAAGAGGAAGAAGTTCAAGGAATGGCAAAAGGCAAAGGATACGGTGGAAGAAGAGGCTGCACATGGAAGTTATAAGGAAGCCAAGAAGGCTGCAAAGAAAGAGGTAGCAAAGGCACAGGAGGCCCATAGGAAAATGTTCGGAGAACGCTTGGATTCGGAGGAGGGTAAGAAAGCGGTATTCAGGATTGCAAAGCAGATAGCGAGAGAGAGATTTGATGTGACGGGGTGAGTTGCTTGAAGGATGAAGTGGGACAAATTGTTGCGGACTCAGATGGAATTAAAGAAAGATGGAAGAGATATATGGAAAGGCTGTTGAATGTAGAAAATGAATGGGATAGCAACATCGAGAGTAACCCCGTTTTAGGACCAGCAGAGAAGATAACTGAGAAGGAAGTTGAGGAAGCTATAAGAGCAATGAAGAGTAGAAAAGCAGGAGGGCCGACGGGAGTTGTGGGAGATATGTTGAAGGCAGCGGGAAGTTGGGGTGTGAAGAGAATGACAGAGATCTGTAATCTGGTGGTGAAAGAAGGAATCCGCATTCCAGTGGATTGGGAACTCAGTATCCTCGTCCCTCTGTACAAGGGGAAAGGTGACCCTCTGGACTGTGGCTCCTATAGAGCAATAAAGTTATTGGAGCATGGAATGAAGGTATTGGAAAGGGTGTTGGAGAAGAGGAGAAGGAAGAAGGTAAAGATTGACGAAATGCAGTTTGGATTTATGCCAGGAAGAGGAACGACAGATGCAATTTTTATTGTAAGGCAGTTGCAGGAGAAGTACATGGAGAAGAGGAAGAAGTTGTTTTTTGGGTTTGTTGATCTGGAGAAAGCATTTGATAGGGTTCCACGTGAAGTTATGACATGGGCATTGAGGAAGTTAGGAGTGGAGGAATGGTTGATCAGAGTAGTGATGGCCATGTACGAGAGAGCGCGCACAGCTGTAAGGACGAAGGATGGGAACAGTGGTGAGTTTGAGGTGAGGGTGGGAGTGCATCAGGGGTCGGTACTAAGTCCCCTTCTATTTGTAGTTGTGATGGAGGTGCTGGCTCGGAGGGTAAAGGAGGGTTTACCGTGGGAGCTGCTGTATGCAGATGATCTGGTGTTGATTGCAGAGAGTATGGATGGACTGAAGGAGAAGATGAATAAGTGGAAGGAATGTATGGAGGCAAAAGGTTTGAAGGTGAATATCGGAAAGACGAAGGTGATGGCAAGTGGTAAAGCATGTGGTGAGGTGGAAAGGACTGGGAAGTGGCCGTGTGCTGTGTGCAGGAAGGGTGTCGGAGTGAACTCCATTCAGTGTACAATGTGTGCTGAATGGGTTCATCGAAAATGTAGTGGGGTGAGAGGGTCATTAACCAGTGTGGCAGCTACATTCAAGTGTAAGGTGTGCGTCGAGGGAGCAGCAGATGAAGGAATTGTTGAGTTGGATCTTGGAGATGGTGTGAAGCTGGAAGGGGTGAAAACATTTTGCTATCTCGGAGACATGCTGAATGGAGAAGGTGGATCAGACTCTTCGACGGTTGCTAGAGTGAGATGTGCATGGAAGAAGTTTCAGGAACTGAGTGGCGTGCTGACAAAGAGGGGAGTGTCGTTGAAGCTGAAGGCAAAGGTGTATGCTACATGTGTGAGGAGTACGATGATTTATGGGAGTGAGACATGGGTACTGAACATGGAGCAGCAACAAAGGATGGAAAGGGTGGAAATGCGAATGGTTCGGTGGAAGTGTGGAGTATCGTTGAGAGAGAGGAAGACAAATGATGACTTGCGGAAGATGATGGGAATGGAGTCTGTGATGGAGGTTGTGAAGAGAAACAGGTTGAGATGGTTGGGTCATGTGTTGAGGAAAGATGAAAGTGACTGGGTGAGAGGAGTGTTGGAAATAAGTGTAGTCGGAAGTAGAGGACGGGGAAGACCGAGAAAAATTTGGCTAAATGTGGTGGAAGAGGAAATGTGGGCAAGGGGATTAAGAAGGGGAGATGCAGAAAACAGGGTAAAGTGGAGAAGATTGTCATGGGGCCCGCAAGGCTAACCCCTGCTTTAGCGGGGAAAATGGCCTTTAAATGCTTGTGTGTGTGTGTGTGTGTGTGTGTGTGTGTGTGTGTGTGTGTGTGTGTGTGTGTGTGTGTGTGTGTGTCACACACCCAACCTATCCACCAAATTTTGTCCAAATCAGTTCTTATCTTTTTGAGATATCCTGCTCACAGACAGACAGAGATGCGAAAACATAACCTCCATCCACCTTCGGTGGCAGAAGTAATAAAGAACAAGAAAAAGAGCAATCAGAGATTGCAGACCCTTGCGAGGACTTCTTTTGAGGGATGTATTTTATAGGTTTTAGATTAAATCCAATATGGTTGACAAACCATGTGACCTGTATCATATGTGTGAACCTTTTGTTGCTCATGGACAGGCGGTCATATGTGTAAAGTTTCACCTTGATCTGTTCAGCCACTTCAGAGAAAAGGATTTTTGAAGGTTTATATATATATATATATATATATATATATATATATATATATATATATATATATATATATATATATATATATATATATATATATATATATATATATATTGTTACGGATTTCAGAATCTGGTCTGATGAATGCATCCACACATCCAGATCCTTAGACAGTTATTTCCTTAAATGCATGTCCAGATTAGCCCCATCCCCATGTTTAGTGGGATTTTAAATGTGATGCGTTGAGAAGGGTAAAGAATAGATCCCCTCTCTTATGGGAAGCTTTTTTCTTTACGACAGACACATTTATGCACATATTTCTTTCACGAGCGCCGATGCCCGCCTTTTTTTTTTCAGCAACGTTTTCACACATTTCTTTCATGGACGCCGAGACCGCCCTTTTTCAAGAGCCCGGGTTGTCATGGGAACGGTGCGCAAGTGGGGCGGGGTGAGCTTCAGGGGACTCTGTGCCCACTGAGACGGGCCGGATATATAAAAAGAAGAGGAGGTCCGTGCGAGGAAGCGTGCAAGCGAGGAAGCGAGTGAGTGAGCGTGTGGGTGTCTGACCAGCGCCAACAACAAGACAATTCGTCAGTCAGTTCGTCCTTTCCAGAGCTTGGGAGGAAGCGAGCGAGTGAGCGTGTGGGTGTCTGACCAGTGCCAACAACGAGACAATTTGTCAGTCAGTTCATCCTTTCCAGTGCTTGAACAAGCGGAGCATGTGGTGCGCATGTGGGTGTGAGCAGCGCCGACAAAGAGTGAGGCATGGGTCAGTCACCAACGAGTGAGGCACGGGTCACTCACCAACGAGTAAGGCACGGGTCGGTCACCAACGAGTGAGGCATGGGTCGGTCACCAATGAGTGAGGCACAGGTCGGTCACCAACGAGTGAGGCGCGGGTCAGTCTCCAACGGACTGTGTGAGTCACTGGACGTCACCAGTTTCGTGAAGTATGAGGAGCTGCCCGTGTCGCAGCACCAGGGTCTAAACCCGCGAAAGACGATCTCGGTGCCGCCCAGACGTCGATTGGTGTTCAAGGCTGTTGGCGAGCGGGTGCATGGCAAGGCTGGGTGCTGGCGACGGAAAAGACATGCACACACACATTTCAGGACGTTTTCACTTGACGGATGACCTCTCTGGAGAGCGAGATGACTCTTCTCCCCTTCCTGAATGATCTGCTGGGTACCCTTGTCTGTGTTTAGTTGTATGACGAAATTAATATGACGTCATTGTGATGTATCAGGTTTGCGATAAATTATCTCTGCTAATTCCCTGTTCGATTCCCGCAAACAGAATTCAAAAAGCTTGCCTAGTTTCGGAGACAATTTTTTAGGCGATTTCCATTAGCGGAGATATTTTGACGTCATAACGTTTTTTTTCTCGGAGGAATTTTCAAAATCGGAGATTGTTACTGTCTGCGCAGGGTATATTTACATATATATATATATATATATATATATATATATATATATATATATATATATATATATATATATATATATATATATATATATATATGCCAAGTTTCAGGAAGTTTCGATGAAAACTGTAGGCTGTGAAACAAAAAAGTCCACAAGAAGATGATGAAGAACAACAATGTGAGTAAGATTTAGAGATCCTCCACGAGGATCTAAAAAGTCCACAAGAAAAAGATGAAGAACAACAATGTGAGTAAGATTTAGAGATCCTCCACGAGGATCTAAAAAGTCCACAAGAAAAAGATGAAGAACAACAATGTGAGTAAGATTTAGAGATCCTCCACGAGGATCTAAAAATACTACCACGATGTGAGAATCAAGCTGGAAACTTCCTGAACATAAAAATGACATCGTGATGACATAAATACTTGGCAGATGTATGCAATTTTCACACCTTTCAGCAGCTCCATGTTGCTCAGAGACCGTTGACTCGCTGCCTCTGATGCCGACACCAACACAGCTTTTAGCTCCTCTGCACGAGAGATGTACTCAGATACCTGGAAATGCAAAATGGTCCATATTCTCAGCATGAAGAAATTAAAGTCACAACAGAATCGATGATAACATTTATTTTATCAAACACAATCAATGTGTGAGAAACAATATTCTTGCGGTTTTGGACGCCTGAAAAAAAAAACACACACACACACACACACACACACTATTTCATAGTATTGTTTAGCTATTAAGTGGACTGGATGAGAGTAAGCAGATATGTGTCACGAGTGTATAGTTAGAAGTCCCATGTGTTATTTTGTTATTCCACATTCTTTTCTACAGGCATTTATTGCATCTCACAGCATGTGAACACACGCGCGCACACACACACACACACACACACACACACACACACACACACACACACACACACACACACACACACACACACACACACACACACACACACACACACACACACCTTGCCCACTGAAGATTAGTGTTCGGGCCATGCCCTCTGCTTCCAACCCTCCTCACAAACTTTCCTGGAAACGACCTCCAACCGGTTTGATGATCACCGTGGCCCGAACCACACAACAGATGGCTCCATCAATCATAATTAAGCGAGAAAGCACACCAATAACCTAAGACCAATCTCAAGATGCTACCAAAGGTCGGAGCTCTGACAAGCCAATCAGGTGAGAGGGGAGGACCTTCCGGCTGCCGCTACTCCAATGGGCACGGTGGGGGCCAGAGTGAGGCGGGCTTAAAGAGACCCTATAAAAGGCAGAATGCACGGCACACGGCAGCCTCTAGCTGACAAGGAGCTTAGAGCTTCTTGAATCCGAGAGCTCATTGCAATTTAATGGGTTTCCTCTCTGTCTTCCCTTTTGCTTCGCTTCCTCGTTCTTGCTCTTCTTTCCCATCCTTTCATTCTCGCACCTTTCTTTTGCATTCAAACACATTCTTCACCTCTCGTCCTTGTGTACCTTCACATTGAGTCCCGGTCACGATGCTCACGCAGCCCGTTTGCATCACTGGCCCTACTTCGCCTCACACACCTCCAATGTTTTCCTGCCAAAAATCCTGCAGCAAGTTTGCACCGTGGACGGTCCATCACTGGGCGCTCGTAGAGGGTGGTGCATTGGTGGCATGGAGGAGGGACCGAGAACGGAGCACGAGGGGTCCAGGTGCAAGACCATTTGCCAGAACCATTGGGCAGTGCTTGCTCAACTGGGCTAGTGCAAGGTGTGCAGGTACATGACCCCATCAGCTTCTTTCTCCCATCTCACACATAATCTTATCTTGCTCCTCCCCCATCTCTGCTTTCCCACGGTTGCATGATTGGCACCAGGTTAATGTAAAGTTGATAAATGACCGATAAGGATCTGAGGGCACAGATGCCGATTATGGAAAAAGGGAATGTGCATGTACCTGTGAATAACTGCTTGTGAATTGTGCTTATACGACTGTGAAACCTGCCTTGTAAATATGAGGGTTCGTGTTATGCATGTTTGAAATGCATCAGTGTCCTAATTTACTGTCTATTTTGATGGTGATACAAGGCAGCAGTGGGTGTTTGACCAGGTTTAACTGGGCTTGAAGATCGCTGGAAGCAGTTACACAACAATTGGCCCTGCTCTGCCAAAGAATTAAGATCTGTTACGTGATTACCAGCACGGTACTCGCTCGTTTCCCGGTCTTCTTTATATGGTAGCATGACACTGGGCGTGGGATCCCGCGGGAAGTTCTGGGGCGACTGGCTATTGTGGTCTATTATAGTGTAGCAGATAACTGCAAAATACCCCTAGAATACTTCGGTTTGTGATGCAAGCATTAAATTTGGCACAAATACTCTCTTTGGTCTACTGTGTTAAGAAATGGTGCTGGCCACGAAAAAAAATCAAGATGGCGACCATTTTCCAAGATGGCCACCATCCAAATTGAAAAGTATTTGGATTAAAGACAATATTTTGAACGTATACCTAGGTTTTAGGGGTCAAAGAATCTAAAAGGAATGTTGGCTGGGCTCTAGTACATAATCAAATTGTCAAAGCAAAGATGGTGTCCAAGATGGCCACCATGAAATCAAAAATCCTAATATTTCAGCAACTGTGCTGAAGATATTTTCTTATTTTTGTGGTGTAGCCTGCGGGCATGCAGGGCGGGGCATGATGATGATGCATGATGGGCATGATGATGGGAGGAGGGGTCAGCGTGGTCATCGGGTCTGCAAGGGATATAAGGTGTGCGCGCCGCCTGAGGCGTTGTAGTGATGCTGTAGTCGCCCGGCTTGTGCGTGTGCTGCATACGTAATAAAGGGGAGCCGCGGGCAAAGTACGCCCGCGCTCGCGCTTGTGAAACACAGCCCGGCTCGACTGTTCCCCCGCTCGTGTCTGCCTGCTAAGCATCTTATATCAGTACACCACAATTGGCTGACGAGGATCTTCGGATCGGCGTGTGCGGGGTGGTGGTGCTCGGATCGGCAGCGAATACCCCGTGCGGTTCCAGGCTACGGAGCCAAGGGTCTCGCCAGCACGAGCATGGCAGAGGGCCGGTGCACGGCGCACGAACGCGTGCCCGCCTTCGTCAGAATCGACTTCGGCCACGTCGAGTGGGCAACGGCCGCGCTCACTGTTCGTTTTATTGAGGCACGTCAGATCGGGGGAATGATTTCTGCAGAGCCACGGCTAAAGAACGAGGACACGCGGTTCGGCTCGAACGCGGCGTTGGACGTCGCACAAGCTCTGAAGAATGTCCGGGGTCTCGATGGTCGGGGCACAGCAGATGGTCCGGGGGTCAGCGCGATGGGCCAGGCACGCACGGCCACGCGCACGGTCTGCGGCGCGGGTCGTGGGCGAGCGTTGCAATGCAATCACTCGGGCGGCGGTCTGAGCACTCGAGGTCGTCTACGGTGTGTGGGGCGAGGGTCATCGCCCATGCTGCCCATATTGAACCTGGTTTCAGTTGGTCCTACGGTGACAGGACCGATGCCAGTGAATGTCGAGGTGATCGGGGCACTGATCGGGTGTCGAGTTGAGTCCACTCGTGCTGCCCGCGCATCGCGCGCGTACACCGGCGAAGCGGTTGCGCCGCTTGCAGCGCCCGACGTCTCGGTGCTTTACCGGGGGCGAAGCACCCTACTCTTGGTGTTCGTGGTGCGAGGGGAGGGGCCCGTCCTTTTGGGTCGGGACTGGCTGGCGCACCTCAGGCTGGATCTCCGGTTCGTACCTCCAGGTGTGCCAGTGCTCTCTTCGATGCCTTCGTCGAGTACCGAGGGCGAGGTTCTGGCGGCGGGAGCCGCGTCGATGCAACGGGAGCGGCCGTTCGTTGCTGCCTGCGGCGGTGATGTACGGTTCGGGAGTGGTGAGAGCCGTATCAGCTCTCGCGATGAGTTCCCGCGCTTCGGCAGCGTTCGTGAGGCAATGCGCGCCGGTGTTGTTCGGGCAGCTTCAACAGGTTGCGGTGAGCCCGTGGCGTTAAAGGAAGTCGCGAGTCACGACATCGAGTCAACAATCAAGAATCGGACTCGTGATGAGGGTTATGGGTTGCTGTTCATTGCATATTCGTTTTTCCTTGCTCTAGTGATGCAGTTTAACGTTGTTAAAATAAATGCCAGCAGTTCCTGTGTGAGAGTGGGTTTGGCGGAGATCAATCGATGGGTTTTGCGGTATGGTCAATGTGATGTGGTGGCTTTGGGAGCAGTGGTGGCGAATAAAAAGGTTTGGTTGGCCTTCCATTGCCCCGAGCCACGGGTAGTTGTTTTATCAGGTGCTGGGATTTTATCAAAAAAACGCGCTGTACGGAAAAATGAGTTTGCAATGATTCCAGTGGTGTTCCTATTGGTTTATGACGAGCCTGTACTTAAAGTGTGGTTTAAATGGAATTGCTACCGTCTAACTGCCGTGTGGGTCTCGGAGATCGACTCGGAGCCAAGACTGGTGCGCTGGTTGGCGTTACCCCCACCTCTGGTTGCGGCAAGGTCAGACGTGCCTGGCGCCTGGGACGCGGCTCTCTGGGTTCGCTCAAGGCCGTTTTGGCCATGCGGTGGAATCTTAACTGATTGTGGTGCGTGGATTGTTGTGGAGCATTGGTTGCATCCAGCCAGCGGCGCTGTTCAGCGCCCCCATCCAAGGTCATTCGGGGCTGGCGCTGGCGCCACGGCTGCCAGACAGCGAGCTTCCTGCCTCAGAATGTTATCTGCTTCAGGTCTGGCTGGGGGAGATGGGCCGCCTTGTGGGCCGGAGGCGTTTGATGGTGCTGGGGGGAGGTTTGCTCGGGAGGTCGCCGCGACCTCGGCAAAGGCCGTGTAAGCGTGGGCCGCCTGGGGGCGTTTTTGCTGCGTAGTGCTGCTGTGCTTTTCGCCTTGCTGCTTCATATCGGTAACGCGGCCAGAGTTTGGGAGGTGCTGTGTCTTCGGAATCTGGCCGTGGCAGCTCCATTAACTCGCTTTCACGCATTATATGATGTGGTGTGCTGTTATACTTCGCTGTTTTCATTTTTTGTGCCTTGTCGACTATTATACCGAAGTCCTTTGTGTTGTTTATGCTTATTATGATGGTGATCATTTAATAATCATAGTTTTAGGAGGGAGGAGTGTGGTGTAGCCTGCGGGCATGCAGGGCGGGGCATGATGATGATGCATGATGGGCATGATGATGGGAGGAGGGGTCGGCGTGGTCATCGGGTCTGCAAGGGATATAAGGTGTGCGCGCCGCCTGAGGCGTTGTAGTGATGCTGTAGTCGCCCGGCTTGTGCGTGTGCTGCATACGTAATAAAGGGGAGCCGCGGGCAAAGTACGCCCGCGCTCGCGCTTGTGAAACAGCCCGGCTCGACTGTTCCCCCGCTCGTGTCTGCCTGCTAAGCATCTTCTATCAGTACACCACAATTTTCATCAGAATATCTTATGATGCAAGCATGAAATTTAACATAAATGATCTCTAGTCCCCAAGGATCACTCTTTATGCAAAAATATTGCTCCTGCTAAAAATTAAAATGGCTGCCATTTTCAAGATGGCTGCAAAGCCATATCTCCAGAAAAATCAAGCTGGTAATAATCATTTATCATTTCACAAAATTGAGTGGTAAAATAATACTTTTATTTCTGATTTATTGCATAAATGTTCACTTGTTTGTCATATATTGCAAAATTAGCTGTCACAACAAAGATGGCGTCCAAGATGGCCGCCGTAAAACTTAAAAATATCTCATCAATGAATAAACATAGAAATACAAAGTACTATTAGTCGGCAAATAGGTAATAAAGATAAAGGATTTTATTAGAATTATTACTTATTTTGTCAGATTGCATTTTAGAGGGTGGAGGAAAGCTTAGCATAATTATAATAGAGTGATGTCGGCGCACAACCAGGGCACACTGGTGATGTCACTGCTGTGTAACTCAGCATGGGGTTCAGTGTCAGCTGATCTAGCTTTACTAATGCTATAGTAATAGACTAGTAGTTGTAGTATAGTTTAGTGTCCCAAATGCTGTCTAACAGCTCCATATCCAGTAGCTAGTAAACAGTAGTTTGTAGTTACTAGATTTAGTTAGATAGCCACGCCTGAATTGACAGGGTGTGCCAGCACGGGAGAGCCGAGCCAAGGGTAAGGAGGCTACACATGACTTGCTCATGTAGTTACCCGAATGGTGTACAGATCACACGGGACTTAAATGACACTGGATGAATGATCGGGCTAGGTGTCGGTCACCTGAACTTAGTCGTATCCCATACAGGAATGTGCGTTGATTAAGGTGGTAAAAGGATAAACCCTAGGCCTTAATCAAAATAGCAGATGCGAATCCAATTTTAGCCAAGAGGCAAACAGACTGGACTAGATGCTGTCTTTGCCAAAAAGACAAAAAGAATGAGGCCCTGACTTCCCTTCCTATCCATCATGTCCCAGAACATGATGGGTATACTATGCGAGCGACCAATATACCTCTATTCAATGAGATCAGTGCACTCCCATTGATTTTAGACCCAGCTCGACTGAATGAGGGTGGAGGTATAGGGCAAAGCTGAGAAGGAATGAGGCAAAGTACCACATGAGTTGTCGGTTGTTATTTAATAACACTAAACTCGATCGTGCCAAGAAACGTCGATCCAACTCTCGTGGTAGTGAAACAGATGAAGGGCATGTGAAGCAGCGACGAACTAGCCATGATGGTCAAGTATGTATTATGTATGAAAAGACATCACCTGAATCTGACCTTCGGCAAGTTATGACCATGAACTTGGACAAGAGGCTGCACGAGTGTGCTCAAACACTGAATGATGGCACGTTGTTAGCAAAACTGGGTGGTAGAGATGCCATTGCCCAGGAACTAAAATACCATCGTGCCTGTCTCACTGATCTGTACAACAGGGAGAGATACCATCTCAGAAGTCTTGAGAAAGACACATCAAACTAAGGAGGAACCAGATGTGTATCCACTGGTTCTTTCGGAATTGGTGAATTACATTGTTGAAACCAGTCTGAATTCAGACGGTCCCACAGTCTTCCCCCTTGCAGATATTTACCAGTTATACCAACGTCTGGCACAACTGGCTGTTGATACTCCCACTATCAATACCACCAGATTAAAGGATAAATTATTGTCTGAAATCCCTGAGCTTGAAGCTCACAAAAAAGGGAAGAGGTGTGCTTTTAGCATTCCAGAAAGATGTGGCTTTGTCACAATCAAAAGCATCAGAATACTCTGATGCACTTGTGATGGCTAAAGCTGCAAAAATCTTGAGACGACACATACTAGACCATAAATCAAGATTTGATGGCACATTTCCTGAAGGCTGTGTTAAAGATGCTATACCACCCATTCTCCTTCAATTCGTCGGGATGGTTGAACATGGAGCAGACATCAAATCACAGTTGAGATTTGGGGCTTCAAAGTCTAACCAGGCCATTTTCCAGCTGCTGCAGTACAACTGCTATTCCCGATACAAAGAGGGAGCAGCAACACACAGACACTCCAAAGACAGAGAAACACCATTCCCAGTGTACATGGGTCTCTATCTTTGCCAAAAACCAGGAAGAGAAGCCTGGTAGAAATGCTGTATGAGCATGGCCTCAGCATCTCCCATGACGACGAGCCGTCCATGGTTGATTTTTCCCTTTGCAAAATGGGAAGAATTTTTCTGTCCATATCTGAACCATATCTGTCAAGTTAGTAAACCTTAAAAAAATAAAAAATAAAAAATAACTTGATTTTGTTCCAAACGCTTGTTCGTGACCAATGGTTTATAGCTATTGTGGCAGCCATCTTGGACTCCCATCTTTGTTTCAGCAGTATGCATGGGAACTAGGAATCTAAAACCATGTCCACCTAATTAGTTGATCCCAAAAACCTAGGTATAGATCCAAAAATTATGAGTCTATGTCTATTATTTCCTGAAATATAAGCATTGTTTTGGTTTTGCGGCAGGCATCATGGATGCCATCTTTGTTACAACCATGCTGTGAGGTGTTACATTACAAAGAATAATCATGCTAAAATCTTAGACACACAAAAAAAACGTTGGTTTACACCTTTATTGTTGTGTTTTATTTCAAATATTTAGCTGCAGAAGAGGAATTTTCTGTGCATATGGCGGCCATCTTGAAAAATGGTCGCCATCTTGGAATTTTGCGTGGGCAGCGCCTTTTTTGAAAAAAAGTGGACCTCAAAGAGTATTTGTGCCAAATTTCATGCTTGCATCACAAACCGAAGTATTTTTGCAATTATCTGATGCACTATTAAGACACACCGTCCTCTCGGAGATATCCGGAGGTGACGTCCGTCACAATATAAACTCTTCGAAGTTATATCGCTCTCGTAAAGTTTTAGCAATGCGAACACAGGTGCAAAGTTTCCAAAACTTCAACAATTGTTCAGGGCCAAAATTACTTTTGATAAAGAACCAATTAAAATGTCATGGAGTTTCGACTGCAAGGAACCTGGAAGTATTAAGACAAGGGATATAAGTGGGAGTGGATGAAGGGATTAGGGGGGGTGAGTGATTGGATTGAGTGGAAGTATGTGAAGATGTAAAGAAAGCATTGGGGAAAGGAGAATAAGTGGGAGTGGATGAAGGTGTTGAGTGAAATGTGTGAAGAGATCGAAAGGAATGGGAGAAGGGGTTGCTGAGTCAATCGAGTGAAAGGGAGTAGCTTTGCAGGCACGAGCTGCAATGGCCACCGACAGTGCCTTCAGAAAGTATTCACACCCCTCGACTTTAGTCACATTTTGTCGTGTTACACTTACAGGCTGAATTCAAAATGGATTAAATTTCAATTTTTTGTCACTGATCTACACAAAATTCCCCATAATGGCAAAGTGAAAACAAGTTTAAAGAAATTTTTCCAATTAATTAAATATGGAAAGCTGAAATGTCTTGCGTCAATAAGTATTAACCCCTTTGCTACGACACTCCAAATTAAGCTCAGGTGCATCCAAATTCCTTTTATCATCCTTGAGATGTCTGAACAACTTGACTGGACTCCACCTGTGGTCAATTCAGATGATTGAACATGATTGAGAAAGAAACCCACCTCTCTATATAAGGTCCCATAGCTGACAGTCCATGTCAGAGGAAAAACTCCACCATGAAGTCCAAGGAACTGTCTGTAGAACTCTGAGGAAGGGTATAAAACAATTTCTAGAGTGTTGAAAGTTCCCAAGAGTACAGTGAGCTCCATCATTAGGAAATAGAAAGAATATGGAATTACCCAGACTCTTCCTAGAGCTGGTCATCTGACTAAACTGAGAAACTGAGCAAGAAGGACCTTGGTCAGGAAGGTGACCAAGAACCCAATGACCACTCTGACAGAACTTCAGAGTTCCTTGGCTGAGATGGGAGAACCTGCCAGAAGGACAACAATCTCTGCAGCACTTCACAAATCTAGGCTTTGTGGGAGAGTGATCAGACGGAAGCCACTCCTGGGGGGAAAAAAAAAGACACATGACAGCGCACCTGAAGTTTGCAAAAAGGCAAGTGAAAGGCTGAGAGCATGAAGAATAAGATTCAGTGATCTGATGAGATGAAAATTGAACTACTTGGCCTGAATACGAAGCGCTACATCTGGTGAAAACCGAGCACAGCCCATCACCCATCTAACACCATCCCTACCGTGAAGCATGGTGGTGGCAGCATCATGTTATGGGGATGCTTTTCAGCGGCAGCGACTGCAAGACGTGAAGACAGAGGGAACAATTAATGGAGCCAAATACAGGCAAATCCTTGAGGAGAACCTGGTTCAGAGTGTAAAAGACCTCAGACTGCAGTGAGGATTGACGTTGCAACAGCACAATGACACAAAGCATACAGCCAAAGCAATACTTGAATGGCTTTAGAATAGAACATGAAAGTCCATGAGTGGCCCAGCCAAAGCTCAGACTTGAATCCCATTGAGAATCTGCACAAAGACTTGAAGATTACTGTTCACCGACACTCCCCATCCAACTTTACAGAGCTTGAGAAAATCTGCAAGGAAAAAATGGGAGAAAATCCCCAAATCCAGATGTGCAAAGCTGATGCAGGCATACCCAAGAAGACTCAAAGCTGGAATCGCTGCCAAAGGCACTTCTACAAAGTATTGACTCAGGGGGTTGAATACTTATTGATGGAAGACGTTTCAGCTTTTTATTTTTAATTAATTTGTAAAAATTTCTATAAACATGTTTTCACCTTGTCATTATGGGGTATTTTGTGTGGATATGACAAAAAAAATTTTTTTATTTCATCCATCTTAAACTCAGGCTGTAACACAATAAAATGTGACAAAAGTCGAGGGTGTGAATATTTTCTGAAGGCACTGCAGTTTCTTTTATTATTGTTATTATCATTCATATTAATATTTTGTAAAAACATTAATATTTACCTCTGCCACCAAAGGTGGATGGAAGTTATTTTTTCAACTGTTTGTTTGTCTGTAAAAAGGATATCTCAAAAAAGTTATGGATGGATTTGGGTAAAACTTGGTGGACAGATAGGGTGTGTGATGAATGTGTCATGAGCATGATGTGATTAGATTTTGGTAAAGATCAGATCTGGATCCAGCCTATCAGTAGGATACAAACCATAAACTGTTCAGCTTGGCAGAGGTATGCGCTCCACCGAGTACTGTTCAATTATTATTATTATTACTCGTGCAGGGCCGTACGTGCAAAAAAAAGACGTTCAAACCGTGTGCCAGAAACAACCACACAGGCCGTTCCTTCACTCTCATGTGCCCGTACGTGTGGCCGTATGTGCAAAAAAAAAGAATTGCGACATCAATATGACGTCATAGCACCGTGTCCTATCATTGGTTGGGTAAATAAATGGCCATAACTTGGAAACCACTTGTCCGATTAATATCAAACTTTGAAAAGGCACATACTCGGGTCCCCAGCAATATACCTGGCAAGTTTCAATTAGATCGGACCAGTGGTTGTCGAGAAACAGCTGTCACAGACAGACAGACACACACACACACACACACAGATTGCTGGAATTATAGATAGATTATGCCACTAGCTGAAGGACCGACGTTGCCCGGGGAAATTCAATGAAATATGTCTTTAAATATTTCCTGCATGACAAATTGGGGAATGTTGGCCTTTATGGATTTGTATGAATTACCAATCTTGGGCATTGCAAAATGTTTCTCTTTCCAACAGGAAATATGCCATCATACCCTGGTACAGCAGTTCCCTGAACTCGTCGTTTGAAAACATTTATTAATACATCCCAAGTGTAGTATTTGGGCACATTACAATACAGCAGCATTTTGGCGGTCATCTTGCTGGCAGAGAAGAAAAAAAAATTGTAATCAATGGTTGGCGTAGTAGTTGGCTGGATTGTATTGAAATGCTTCACCTTCTAAGGGTGCCCAACATGCTGACCTGGAAGCTGCTGGTCTTGCACGTTGCTCCTCAACCCAAGCCTGTGTCTTCTCTGTCATCTCAGCTGACCTGAAGGCTGCTCATCTTTATATCTTAATACCTTAACCTACCTTACTTGCATTACAAACATTGCCAAATGCCACAAAAAAAGACCCCTGATGGGCAGAATCAAATCAGCTGCTTGGATCTGCTTTAGAGTTTCAAGTGACCTGCAGACTGCCACTCTCTTTGCATCTGATTTGATTCTACCCATCAGGGGTCTTTTTGGGAGCATTTGGTAATGTTTGTAATGTAAGTAAGGTAGGTTATGGTATTTATAAAACAGAAGTGTTCCCTTGGGAGTTCCCTTGAAAATTGACTCAGTCAGAATTGAAAATATATGTTGGTAGCTCAGAGGCAGATCACTTACACACAAAGTTTGTTTTCATGACCTGGGAATGCAAAACAAAATAAAATGAAAAAATAACTAAAAATCACGCAATTTGTCAAGGGTATCAACAGTTTCCGTGTAATGGCTTTCAATTATTTTACCTGGTGTTTAGTTGTAATACTCAAAATGTTGTGGTGTAACCATCAAAACACAATGTTTCTAACACACCATGCCACAAGGTTATCCAGGAAAGGTGAAGTCAGGTGAATGAAAGGTAAGGAAATGGTGGGATCTTGGGGTGGAAAATTACTGAGAAAAAGAAGAGGAGTGTAACTAGTCAGTTTTATGGTTCCTGATTGGCCACGAAGAGTATCCAATGAAAATTGACAATAGCACACAATCACGTGATGTCTGGTATGCAGATATTCGTGAAATGTCCCTGAAGGAATGTTGACTTGTTGCTGAGATGTGCCAAGTAAAGCAATCTATTTAATAATAGGCACATGTGTAAACACGATAATGATTAAATATGTGTTGTTGACAACCAATCTCTACAACCTCAACATATGATCTGATCTTCGCAATACATATTACTCAAATGCTCCGGGGGGGCGGGGGGGGGCGACCCATGCAGTGTATAAGCACAAGACCCAATTGACACCTGAAGGGCAATTATCTGGGGTCAATTTTTTTTTTATCCAAACATAGCCCTCAACCTTTCTCTGGATGAAAGAGGACATGCAAAGTTTGGTTGCACTAGTTCATGCAGGGTCCAAATTAAGCAAACAAACTTTCTTTATATATTAGATAGCCATGTTGTGGCACGTTTCTGGCCTGCTGGAGAGAAGGGGAAAGGGATGGCCTGGCTAATGGGCGGCGCTTGTGACATAAAGATGCGAATTGAGCTTTATATACGAGATCTTCATTATTGCCAACATATCATGTTGAATGTCAAAATGACCTCCAGAGGTGAAATGCTCAATCAGTGCTTGAAGAAAATGGACCACCATGTACATTAGAAGCACTGAAGCTAAAACAAAGTCATACTTTGGACAAATCATGGATGCAGAAAACAAAAGTCTGGAGAAGTCAACCATGCTGGCTGGGTATGATTGAGGGAAGAAGAAGATGGATGGGAATAGAGGCTGCAACCAAGCCATCTCTTCTGAAGCTTCGGGAAGCAGTACAAATCTGAATGTCACAAGAAGTCAGCCACGACGTGATGGAACTGGATAACTGGTTATAATAATTTTTACTTCCGGAAGGTGTGTGGACCGGCGACTCCAGCCAGAACACTGCCCATATCTAAATGCATATGTATACGTCCAATTTTCTCCAAATTTCCCTCAGGCGAGTATTAAACAATGCTAGCAATCATTAGGAATGTGCTTATGCATCAACTAAAGGTCACAATTGGGCCGTAAGGGTGTTTGGGGAGTGGGGGTAGCAATAATCGCATGTCACACTTGAAGCCATGCCCCAGAGAAATCACATGAGGCCACAAGGTATCTTGTAAATATTTTCAAGTGTTTGTGAGTTTGTAGATTATTCTTTCATGGTCAAACCGTATGACCATGAGGGTGACATGCCAACGACATTGAGGTTCCCCTTCACCCCTCCCCCCATTCCTCCCCCCTCCCCCAAAGTTCTACCCTTCCAGGAACCTCAATACAGAAACTTTTTTTTTTGAAGAATTGACTGTGTTAAATACAATGATTGTTCTCGCTTATTAAAAGCTTTCTGATGATCTATGAGAAGGATTGGTAAGTTATTAACCCAAACAAATTGTTACTGACAATTCTTAATGCTCCCCTTTTCAAGGTTATGTGTGATGCTATCAATTCACAATGGTTGGTGTTTTTAAGAGCAGAAGGACAGATGCCGAGGTTTAAAGGGGGACAGAGTCTCATTGGGTGTCATAAAGCTCAGCGGTATAAATTGGGGAGATCAAGGTGACAGTCGGCAGCAGATGTGAAGTATTTGAGGGAAGAACATGAAACAAGAGACATGGGAAGAACATTCAAACACCTGAGAGAAAAAAAGGGGATGAATGGAGGTGAGCATTGAGCTTAGGCTTGGGATTCTGGACGAAGGCTTTTGGTAAAATAGATACCATCGGACACCACTCTTCACGGATTCGCTATTAGCGGACCATAAAGTGTGACCTGCTTCAACATTCGCAGGTTTATTTATTTATTTTTAGACTTCAGGACTGGTCTATATCCACCTATGAAATTGGAAATCAGCCAACATCACAGCATTACATAAAAAGGTGCAAAAATGGATCCCCTTAACTACAGCCCAACTTGCACTCATCAGCAAGGACATGGAATCCATCATTGCAGTTGAGATAAAATCATTACTCTTCTTCAACAGCCTCATCTCAGATCATCAATTTGAATTCAGACCTAGTCAGTCTACCTTGGATATGCTGCTTCTACTCTCCCAATGGACAGAGGCCCTCAATATCAGACATGAGAACAGGGACTCTGAACATATCTCGAGCCTTTGATACAGTCTGGCATCCAGCCTAGCTCTCCAAATTGTCTGCCTACAGAATCCAAGGCCAACTGCACTCTTGGATTACTGACTTCCTACACTCTCGTAGACAACGTGTGGCTTTCAACGGAACCCTTTCATCTCCTCTCTCCATCAAGGCTGGAGTACCCTGAAGCAGTGTTCTCGGCCCCATATTATTTCTAATCTTCATCAATGATCTCACCGATTCTCTGGAACATCCTCTTCATCTCTTTGCTGATGACTCCACTCTGTGCCGTGACATCTCTCATCCTTCTGACAGACAGACAGGCAGCAGCCTCTTCCCTCTCCTCAGACCTTGACAAAAATCACAAACTGGTCAAATTATGTATCCATATTGTCCACCCTTTGCGTTCTCCCTCACTACTTTCTCCCTCTGCCCTGTCTTCTTTTTTCCCCTTTCTCCTGCTGTTCCATTTATGTTGTGTGTCACCACTCTTCCACAAGTCTAGACCATGTAAAAATAAATAAATAATATGTAATGGCATAATGGACGTGTTTTAACATCGAACCCACGCGTACACTTCCTGTCAAACCTCGGAGTGAGAGAGAGTCCAGTGGGGTGCTCAGTACGACATTCAGTGTCTTTGAGTCCATACCGTACACACTTGTTTGAATTTCTTCAAGAGCTCTTTAAAATGCCAAAACGAAAGAGTAAATTCACTGCAGAACTAAAGACAAAATTCCCGTGTTTTCAAAGTGGTCAAGAAGAATGGGAAGCGGAGTGCTTGGTATGTAGAGCTGGTATGTATGTCTCTGTGGCCAATAAAGGTGGTATCGATTTACAATCTCATGTGGACTCAGACAAGCACAATATTTCCTGAAATAATTCAGTATTTCTGACAGAAATACTGAATTTGAATTGGAAGAACGGCAGTTTACAGTCAAAATTAATCGAGATACGGAACACACCGAATGAGACTGCATCTATGATTGCTCAATACGTCAAGGGAACTCTTCAAAAGAGTGTCCACATTTTCAGAAAGTTAAAATATAGTAGCCCTACTGAAGCAGTCTTTTACATCACCCTATTCAACATGGCAAAGTACTGTTAAACTCGAGGTTATTGTTAGTGCAAATAATGCAAATAAGGAGGTTCTACAGTGTTCAAGTTAGCCTGGTGTTGGCTTAGTGTTTAGGGTAGCTGGCTTGGGATCTTAGGTTCCTGAGTTCAAGCCCCGTTGGCCGCTGAATTAACACCAGGTGGGGTTGACTCAGCCTGTCATCCATCCAAGGTCAGTGAAATGAGTACCAGTGTACTGGTATTGGGGCACAGCAACAGCGGCATAGTTACGCCTCAACAAAATTACAGCGACATAGAACAAAGCTGCCATATGCAAGAAGACGTGTTCTGGTGTATGATTAAATTTAAATAAAATAAAGATTGTGAAGGTCGTACAAAAAAAAATGGAATTCTCAAATCTACCGCCGGTTTTGCAGTCTATTACACCACCCTACGTAACATGTTGCATTAATTCTTCGTGCCTCGAGTTTGTGTCCTTAATGATGTTAAAAACAATAAGTTTCCTGTTTGGAATGATTAACATTTCGCTTGACTGTCATACAGGCAGACAGAGTGGAGAATATTATCTCACTCCTCTCTGCGCATGCACAATCAGGACAAAATCAGAGACAAAGTGTGGTAAAACAACTGGTTTGTTTTCCCATTAGAGTTCAAAATACAACATTCAATTTAAATAAGGTATTCCTTGATCATAAACTGACGTGTACAGAAAGATGAACAGACTGACATGAACCAATTGCTTAACCCCACTTTTTGCTTTGCGTGCGTGGGGTAAACTATATTGCCAAATGGAACAGGGAAATTATTTGGATTAATCATAGAATGCAACAATTCTCAGTCGCATGTCATGTATATTTCAGTGTGAAAGATTAATATTACAACAATCACAATGGTACGAGTAAACGCTATGGGCCGAATTTACGAAAGGCGTTTAGCGAGCATCTTGCTAACACACGCCTTGCTATAAAACGCTGACAAAAACATCGTTGTAAGCGCACAGCTAATCGCCCATTTAAATAGCAATTTACAAAGAGAGCGAAACAGCTGATTAGTTGTGCACATCGAAACAGTCAATTAGCCTGTAAAACATATCTCCAACATCCAATGGAAATTATGCACTTACATAGAATTGCAGTGCCATGGACAATTGTTGGAGGGGATTCAACGCATTACTCATCGTAGGTTGATCCAGTTAATCTTGTACTACATTCAGCAGCCAACGAAACGATTCCTTTTAGAATATGTAATTCTGGACAAATTTGATATTGTCATACTTCAGAGGATTTCATCTATCCTCTAAGATTCTCAATACACGTCGGCGAACTACCCTATTCCTATCCTCGAGAAAATTCAAGCACTCCCAACACATCCATATTCACAGTCTCATTTAGACTGCCAATTGCAAGCCATGCAATACTTGCCTCAAGGCCTTAAATGCACTCTTAAACATGCCCTCACCGATGTGTAAAAAGTTTTGTTATTTAAACGCTTGTGATTAGGTTTTTATCTGCTTCAGATAATCACTCTTTGGCGATTGGTGGCTAACCCTGAATGGGTGATCACCGCATGATTATCCATTCAACACATGTCTAACTCTTAAACACCTTTTGTAAATTTCGCCCAAAAGGTTTACATTAATGACGTAGTCACGTACATTCCTTTTCGAAGAGCGATTTGATCATGCCCAGCAGATTCCCATTTAAATCGATAAATAATGAAATGATAATGATAACCACACAAACCTTGGATCTTAATGCTGTCTTCCTTTGGGGATCACTTTCATCTGAGGGACATCAGGGAGAATATTACACAGATCATGCACAGGCTTATTCTAATTTTCTCAAATAAATCAACTTTTGTTTCGCAGGGATCAAAGTAAGCATAGTACAGTTATGGCAGGGATCAAAGTAAGCATAGTACAGTTACGGCGGGGATCAAAGTAAGCATAGTACAGTTATGGCAGGGATCAAAGTAAGCATAGTACAGTTACGGCGGGGATCAAAGTAAGCATAGTACAGTTACGGCAGGGATCAATGTAAACATAGTACAGTTACGGCAGGGATCAAAGTAAGCATAGTACAGTTACGGCAGGGATCAAAGTAAGCATAGTAGTTATGGCAGAAAATTTGCTGATTGTTGTGTATTGCTAAACTATTCAATATGTTGAAATAATAAAAGTATTTTAGTCACTGGTGCAATGGTTATATATGTATGTCCCTCTCCCTCTCAGCTGACAGTGTGTCAATGTGCTGCTAAAGCAGTTTCATGGCAAAGATTATGCTGGGTTGTTTGCCATTGCCCTTCCAGGTAGTCAGAGCAAGAATTGGGAATTTGTTCAGGGTGCCGGCGATAACATGCCTCCTCTTCATCGAAGGACATCATGGGATCCCTAATATCCACCAGGAAACACAAATGCTGACAGATATGTCCCCAGCTTAATGTCCACTCGAGGGGTAGAGCACTCGATGCAACACTGCCTGTGATACACCAATCAGAGTTTAAAGTCATCTCGAAAATCAACCCCTCGAAACCAAGATGAAAGAGTGCGGAGGCAATTGTGCTACCTCTGTCGGTGAATACCTGACAGCATTATAAAGCTCATTTCTTAAAGATTTTGCAAACATTATTTTTTTTTTCATGCCGAAGGAGCAAAGGAGTTAGCATGCAAATCTCACGAAATAAAACGAATAAGATAAAGAGTAATTAAAGTGAATGGAAATTACAATGGTTTTTATAATGGTTAAAAGTGAAGAAAAAAAATCTTGGCAAACATTAGGAAATACAAAATTAAAGAAAAAGCTGTGTCGAGCATGTGCAGGGAGAAGAAACTGACAATGCAAGGCAGGTATGAGGTGTTCCAGGCCTTGACGATACAAGCCCAAAGCAGCAGGTAGATCACCATCTTGATCTTTCCACACAGCACGTGTCAGCAGAGATGTCTGTAAATACACAGATACTGTACATGTAATCTTGCTCATGAGGAAGTTATCTGTCACTCTCACATGTGCTCTATCAGATTGTCCCACAGCGAGTGCAGTGGCATGATAAATAGTTTATGCCACATTTCCATCAACAAGGCCCTTAAGTACTACAAGATAGGTGTGCTGTTCGAGGATTATTCTCGAATATCACCAGCTTTTTCCTACCCTCAAAAAAACACCATTATACAATTTTACAGACAACCCATCCACAATATGTTAATGGAAACACAAATAAAGAATCATTCTAATGTTACAGTCACATGTAGAGAACATCCTATAGCTGACAAATGGTGAGAAAACAGCAGGTGAAAGGAACACGAGGAAGCCTTCGATGTAAAAAAAATAATAATAATAATAAAATTTGCGATATTTCTTAGCAAAGCTAAAAACAAATTGGTTACTCCAACAGGACAAATTATGCCTGGTGTTGGCATAATGACTAGTATGGTGGGCTTGGGATCCGAGCGTCCCGAGTTCAAATCCTGCTGGGCTGTTGAATTAATACCAGGTGGGGTTGACTCTGCCTGTCATCCTTCCGAGGTCGGCAAAATGAGTGCCAGCATGCTGGTATACTGTGTTGGAGTGGCGACAAGTCCAGGATTGTGTCCAATAGCCAAGGAAACTGCTTAGGCAGCACTAACACTCTGCACAGTGTATGGTCCCAATGGAGGGATGAATGTTTTTAGATTAATCTTTTCGTATATATATATATATATATATATATATATATATATATATATATATATATATATATATATATATATATATATATATATATATATATATATATATATATATATATATATATATATATATATATATATATATATATATTTTTTTTAAACATGTTTATTTCAACCGTAATGTGTATATTTCTGGCTGCCTTCGATATTCCTAGATGTTTTCTCGAAGTCCAGGAACCTAACCCCGTGATATTGGAGGGTTTACTGTACTAAAAACATGATTTACTTTGTTCCGTCTTGTTTTATTATAGAAACTAGCAAATACAACCCGTCACTTAGCTGACGGGGGTGTGAAGGGGAGGGGGGTGTGAAGGGGAGGGGGGGTGTAAAGAGAGACAGACAGACAGACAGAGAAAACAAGAGAAAGGGAGGCAGAGAGGATGGAGGGAAGCGAGGAAAAGCGAGGAAGGGGAGGGAGAAGAGCAAGGAAGAGGGGTGGAGGTAAGGAGAGCAACGCCTCACGAAGCGTTGCTATACAGAGAGAGAGTGAGAGTGAGAGTGAGAGTGAGAGTGAGAGTGAGAGTGAGAGAGGTGGGAGGAGATGGCTGCATTTTATTTGGAGGGGGGAGCGGGGAGGGGACAGACAGAGAGTGTAGGGTGGGGGGGAGGGGGAGGAGGAGGAGGAGGAGGACAAAAAAAAAAAAAAAGAGATAGGTGAGGTTTGGAGGTGGCATTAGCAGAGAGTCACATGTTATGCTTAATGACCGAACACAAATAAAATTTTTTTTTAATCTCATGTCTGAACAGCTGTACACAACACAACAGACTGTGTCATGTTAACCCCTGGCACATCTGCTAAAACATTGAAATTTGTGGGAACATTAACCAATAACATGGACTGAAAACATGGAAGTACCGCTCATGTACGACCTAATGATCCCTTCGAGCATGAACATCAAAAACAAAGCACTGCAACCAGATATCATACGTGGGTGCAAAAAAGAGAGAAAAAGGCATTGCTACGTGAGGTGTTAATACCAGTGATTTTGGCCAAAACACAAAAATCAAGAAAATGACCAAATACCAAGACCTCAAGAATGAAATGAAAAGATCCTGAAAACTGAAGAATGCAAAGATGTACCAGTGATAGTTGGACCTACGGGAATGATGACAAAGAACCTCACAGAGATATTAAAAACCTCCCTGGGAACATTATTACAAACAAACTAGAGTTGGAAGCTGTCTCGGGCTCAGCGATGATCCCGAAGAGAGAGCTCGGCACAAAACATTGAAAACAGAAAACTTCACAGCTTGGTCCATGAATCATGACTCCTTTACTGAAATGAAGGTAGATACTTTGCCCTGGGAGGACTCAATTCCACATTCTGAAACTCGCATATGAAGATACCAATCACCAAAACACACACACCCCTTTATAAATGTGTGTATATATATATATATATATATATTATATATACATACAGTGGGGAGAACAAGAATTTGATACACTGCAGATTTTGCAGGTTTTCCCACTTACAAAGCACGTAGAGGTCTGTAATTTTTATCATAGGTACACTTCAACTGTGAAAGATGGAATCTGAAACAAAAATCCTGAAAATCACATTGTATGATTTTAAAATAATTAATTTGGATTTTATTGCATGAAATAAGTATTTGATCACCTGCAAACCATTAAGAATTCCGGCTCTCACAGACCTATTAGTTTTGTCTTTAAGAAGTCCTCCCATTCTCCACTCATTACCTGTATTAACTGCACCTGTTTGAACTCGTTATCTGCATAAAAGACAGCTGTCCACACTCAATCAATCAGAGTCCAACCTCTCCACAATGGGCAAGACCAGAGAGCTGTCAAAGGACATCAGGGACAAAATTGTAGACTTGCACAAGGCTGGGATGGGCTACAGGACAATAGGCAAGCAGCTTTGTGAGAAGGCAACTACTGTTGGCGCAATTATTAGAAAATGGAAGAAGTTCAAGATAACAGTCAATCTCCCTCGGTCTGGGGCTCCATGCAAGATTTCACCTCGTGGAGCCTCAATGGTCATGAGAAAGGTGAGGGATCAGCCCAGAACGACATGGCAGGACCTGGTCAATGACCTGAAGAGAGCTGGGACCACAGTATCAAAGAAAACCATAAGTAACACACTACGCCGTCATGGATTAAAATCCTGCAGCGCACGCAAGGTCCCTCTGCTCAAGCCAGCGCATGTCCAGGCCCGTCTGAAGTTTGCCAATGACCATCTGGATGATCCAGAAGAGGAATGGGAGAAGGTCATGTGGTCTGATGAGACCAAAATAGAGCTTTTTGGTTTAAACTCCACTCGCCGTGTTTGGAGGAAGAAGAAGGATGAGTACAACCCCAAGAACACCATCCCAACCGTGAAGCATGGAGGTGGAAACGTCATTCTTTGGGGATGCTTTTCTGCAAAGGGGACAGGACGACTGCACCGTATTGAGGGGAGGATGGATGGGGCCATGTATCACGAGATCTTGGCGAACAACCTCCTTCCCTCAACAAGAGCTTTGAAGATGGGGCGTGGCTGGGTCTTCCCGCATGACAACAACCCGAAACACACAGCCAGGGCAACTAAGGAGTGGCTCCGTAAGAAGCATCTCAAGGTCCCGGAGTGGCCAAGCCAGTCTCCAGACCTGAACCCAATAGAAAATCTTTGGAGGGAGCTGAAAGTCTGTGTTGCCCAGCGAGAGCCCCGAAACCTGAAGGATCTGGAGAAGATCTGTATGGAGGAGTGGGCCAAAATCCCTGCTGCAGTCTGTGCAAACATGGTTAAGAACTACAGGAAACGTCTGATCTCTGTAATTGCAAACAAAGGTTTCTGTACCAAATATTAAGTTCTGCTTTTCTGATGTATCAAATACTTATTTCATGCAATAAAATGCAAATTAATTATTTAAAAAATCATACAATGTGATTTTCAGGATTTTTGTTTTAGATTCCGTCTTTCACAGTTGAAGTGTACCTCTGATAAAAATTACAGACCTCTACGTGCTTTGTAAGTGGGAAAACCTGCAAAATCGGCAGTGTATCAAATACTTGTTCTCCCCACTGTATGTATATGTGTATATATATATATATATATATATATATATATATCTATATGTGTATATATATATATATATATATATATATATATATATATATATATATATATATATATATATATATATATATATATATATATATATATAAAAAGATTTTTTTTAAAGCTCTTCTGCAAATGAACAAACAAATTCAACCACATAGAAATATGTCATAGAATCGAGCATCTTTACTGCTGTTTTGAGGCTTTGCGATGAGGGCATATGTTCCAGGTCTATGAATGCGTGTTGAAAAAACTCTGGGAAGCAGACACGGTCCTGAGGTCTGCGCTGCAGCAGTTGATATAACAGGTCACAGCACTCGGGAGATGGTTGCACTCCTGGAGGCATCTGTAAAGATGAATTCTTACTAATTGTCTTAATCTCTAAGGACAGAGCGATGGAACAAATTCACCCCGTTATAAAAATAAAGAATAACAATGAAGCACACACAACTGCAGCATGATTAAAAAACAAATCACAATCACTCATTTCGCCAGATATTCTGTAAAACTTTTCATATCATATCCACTGGTCTATTTACAGTCTGCTGACAGTATATTATGAGAACCATCAATGGGGATACCAGCATGTATTGATGCAAGGCTGTTCCTCTCTCACTTCTTTGATGTGAAAACATTGTTTTAATCGTTCGGTTGGTAAAAATACAAGACTGATGGTGTATTTATACACCCCCCCCCCACCTCCCTTTCCTTCCGTTATGCAGCACATAGCTGATGGTTGCATCATCAGGAGGTGAGGCTGTGCCACTTACGCCATGCCCCCTTAAGGTTAGAGCAGGAATTTCAAATTTGTTCAAGGTGTTGGCAATAGATCGCCAAGCTTCGCGAATGACACCTTGGGATCTTTAACATCCACAGACAAGACACCACCAATGATGCCTCACCCCTGCATGCTAAACACCAGGATGACAGTTTATAGCTGGGATGAGATTCAAACCGAGGCGAGACGGCTCAGAGGCAAGTGCGCATACTTCTATGCCATCCTGCCAACCAATATGAACATTTGTGATTGAGAGACGCCAACAATAAAAGGGGTGGGAAGAGTCAAGCATGAGGAGTAAATATTGCACAATTTTTGGATGCAAGATGTAAATGAGCCTGAACATTTTTTTTTTTAACTTACTTTTATTGGGTCTTTGCTCAGTATTTTCTCCTCCAGCTCAGTGAATGACTTTGAAGCAAAAGGTGGTTGCCCAAAAAGGGCCTCTGTAAGGCAACACCCATAATGAAAAACAATCACTTTAAACTGACTCAGGAATAGCCAATGAAAGGTAGGTAAAAAAAAAAAAAATCTAAAAAAAAAAATCACTATAATCATGGCAAAGAGAGAATCAATTCCCCAGCATTAATAATCCAACAGAGTCAATAAATTTTCCATAGTGAGCTTTCTAAGCATCCAAAATGAAAATGTTCTTGCAGACTAATCTTGACATATTTGGTGTAAAGGCCGCCAAATACTGGTCTAACAAACTGGCATTTCCTCTCTTTAATCAAACGAGCGGATACTCCCACCTGAGGGCACCAGGACTCTTCACGGCCCACCGAAGGCATTCTTGAAAATGCACTTTATAATGTGATTTTTGAAAGAAATTTTATTAATCACCAAATAAGTTAACACTCTCGAAGAAACAACAATGGGGTAAGCAGGCGAGGACTTCCCCATGGCACGATGAATGGTGTGCAGGATGATGGTGCAGCACAGGAACAGGAATTGTCGATGCAGTGGAGACGAGGGATTGTGAGGCGACA
Source organism: Eptatretus burgeri (assembly GCF_056783735.1). Classification (NCBI taxonomy): domain Eukaryota; kingdom Metazoa; phylum Chordata; class Myxini; order Myxiniformes; family Myxinidae; genus Eptatretus; species Eptatretus burgeri. The sequence goes on from NC_140963.1 coordinate 106,915,493, forward strand.
TCCACATCTCCATAGAGCAGTCCTCCTTGACCAATGATGAAGCAGAGTGGGAGACGACGAGTGAGAGAGATTAAGAGAGCGGGAGATGAAAAGAATGATCTTCTGTGTCCAAAGGGGTCCCCTTTCACCATTCGTATGTGTAGACACAGCCCTTGTGGACTCTGTATTTTTGTCTTCTAAGTTTTGTCTCTACCCTGACCACAACACTTGACATGTTGCTCATTGCCAAGTACGAGATGGAAATTTTACAAAGTCTATTATTACGAAAAAAGAAAGAGGAAACCAAGGACATCTTTATATACACCTATGCCTTTGACATGACACTTTTCGAAACGACATCTCGGAATTCAAGATCCAAAGTCCACTACTATCAGAGCTAGCTGATAAACTTCCTCCATGCACAAGGCCAACGTGATACTCTCAATTGAAACCTTCACACTTTCTCTTGAAGATGGTGTTCCCCCGGGTCAGGTCTTGGCACTCACCCTGTTTCCAATTTACATCAATGGTTAAACTACCTCCTCAGAAAACCGATTCCACTATTTTACTCATAACTGACCTAACCAGTGCAAGACAATCAGGCTACATCCAACATGACTGCTATTCTATCTGTTGATCTGGAATTAATAAAATATTTATATGTATGTATATCTTCTTCTTCTTCTTTCGGCTGCTCCCGTTAAGGGTCGCCACAGCGGATCATCTGTATGATCCGCATAGTGATTTGGCACATGTTTTACGCCGGATGCCATTCCTGACGCAACCCTGGTCGCCTCTTACGACACAGGGATATGGTACACCTAGTTTAACCGGGGTATACACCGGCCCAGTACACTGCTACTCACTTTGCCGACCTCGGAAGGATGACAGGCTGAGTCAACCCCCTGGTGTATTAATTCAGTGGCCCAACGGGGCTTGAACTCAGGACCTTTTGGATCCCAAGCCGCTGCCCTAACCACTGCGCCAACACCAGGCTGATTTATATGTATGTATATATATATATATATATATATATATATATATATATATATATATATATATATATATATATATATATATATATATATATATATATATTTTCTGAGTTTACTACTCAGAATTTACATTCACTGCACAAATACGTCACAACACAAGACCTACCATAAAGGATGACACCAACGGACCACAGGTCTGCCTTAGCATCATAATGTCGACTGCACACCATCTCCGGAGCCATATACAATGGAGAGCCACGCAAGCTATGGCCGTCTTCATGCTGCATATACTGTGCAAAGCCAAAATCTGCAGATCATATTGTACATGGACACAACATGGTATGTACTGTGCATCAGAGGAATAATTACAAACATCGTGGCTTTCATCTAGCGTTCACCAGAAACTTTAAAGGATCATTAAACCAAAAGTAGAATGAGAACAATCTTGCAAAGGTGGAAAAAAATAAAAGAAGACATTTTTCTATTTATTGTGATAAAAAAGTGAACAACTCCTAAATGGAGACGGCTTGTGTCGACTTAGAATAGCGTAAACACTTCCTGTACAAAACAAATACGCTCTAGGAACAAGACCACACACCTGGTCAACACGAGGTAAATATCGCATACTACCAAGCTAGAAGGTAAATACTTTGCTTTGTGCACAGAAACCTGCAACTTTAAGCTGTGGATTGGTAGACGAGGTCAGCAGCAGGTTCTGCGGCTTGAGATCCAGGTGCGCAATCTTCTGCTCATACAGGAGCTTGAGGGCCGATGCTGTGCAATCAAGCAGCACAATCACCTCAAATACTTTTTCTCAACTCACAAAACATCTGCATTGGCTCAATATCATGAAACCACCAAATACAATAGACAGTACAACCGACCTATCTTTGTAAAATAGTTTCTAAACAAATGAAGCAAATGCTTACAGAGCTGCTGCAAAAAACGACGGATGAGTTGTTCTGGAAGCCTACGCCTGCTTCGGATGAAGTGAGAGAGATCGCCCCCAGCGCAGAACTCCATGATAAGGTAAATGTTCTCATTGTCCCACTGGCAAGAATGACACTTAAATTAGTTAAATGAACAAGGAGTTGAAATTAGTGAAATCTTCTTCATCATACAAAACAGTTTGATTATTTATCTATCTACAATTCCAGCAATCCCTGTGTGTCTGTGTCCGCTGTTTCTCGACAACCGCTGGTCCGATCTAATTGAAACTTGCCAGGTATATTGCTGGGGACCTGAGTATGTGCCTTTTCAGGGTTTGATATTAAGCGGACAAGTGGTTCCCAAGTTATGGCCATTTATTTACCAAACCAATGACAGGACACGTTGCTGCGTAGGCGTGGCTGTTGGGGAAGAGATCCTCAGCCACGTTCCCCATTACGGGTTACAACGTACGGACTTCCGGATAGTGATGACTTGCTGTATTCTAATGATTTCTCGATTTCTTATGTGCATTTATAGATAAACACAATGCTCCAATCCAGTCGTCATTTACGAGAGCGAAGGAACGGCCTGTGTGGTTGTTTGAAAGTCTTTTTTTGCACGTATGGCCATGCACGTATGGGCACACGAGAGCGAAGGAATGCCCTGTGTGTTTGTTGTTTCTGGCACGTGGTTTTAAAATTTTTTTTTTTTTTGGCACGAACGGCCACGCACGTACGGGCACGCACTAATTTCATACAAGAAAATCAAGGCTCATGGAAGAGAATCTTCCCTCCTGAAGCTGTTCTTTCATACTTTTCCTTCTCGGGTTTCAAGCAGGTGGTGCTGTGGCATCTCATGTCATCCTGCATCTCCCACCCCCTCCCCCCCCCAAACAATTTTTTCTACCCCTATTAACCCTACCTAACCCAACCCTCTTACCTGCATATTTCTGGATTTCCTCCCCTCAACTTCTTCTGTGCATTGATTCCCTTGCTTATTGTGTCCAACTGTTGCCCCACTGCAACCACCGTCAACACTTATTTCTGGATAATTTACATGTTACAAATATCAAGAAGCATCTCAACCAACCTGAAAATCTTTCAGTTCTACAATGTGCGGATGCTTGATGCCTTTCAAAATCTCAATTTCAACGAGGAGGTTTTCAGTAGCTGCTCGGTTCAAAGATTTCTTGGCAATGCATTTTACTGCCACGACCTCCCTGATGGCTGACTGCAGATACGCAAAACACACGAACAAAACTACTCATACCAACATCACATTTCAAAAATAGAATATGAAAATTAATAATGCAGAAATACAGAAATGTTAACATGGTAAAACTAGAACGGCACTCAGTAAAGCACATACCTCCACCAGGCTGAACAGCTCGGTGTTTTTTTTTATTCCAATGATAGGCCGGATCTGGATCTTAACCAAAAATCGAATCAATTAATACTTCTAACACACCCAACATGTCCACAAAGTTTTGTCCGAATAAATCCACAACCTTTTGATGCATCATGTGATACATTATTACGAATCTGGCAGCCATGAGCACTCAACATTCAGGTCCCCGTAGCTCAGTTATTTCGTTCAGTAAATGTGGAGAGATAGCTCCCTTTCCCTTATGTCTAATGGCAATTAAGTGTACGTGCGCTGCGAAGTTATTTTATAGATAGGATTTTTACCCCAACAACAACCCTCTGTTCACAGCATTGTCCGCGCTCTTCGCACGCTCGCGGGCGTGTGCGTAATTCCATGCCCCAGGTGGTGTGGATTTCGCACCAAATATGGTCACGAAGCATTTCGCTCTGGCTTGGCCCAAATATGGGCACGGAGCACTTCATTGTGGCTTCGTGCCAAATAAGGGTATGCATCATTTTCCACCCAATGGGCGACGCGCGGACCAAAGCCGGGGCGGTCCTTCTCAAGAAGGCAGAGCCGCGGCACGACGTGGACCCAATGGGAGCAGGCGACGGGGGAGTGGGGCCAGCCCCAAAAACGACGGGTTTGATTGATGATTGCTTCCCTTCTGCTCGAGTGCTCTTCTGTCTGGGTCTGCGGCTGACTGCATCCCGCACATCAGAGGCGTCTCGTCTGGCGCATTACAACAAGCGGTCGACCATCTCATCACGGGAGATCACCTCGTCTCGCCTCCTCTGGGTTCGGCTGCCCTGGTCCGTTCTTTGGCACCTGGTGCTCCGGGAAGGTGTCGTCATCCTGACGCGCGAACGCGGCCAGGTAGCCAGCCACGTTCTCTTCCCTCAGCTCATCTTCCCTCCCGAGCTGAAGGGGCAATAAAGACCTCGAGGTCCATCTCTTTCTGGGGTGTGTGTGTGTGTGTGTGTGTGTCCGTGGGCCCTGTCTCTAAGTAGAATTGTTTAAGGAATTGCTTGTACATTTGATTCCATTCTTTATTCGGATAACTCTGCCCTTACGTGCTCCCCTCGTCCCCCGATTATTGTAAATAAATTCATCTCTTGTTGAATGTATCAGCTCGTTCTTTGTCATTTCTGCCATTGGTTTGCCTCGGTGGGTATTGGGGATTAGGAAGGCCGTTGTTGCCGTAATTGTTCATTTGGACTGACAGGCCTCGGTAACCATCCACTCGGGTTACACACGGTTCGGGCATGGTAACGGCTCGGTCCGCTCGATGTCTGCCGAGGGTGTGAATTCCCCGGTAGCTTTGCCGCATGGGTACTTAGGTATATTGACGTTTGGCAATTAACCCGACTCCACACGGTCGACTTATTGGCGATTCATGGTCCTGTAAGGGACCCGTGCCTTTCGGACTTATCCGTGGGTCACGACCTAAATTCCGGTGGAGCCAACTCTACTGCTCCCCTTAGCGGTCGTGCTCGCCACCGATACCTGGCGCCACAACAATATCGCGTTTGGCCCCATCCCTCTCAATGGTGAAGAATCACTTTAAAAAAATTATCGGATCCTGAGCCAGATCTTCGCCAAATTCAAATCAATTCGTCCTTGTCACACACCCAACTTGTCCACCAAGTTTTGCCTGAATAAATCCACAACCATTTCAGATATCCTGCTCACAGACAGACAGACAGACAGACAGACAAGAGGTGAAATCATAAGCTCCGTCCACCTTCAGTGGCGGAGGTAACAACCTGAATTGCACAAACATAATGATGGGAGACTCGGCTAAAAGGAAAGAATGTGCGTCGTGACGTCAATGATGAAGGTAATCAGGGAACCAGGATCAATGAAAGGTCACGAAAGGTGGCAAGACAAGTCACAATGAAAATTTAATGTCAAAGTACATTGTAAACAAAATACTGTACAAGTTATCGTTCAACAGCTTCCATGACAAAACTACCTCTCTACACAAAATACCAACACAGGAACATCTGTCATCAACTACAAATGACAGTGAATACAGGGGCTGCCTTACCTTGCTGTAGCCCTTGTACACGGTAGCGTATGTGCCACTACCCAGGCGCTCAGTCAGCACAAAATTGCAAAGCTTGGGTGGAGCACAGCTCGCCATGACGTGTCCAGCATACCTGCCTCTGGTTTATAAGACCTTGGTCTTTTCCAGAAACCCACCACCCCCTCGTGGCAATCCCGATGACTGTATCTCGTTGTCTATCTGATTTTGCTTGCACTGGTTTCCCTGTACAAGACGTGATAACGGTGACTGATTATGTCGGTGTCACACACACACACACACACACACACACACACACACACACACACACACACACACACACACACACACACACACACACACACACACACACACACACACACACACACACACAGATGACACACGACATACACGTACACGTACACATACACACACGTACACATACAGACACGTACACACACAGACACACACACGAAACACACACACAGACGACAGACGACACACAAAACACACGTACACACACGAAACACACGTACACACACACACACAGACACACACACACATGACACACGACATACACGTACACGTACACATACACACACGTACACATACACACACACACGTATACACACACACAGACGACAGACGACACACGACATACACGTACACATACAGACACACGTACACACATACACACACACACGACACAGACACACATACACACACACACACGACACAGACACACATACACACACGTACACATGTACACACATACACACACAGACACACATACACACACGTACACATGTACACACATACACACACACACACGACACAGACACACGAAACACACACACATATACACACACACAGACGACACACGACATACGACATACACGTACACATACAGAAGTACACACGTAGACACACACGTACACATACACACACGTACACACGTAGACACACACACGACACACACACGTACACAGACACACGTACACACAGACACACGTAGACACACACGACACACACACGTATACATACAGACACACGTACACACGTACGTACGTACACACACACACACACACACACACACACACACACACACACACACACACACACGCACGCACACACGTACACACAGACACACACATACACACGTACACACAGACACACGTACACACGTACACACGTAGACACACACGACACACACACGTATACATACAGACACACGTACACACACACGTAGACACACACACAGACATACGTACACACAGACATACGTACACACAGACACACAGACACACAGACACACAGACACACACCTTTTGCATTGATAAATCGCGAACTGCACAGATGAATACCTAACAGGAAGTGGGGATCCCAAACCATTTAAACCTTCCTCACGATGAATTACCTCTTCTTTTTCTTCTTGTTCTTCTCTTCTGCTTCTTCTTCCTCTCACTCCTCTTCTTCTTCTCACTCTTCTTCTTCTTCTTCTTCCTCTCACTCTTCTTCTTCTTCTCTTCTGCTTCTTCCAATCACTCATCCTCTTCTTCTTCTTACAACGCCTCTCTGCTTCTTCTTCCTCCTCTCAGCTTCTTCTTCTTCCAATCACTCTTCTACTTCTTCTTTTTACAATTAAATAACTGGGCTCTTCTGTGGAGTTAAATCCCAAATATTTCGACTTTATTGAGTATTACGACGTTTTCAAAATAATAGATAAGCTCGTGGAGACATGTTTTCGTGAAGCTTATAAAAGTGCCGCTGGGATCGACCTTCTCGATATTTTATATTATTTTTTATCGACGTTTTACTTCCCGATACCTGAATGTCTATAATTTTACTTCCTAATAATGTCCTTGGAATTTGAAATCCTGACACAAAAACCTGCTGCATTGATCTTGTTCATAACCAAATGAACACGTGCAGTGCGTTAAAACGTAATCTTAACCATCATTAATTTATTTCGCGCTTCTCCTTGTTGAATTATTTGTTTTCTCGTTTCACCGATCAAAATCCGCGATTTAGCGGTGAAGCAACGGTGGTTTTACAGGTAGTTCATTCACGAAAAATCAGTCGCGTATCGAATAAATCGCCAATAAAATATTAACCCGTAGAAGTGTTTTACTGGATATTTTGGTGACGGAACTTGTGGTTAATTACGACGAATAAATAATTATGTACATTTGCAACTTTTATGACCTGTGGAGGATTTTCAAGGCTATCCCATAATGCAATGCGCGCCTCCATGTTTGTTGCATTCATCCACAAGAAACGATCGCATCACGAGCTCCACAATCGAGAACGTTTAGTATCTCGTAATTCGGACTTACCAATTATTTGGACTTGTTCGGTCCCTAATTTCAACTCGAGTTAATAGAACACCTTACCCCACACAGTGTTGAGAAAAAAAGGATGTGAGCAAGCCCTGTGAATGGCAAATTTGATTGGTCGAGATGATGTAAAATGCCACAATATTTTGTCCAAGAACTGCTAAACTGAAAGGGTTTATGAAAAGTGCCGAGAAGACCGTTTGTGTTCTGCGGTGTTTAAGAAGAGAATTTAATTGAAATAAAATGAAGATTTTAAAGATTGCAGGAAAAAAAAAACTTTTACTAAAAAGGTTTACCGCCGTTTATGCAACGCCTTTTACACCACCTTATTTAAACACATTACATTAGTTGTTTGTGCCCTTTATAACGTCCTTAATAACTAAGTTTCCTGTTTGAAATTATTTTCAATCCTCTTGGACTGTCAGAGAGTTCATGTTCTGATTCGTGTTCAAAATATATCATTCAGTTGAAATGAAGTTGTTCCTCGATCATCAACTGAAGTTTTTGGACAGACAGACAACAAAGTGAACCAATTGCTTAAACCTGCTGTTCACTTTGCGTGTGCCGGGTAATATTGTTGTGATGCCGGGTTCGGTGGCGAGGACGACCACCAGATGGAGCAGTTGGGCCGTCTCCCACCGAACACCGGAATTGAAGGTCGTCACTCCGGATAACTCCAAAGTCGACGGGTCGCTTAATGGACCGTGGACATCAATATTTTGAATGCGTGGTTAGGGTCTTTTTGGCTGATTCCAATTAACTAAGTAGCCACGCGGTCTCGCTACCGGGGAAACCACACCCTCAGCCGGCTTTGGCCGAACCGAGTCACTGTTACCGACTCGGATCCGGTGTAACCGAGCGGGAATTGCCAAAGCCCCGCCGGCCCAAATAACAATTTACGGCACAATCGGCCTCCCTAATTCTCAAGCCCGAACCATACTGGGTCAATGAAAGAAAGCACAGACAACGAACTGGAACATTTAACAGTTATTTATTTGCAATGTAAGAGGGAGTGAAACACAGAGCAGACTTAACCACGAATATAGATGTAGGCAAATGTACAATTGCAATCATGGAAGGCAAGCTGAGGGTCAGAGTCTGGCTGGGTACCTGACCGCCTCATGCGGTTTCACAGACTCACACTTGTGGAGCTTGGAGTACGTGGACGGGAACGGGGATCCCAGCTCGAGTGCTCCAACACAACCCACCAAGGTGGGACTCGAACCCACGACCCGGAATCCAACGAGCCCATGATCCTGGCTGCCACAATCGACGGAACACCTCCGCCATGATCACCACCACCGCGAGCACCAACACGACCACCGACCACCAAGGAACCCCGAAAAAGACCGCAGACTCCGCTGATAGAGCTTGCCACCCTTCTAATCCCTTCCCCAGGCAGTTGGAGGGATCCGCTCTGAGGTAACTCGCCTCCGGATTGGTCGGGGGGCGTCGGGCGATCGGTGTCCTCCCCTCATTGGACGAGGGGACATTCCATCTTGCTGGGGCAGAGTCAGCCCTGAAGGAGATCTCACCCCCGATTGGACGAGGGGGAACATTCCATCTGGCTGGGGCAGAGTTGGCTCTGAGATGATCTCACCCCCGCCTATGTCCGTGGCCTCGAACGCGTGCGTAATGGCACTGAAGGAGTGGAGGGGATTGATGTAGAAAACTAACTAGAAAGAAACTCGCAGCGCACACATGAAATTCCCAATAGACATAGAGGAGAGATTCTAACTACCCACATATACTTAATGAAATAACTAAATTTTGGGTCAACTGTATGTGTGAGTGCAAATGGTTTCCAGATTCGTAACAATATACACATTCCAAATGTCACAATCCTCTAACTTCAGCCTGTGTGCACTCTACCAGTCATGTCTTGCGAGTGTAAACGCAGTGCCTGTATGGCTATGGCCTATGGAAGAGCCTCAATGGAGCCGTCCAAGGACTGATAACCCAGGAGCGTTACAACATCCTTCCCACTCCACAGATATTAGATCAGAATTTCAAGCTTGATGCACTCACTCGCAACATCTTTGAACATACATGGTACATGGACTCCCCCAATAGTCAGTAAACCATGATATAAACTAGAAAGAGCAATCAGAGATTGCAGACCCTTTTCAGAACTTGTTTTCTGTGGCGTTTGTGCACTGACCGTGTTCCGTAATTAATGAGACATAATTCGAACTGCCACTTTATAACTGCTGGCAGTGATGACCGGATACCAAGATGTCTCGCTTTGATTTGACACCTGACCCTTATCTATGACGTTTTTCATTATTATTTAATTGAATTTAGAATGGGATTAAAATACAATTCAAATCAAATGGAAGACCAAATGGGTACACTCCTGCATTGGAGTTATCAGAAGGAACCCAAACAAGCAAAAAGCAAAGATAAAGTCATAAGGAGGAACCTGGATAGGATTCATATTTCAGCTGCTACTCCTCTACCCTCCAACCCATCTCGGCACAGCCAAGTGAGCTTCATTCAAAAAAAACAGAACAGATCAAAACAATAATAACTAGAGGGGGAGCACTCGTTAGAGTGCAAAACCTCCGCCGCCAATTCTGCTAGGTCACTCAAGTGAACCTGATATCCTATTCATTCAATTTGACGTCAACAGTGCTCACAGAGTTATAGTTTGCAACTTTCCCTTTTACTTTTAACTTTTGCATACTCAATTCATTCATCATAACTAGATTCCTTGAGACAGAAATTGATTTTATGTGGGTATATCCACCTGAAGTTCCAAAATCAGCCGCAATTATAATTTTGGCATGTTTTTTGTTGGAAATCACTTATAACATGTAGAAATGCAAAAAAAAAAAATCGAAATTTTGTTGAAAAAAATTTGCAAATTTTTTTTGGGGGGGGGGGGAAATCACTTAAAACATGTAGAAATGCAAAAAAAAAGAAATCGAAATTTTGTTGAAAAAAAAGTTGCAAAAAATTTTTTTTCTCTAACAATTTTTTTTTGGGGGGGGGGTTGGAAATCACTTAAAACATGTAAAAAGTGCAAAAAATATATTTTTTCTCAAAATTTTTTTGGGGGGGGCTGGAAATCACTTAAAATATGTAGAAATGCAAAAAAAAATTTTCCCTAACAATTTTTTTGGGGGGGGTAACAGTTTTTTGGGGGGTTGGAAATCACTTAAAACATGTAGAAATGCAAAAAATATTTTTGGGGGGGGGGTAACAATTTTTTTGGGGGGGTTGGAAATCACTTAAAACATGTACAAACGCAAAAAAAAAATTCTGTAACAATTCTTTTTGGGGAGGTAACAATTTTTTTGGGGGGTTGGAAATCACTTAAAACATGTAGAAATGCAAAAAAAAAATTTTTCTTTTTTGGGGGGGTGGGTAAAAAAAATTTGGGGGGGGGTTGGAAATCACTTAAAAAACATGTAGAAATGCAAAAAAAAAATTGTTTTTTTCTCTAACAATTTTTTCTTTTTTGGGGGGGGGGGGGGACCAAGTCCAAAATTTAATGGCATGATCCTTGGACCATACCTAACCCCCCCCCCCACCAAGTTTCGTCGAAATCTGTCGAGGAGTTTTTCCGTAATACTGTTCACAAACAAACAAACAAACAAACAAACAAAGAAACAAACAGAAAGGGGTGAAAACAGTAACCTCCATCCATCTTCGATGGCGGAGGTTAATAACAGTGCGACGTCGCCGCGCTATAATGATTCTAGCTGCCAGACCATGTGTCTGATCAAGTTGAAATCCAAAACATGCATTCTCCATCATTACTCAATCATCATTGTAAAGTTTCATGTTGATTGAGTATGCAGTTCCAGAGAAAACATTATTTAATTTTTTCTTCAATCAAATATGGCTGCCAAACCATGTGACCGATCAGTTATGTCTTAACAAACTTGTACACCCAAGGTTTGGGGAACATGTCTGTGAAGTTTCCCCTCAATCTGTCCAGCCGTTCTGGAGAAGATTTTCATAGGTTTTTGGGTAAATCCAATATGGCTGCCAAACCATGTGACCTCAGGTGTCAGATGTGTGAATGTTTTGTTCCTCATAGATAGGCGGTCATACGTGTAAAATTTTGCCTTGATCTGTTCATTCACTTCAGAGAAGAAGATTTTTGAAGATTTTAAATTAAAAAAAAAACAATATGGCTGCCGAATCACGTGACTGATGACATCATCAATTTTTTTTTCTGTGAACCATTTTATCCCGAGATGACCCTGAAATTTTTTTATACTGATCAGATGCAGCATTCTACATATGAAATTATGACGTCATAACAAAGGCACCTGCGACATCATGAAAAAAATCACTTTTGTTCCCCATAAGGAGTGAAAAAGTTTCAATTTTTCCCTTGTTGCGGTTTCAGAGATCCAGAGGTCCAAAGTTTTTCTGTTTTTCCAAAATGGCTACCACATCATGTGACCCATGGCATCATAATTCTGGTTAAAACATTCTACACGAGTTGTCCCATCTATGGTGAAAATTTCATCTCAATCCGACAAGCGGTTGCGGAGAAAAACACGAAAGTTCTGTGCAGACAAACAAGCAAACACACAAAAACAAACACTCAAACGGACCCATACTCAATACCCTCTCCTTCCGCGAGGGTAATCGGACACCTCCAACAACATGTTGTTTTTACCTGGGACACCAACAACAATTTCCTGAAAGTGGAGATATTCTTTGGTGGGAATGACAGGTGAAGCAAAAATAATCCAACTTTTTATTTAAATAATCTTGTGGACCTAACCCATGATCCCGTTCTGTCCCTACCTTAATCCGTTGCACCCACTGTCTCCCAAAGTTTGTGTACTTCTCACCTGAGAAGGTAGAGAAAGCTCTGTCCAGCCTCAAGCCTACATTATGGCGATGGACGTAGCTGTGCCATCGGTGCCGAGATATTGCTGCAGTTCTGCAAAACCGCATGCCTCTAAGGCAATGGCACCCAACATACAGTGATCCCCAGGCATTTATTTTGTTAGTCTCCGTGCAGTCAGACCTTTCCCTCATATCTAGTGGGTTAACGGGACAAAGTGCGCCGCGTGGTTCGAGAGCAAGGTCTAATTATATCTCTATATCTTCTATTCTGATTTCCATTCCAACCCTTTCCTTTTAGCCATGGTACAAATCAAATCAAGCAAGCAAGCAAGCAAACACACAGGATATGAATAACAAGCACCCGCGCAGCCACCCGTGAATGAATCACAACAGATACTGTACAGCGCGTGCATGGCGTGCCCTTTCATTCAAATCTGCGCACCAATTCCCACCGCATCTCACCTTGCTCACCCCTCGCTCACCAAAAACGGTTATGTCGGTTATGTCGCGCCAGATGTGCAAAGGAGACCGCTTCCGGCCACAGGAGCCTGGCAGGGCGTGGCTAGGACCACTGTGGCCCAATAGAGAAGTGGGATTCGGGTCACAGCACGTCACTTCAGGTAGTCACCCCACCCTTTTCCCAGGGCTTATGAAAGGCGGATCGTGGAGCCGTCCGCCCTCTTTTTCGCCTCTCTGCCTCGCCCTCTCCTTCACCTCACTGTTTGCCCTCTTCTTCACTGGTCCTGGTTGTCTGCCCATCGCTGGATCTACACTTGTGGTTCGTGTACGACAGATGTTCTTCTGGGACCAGTGCGGAGCACACGTTTCCACGAGTCCCGGCAAAGTAACTAAGCAGGACATAATGTGCCGACTCTTGAGGTGGGAACGCTCAAGCGGTGCGTCCCACAAAGGTACACGCTAAACTCGTAGAACTATGCACGACTAGGCTTGGGATCTTCTGCCTCACGCATTCTCTGTCTCTCTGTCTCTCTCTGTCTCTCTCTGTCTCTCTCTGTCTCTCTCTGTCTGTCTCTGTCTGTCTGTCTCTGTCTGTCTGTCTCTGTCTGTCTCTCTCTGTCTGTCTGTCTCTGTCTGTCTCTCTCTGTCTGTCTGTCTCTGTCTGTCTCTCTCTGTCTGTCTGTCTCTGTCTGTCTCTCTCTGTCTGTCTGTCTCTGTCTGTCTGTCTCTGTCTGTCTGTCTCTGTCTGTCTGTCTCTGTCTGTCTCTCTCTCTCTCTGTCTCTGTCTGTCTGTCTCTCTCTCTCTCTCTCTCTCTCTCTCTCTCTCTCTCTCTCTCTCTCTCTCTCTCTCTCTGTCTCTCTCTGTCTCTCTCTGTCTCTCTCTCTCTCTCTCTCTCTCTTTCCACCCCTCTATCTCATCCCCTTTGGACATACAAAAGAGCATAGTACTGATTCGCAATCACAGTTAACTCTGGCAAGACACCACACCCACCATATTGCACTAACCACACCTCCCACTCCTGCACCATAGACACCAGTATTTCTCCCTCCTCCCTCCCCCAAAGCATACTGGGTTGCATTGGTGGGCCGACCAAGGCAGGTATTGCGAGGCCGTTAGTCCTCATGTGCTCTCTTTCTTTCTGGCTATCTAATATTCCTTGGGTTTGTGTGGGTGTCTGTGGTGGCACCTGTCCTAGCATAAGTTAAGATTGTAGAAGTTCTAACGGGATAAGTCTGCTCTGTGTCTGCTTTTGTGAATTGCTTGCCTTTTGTCACACCCCACAAATTCCTTGCTATCCCTGCTGTATGCCTGGTGTTGGCTTAATGATTAGGGTGGCGGGCTTGGGATCCTAGGGTCCCGAGTTCAAATCCCGCTCAACTGATGAATTAATAACAAGTGGGGTTAACTCGACCTGTCATCCTTCCGAGGTCAGCAAAATGAGTGCCAGCTTGCTGGTATACTGTGTCTGAGTGGCGACCCATCCAAAAATGTGTCCAATAGCCAAGGAGACTGCTTAGGCAGCACCAACGTTCTGTACAGAGTATGGTCCCAATGGATGGATGGATGGATCCCTGCTGTAAATACCAATAAACCCATTCACTGTGCCACATACCTTTCCTCGCTTCATTATAAATAAATGCTTCGTGTAAAAATGTTCCAATATGTAATGTTACATGACATGCGCATATCGGCAGAAAACATAATTTTCTTATTTGGACCACAACTTGTATTACACATTCATACAGTAACAGAAGAGATTCCCCATTATGAGATCATATTATCATAACATAGGATGTCACGTGGAACAACTCCTGATTCTACTTGGAATGTAATGGCAAATTTCAGCATCCTGTGTCGCAGAGACCGAGGCCACGTCAAGGATCTTTCGCTCAACCACTTGTCACCGGGTCTCCAGCTCCACACACTCGACAGTCCGCTGAACTGTGTGGATGCAAAGAGAAGTTAAAACAAATAAGAAGTCAATAAACTAAAATGGCAATTTATCCTCCATGAAAGAGAATCCCTTTCTCTCACCACGGATCATTTACTATTTCAATTGTTAACCTCAAATACGTCCTGATTTTATTGAGCTCGTTTTAACAGCAACATCATTAATTATTCTCAACACCACACGCTCAAACGAGGCATTGTTTCCTCTTCATGCAACACGACGAACTCCCTCCTTTCTGGATGACGAGCATAAAGATACTGATCGATTGTAACTCCAACATTGTGAACAGCACGGCATCTTTTATACCCCAAAAAGTGACGTCACAATGAAACAAGCTCAAATGAGCTAAGATCCTCATCCTCTTAATGATGACGTCATAAAAACGAATATGAGGTCATTGTGATGTATCTGGTTTGCGATAAATTAATCTGTGCTAATGCCCGGCTTGATTCCCGCAAACAAAATTCAAACAGCTTGCCTAGTTTCGGAGATTTTTTTTTAGGCGATTTCCATTAGCGGAGATATTTTGACGTCATAACTTTTTTTTCTCGGAGGAATTTTCAAAATCGGAGATGGTCACTGTCTGCGCGTGTGCTTTCTGAATATACATGGCAAGTTTCACAAAGATCCGATGAAAACTCTGGGTTGTGAAACAAAAAAAATGTCAAAAAATAGGAATGACGTCATAAAAATCGATATGACGTCATAGTGATGTATCGTATGTGCGGTATTCATCTCTGATAATGCCCTGTTCGATTCCCGCAAACAGAATTCAAAAAGCTTGCCTAGTTTGAGATAATTTTTTAGGCGATTTCCATTAACGGAGATATTTTGACGACATAACTTTTTTCAAGGAGGAATTTTCAAAATCGGAGATGGTGACTGTCTGCGCAGGGTATTTTGTATACAGTATATATATATATATATATATATATATATATATATATATATATATATATATATATATATATATATATATATATATATATATATACATATATATATATATATATATATATATATATATATATATATATATATATATATATATATATATATATATTGTTACGGATTCGCGCCGGCCGGCGTGCTGACGGCCACGTAACTCGAATCGCGGCACGTCGCCCACCGGACGGACAATCCAGTCGTGACCCTCTCGGACTAACGCCGGGAACCAGTCACGGGTGGACCTTTCGGTCTCACCGCGATCGAGCCAATCGGCCCCCGCGTGGGATAGGGTTGCTCGCCAAATTCGACCTACCTAAGTACCCACACGGAGGGTAGACCGGGCGATCGCACCTCGCCGCAGGTCGACTTCGGACACGGGCCACTTAAGCGACCCGTTCCGTACTATCAGGATAACCGAGCGGTGTTATTCGTCGGCCTCGACGGTTCGATTAATTATCGGGCGTCTTAGCCCAGGACCAACCCTTTACGTGAAGCAAGATGGGGATTCAATGAAAGAAATGACGAAGCGAAGCGGGAAAACAGTTCAACATAAAGCACATTTATTCGCGATGAATGGAAAGCACACATATACAATTCCACCAAAAGCACATAGAAAAGAAGACAAAGAGCAAATGCGACAATGCAGATCTAATACCGACTACGCGAGCACACGGCAACACTTATACAATTTTACTTCACAGACGGCGCCGACAACACATATTCCCAAAGCAAAAGAAAAGAGAACCACCCTCCAGGATGAGGGGGTAGGCGGGCCTGGGGCCGAGACCGTGTCGGGCCTACCCGTCTGATGATGAGACGCGGAGTGGCGGTGGTGCCTCAACTCCGCGGGCCTCGCGGACAGTGTCTGGTAGGGGGTGGGAAGGGGGCCCCCTTTTGTCGCACTATCTCAGCGCGGGGGGAAACAGGAGGGGGTTGCTGATGCTCGGGGAAAGGAGGATTTTTATTCTGTCTCGGGTCCCGCGACGAGCGTCTCCACCTCGACCAGGTCGCGCCGTCGGCCTCCCGCCTTCAGCTCCCGGCACCGACGCGAGCACCCCCTCGTCCGTCTTCGCCACCGCCACCTCTCCACAGCTCCGCCGACAACTCGTTCCAACGCACAGCTCGTTCCAACGCGCAACTTCCTTCCAGCTCCACCGACGACTCTCTTGAACTCCGAACTCACTCTTTCCAACGCACACCACTTTTCTGACGAACGCAGCCGCTTATATAAGCCCCGTGGCTTCGCCTTTGACCCCCTGCCTTCGACCTTTCACCTCGCTCCCCATTGGCCCGAGAAAAAGTGGGCGTGAATGCTTTTTGATCCATGAATTTGCATATAGCGACCGCCCTCCAACGCCCTGGAGGCGGGGCCAAATCGCCCCTCGCTCACCGATTGGACGGAACAAAAGTGGGCGTGAGTCGTTTTTGATCCGTTTTTCTGCGGAAAGTCCGTGATGTTTTGTACACGCTGTTCGGTGCGCGCCCTGCACGAGTCCAGTACCGGTACCCACAAGCGGCGCAAGAACGGTGGCGATGCGACGGTTGCGAGGTGTGACGGTAAAGGTCGTGGCTGTTGTGGTGAAGCGGCGTTGTGGTGGGTGGTTGATGTTGTGATGACTGTTGAGACGTGGTTGGTGGTGGTAATAATGGCGGTTGGTCCAAAATAAAGATAGTAAAAGAAAAACGGCTATCCTGAAGAGTCGCAGCACGCATGAATGACATTTATTCCCTCTAGACAACGGGTTTGGGCCTAACTACACATATACTTACCGAGATATCTCACCTAAGGGACCTGAATGGTGGTTTGCGAATTTGGTCAACCACAACAATATATACATATACATATATATATATATACATATATACATATATATATACATATATACATATATATATATATATATATATATATATATATATATATATATATATATTGTTGTGGTTGACCAAATATATATATATATATATATATATATATATATATATATATATATATATATATATATATATATATATATATATATATATATATATATATACACACACACACACACATGACATGGCCCAAAGTTTGTGGACACCTGCTCATCCAACATCTCATTCCATAATCATGGGCATTAATATGGAGTTGGTCCCCCCCCCCCCCTTTGCTGCTATAATAGCCTCTACTCTTCTGGGAAGGCTTTCCATTATATGTTGGAACATTGCTGTGGGGATTTGCTTCCATTCAGCCACGGGTATTGATGAGGTCGGGCATTGATGTTGGGCGTTAGATCTGGCTCGCAGTCGGCGTTCCAATTCATCCCAAATGTGTTTGATGCAGTTGAAGTCAGGGCTCTGCAGGCCAGTCAAGTTCTTCCACACCGATCTCAACAAACCATTTCTGTATGGTCCCAGGGCCGGATTTAGGCATGGGCAAGCTGGGCAGTTGCCCAGGGGCCTCCACAACCAGGGGGGCCTCCACATATTTCGTGAAGAAAAAAAATTGTTATGAAAAATATATTTGTGAGTGCCTGAATGGTAGTTGGTAGTTCGTGGAACAGATATAAGATATTCATCTTATCTCATTCTCTATTTTATATTGAAGTTCAGATTCTTTGTTCTTGAAAAATATACTTTATGGATGACTGTAAATATGTTTTGTCACCTTTTTAGTATTCTAAGGTACGGTGGGCCTCCACCACTGAAGGCTTCCCAGGGGCCACCACATGTCTAAATCCGGCCCTGTATGGACCTCGCTTTGTGCATGGGGCATTGTCATGCTGAAACAGGAAAGGGCTTTCCCCAAACTGTTGCCACAAAGTTGGAAGCACAGAATCGTCTCAAATGTCATTATGTCATTGTTGCATTAAGGTTTTCCGTCATTAAAACTAAGGGGCCAAGACCGAACAATGAAAACAGCCCCAGACCATTATTCCTCCTCCACCAAACTTTACAGTTGGCACTGTGCATTCGGACAGGTTATGTTCTCCTGGCATCCGCCAAACCCAGATTCATCCTTCGGACTACCAGATGGTGAAGCGTGATTCATCACTCCAGAGAACGTGTTTCCCACTGCTCCAGAGTCCAATGGCGGTGAGCTTTACACCAATCCAGCAGATACTTTTCCTTGCGCATGGTGATCTTAGGCTTGTGTGCGGCTGCTCGGCCATAGAAACCCATTTCATAAAGCTCTTGACGAACAGTATTTGTACTGACATTGCTTCCAGGGGCAGTTTGGAACTTGGTAGTGAGTGTTGCAACCAACGACAGACGATTTTTCCACGCTATGTGCTTCAGCACTTGGCGGTCCCGGTCTGTGAGCTTGTGTGGCCTACCACTTCACAGCTGAGCTGTTGTTGCTCCTCGACGTTTCCACTTCACAATGACAGCACTTACAGTTGACGGGGGCAGCTCTTGCAACCTCGCGGCTAAGCTGCTGTTGCTCCTAAACGTTTCCACTTCACAATAACAGCACTTACTGTTGACCGGGGCAGCTCTAGTAGGGCAGAAATTTGACGAACTGACCTGTTGGAAAGGTGGCATCCTATGACGGTGCTACGTTGAAAGTGACTGAGCTCTTCAGTACGGCCCATTGTGCTGCCAATGTTTGTCGATGAAGATTGCATGGCTGTGTCATTGATTTTATACACCTATCAGCAATGGGTGAGGCTGAAATAGCCAAATCCACTGATTAGAAGGGGTGTCCGCATACTTTTGGCCATGTAGTGTATATGTATATAGAGGTATTTATGTATATATATATATATATATATATATATATATATATATATATATATATATATATATCTTCTTCTTTCGGCTGCTCCCGTTAGGGGTCGCCACTGCGGATCATCCGTATGATCCGCATCGTGATTTGGCACGTTTTGCGCCGGATGCCCTTCCTGACGCAACCCTGGTCGACTCTTACGACACAGGGATATGGTACACCTATTTTAACCGGGGTATCCACCGGCCCAGTACACTGGTACTCACTTCGCCGACCTCGGAAGGATGACAGGCTGAGTCAACCCCCTGGTGTATTAATTCAGTGGCCCAACGGGGCTTGAACTCAGGACCTTTTGGATCCCAAGCCGCTACCCTAACCACTGCGCCAACACCAGGATATATATATATATATATATATATATATATATATATATATATATATATATATATATATATATATTGTGACGTCCACGGGACTTGAACAGTCCCACTAACGTAGAATGAGCCGAAACGATGGAGGCGGTTTATCCTTTACAACCCAAAGATGGCGGTTCTAATCGCTCTACCGCAAACGGGACGAGGAAGGTGGCACGAGTCGCTTTTCACTGAGTTAATGATGTTTATTTCTCTAACCAGAAATAATAAGACTCGGCAAGAGGAGGGATCCGGGGCGATTCGACGGGATGGTGGTGTGGGTTCGGGCGTGGGGAAAACACAGACAATTCCAATGAATATACAAATCTCAAACCCTCTAAGGCGCCAGGTACACACACACACACACACACACACACACACACACACACACACACACACACACACACACACACACACACACACACACACACACACACACACACACACACACACACACACACACACACACACACACCGTAGCTGGTCCTGGTGGTCAGGCTGGCCCGTGGTGCGGACGCAACAGTCCCTGGATTGGCGCCGGACGAGCTGGCGTTGCGCTCGTCAGGGGCAGGAGACACCGTGGTACTGTCGACCTCCTGGTGTCGGCCCAAGTCCGCTCACAGCCGCAAGGGAACCAGTTCTGGCGCCAAGTTGCGAGCAGGAGAGGGAGGCAGGTCCGCCTGCCGTTCGACCCCGTACTCCGAGCCAGCAGAACCCCAGAGCCAACCGAGCTGAGGCACGAAGCACAGCAGGGCCTCGAGACACGATCAAAACAGGATCGAATCAGCCCAACAAACAGCACGCTCCCAGCACAACAGCCTCCACCAAAGCGGTTTTCCTGTCCCGATCTTCTTCCTCCTCCTCACCTTTTCCCCAAACAGAGCCTTTTTATCCTCGAGTCCTCGTCACTTCCAATCGAGCCGTTTATTGGCCCTCCGCCGTCGCCTT
Source organism: Eptatretus burgeri (assembly GCF_056783735.1). Taxonomy (NCBI): domain Eukaryota; kingdom Metazoa; phylum Chordata; class Myxini; order Myxiniformes; family Myxinidae; genus Eptatretus; species Eptatretus burgeri. The sequence goes on from NC_140963.1 coordinate 106,936,368, forward strand.
CCGCCAATCGTGATCACGGGGCAGAGCCATCCGCAGCACTGTCCTGTGACGTCACGGCCAGCCTCCAGGGAATACTAAAAGGGGTTTACGCAGACACACTTACCCTATCCCGTGTCCCTATCTAATTACGTGACAATTATCATTTCCCCCTTGAAGAAATGGACATTTACTAGACAACTTATCACCACTGAATTGCTACTTATTACATCGAGATCCTGGTACACTCGAACAGCATGGCATACCTAATTAAACATCCTAATTAACCTATGAATGCACACCCCCCCCCCCTCAGACGTAACAATATATATATATATATATATATATATATATATATATATATATATATATATATATATATATATATATATATATATATATATATACATATATATTCATGTATCAGCAATTTGGGTGCAAACGTCCTTTAATGAACTTTTTAAAAAATTATTTTATAAATACTGTGCAACACTTTCTCTCCCGTCCCCCATCCCCAAGCACTGACATCGACCCTCTTTTCTGGCTTACGAGTTAGGGATTCCCAGGTGAGGCCTGCATTGTGAGTCATATTTTTGTCCATTTATTTGAACTTTCACTTTGAAAAAGCGAGAGACTTAAAATCACGATTTGGAGTGAAAAGTTGGGCGTCATGTGGAAGTCGCTTGATGGAGGTGTCAAGGGGGAGGAGAGGTGAGATTCTTGATTTTAAAAATGTGAAAGGTGAGATTATAAGGAGTTTGTACATGGAAAGACGGAGAAACATGTAACAATGGGGCAAGCTACAGCACGAAGCCGCCTTTAGGCTGTGTTTCTTGTTTATCGTTCACAAGTGTGAATAATCATTTATTTTCATAATTCATCCCATAATTTACCTTCAGCTGGATGTGTGTTGGCTGACAAGAGAGATTGGAGGTACAGCGCCTTCAGGAAGTATTCACACCCCTTGACTTTTGTCACATTTTGTTGTGTTACAGCCTGAGTTTAAAATGGATTAAATTAAAAAATTTGTCACCGATAAACACAAAATACTCCATAATGACAAAGTCAAAACATGTTTTCAGAAATTTTTCAAATCAATTAAAAATAAAGAGCTGAAATGTCTTGCGTCAATAAGTATTCAACCCCCTGAGTCACGACTTTGTTGAAGTGCCTTTGGCAGCGATTCCAGCTTTGAGTCTTCTTGGATATGTCTGTATCCACTTTACACATCTGGATTTGGGGATTTTCTCCCATTCTTCCTTACAGATTTGCTCAAGCTCTGTCAAGCTGGATGGGGAGCGTCGGTGAACAGCAATCTTCAAGTCTTTCCACAGATTCTCAATGGGATTCAAGTCTGGGCTTTGGCTGGGCCACTCAAGGACTCTCACGTTCTTGGTCTGAAGCCATTCCACTGTTCATTGTCTGTATGCTTGGAGTCATTGTCCTGTTGGGAAGTAAATCTTTGCTGCAGTCTCAGGTCTTCTGCACGCTGAACGAGGTTCTCCTCAAGGATTTCTCTGTATTCGGCTCCATTCAAGTCTCCCAGTCCATGCCACTGAAAAGCATCCCCTTAACATGATGCTGCCACCACCATGCTTCATGGTATGGATGGTGTGAGATGGATGTTGAGCTGTGATCGGTTTCTGCCAGATGTCACATTTTGTTATTCAGGCCAAAGAGTTCAATTTTCCTCTCAATAGACCACATAATTTTTTGTCTCATGCTCTCATTGTTTTTCACGTGCATTTTTGAAAACTCCAGGTGTGCTGTCATGTGCCTTTTTCTCAAGAGTGGCTTCCATCTGGCCACTCTCCCATAAAACCTAGATTTGTGAAGTGCTGCAGAGATTGTTGTCCTTCCGGCAGGTTGTCCCATCTCAGCCAAGGAATTCTGTAGTTCTGTCAGAGTGGTCATTGGGTTCTTGGTCACCTCCTTGACCAAACTCCCTGGTCCAACAGTTTGGTCGGACGGCCAGCTCGAGGAAGAGTCTGGTAGTTCCATATTCTTTCCATTCCCTAATGATGGAGCTCACTTTGCTCTTGGGAACTTTCAACACTCTAGAAATTGTTTTATACCCTTCCCCAGAGTTCTACAGACAGTTCCTTGGACTTCATGGTGGAGTTTCTGCTCTGACATGCACCGTCCGTCAGCTGTGGGACCTTGTATAGAAAGGTGGGTTTCTTTATAAATTATGTCCAATCAATTTAATTTGCCACAAGTGGACTCCAATGATGTTGTAGAAACATCTCAAGGATTATCAAAGGAAATTGGATGCACCTGAGCTCAATTTGGAGCGTCATCGCCAGGTGGTTGGAATACTTATTGACTCAAAACATTTCAGCTTTTTATTTTTAATTAATTTGTAAAAAATTCTTAAAACATGTTTTCACTTTCTCAATCTGGGGTATTTTGTGCCAATTGGCGACAAAAAAAAATAGTCAATTTACTCCATTTTAAATTCAGGCTGCAACAACAAAATGTGAAAACGTCAAGGGGTGCTGTGGATAAGGCACAGGTATGATGGGACCAAGTGGTCTTAACCCCTGGGGTGGGAAACCTTTATTCTTGTGTTCATGATTTAGAATTACCTTTTTGAGATGAATGCTCATTAGGAGACTGTACACATTTTAAACAGCTAATCAGGGGAGGAAATACCATGTGTAAAACTGTATGATCACCATTGAACTGTCTATAGTCTGGGTTTGAGTTTTCATTTCCGTTTGTACATAAGTTGTGGTCCCATGGCATCTCTCCAACAGGGCAAGTCAATGTGAGCTCATGCATCAGCTAAACTAATTGCCTGAAGTGTTAATGAGATACGCAAGTCAGTTGTAAAGGAAAGCGTGTGGGTGATAAGTTACCTGGACATGAAGAGAGCAAACTCACCAAAATCGAATTGACCAAAATCGAATCAATTGGTCCTTGTCACACACCCAGCCTGTCCACCAAGTTTTGTCCGAATCCGTCAGTAACCTTTTTTGATATCCCACCCACAGACAAACAGACCCAGCTGTAAACAGTGATCCCGCAGTTCCACAGGCACGGTGATTCATCAATGTGTACTGTCCCTTGGATGGACCGTTCAACTTGGCGTCCCATCTGACAGCATTCGTTGGTGGACGTGAAATATCCCACGGTGTCCTTCACGAAGAGTATCGCTGGCATCATGGCCAAATTCCAAATTCCTGCCCAAACCCAACAAATGGCACTGCATCAGTGACACAACCACACCCTCAGCCAATGAAGCTACCCCGCAGCGTTGTGGTGCTTACGAGCGAACAGAGAAGATTCCAGGTTGAATTGAAGATTGATAATTTCTTTACTTTCAGAAAATGATGTTTGCAAACGTTATAAGGCTATGGATTTACTGATCACGTCATTCTCTCTCTCTCTCTCTCTCTCTCTCTCTCTCTCTCTCTCTCTCTCTCTCTCTCTCTCTCTCTCTCTCTCTCTCTCTCTCTCTCTCTCTCTCTCTCTCTCTCTCTCTCTCTCATAATCTCAGTTGTTTTAAACAACTTCTGTGCTTTTTGAGGGGTTTAAAAGATGGTAAAAGAGATGGATGTAACATTTTAACCTCGCCCACACCTTTTGTCCTTTTCCCCCTTTCCCCGTGTGTATAATTGTAGAATATATGTAAATATAGTATTGTTGGAGAGTCATAACGCGACGCTTCTCCGCAGCTGCACTTGCTCTTGGAGGTGACACAGTGAACGATGCCCTCTCCCCTGGAGAATGCTGTCGAAACGCTTATCGATGTTTTCCATAAGTACGCGGCAAAAGATGGAGCACCGACCATGTCCAGGTCTGAGATTCTGACCATGTTTCAGAAAGAAATGCCCGGATATGTTTCGGTAAGAAATTTGTTCTTTTGTTGTGGATGTTGGGAAATCCCAAGATGGTTTCTCTTCTTTCTCACTACCACTGAATGTTAATACTTTTCATACTTACAATACCAGTTTGGTTTGCAATGATGAATCGTGGACAAGAGGTTTGGGTTATTTGGGTTTGGGTTATTTCATTTTGAAGGTTATAGATATTGTGTTATCTTGTAAGCACTTGGGTTTATCATGTTAGTGTACCCATCTGAAGCCCTCACTTTATGATAGGCTCAAATATCTCATTTTGACATAAGTTTGTCCTTCGTATCCCGATGTCCTTGTAATTGATGTCGAAGTAACCCACCTAGAAAGCACTAAACATTTATATCAATGAGTGAGTGAGTGAGTGGGTAGCATGAGCTTGAAATATGACATGAGAGAAAATTGGGGTGATTGGGATTATACATGTTAACAGGAAAAAGGTACATCCAACCAAAAGAGTAACTAGATATACCATGCTAATCTAGTAATAAACAAGCATTTCGGGAGACGTTTCACCCGCTTCCGAGCGAACCTCCTCAGGCCAAAAGATCCCAAGCCTCAGCATGTTGACGTGTGGGCTGTGTGATTGGTGGAATTTCTATTTGGTGTTGTACATGGATGGGCATGGTGTTGGGGGTCCACTGTTGTTGGTTTTTTTTGCTCACCATGTCCAGCTGTTTGCATCATCTAGTTTTTGCCATTCGTAGCAGAGATGTGTATTGTGTAGGTACGTCCACGGTCTCCCCAGTCAGACCACCCTCTCAGCTCTTGACGTGCCATGCCTCCAGCATAAATCTGTCGTTTGTTGGACCTCATGTCTGGGACACGGGTCCCGTGAAAGTGAAATCTTTGGCCAGATTGCAGGCGATGATGTGCTATGGCTGGCTATGTCGCCTTTCCAAGTAGAATTGCTCTATCATGTTCATCTTGTTTTAAATTCCTTCCAGTTTCACCAATGTAGAATTGGTCACATCATCTGTATGACAAATGGTAAACTACTCCAGATGTATCAGTCGTTGGTATTGGTTCCTGTAGTTTTGAAATGATATTACGGATTTGTAATTTAAAAAAATAAAAAAAGTGATTCTTCACCCTTGAGAGATGGGCCAAAAACGACATAAAGCACAATATCTCAAAAAAGTTGTGGATGAGTTGTAACAAAACTAGGTGAATGAGTCGGTTCGACACCCTGGTTTTTAACATGCAGGCGGGTGATACATCCATCAGTGTGCACGTCCATCTGAAGGAAGTCAAGCCGGATGACCTCCCCTGCCTGCCCACACTCGTCGTTGATGGACGTTAAATATTCCAAGGTGTGTTTCGCAAAGAGTAGGCGAGTTATCGCCGTCACCCTGAACAAATTACAAACACCTGTGCCAAATGACTTCGAGAAAGGTAATGCAAAAGCACCTGGGATGATGATGATGATGATGATGATAATGATGATGATGATGATGATGATGCCAAAAATAGCATACACACAGCCACACACCCTTTCCTTTAAATATGAATGATCTTTATAGTTTTATTTGTCTGGAACACATTAATATTCAAACTACATTCTATGATAACCAGCCTGAGAAAAGGGAAGAGCTTTTATTAAGGAAGCATTTACAGTTTATGAAGATGTTCCGTTCCGGTTCACACATGATGGCTGATTCCTATCAGTCATCGAGATTGTTCTCTTCATGTCCAGGTAACAATAGCATTGTATTCTGATTCCAACAGCTTGTAGTTTGCGTTTTGAAGATTCACAAATACTAATTGAACCAGCTTGCTGTTTCCTCTTGGCAGAACGCCCATGAAGCTTCGGGTCTGAGTACGTTGATGTCAAACATGGATATGAATAACGATGGAGATGTTGACTTTCTTGAGTTTATCATCGTCTTCTCGTCTCTCACCATCGTCTGTAACCAATGCTTCGTGGAACATCTGAAGAAAGCTTAGGCCTGAAATGAATCCATACCGTGGAAACGTTTCATGGCCTGAAAATGGTTCGGAAAAAACGAAATGCATTCCATATTAAATTGTTCAGATATGAAAATAATTATCAAAGGAAAAACCTTCTCTAAGCCCATTTATTGATGATAATTTGTTGGTGAAATTATTTATATACCGTGGAACATTGAAGCTGCTTTAATATACATCTTTTGGTCTTCTCTTAAGCAACTGAACCTGATCTTCTTTCTTCGTCTTCTTTATTCTTACAGAAAGGTTTTTTTCCCCCCCTGCTTACTTACATTAATAACACGATTACATTGTGTTTTATCTTGCAAGGTGTGCATTTGGTGATGAATACAATTTTGCTTGCCACGTTACTCATTAAATTCCAATCCAATTAATATGTTCTCGTGAATTCGTGATTTACAAGATAAATTGCAGACACAACTCACATACAAGGGTTGTTTGTCATACATCTATTACATAACGTGAACCGTGCTGTCTGTCTGTGCGTTTGTCTGTCTCCCGTCTCTGGCGGCCGCTTCCCGTGCTGCGTTTGAAAAGCTCCGCATGCAGGCAAAGCTCAATATTCTATCAGAAGAAATGCACGATGCCAAACGAGATACGTTTAAAACATATAAATACAACATGGAATTAGTTTGTTTAGCAGTGTGTTCAGATATGACATCAGGATTATCACAAAGATGAACAAACCATGTCAGCGTTGTTGATAACAGCAACATACACTTAAAGTTTTTGAACAAAGGTTTCAGTGCAAGGCGATCATTTAATTAAATAAAAACCTCCATTTAGCATTGTCCCCTAAAAATAATGTTTCGTAATAGGCTTCAACAAAGAGGTGCAAAATAAACTTAAATTTAATACTCGGTGGACTTGATGACTTAATTCATTAGATTTAGAGCGTCCACGATGAGTCGAGGAGGTGGACGTTTCAAACTTTAAAAATTTAAATTTAATTATATTAAATATTTTTTTTTAATTGTGCAGATGTTGCTTCCTTCCTTGACACTCAACATTTAAAAAGGATAGGGCACAGACAAACTCCCATAGGTTAGCAACCATTGTGCAGGCTTGATAGGCTGAATGTTCTCTTTCTGTTTTTAAATTCTTTGGAAGGGACGTCATCTTATAAATATTGTTAACCATGGTATTTGTCCGTACGTTCGTCTGTCTCCCATTTATGCTGCGGCTTCCCATGCTGGATTTGAAAAGTTGCTGAGTGGTTATTTTGCTTTTTTATTTCACCTTTCTTGATGCAATATACTGTCGCGGGGTGGCCGGCCCAGGTTAACCCCACCCAACCCAATTTGTGGTGACGGGCAGTTAACACCGCCAACCCCTCTCCCCCCCCCCCCCGCCAGGACAGCCGAGCGGTTCCTTATTAATAGGAGGCAGACACGTTGATTATAGGAGATTTTAACGCATGCTTGAAAGACATGGTGGAGGGAAATGGCGGACGGGCGGAGGACACGGGGAATGAAACTGATGACAGAGGGTTTATCCTCTAACCCACTACAATTACACGACTACAGTTTCTTCAACATGAACGCATTTAATGAAAATAAAACAAATACTTACAAAGACCAATAATTCAAAAGGAAATGATAATAATATGAAATAAATAAATCCGACAGTCGAGGAACCTCACACACGGACTCAAATACAGACAAAGGGAACACAAAAGAAAAGCCCTCCTTCGAATATTCTTGTACTTAGCTTGGCCCAGAGCTGATCTTTTTGGGACTTGAAATCGAGGCGCTTCCACCAGCACGTGTATCCGTGCGCATAATGGTGCCGTCACTTCTCTCGTAGCAGAACAAACGTAAGCCAGGCACTCGGCGAGCAGCGCTCCACATCAAGGCTCAAAGCCCCAGTGTAACGGCGTATGACATACACGAGGATCGGGGTCCATTTCTCACGACTGCGCCTCGTGCCTCCACTCTGATCATGGCAAAAAATGCAAAAGCCAACCGAGTCCGATGCCTCTCAAAATGTGCCAGCCTTCCTCTTTCACAAAAGTGCGCCAGCCGACTCAAATCCTCTTCAAAAGTGCCACCTCCCTGTGCGTTCCTCACACCGACCTCGTGTGTGCGCTCTGCCGATCTCCCGTCCTATGCTGTAGGAAACCTCCCATGCCCTTTTCTTCTTCAGGCATCTTCCGTCTTACAATCCTCCGCCTCCAGGGTGTGGCCTGCATGCACCAAACCCAGGAAGGGGGGGGGCTTTCTGCCCATTTGGTGTCGTTTTCGGGACGTGTTCCCCAACTTCATTGCTGATCTTGAAATATAAAAACATCGAGAAAAATCACAGAGGGCAATCACATGCTGGGGAAGTTATTCTTACTCCCTTGGCTAATTAACACCGCACGCCCCCCCCCCACCCCTATGTGGTGACACGTAACACTTAAGCTCACAGGTTTCCTACTTATTCACGCTGAGATGCCTTCTACACGTCCACAGACCAAGCAACTATACACAATGCTAAATTCTCTGTCAAATCCTTATTAAATCTACCCCCACAACCGTAATATGACCAAAGTCAGTCACTTTATTATCCCTTCCAGTAATCTTTCAAATCAACATGGACATGTGGATTTAAGTAGATTTAATACAGATCTTCATGGAGTGGCACACAATTTAAAATAACTATATTTTGCCCTCTTTTTAGACGAATCCAACCTACGCCGCCCAATGTTGCACCACCATTTCGCAGTTGGCAGTATAAGTAGCTCAGAACTTTGGCTCTGAGTGAAATGAAGAGTGCATCACAATTAACTTTTTTAAAGTCCATGATATAATTTAAATTGATATATTAACTTAAACTTTTCCCATCACTGGGGATAGATACTTTTGCTGGTAAAACAATAAGATGGAAAAAAAAACTTCAGAAAATAACCATTTAAAATCTGACCAAACCACTTTTGGTACAAATCAATTGCAAATCAATATGTATGCAAATGAAATGTTCATCCTTTTCTGTAATTCCTTCAATTACTCATTCTTTTATGTGGGCACAGTTCTATAGCGGTCATTCTCCAAGCTCCGTACCCTCCACATTCATGTCTCGATAGCAGGGATAGCAATAGCTGATGCTGTTCCTTCACTCGTATCACATTATTTTATTTAATCTGCTGAGGATCTTGCAATTAACCCACTGGTCCACCAGCTTCTCTGTGCTGGTGCGGAATCCTTCAATTCTTTGTGAAACGTGGCTGCTGTGTTGACCTTCTTGAGTTGATGCAAAACGTTCTTCCATCAGGTAAACTGAACTTGGTGTCATGATTATGAGCCAGAACTTCAGTAATTGTGTCCACACAGCACAATGTAGGCCTTTGTGTAGACTGTAGATGAAGGTGTTGCACCATTTTTTCAAGCAGATGTTTTTTTTATATACAGAAGTCGAGGCTCATCAAAGAGATAACCAAATGACAGGGGGAAGTCGGTGAACAAACCAAAAGAGGGGCAGAGGAAACAGATAGAGAAAAAAAGGGTTAGGGGAGTAGGTGTGAGTCAGGTTAGGAGAAAAACAAAGGTGCATGGCAATGGGAAAAATATTGAAAGATTGGAGCAAAGTGTAAGTGTGTGTGTGTGTGTGTGTGTGTGTGTGTGTGTGTGTGTGTGTGTGTGTGTGTGTGTGTGTGTGTGTTCGTGAGATTTGTGTAACAGGTCCTCCATAAGCCTTAAATCCTGTTAAAATAAATAAATAAATAAATGGTATGGAAAAGGAAGGACATTTTACAACTGAATACTTTTATTTTTGTTTTATTATATTTCATTGTCTTTTCAAATGTCAGCGGCAAGCAACTTTAAAGACGCAAAGTGTCAGAAAATATAAATTTTAAGGTCAAAAGAATTCGATACAACACGTTCCACGGCTCGTACTATATGAGCATGCAATAACAAGCAAACAATTTAGTGGCAATGTGCTCAGAATCCCACAAAGCATGGAGTGTTAATCTCCAAACAGTTAGCACCTCTAGAGAGCAAATGCAGCTCCACGGACAGCCGTTTCTGGGGGATTCCACATTCACGAGAAACTATTTCAAACACAGTGGGATTTTGGAGAACATGAGAGGCAAAGCTTTCACATCTTCCCAGACTTGCTTAGGTTTTTCAAGAAGACATCATTGCAAGCCACAGACAATGAGGCGATAAACATCGAGTAGCCATTGAAATCAACTTCTCCATCTCGGTCATCATCCAGTTCCTTCATGATTTTGTTCACCGCCGCAGCATCTCTTGCTGACTAGGGGAAACAAAGGAAAGCACTTGCCTCATTGAAATAATCATCCCCACACTATTTTTTTTAAAGAGGGGGAGGGGAAGGGAGGGGAAGGGAGGGGAAGGGAGGGGAAATTTTAATCGGCTCCGTCTGTCTGTCTGTCTGTCTATCTATCCGACACACCATCTCGTCCGACACGGTTGTGCAGAAATTCACCAAACTTGGTAGTTATGATCAGCACATGGCAAGAAAGTGTGAAAGCAGTATCATTTTTGGCCCCGCCCACTGGGTGTGGTCAAGTGGCAAAATATGCAATTACGCGCACATTTTGGAATAATTCTAATGAAACTTTATATATGCAATCAACATTGAGGGACGCATGAAATACATCATGATTTTTGTGATATGGCCCTGGTTCATGCCCTAAGGAGTGGGGATTTGGGGTTACAGGGGTCAAAACAGATTTTTTTTAACTCAAAATTTGATATTGGGTCATTCCTGGTGCAATGGTGATGACGTTGCCATCGACTTTGCTCTAGATTTATTTATTTTTTAATCGATCGAAGGCTAACGGAGTAGCTTGTACATAAATTGCATGCAGGATAAAGCTATTAGCAGACATCGGTGTAGGCCGAGCAACTATGAAGGTTTCTAAGCAATATAACCTAAAGTTGAAAGAAGAAGCAATGAAATGCTTTAAAATTTTGCATTTTTGAAAGTGACATAACTGCAAACCTATCAAAAAAAAGCTGCTCTTGTTCAAATTGGCATTTGCGTCTCAGTTGCAATGGATGCCATCTTGGTTGCTAATTATTATGATTCACAGGACATGGTCACAAGTGTTCAAATCATAATTGCTATACTCTATAACCTGTATGCATATCCAGCTCTTCCCATCGAAATTCCTCAACTTCCTGATGTTGAAAAATGGTCAGTTTTGAAAGTCCCATGCCAGCCATTTTATTTCATAGGGATATTTCTCCTTTGCAGTCTTGAAGCATGCCATCGATGATGTTTCAGGAATTTTGTGTTGATCGGTTCAGCAATTCTGGAGAAGATCTTTAAAAAAAAATTTTTTTTTAATCCAGAAATGTGCATCATACTTCAGATGGACATTAAGCTTGGTCTGCCACCTATTCGTTGTAGCGAGTGGACATTAAAGATCCCATTGCATCTTTCACAAAGAGTAGATGAGTTTTCACCGGCACCCTAAACGAATTCCAATTTCCTGGCCTGATTACTGTGACGAAGGCAAATGAAACCCATCTAGTGTAATCTGAGCCATGATGCCACTTTTGGCAGCACTGAATCTGCCTTTGATCATTTGATCAGAGCACTATAGAGCAATTGAAGTCAGGGTCAGTGAACAAGTGAAGGCCACAAGTCCAAATCCAATGACAGGATTATCAAGAACTTTTGCCTTCTCCTTGTTGAGAAATGATTTGGAAGTTTTTTTCAAGTTAATACCAAATGAATGAAGACACGACAAAAAAAAATTAAAAACCTCAATTAATCAAGGCTGTCCCATTTCATGTTCTAATAGATATATGTTGATTTTGTAGGAATTTTAAGTTTTAAGAAAGCTATACCAAACTCTCATCAAGTAGATGAGGAAAGCTTCAACACCATTCAGACTTCTTCTTCTGAATAAAATGGTTAAAAACAGAAAATTCATCACACCTTTTCAATGAATGAGGGAATACAAGAAACGTAAAGGGAAATTCCGATTCAACCTCTCCGCCTTCCCACCCTCACCCTTCCAATCCCCACTTCCTGAACCATGTTTGTGCAAAGTAAATTTGATGATTATTTGATGGAAACTACAAATTTTATTACAGATGACATTTTAATGTTAATCAGAATGTTAATAGTGGGGCAACTTAGCTAAATATAGCATAACAATTGTGCATTTTGTGAGGAAAGCACCAAATTTGGCACACTAGTAGCCCATCATATTATGAACAGATTTTGATATTGGGCTGTATCTATTGTACATCAGTACAATAGATACAATTTTCTATTGTACTGCAGCACAATATAATATACTCATTTGCAGTTTCCTGTGGTTGAGGTTGGGCAAACTTTTCTATGGCTTCCTTACCTCCACCACCGAACGTGGATGTAGGTGATGTTTTCAACTGTCTGTCTGTCTTTTTGTTTGTTTGTTTGTTTTTTGTATGTGAACAAAATATCTCAGAAAGTTGTGGACGAATTCGGACGAAATTGGGTGGAGAGCTTGGGTATGTGACGAGGAAGAAATGATTATATTTTGATGAAGATCTGCGTCCGGATCCAGATCCGAGAATTTTTAAAGTGATTTTTCGCCATTGAGAGATGGGGCCAAAAACGACACATAGTGGGATATCTCAAACCATTGTGGACAGATTTGAAAAACTTTGAGGATAACTTTGTTTGGTGACAAGAACAAAACGATTAAATTTTAGTTCAGGTCCGAATCCAGATCCGGCTTATCAGTGGGATCCAAAACATAAACTGATCAGCCTGGTGGAGGCATGCACTCGACTGAGTGCCCTTCTGGTTATCCATGTCATCAGGAGTATAAATGAGTGTGAATGGACTCAATATTCCCCTGACATGCTCTTCCTCATAAGGTTCTTCAATCACATGAGGGCACTTGCACTCCGATGAGATCATACAAGCTAGATGAAGGTGTTTGATTACCCTAGAATGGATGTTTCAACATTTGTCTGGTAGCACTGCTTCCCCTTTCAACTTCCATCTCTAGTAACTAAATCAGCAACACATCAGGGCAAGTCCACATAGTTCTGTCCACCACCTTCAATCTCTCCAGATACTCCATCTATACCACTGTTCTTCATGGCATGGCCCGTTAGCCACTGGCGGCCCCTAGTGGCGTAAAGTGTGGCCCCTGATGTGCGTTCCATCCATCCATTGGGACCATACTCTGCACAGAGCGTTGGTGCTGCCTAAGCAGTCTCCGAGGCTATTGGGCACAATCCTCGATGGGTCGCCACTCCGACGCAGGACACCAGCAAGTTGGTACTCATTTTGCTGAACTCAGGATGACAGGCTGAGACAACCCCACCGAGTTTTAATTCAACAGCTTAGTGGGATTTGAACTCAGCACCCTGGGATCCCAAGCCCACCACCCGAACCATTAAGCCGACACCATGCATGACCTGCGGTCGCTAATACACAAATGTGAAAACACCCAATCATAAGCTGCCATAAATGCTATCAAATTGACACAACGGTTTCAAATGAGTGTTCCAACACGAAGCCTAAAAGTACCATAACTACATCAGGATATGGTTGCAGTGTACAAACACTTTCAGCCCAGTTAACCACAATGTGGAAGAGTACGTGTGGACGGGGCCGAATAGCAGCCATTACGGAGTCCTGCAGGCAGTGTGGCAGATCTCACACTGATGTCTTATCTGCAAAAGTGGCCCCCCTCTAAAAAAAAAAAATAGTGAAGATCACTGATCTATACTATAAATCAGTTCCACATAGGATGGATCATAGATCCACATAGCTCTGTCCATCAGCTTCAACCTCTCCAGCTCATTTAATCGACACATTAAATCATCTCCACATTGGGATAGCTCAACACAGCTCTGTCCGCTCATACACATATTCTTCTGTCAAAATGAGTACATCTTCGCAACAAGCTAAATATAATAACTCCAAAGATGGTTCCTGCATCCAGTCAACTATGATGATTTGAAATTGTACTCATGGCTACATTAGGTCACCAACAAGATTATCTACAATATCTGGAACAGTCAGCTGGAATTAAAAATGTCTGTTCTCACTCAGCAAGTGTATTCCATTTACTTGATTGCTCAGCTTCTGCCGACTTCCAATCTGTGATGACGATTTCCAATTCATCCACTAAATTTCGTCTGAATCCGTCCACAACGTTTTGAGATATCCTGCGCACAAACAAACAAACAAACAAACAAACAAACAAACAAACAAACAAGAAGAAGACGTCACGCAGAGTCCATAAAATCTGCGCAGAGTCCACGATACTTCCAAAATCCATAAAACAAATTTGACCTCAAAAATAATTGGCAAATTGAATTCAACGACCAAATGTGCAACTCCTCTTCAAATTTCAAGTGAATCGGATGAAAAATTGAGGGTTTTAGAAATACCACCAAAAGTTGTTGATCTTTGGCCTCAAAACCGATTGGCTTCTTCCTTATGACAAACTCTACCATGTGGTTAAATTTCGTGAAGATCGGGTTAAAATTGTGACCTGTCGACGACAAACAGACAGACAGACAGAATAACAAAATCTACCGGCCGATGTACTTGAAAAATCTTCGGTTTTGCAAGAAACAAACCGACAGAAGGGGGTGAAAACATAACCTCCTTCACCTTCGGTGGCGGAGGTAAAAATAAATCCAACCATGGGTGGAAAATCCTGTTACGCATTGAGAAAAGTTCACCAATCGTGCTCGGAATCCTCAACAGAGCAGCTCTCATTTCGGTGATTAGTCTGTAATTGAGTCACATGAAGAACCACACTTCATCCTTTGGGAAAGTGATCATTACGTCAACGACAGGTATTTGATATAGGGAGAGTTGTAAACATCTACTAATTATTCTCTTACTTTTTTTTCCCCCCTTCTTGATCAGGCATTTATTTACTTTTAATCCATTTACTGGGGTTCCTCGAACTACAATTGAATTACTAACATGGATTATGACTCGTTGAGGTGTTTCAATCCTCGTGAAGACGAATCGTTTCCCCTACATAGTTTATTAAACAGGTGAATTATTTCAAAATGACTCAACATGGATATGGTGAACTTCCCTTTGACTCGAAATGCTCCTTTGGTGAGCGTTCAAAAGACAAACAGATAAATGAATATAATTAAGGAGGAGGAGGAGGAGGAGATTGGGACCAGACTGTGTGCAGAGTGTTGGTGCTGCTGAAGGAGCCTCCTTGGCTATCAGGCACAATCCTGGACGGGTCGCCACTCCGACACAATATACCAGCAAGCTGGCTCTCACTTTGCCGACCTCGGAAGCATGGCAGGTCGAATTAACCCCACCTGGTATTAATTCAACAGCTGAGCAGGATTTGAACTCAGGTCGCTCAGATCCAAAGCCCACCACCCAAACCATGAAGCCAACATCAGGCATGGACGTACATATAATTAAGGACGTACAATAATCCTGCATATTCCAGAAACTGGCATATTTTCCCACCAATCGTGTGGGGCAACTTTGAAGCTTGTCATTACATCTGCAATGACAACGGCACTCGGAAGAGCACACACCTCCGCTGGGCTGAACGCCTTAGATCTTGGATCCCACTGATAGGCTGGATCTGGATCTGGATCTTCACCAAAATCAAACCAATTCATCCTTGTCACACACCCAACCTGTCCACCAAATTTAATCCGAATCCATCCACAACATTTTGATATATCATGCTCACAGACAGACAGAATATTGTGATCTCAAACAGGGCTGAAAACCCCAAAGCTCAGACAAACAGACAGGGATGAAAACACCAAAACTCAGACAAACACGCAGGGCTGAAAACACCAAAACTCAGACAAACAGACAGGGCTGAAAAACACCAAAACTCAGACAAACAGACAGGGCTGAAAAACACCAAAACTCAGACAAACAGACAGGGCTGAAAAACACCAAAACTCAGACAAACACACAGGGCTGAAAACACCAAAACTCAGACAAACACGCAGGGCTGAAAACACCAAAACTCAGACAAACAGACACGGCTGAAAACACCAAAACTCAGACAAACAGACAGGGCTGAAAACACCAAAACTCAGACAAACAGACACGGCTGAAAACACCAAAACTCAGACAAACAGACAGGGCTGAAAACACCAAAACTCAGACAAACAGACAGGGCTGAAAACACCAAAACTCAGACAAACACACAGGGCTGAAAACACCAAAACTCAGACAAACAGACAGGGCTGAAAACACCAAAACTCAGACAAACAGACAGGGCTGAAAACACCAAAACTCAGACAAACACGCAGGGCTGAAAACACCAAAACTCAGACAAACAGACACGGCTGAAAACACCAAAACTCAGACAAACAGACAGGGCTGAAAACACCAAAACTCAGACAAACAGACACGGCTGAAAACACCAAAACTCAGACAAACAGACAGGGCTGAAAACACAACTTCCGTTCAACTTCGGTGGAGCAGGTAATGAACGGTTGAAGACCAACACCACCACGAACTGTAAATACTCTGACCTACTACTACAGTACACTACTACAGTACGGACTTAAAAAGGCATCAATGCCCCCACGCCCGACCAATTGCGTCATTCCGTGACGTCAATGAATCGTAGGATACAGCCAGGGCAAGTCTATTTAAAGATGGCAGATGTTGGGCAGATGTTGGAGTTTTTAGATCCTCGTGGAGGATCTCTAAATCTTACTCACATTGTTGCTCTTCATCTTCTTCTTGTGGACTTTTTTGTTTCACAGCCTACAGTTTTCATCCAAACTTCCTGAAACTTGGCATATATATGTAAAAATACCCTGCACAGACAGTTACCATCTCCGATTTTGAAAATTCCTCCTAGAAAAAAAGTTATGACGTCAAAATATCTCCGCTCGGGATATTAGCCGAAAGCCTAAAAAGTAGGAAATCGCCTAAAAAAATATCTACAAAACTAGGCAAGCTTTTTGAATTATGTTTGCGGGAATCGAACAGGGCATTAGCAGAGATGAATTACCGCACATATGATACATCACTATGATGTCATATCAATTTTTATGACGTCATTCCTATTTTTTGTTTCACAACCCAGAGTTTTCATCGGATCTTCGTGAAACTTGCCAGGTATATGCAGAAAGCCCACCCGCAGGCAGTAACCATCTCCGATTTTGGAAATTCTTCCGAGAAAAAAGTTGACGTCATAATATCGCCGCTAATGGAAATCGCCTATGACATTATCTCCGAAACTAGGCAAGCTGTTTGAATTGTGTTTGCGGGAATCAAGCCGGGCATTAGCACAGATCATTTATGGCAAACCTGATACATCACAATGACGTCATCATTAAGAGGACGAGGATCTTAGCTCATTTGAGCTTGTTTTTTTTAAATGACAGCGATATTATTTATTATTTTCAACATGTTCGGTGATTATAAATCGGACAATCAGCCAGACGATTTGCAAAGATGGCTGTGAACGAAAATGACCCCAAAACATGCCCAACATGGCTGCCTCACTTCGTAAAGTCACGCATGACGACGTTAAACATCAATCCTGCCAATTTCCAAGTTCTTCGGAAAATAAGAACACAATTATGGAAAGTTACAATGGAGTAATGATAACAGGTGACGTATATCTTCATTGGATTAAGACGTTCATGGAATATTCTAGTTTGTACGAGGATACAGTTTTTTTTCTTCCGCCCCTTATAAAATGAGCTCCGACTGACCGATCATCCGTCCACGTACTTTTGTGTACGTACACAAGATTTCAAAAACCGTTGAACATTTACCTTTCATATTACAGACATCTATTCGTCATGACATTATCTCAACTTGATTAGATCACGGCTGTGATTGGCTGAATTATGTTGCAATGGCAACCATCAACTCGAATGGTATCGAATGCAGACAAAACAACTCAAAAGTTGGTGCGCTGCCTCTGCACCATCCCAAGCTGACATAAATATATATATATATATATATATATATATATATATATATATATATATATATATATATATATATATATATATATATATATATATATATATATACACAAGCTGGTAAGGGACATGGGTGGTCGCTACATAATTGCATACTAGTCATACAGTTTTTGACGGATCGGGCTGAAATGTTTTGACAAAGAGATTGCTTATAGTGCGCATAAAAGCGTGGAAGCCGATTTTTGATTTTCGGAAAAAAATATTTAAATATATAAATATTTTTCGGATTTTTTCAAAAAAATTCAAAGTCCCATTGCTAGGCAACAGTGGTGTCCATAGCAACGGTGCTCAAAAGCATACAACGAGATCCTGGTATGAACCTACCAGTCAAGTTTCATCAAAATCAGTTGACTCCTCTGGTCTCCAGAGCTGTCCATTACATACAAACAGACAGACTGAAAACCTGAGAATAAGTGTCGTCTCGCGACCACCCAATATATATATATATATATATATATATATATATATATATATATATATATATATATATATATATATATATATATATATATATATATATATATATATATATATATATATATATATAGATATAGTGACCGTTTTCATATCGTTAAAATGGCACAACTCACAATTGTGCAGCCAATCCGAAAAGGTTTTGTATCATATATAAAATTTTAAAATCACAAAATCTTGATGTCTTCATTGATATTTGGCTACTCGTAGGAGAAATGGATGCACGATGCGAGTTTCCTATTGTAGGCATCACAAAAAAATAAACATGACACAAGTCCATAACGGTGACGATAAAGGGGAGGATATTCACGGTAACCATATGGGATAATGAACACAGGTGTAGATGTTTGAAAACATTTTGTAAAGGTGCCATACGTACGGAAATGACTGCGGGGAGCTCACTGGTGAGGAGCTGGATGAGTTCTCGTTTGCTCAGCTTGTATTTGTCTCCCTCTCTGCCGGAGTACTTGTGGAACACACTCACCATGGACTGCATGGCACTTTCTAGGTTGGTGCAAGGCATCACTTACAGGTGCGAGCTGTACAAAGGTAGGTGCACAACGTGTCATTGACGATCCCCGGATTCATCGGACACGAACCATCCAGATAGTCACATATGGATGGCCTATCAAAGGAGGACGTTGATGCCATTTGGCCTCCATATTACATACAAGAACATACACATTGGTGGAAAAGTTTCTGCACACGCACAAATTTATCTACAACTACGACAAAATCGAAGCCAACAATGAGGACATTCATCAGAAGCCATCAGAAATGCATCACAGAGATTCGTGAACACGTCGAAAGGGTCTTGAACATCAATTTATCATCATCGTTTTACAAAATGGTCCATTCATTGAATTTCTCCTCCATCGAAATGATGATGACGGTGGTTTCTCCGAAATGTCAATAAGCTGCACCTCATCCATTGAATGTTCGATTTGATTTTAACGTCCACCAACTAATACCGACAGATAGGACACCGAGTTTAACGTCCATTCGATGGACGGCACACACACACACACACACACACACACACACACACACACACACACACACACACACACACACACACACACACACACACATACACACACGACATCAATGCATGCAGTCGGGATTCCAACACAGGCGAGACCGCTCAGAGGTGACAGTGCGCACCTGAAAGTCATCCTGCCAACCCAAGTTATACATTTATGGAAACCACAGAGCGACATGGTGCAAAAGCCACAAATGACATATCAAAGCTGTAAGTCGTAATGCCTAGATTTAACCGAAAACACCATTGCCAACCTTTTTCTGCAAAACCCGAACAGATGGAAGAGGCAGGAATGGAAGGTACACCTGAGTACCGCCGTTTATATGGCCCGCGGGAGCAATGCACAATCCTACCATCAGCTCAAGAGGTGGTACTATCAAAACCAACCTATAGTTTGTCAGGGGCTGGCACGACAGCTAACAGATATGCACACTCACTTTTAAGCTGTCTGTCCTTGAAGCTTGACCAGCTACGTAAACTGCCCAACCTGTGTTTCGCATGGAAGGCGATGCATTAGTGCGTGTGCCCTCTCCATCAGAAGGACGTTAAGCTGGAGAACCAATCTGCCAGCAATGGTCACCGGTCGACCTGAAAGACCTCTCGGCGTCATTCTGAAAGAGGAGGCGAGTTATCACCGGCAAACCTGGTTCATTTATAAATTTCTGCCTTTACTGACTGCTGGGAAGGCAATGCCAATCCACCACCAGCCCTTGCCAAGAGGCTGATTGAGCAACACCGACGTTCTGTATAGAGAGCTATGCAAGGGTGCTCCATGCAAATTGATGATGGTGATGATGATGGTCTGTCAACCTCACGAGGAGGATCCTCGTGATGTGTCTGAAGTGCGTGAACCATAAAACGTTGAGACCGTGCATGCCCATGTGCTTTGAAACTCCATTGGACACGTGGAGAAGGATATAATTGCGATTATCCAACTCCAAGCAACCATTCCGAAAAGACAGGTGATGTCAGGCATTCAAGAAACTTAGAATCACATTGATAATTCATGCCCGGTGTTGGTTTAATGGATAGGGTGGTGGGCTTGGGATCCTAGGATCCTGAGTTCAGATCCCCCTCGGCTGTTGAATTAATACCAGGTGGGGTTGACTCTGCCTGTCATCCTTCCGAGGTCGGCGAAATGAGTATCAGCTTGCTGGAATCCTTTGTCAGAGTGGCGACCCGTCCAGGATTGTGTCCAAGGAGACTGCTTAGGCAGCACCAACACTGCACAGAGTGTGGTCCCAGTGGATGGATGGATAATTCAGACTTCAAAGAGAAAGACATATTGGTCTTCAGATAAATAAGTTGCAATCTGAGCTGTTATATGTTGCTTCTTTGACAATTGACACCATGTGTAGGTAATGTGAAATATACTGTCAATGGTTGCAAATATATATATATATATATATATATATATATATATATATATATATATATATATATATATATATATATATACATATATATATATATATATATACATATACATATATATATACATATACATATACATACATACATATACATATACATACATACATATACATATACATACATACATATACATACATATACATACATATACATACATATACATACATATACATACATATATATATACATATAGTTACGAATTTCGGTCCGCCCGGCGTGCGATCGGCCGCGTAACTCAAATCGCGACCGCGTCGCCCACCGGAACAGACAATTCAGTCGTGACCCTCCTTGGAACTACCGCTAAGAGCTAGTCACGGGTGGGGGTTTAACCACACACGATCGTGCCAATTGCCCACCCGCGCAGGATAGGGTTGTTCGCCAAACTCGACCTACCTAACTACCTGCGCGGGTAGTTAACCGGGCGATCGTACCTCGCCGCTGGCCGGCCTAGGACACGAACCGCTTAAGCGGTCCGTTCCGTGCTTCAGTGATAACTGAGCGGTGATATCGCCGGCCCCGACGGACATGATTATTTACCGGGTGCTTACACCCCTCTACCAATTCCTTCCGTGATGCAAGATGGAACTTTCAAACAAGGCAAAGGACGCAACGAAACGGGGAACAGTTCAACAAGCACATTTATTGCACACTCAGACAAGGCACATATTTTACAGCCATACAGAAAATCATGCACGTATAACAGTGAAAGCAATGAAAGCAAGCAAAGCCCGAGTTACAACCTAATAAAGTGTCTTTATTTCACACGCACACTTAGACAATTCTACTTATAAGATGGCGCCACCACATGCATTTACACAAAAGCAAAGGAAAAAGCCACCCTCAAAGGCAAGGGTAGCAGACAGATCCGTGGACCAAGTGTGCGTGGAACCTGGATGAGCAGCCAGGTCCACGAGACTGAAGGGTCTTACCCGCGCCCTCGTGGCACGATGGCGGGCAAGCCACGATGTCAGCGTAGCTGCGCCTGGCTTCGTGCCCCTGGCGTGGCCGGTGAGCTCTCTCTGGCATTCTCCGTGCAGGCACGTGTTTCACCGTCAGCACCACGGTTGGGGAGGGAACGGACGGGGTTACCGGCGCTTTCTTAGCGCGGAGCTCGGTAAGGGAGAGGGGAATTGCTGATGCTCCGTCCAACGAGTTGACGCTCTGGACCGCACTGGCTCCGGCGAACTCCTCTTGGCTGTGGCCTCCACTACGCCCCTTCTCCGGCGGCGGTCCCCAGTCAGCCCTCTGGTTCGCCTCTGAGCCCTCCTCCGCGTCCCTGCTCCACTCAGCAACTCGCCCTCCTCGCCCCTCAACTTCGACCTGAGCTCCGAGCTCCTTCCTCTCCGTCGATCGGCCCCCGTCTGCTTCGAGCGCCATCTCCCAACTCTGCCCCACCGACACTGCTGCACCGACACTGCCGCCGTCTGCCTCTTCGAGCTCCGTCCTGTTCTCCGACCCCTCCAGACTGCCTCGAGCTGCGTTGTGCTTGCGCTTATATAGGCTGGGGGAGGAGTGCATATGTAAATTTGTGGATCACAGCAGATTTAGAGGCAGGGCAATACCACCTGATGCTCAGCCATTGGATGGATGAAAAGTGGGTGTGAATGATTCCTGATCCGATTTCTTCTTCGAAAGGATCCCATTCACAACCCATGGCACGACGTTCGGTAGAAAGGCGAAGGCGGTGGGAGTTTGCTGTGGTGGTTTGGTGTAGTTGTTTGGGGGCATTGTTGGTGGTGGCGATTTGGTTGTTGGGGGATGATTGGTCCAAAATAACGACAGCAAAAGAAAAACGGCTATCTCAAAGGATCGCAGCCCTGTGAACACGAAAATCCCTCTAAACAACGGTGGGGAAATATAACTACACACATACTTATCGTCATAACTGATCTGAGGTCCCTTTATGGCATATTGCGAATTTCCACAGCCGTAACAACATAAAAAATATATATGCATTACAAAAACGAAATATATGTTTGTTTTTTTCATAAACACATCTCAAACTTCAAAATGTTCTCTCGATTTAAAACGCAAATAAATAAATATTTGTTGCATTCCTAAAATATTGTCTGCATGATCCTTGAGTACTCAAGAAAAAACCATGAGACCAAGGCTCTTTGCTATACGAGGGGGCTGTTGCTCCATTGGACCAAATTTTATTTGACCTTCACGGCCTTGCAGCATACCTGCCTGCTGTACTGCTTGAGCATGAGCTTGCCTTTTCACCAAGCCAAGATGTGCCGTTACCAACCCAGGATTCGAGATTCGCCACGAGGGGAAGCACCCGGACTCCCCCCACACTCCCGGCCCTGAAGCGACAAGCTGTGAATAACTCTGCGGTTCGCAGATTGTTAGTCAACCATGAACGCCGATTGATACCCACAAACCTGGCAAGATTCTCGCAACTATGCGCATTGCCTTTCAGTGGCTTGACAATATAAAGCAGGGCTCACACCCTCAATGCGTACTTGTCTTATCTTATTTAATCATGTGCAGCCGAGCGGAGCTGCCAAGTACGTACCGCATAATGTTGTGGAGTCAATCGATGGGGTAAAGCTTCCTGGCTGATAAACATGCCAAGTGTGCTGGACCAATGGAGGAAAGGATGCTACGAGCACATTGAACTGAACGGACATTGGTTTATTTACAAAGGAGCACAAGGAAAAGCATGTGGCACAGTGAAGACAAGGGGTATATTCACAGGGGATATACATACAGCAGGGACACCCAGTATTCGTGTAGTGTGGAAAACGACATACAGTGACACATTCATGCAATAAAGAGACAAAGAGCAGAATTATACCAATTCTATCCAGCTTATACACTCTTCCTTAAATTATCATAGCAGGCGCCATCAGGATCATTCCATGGAAGGGTAGATAAGTGAGAATATAAGAGATAAACTGAGGTTTATACCTCCTCCGGCTTAACCGGCATGTACATGTGGCACGTGCTAGTCCAAAGTGCAGGGAAGGAAAGGGTGGGGGGGTCATGAAGAAAAAGGTGCATGTTGAAGAAAGGCAAGTGAGATGTGGCGTTCTGCATAGAGTGAGAAAGACAGGGTGCGGGTCAGTGGTCGCTCTTAAAAGAATGGTTCTTCGGGCCTTGCCCTCGCTGATAACTCCTATCCGTCTGCAGTGGATGAGTCTGAAAAGAGAGAAAAGGAATATAAGAAGGAGAACGACTGTACCTATCATTGGTTATTGCTAATTTTGCCTCTCAATCAATATTCTGCCTGTACAACTCCGCTATCTTAGCGCTCCATTGCGTTTCAGCCCGTTCCCACCGCCACCAGCTCTGGCTCCAGAGGACTCGCTTGAACAGAACCCTCAGGGCTCTAGTAGAACTGACTTACCTCCCTGTGATGAAAACCGATACTTAAGGATGTGGGGTGGCGGAGTAGGGGTGGTGCTCAGGAAGATCAACGGTGAATCCCCATCCTCTGTGGAGGAATGGCAAGCACACACTTTCTCCGAGTACAAAAGGCTCCACTTTAATCGGAAGTTGGAGTGAGCCGATAGTGGGCGAAAGGTGTCTGTGGGCATGGCAAGATGATGGTTCCGAGGTGCAGGAAGGCGGTTGGGAGTGGTGAGCTAAATGAGTTACCTTTTGAAGAAACAAAGATACATTTTGATTACAACTCATGCAAATAAAATGAAGTAATGGATGTCAGCGATCGCAGCAGTGGTCTATTAGACACCGCCAAAAGAAGAGTAAAGAAAATCGTGGTCTTTGATATAAAAAAAACTTTTGGTTTTCACATGAGTTTTCAAGACTGAATCATGTGCAAGTACAGGATTAAAATACAATCTGTTTTTCACATGTACATACACATGTAATTCACATGTTATGTGAAATAAATAAACAGTAGAAGGAAAATTCCTGAGAGATATTATTTTAGTTCATATTTTACAAGCAAGGTACACGTTCACTTTAAATAAGTTTATTTTAAATCTATAATAAAACAAGCTCGAATGAGCTAAGATCCTCGTCCTCTTAATGATGACGTCATAAAACGAATATGACGTCATTGTGATGTATCAAGTTTGCGATAAATTATCTGTGCTAATGCCCGGCTTGATTGCCGCAAACAAAATTCAAACAGCTTGCCGAATTTCGGAGATAATGGAATAGGCGATTTCCATGAGCAGCGATATGACGTCAACTTTTTTTCTCGGAAGAATTTCCAAAATCGGAGATGGTTACTGCCTGCGCGTGGGCTTTCTGCACATACATGGCAAGTTTCACAAAGATCCGATGAAAACTCTGGGTTGTGAAACAAAAAAATGTCAAAAAATAGGAATGACGTCATAAAAATTGATATGACATCATAGTGATGCATCATATGTGCGCTAATTCATCTCTGCTAATGCCCTGTTCGATTCCCGCAAACAGAATTCGAACAGCTTGCCTAGTTTCGGAGATAATTTTTTAGGCGATTTCCATTAGCGGAGATATTTTGACATCATAACTTTTTTCTAGAAGGAATTTTCAAAATCGGAGATGGTTACTGTCTGTGTAGGATATTTTTCCATATATATGCCAAGTTTCACGAAGTTTGGATGAAAACTGTAGGCTGTGAAACAACAAAGTCCACAAGAACAACAATGTGAGTAAGACTTAGAGATAGATCCTCCACGAGGATCTAAAAAAAGAAAGTCCTTTTGTATGCTGTCCACAAATGAAAAGCGAAATTTCGGTTTTCACCGGACAGAAGGGTGTGATGCCCATATACATCACCCACAACACTTTTTCCCAGGGACTTTTGCAGTTGAGCTGTATTCTTTTGACAATCGGTACAATAAAATGTTTCATTCTTTAGATGTAGTCACAATAAAAAGTTGTAAGTCTTTGGTACTCTTTAATCCCAGAATCACACAAGTATAAAGCTCCTGTGTGAAGCAGGATGACGTCGACATGATGACGTCCCATGTTCTAAGCAGAGTAAAAGTAAAGTATCATTTCAAATAATCAATCGCTTTGCATTTGTTATTTCATGGCCTGCCATGAAGCTTAGACTCTTAAAGGATTGCACATTCAGCTTTGAGCTACCTTACCAGGGTTGGAATCCCAACTCAGCTATAAACTACCACCCTGGTGTTTGGCATGCAGGGCGAGGCATGAATCGAAGCGACGTTAAACCGGAGGACGTGACGCGTTGCATTTGGAACAGCCGTTTCCAAAATTAATAAAAGAATGAGGGAACAGAATGAAACAGCTGATGAATATCATCATAGACTTGCACAGGATGCAGAAAGAAAAATAATGAGGGGGGAGAATGAGAGGGTTCAACTTCAACACAGACTTGCACAGGATGCAGCAAGAAAAACAATGAGGTTGGAGAATGAGAGGGTTCAACTTCAACACAGACTTGCACAGAATGCTGAGCAATGAAGACTTTGGAGGATAATGCATGCTCAGCAAGCATATAAACAACAGCATCCGTAATGAATTGGACGAAGTATCTGATAATATTGTCGAAGAACATAATTGTGGTCCGACAACTTCACCATCCATGTACATTTCACAAATTAATCAACAGGGAAAGGAGATGGACTTGCACTTTGTTGCTCCAACGAGGAAAGTCCAATTACCTCCACTATCACCATACCTGCTCGACTGCAACAACTTTATCAAGGTAACGATGGAAAGTATCCCAGCTTCCAAGACAATATCTGAAGTTGCAATTCGATTTGTTCCAAACACAGCCATTTCAGATATCTGAGATTTTGTAAACAAACTCTTTCACATGTGCATGGACAATTATTCATATATTATGCATTCACATTTCAGATGTTACGTGAAGTAAATAAATTGTGTACATTATACATCATTTCTGGATCTGATGAATTGCCAGTACCCATTTTGTAAAGCTCCACATCTAACTCAAGATGTCCAAATGTCAAAAATGTCCATGCTCATGGGTTTCCCACGGGTGCCCCACTCGTCTAGTATAAAGCAGGAGTGTCTGTCTGTCCCCGAACTACTCCCTCAGTTTTGGGGATAGCCCTATCAAACCCTCTGTGGAACGTTTTGGGGTCCCGGCAGATGTTTTAAGGTGGGTGGGAGGTTTCATAAATTTCTAAACACAAATATGATTTTAATTTTCAATCCGTACGACATGTTTCGTGTCACTTTATCGCTGGCAGATTCGTCTGTGTCGGTTGTCACGTGAGAATGACATCTATGTTCGTTTACCCCATGAGTGTTTGTATTTTTTTTATATTAATGGTATCGTATTAATTTGTGATTGGAATGAAAATATACTTGTAACATTATATCCTCGGCAATGAATTGAACATATATCTGATTTTGTAAAAACTACAATCTGTTCCTGCTTCATTGTTGCAAGTACCATTTCTGGAAATAGCTGACCATCTTGTTTGAGAATGATGTTCCCTTTTCTTTTATGTGCACTACAGAATACTCATTTGTTTAAAAAAAAAAAAATAGACGTGGAGTATATCCATTGGTGTTGCTGTTATCCTGTCATCAGTTGCATGTGACTTGTGAGTAAACCTGATCTGAAAGTTTATTATTGACAATGGAAGAGAAATCTAGTTGTGAGCACTTTCATGATATGGAGTACACATTAAATGATAAATCACGAGAGGTTGTTGCCAGCAATAAAATTGTATAATTGTGTGAACTCGAAGATGAAATGTTGCTCACCCATCGGATGCATTTAAGACACTGGCATTGTTTAAAAAAAAAAAAAAAACACATTCTGAAGTTTTATGGAATGGATATGATTTTAATTTTCGAAATGATTTTCCCTTTTTTCTCAATTAAAAAAATTCAGAAGAAAAGAATGATGTATTGCACAAAAAAATCCCATAGTGAATAATTATGACTCAGGTATATTTGCCATATGGGTAAACGGCTACGATTTAGTTTAATCCAAATTATAACTTCCAACAATATATCTTTGAAATCCATTTTTTTAAAAGAGAATCTATTGTAGAATATCATTAATTTTCATTAAAGTACTTGTTTTTTAAAACTAGGTTTCCATGTCCACAAATGCTGCCCTACACTATAAATCAAGATGAAAGTGAATGAAAAAGCAAAGTGGAAAGCAGCGTACACTGTTGACAAAAAAGCAAAATGCAAAGCTTCCGCACATCAAGGTGTCCATCAAAATCACTGGGTGCTGGGCCAGACTATCGCCAAGGAGATGTCATCTTTGGTATTGTAACAGGGAAACAATGCACGTGCAATGTACTACAAATATTGGCAACTGCACAAGCAAGAGACTGTATCAAATCGGGCAACCAACAACATGAACAATGTTCTGCACGGTGGTGCAACAGCATACAACACTTCTTCAACGATGCTCATGTCCAACCGAAACCTACTTCATGGTGGAGGAATAGACAGAATAGTGTAAACAAATAATAGTACCTACAAACTATGCAGAGCAGATCCATTTGCTGTAAAATTAACTGATACTGAATCAGATTCACAAGTTGGGCAATACTCGCTATCAGATGCAATCATTCAAGGTCCGTGCTATACGATACCCATCCTTGTTTATTACAAGAGGCTCCACAACCCCGGGCTTTACAACTGGACTGCTGCAATGCAATAACATGTACTACCTCTTTGACAACAGCCACAGTCGAGATGACAATGGACTCTGTGCTCTAAATGGGTAATGAAATTCTCATGTCTTTCTTCGCAAGGATTGAAGAGGTTGTGGGGTACACCAAGAAACTTGCACAATCTTTTGGTATTTCAACGGATCTGTTTGAAGTGGTGCCAGTGACAGTTTCACCTCTGCACAAACCACAATTGTCGATGCATTGCTCGACAACAAGTGCACTTTTGAAGCATTTTCATGATCAAGCAGATAGACAGAAAGCGCTCACATCGATGAATGAGAAAAAAAAAATAAGGACAAACAGAGAATCAGAGAATGATAAGAGCAAGAATGAGCAAGCAATATTCTCTTATAAAGAAAGATGCAAAAAAGGAAACAAAGAAGATCGCTTCTTTTCACAAGAAACAACCAGATGAAATAAAGAAGCAATTTAAAGAAAAGGACAGACAGAGAAAAACCTCTTTTCAGATCAAACAACCAGTCAAAATAAAGGGGGAAAAAGCAGAGAAGGAGAGAAAGAGGATAGCTTCTTTTCGGGCCAAAAAACTATTCGAAATAAAGGGAAAAGAAGCAGAAAAGGAGAGGAGGAGGATAACCTATTTATAATAAACAGGCAGATGAAATAAAGAGAAAAAAAGGAGAGAAAGAGGTGTTACGACCGAGCCCTTGGGTAGAGGGCTCAGAGTACAGCCTTTTGGCAGAGGGCTCAGAAGAGGGGGTCATCTCTTTCTCATGGTCGTGTGTGTATATATATATCCACACAGTTCTGCCACATGAAATTATGTGGGGGCCTCAAAAGGAGAATAGAAGGTAGAAGGGGGAATGAAGGTCTTGTAGCAGAAGAATCGAAATAAAACGAAGAAAATAAGATAAAAGAAAATGGACATATTTTGAGAACCAAAGCGGCCACAGCAAAACGACTGCAATACATCCAGAAATACAAGGAAATCCAACACAGGTGGAGGCCATTCAGCCCATCATGCCTGCGTGAACACCACACCAACCCATCTACACAAGATCCAAGGAAGAGAATGCAAAAAGAGGTTTTTAATTGATGAAAATGTTTTTTGGGTTTTTTTGTTAGTTTTTTGTTTTTGTAGTTTTGAGATTTTTTTTTTTTTTCCTTCTTCCTCTCAGGGGATTGGGCATGGGCTTGGTTAAAAACATACATCAACCGCACAACACCCCTTGACGAGACCCCCACGAACAGCACTCCGTAAATATGCACACAATCACCCATCAATGCTCAAACGACCTAAAAGTCCTATCAACATCCCTATACCCCTCTATCTCCATAACTTCCAGGTACCTATCTAAATCTAATTTAAACTTATCTACTTTTTCTGCCACCACTGCCTTTCCAGGGAGACCATTCCATGCATTAACTACTCTCTAAGTGAAAGTCCCCTACCTTACTACTATCTTAACTCTCCTCTTCTTTAATATCAGGCTATGGCCCCTGGTTCAATCACTGTCTACTCTGTTGAATAATTATTCATCTGCACTTATTTATCCATACCTTTAATTATCTTAAACATCTCTATCATATCTCCTTGTAACCGCCTCCTTTCTAGTGAATAAAGCCCTGTCTCCTTCAGCCACTCCTCATAGCCGAGTCTAGCGAGGCCCAGAATCAATCCAGTAGCCCTACACTGAACCTTCTCTATGGCATGTATGTCCTTCCTGAATTGTGGTGACCAAAACTGCACACAATATTCTAAATGTGGCCCTCACTAAATTCCCATACAATGGTAACACCACCTCTTTTGACTTATAAATGATCCCCCTCCGAATACAACCTGAAACCATACTTGCTTTACCAATAGCTGCCTGGCACTGTGCTGCCTGCTTACCTCCCATATCTATTACCACCTCCAGATCCTTCTCCTGTGTGACACACTCAAAAATTATCCCTTGCATCCTGTAATCTCTATTTTCATTGTTCTTTGTCATCCCCAACACTTTATACTCGCTCAGGTTAAATTCCATTTGCCAATCTTTTGCCCAATCTGTACAAGTATCAATACTTTCCTGTATCTGATCACCACCCCTCTGCTATCCACCTCACCTCCAAGCTTTGTGTCATCTGCAAATTTGGAAAGTTTACTCTTTACCCCATTATCCAAATCGTTGATGTAAAGATGAATAGTAATGGTCCGAGGACTGACCCCTGAGGTACCCCGCTACTTACATCCGCCAGCAAGACATCCTCCCACTCACAGCCACTCCTTGCTTCCTACCACTAAGCCAGTTTGCAATCAAATTAGCTACCTGACCAGCCACTCCACAATCCCTCACTTTGGGTAACAATCTCTGATGTGATACCTTATCAAATGCCTCCTTAAAGTCTAGATATACTATGTCCCCTGCCTTTCCCTCATCCACCCAATCAGACACTGCTTCATAGAACTCTAAAAGATTTGTTAAACAGGAACTACCTTTGGTAAACCCATGCTGACTACCTTTATTTAGTTCGTATTTGTTTAAATGGTTCCTCATCCACTCATAAAATTAATGTCTCCAACACCTTCGCCACAACTGAAGTCAAACTAACAGGTCTATAGTTTCCCAATTCTTCTCTGGATCCTTTCATAAATAATGGTGTTACATTTGCTACTCTCTAATCCTCCAGTACCTGTCCTGACTCCAGTGAGCCATTGAATATATACATTAACATCTCGCTTGCCTGCTCAGCCATCTCCATCAATATTCTCAGGTGCATATTATCTCGGCCCGGAGCCTTATCTTCTCTTGGATTACCGAGCTGTTCCTTTACTTCCTCCACTCCAACCTGGATCTTCTGTAAAAGCCCTTCCTCACCTCCTCGATAGATACTCTCAGCTGTTGGCAATTCTCCTGACTGTTCTTGTGTAAAAATTGAAGAAAAATACCTGTTTAATAAGCCTGCCATCCCACTTTCATCACAAACCACTCTCCCGATGCTATTCCTCAATCGGCCCACACTGGTCCTACCCTGTTCTTTTCCTGATATACTTAAAGAAAGCCTTGCTATTATGTTTAATATTCTTAGCCAAGTCCTTTTCATACTCTCTTTTGGCTTGCTGAGTTATTTCCTTAACTTGCCTCTGTTTACTCCGATAGTGATATCAATCTAACTCCAGTCCTGTTATTTTAAACCTAATAAATGCCTTCTGTTTCTCCTTAATAGTATTCCTTATCTCACTGCTCAACCACCCTGGTCTCTTTCTGTTTCTCGTTTTACACCTCATTGGGATGTACTCACTCTGCACACTCTACAGATTTGGTCTTTAAAGGTTTCCCATTTCTCTGATGCTGATTGTCAGAGTCTCCCCAATCTGTTGTTGGAGTCTCCCAAATCTACATCACCCATCTTTCTCCTCATACCCTCAAAGTTTGCCTTCCTGAAATCTGATAGCCTGACCCTACTATCCTGAACTCTAACCCTCTTGGAACACACTCGGAAGATGTGAAAGTTATGCAGGCTGAGAAGGACAGACATAGAAAAAGTTAAAGCCATTTCTATTTTCTGGCTTCATTAAAATGCAGCTCCAGCTGCTGATGTGTGCACTTGCTTTCATTGTCAACTACACAAAAAGTCTGTGTTCTGTTTCAGAAAAACTGCATCCTCTGTCATGAGCAAATCCTTCTTAGACAAGTGTACAAGCAAATCTACAAGTTTTGCTGAAGTGAAGTAGATACGTATTGTTGTGGTTTCCCACCCGCTTGGCGTGCGGGCGACCGCTTTTAGCCAATCGCGGCCGTCCTCGCCCACCGGACGGGCAAACCGAGTCGCAGCTTTCGGATCAATGCCGAAATCCAGCTACGGGTGTGTTTTTAATCACACCGAAAATCAGCCAACTGTTCTGTCTCCGCGCGACAGGGTCCGATCGCCAAATTGTCGATTTACCTAAGTATGCGCATAGACAGAAATTCCGGGGATTTACACCTCAACGGAACCGTACGGAAACGAGCTGCTTAAGCAGCTCGCTCCGTTTGCGATTGCCGAGCGGCTTATTGCCAAGCCCGTCAGACCCGATTCTATTATCGGCTATTAAAAAGCCAGCTAATATTCCGAACTTAATTATGGCAGTTAAATTGAGGGAAGAGGACGCAAGCAGGTGAACATTCACACAATGACATTTATTCACAAAGCACGTATGCAATTATGCAAGGCAAACACGCATGCAATTATTCAGTCAACAAAAGCAACACAGGTAATACAAGCACGACAAAAGAACTACTACCATTCTATTATTTATTTACATGCACTTAACAGTTCTACTTAAGGACATGGCGCCACAACATTCATTCAAAGAAACCCCAGGAACGGCAAGGGCAGAACTGGACCTCATGGGTCTTTATTGTTCACGGAGCCATGGAGACCGCAAAAGCTCCGAGAGACCGAGCAGGCTACCTTTCACCGTCGTGGTGACTCGCCGGGCCTTGGTTCGGCGACCCTCGGTGGCCCTGCCCGCACTCCGCTGGACTCCACCCGTGCCTTCAATGGCGATCCAGCTGGCGACTCCTCTCCGGCTCCACCGGCGCCTCCGTCGACCAACGAGAGAGACCAAGCAGAGGGACTCTCTTTCCACTCCCTTCCAGACCTCCACAACTTCCACAACAACTCAACTCTTGGGCGTTCAGCGCGCCTTTTTATCGCCCCGGCGTCCCGCCCCTCCCCTGCGGCACGTGGGGGAAAAATCCTAGAAGTGTGGTATCTGTTTTTCTCCTGAGCAACAGTTTTTTTTTACCATTGTTTCCGTTCTTTGTTGTTGAGTAACCATCACGCTGGGTGGCAGAGATGTTATTCTTTTGGGAGGCCCTGTCTGTGGGGATGTTGGTGGTTGTGGAGAAGGTGTTTGTGGTTGTTGTGGCTGGCACTGTGGTGGGGATGGCATGGTTGTTGAGATGCGGTTATGGAGAAGGTGGTTGTAGGTGTTCCAAAATAAAGATAGCAAAAGAATAATGGCTGACTCAAAGATCACAGCCTGGTTACACAAATAAATCCCTCTAGGCATCGGTGGGGAAATCTAATCTGAACACACACTTATCGACATAACTGATCTCTGGGATACCTGAATGGTGTTCTGTGAATTTCCACAACCGTAACAGTATGTAAGACTTGCAATGCTTGCTTGAAAAAGAGAAGATGCCCCCCTCCCCCCCCCCACACTCAATGAGTATCTCACAAACTTAAACTACAGTACATGATGTGCCAGATGAGCTCAAATCACACAGAGTTAGAAGCAAGACTTCTTGCACAATGATACCCTCTTATGAAGATATTAGGACTTCCAAGAGGAAACCAGAAGCAGGTATGATCCCACTGAAGTTGAAGAGAAAAATCCTGCACAATCATCATGTGACCTACCAGAACATCCATCCCAATATGGTGAAAATTGCTCAGGCAAAACTGAAAAACATGAACAATTTCTCCAAAGGAACACAAGAAAATGAAGATTGGTATTTGCAATGCACATAGGAAGATCCAGATATGTGGAAGGAATTAGTGGTCAATGAAGACAAAGAAGAAAGTGAAGGACAGATGAATGGTGCCACTGATAGATCACAAATGTCATGTTCTTCAACATAAAAACATCGACATGATCCACAACAGGTTGAAATGTTGGAGACAGAAACTGATCTGACAAATCACCTCCGTGGTGTTAGATTTGATACTCACGTCCAACCTACTGACCCTGCGCTGAATTTGGATAACATCTACGGTATTGCCCCTGGTGAGAGAAAGAAACCAATTTCCGTTATGATGGATGAAGACTGTGAGGAGCGGACCTTCCCGAGCCCATTTCCAACTGGAGAATTTGGTTTCACAGTTGACAGAAACACAAAACTTTCTCCAAGAAAATATTTCAATGTGAGATTTTAGAACAAAGATGCACGATTTACCCATAACATCGAATACATATTCGTTGCTCAGTTTGTTACAGGGTATAAACAAGTAATGGATAACATTTCTGTTGCTTTACGGAAAGTGAGGCTTAATACAGATGATGCTGATCGTGTGACAGCTGGTCTCGTCGATGATCCTCAGTGGCTGAATCGCATTATATTCAGACAAAGCCGACAATATGCTTCAGATCGTTGGTGGTTCACCACCTTAATGGCAAGGGGTTACGTACAAGATACTTGCAGCTGTGAAAGAATTGGGAATATTCACTTGGTTTGTCACCACGTCTGCAGCAGATCTCAGATGATCAGACACACTCCAAGTAACTGATGAGTAAGTCGGACACACTCCTTTGCATCAAGGATGAACACTAACTGATGAGGCCAAATCTGAAATGTCATGGGAAGAAAAGTGCAAGTTGTTGGCATCAAACCCAGTAACTGCTGCACCACATTTTGACCACCGACTGCAGCGCTTGTTTAAATATATCATTCTCTCTGAAGTGCAACCCCTTGGCATTGTGACAAATTGCACGTGTCGGACAGAATTCCAACAGAGGTTCCCCAAATGCACACTGTGCGCT
Organism: Eptatretus burgeri; assembly: GCF_056783735.1. Lineage (NCBI taxonomy): Eukaryota > Metazoa > Chordata > Myxini > Myxiniformes > Myxinidae > Eptatretus > Eptatretus burgeri. Next base: position 106,971,125 of record NC_140963.1, read on the forward strand.
GTGGGTAGATGGAGCACCAAGTCATGATGAGAATGAGTGAAATCTACTCAAGTTTACAGATCAATTATGTGACTTGTGAGATCGCTTCAGCCGATGATGATGAGTTGATGCATGATCTTGTTTCAACTCTTCAACGGCACTCTCTCAGCATCATGCAGAAAGTCAGGGGAAAATGCAGTTTCTCATTTAAGCCAAAAAGTTCTACTTTCGACTCATCTGTCCACAGAACATTCTTCCAATAGCCTTATGGATCACCCAGGTGGTCTTTGGTAAACTTGAGATGGGCGGCAATGTTCTTCTTGGAGAACATTGGATTCCTCTCTGCTATCCTCCCATACACACCATTTTTGTTCGGTGTTTTCTTGATGGTTGACTCATGAACACTGACATTAGCCAATGCAAGAGAGGCCTGCAGATTCTTTGACGTTACCATGGGGTTCTTTGTGACCTTCTGGATTATTGTATGTCTTGCTCTTGGAGTGATTTTCGTTGGACGACTGCTTCTGGAAAGTTTAACAATGTTGTTGAATTTTCTCGATTTGGACACAATATGACCGAAAGTGGATTGGTGGAACCCAACATCTTTAGAGATGATTGTGTAACCCTTTCCAGACCGATGAGCATTGACAACTCTTTTTCTGATGTCCTCAGAGATCTCTTGATCGGGGCATGACACACTTTCAGAAATCTGTGTGGTTGAAGACCAGACTCTGATGGCGACATAACGACCAAAGTTTGTTTTTTTTCACAAAGGGCAGGGCCACCCAAACTCACTCCTGATTGTCATTGCATTGATTGTAATACATGACTGTAATTACCTTTCGAGTAATTGAGCTGATTCACCTGGAAGTTCACATATTTTTCTGACAAAGAAATTGAATGTGGGATCACATTCTGTTCAATAAACAAATGAAAGTAGATTTGTTTTGTGTGCAATTTGTTTAATCAGGTTCTCTTTATCTATTACTATGACTTAGATGAATATCTGATCACATTTCAGGTCAAATTTATGCAGAAATGCAGATAATTCCAAAGGGTTCACAAACTTTTTCTCACCACTGTAAATGTATCTATAAAATACATAAGTACGTACTTCTATAAAAGAATAGGCATCTGGTCGATCCATTTCGCCATCATTAGAACTCTGCTCTTGGGGATATGAAGGGGGTGGGGGGAGGAGGCAGGTTGAAAACCACCGCCAAAGGGTGTATGACAATACATCTCATTTTCAACAGGGATAAGTAAGACGAGCTTGCAGGAATCATTCACAGTATATGGGAGAAGCTTCTATCATGGTGGGATGAAGACTACATAAACCCATTGAAGGAATCTCTGGCAGAATACATGAATGTGGAGAGAGTTTGGGGCTGGATTTCCAGGTAGTCCTTGTTTGGTTTGTTGAGAGGAGGTTATTTTCACTGTAGATCCTCATAGGGAAAATGTGAAAAGATGTTTATCATGACTCCAGAGAATTACTTACATTACTCTTCAGCTGTTTGAACCAAAATAATTTAACCACAACTTTTCTCTTATTACTCAATTAAGTCCCACAATTAGCTCTCAGGTTACCACCATCAAATTCATTCTCCTTCCACTCGTTGCTTTATTTCTATAAATAAGTTGAGGCTCATGGTAGAGTTAAAAGACTGAGGATGGAAGGTAAATCTATCTATGATCATTAGGTTTGTGGTCGAACATAAAATTATAAGAAAATAAAAGGAAATTTTTCCTTTAATAGGTTTTTGATAAATTTCAATTGAATATAAAAGTTAAATTGAATTAAAAAAAAAAAAACACAAAACCTGAAGATGAAGTCACAAAGCATTGGTATAAATGGTGAGAAACTGTTGTAATTAAGAAAATTTTAACTCAATGCTGGTTACTAATGAATCATTCATTATTGGAGGCTATCTCCGTAAAACACACACAAACATGGGGTAACGTCATCGACTCCCAGATACGTCTGGGGTATTCACATTGTAACCTCACCTTTCTGATTATTATTCATTGCTTTCCTACTTTGACTTACAACTTATTTTTTTTATTTTATTCTCCAATCCATGTAACTTTCCTTCCATCTCTTGTGAACCTTATATGTAGATGCTCTCATTTTCCAAAAAAATGTATGTATATGCATATATATATTTATATATTAATGATGCACTGCCAACTATGATTGGTGAGGACACAAGATCGAGTCCCAGTACATTTATAGCTCCACGATCTGGGAGCAACAAGTTAGTGCCATCTGCCACATGGACACATTGTCTTTCACCCCTCCAATTGCAACTAGGAGGCACCAGCATTATTTTTGGCGCTCGGGAGTTCTATGAAGATGATTCACATTTGATTTTGTTTACGAATACTGCCACGACGACATCATGACTGCAGCCCCAAGAAAGGCTTCTTGCAGTGCACAGATGGAATTGTCATGGAGTTTGTCCAGGTAGGAGAACTTAATCATATTCATATATACTGTATATAGTTTGATAGGATTGTGCAGAGATAGTGCACTTACCTTTGATATGTCTAATCTGACTTCAGTTCTAAACCCAACTATAAATTCATATTGGTGCTCATATAGGCAGTGTTGCATCACAAAGTGTGCAGTCCCTCCCATGGGCGTGAAGCTGTGATTCTAGCATTACATGGTGGACATTAATAATCCGTGGAGGATAAAGGAGAAACAGCTCCGACATCATATAATATATATATATATATATATATATATATATATATATATATATATATATATATATATATATATATATATATACATACATACATACATACATACATTGACACGTCCCATGCTTTTCCAGCTGATGAAGCTGCATAAAGCAACCAAGAAGGCCTACCCAAGGTAAGCACTTTGCTGTTTCAAACCCTTCCCAGAGTTACTCCACAACTCTGAAGACATTCACAAATAGTACACACATAAGAATCCCAATGCGACACACCCCCTGAGCTGCCAGACCGGTTTCATCGCTTGTTGGCGAATCATCAGTGACAGCTCAGATAGCAATGCATACAAATGAGGCTCCCATGCGTGTACCATGTGCAAATGTCAAAAGCAGTCAATATAGAAATAATAAAGACCCATCCACAACTTTCACCTGTGAATGGAAGGAATAGCCAATCAGCTCTCACCTAATCAACTAAACCCAGGTGGCTGGGATTATATAAATAAAATGACACCTTCCATGCTCTTCTTGCCGAAGCAGCTGCATAAAGCAACCAAGAAGGCCTTCACAGGGTAAGCGCTTTGTGTATATATATATATATATATATATATATATATATATATATATATATATATACATATACATATGTGTGTACGTGCGTACGTGGGTACGTGCGTGCGTGCGTATATAATGTTTATTCAATGGTACCTCCTGCCTGTAATGGTGAGCATCAGCCACAGATTGTCTCACATGAAAAGAACACACAATCCACAAAGAACACCAGCCTGTCTGCCACCCAGATGATGGTTTCCGCTAATGTAAACCAACCAGAAGGCATGTGGTGTGATCGGGCAGATAAATCAAAATATAATGCTCATTATGCTCCACTCATTTTGATGTGTGTGTGTGTGTGTGTGTGTGTGTGTGTGTGTGTGTGTGTGTGTGTGTGTGTGTGTGTGTGTGTGTGTGTGTGTGTGTGTGTGTTTGTTTTTTTCAAGAAATGGAGTTTTAATCAGACAAGTTTAAAGGATCAGCAGGTGAACGTCACCTTAGGAATTTTTACTCATTGCACTCTTCCCCTTTTGTATGACACACATTTATAATCCCAATGATTATTCAATGATTTTATTGTGATAAATGAACACCTACAAACATCACCATATGACAAATTGATAATATTATAAAGGCATTTATTTTTAAATGATGAAAATGCTGTTATAATCAAGCTGCATACAATATTACAGAACAAAAGATTACTATAATAAGCACATTATGGTGGTTTTAGGCTTTTCCGCACATATGCTTCAAATCTTCCATGAAGAACTCGTTGCATGCCACGGACAGGGCGGCCAGCAGGACCGAGTACTCATTGAAATCCACCTCTCCATCCTTGTCAATGTCCAGGTCCCGCATTATGCTGTCCACAGTTTCCGCATCCTTTGCTCCCTATAGTGAGGGATAACAAAAGGAGATAAAATGTTCCGAACAGAGCTTTGAACGACCTTCCCAAAAATCTACCATCTTTCGCCACCTAACCCGACAGGGGTATCTTGCCTCACCTTGTACTCTACGATACTTATATTAAGGAGGCTGATCAGCATGTCCATGGCCTGACATTTAAAATTAAATGAAACACCAAATACTCCAGTGGAGTCATCATGGGAACCTGAATAGGATTTGGGTTTTGGCTGCTTCTCCTCTACCCTCAAACCCATCCAGGTGCAGCCAATGTTTCAACGAACAAAAGGAAATAACATCGAAATTTTTATGCTTCACCTTTTACAAACATCTTCATTGAACTATCACCTGTATTTTCTTCTCTCCTGTGCAAGTATATGGTATATCCATTTTACATACAGCATCATCTAAAATGGACAGCTACTTCATTTCCGAACTCAGCTGTATAGTGTTATTGAAAGCTGTGAAATAATGTAATTTCCCTCACCAGTTTTCCATGGCGAAAATGCAATTATCAAATGACGTACAATGGCTGTTTAATGATGGCATCCTCTGGAGCTAAATTCTAAATTCAGATGTAGCTCTGAAGAGTTCACATTACATAAAAGTATTGCAATATAATGGTAATATTCAATAGGGAAAGCTGCAGGTCATGTGTATGCATAAGTCTTCAATTATATGGCTTTATGACGTCACAGAAGTCCCATTTAATTGCAATTGTATGATTATATCACACACACACACACACTGTTCTTTAAAGATCTCACGACCGAGTGAAGCTGAGACGTGTTGGAGTTGTTTTGATGGAAATTGGTTTCGGAGTCGCCACTGATGCACGGTGGTGCTAAAGCAATTCAGTTCACTAAAACAGTGGCACAAATACGCGGAAATATAGTGTGTGTCAGTATGAGAATGATTTTCTTGTCTTCCTTCAGTGCGATGTTGCTCAGACGGTGAGCACGTGTGAGATTTGCAGAATAATGAAGAGTGGTTGCGTGGTGAGCTGTTTATGACGGAGGATTTAGGGGAGCAAGCAACTTTACCGACAGCACACCAGGTAGTTCGTTTGTGAGAAGATCCTTCATCTCGGCTTTGCTCAGCTTGAACCTGTCGCCCTCGTTGCCCGAGTATTTATGGAAAACAGCGACCATCGTCTCCATGGCACTTTGCAGGTCAGTGCACGCCATTTATGCTCAGCAGGACTGCGAGGGAGTGGGAAAGTATGATATGCAACAAATGACTGATCATGCACATCTCACCAAAACAGCACATCTCACCAAAATAAAACATCTCCATCATTATACATCTTGTAACCATGATAATCGTTTTTTTTGACACATTTAGTAAATCGATGTCATTAATGTCCTTCAAGATAATGAAAGAAACAATTATAATTTCCATCACCTATAAACAGAACTACTACAATCGTCAATCAGTGCATTTATCTGTTCCCACGAGGGTATATATTAATATGTACATATACATAGTCAGCACCATAACCCCCCACCCCGTTCCCTCCCCTTCCCCTTAATACACCTGCACCTGTGCATGAGATTGAACCATAAATGGTCTCAAGAACACCGTCCCACCATGACCCCCTCCCCTCTGTTACCGCCACTCCTCCCCACACGTGGAAACATGCCTCTCCACAGTGATCTACTTCACAGGCCACCCTACACCAAACGGGCTACACCATTTGGGCTGAATCGCATCGACATTCAAACCTTGTATGGTTGAGGCGAAGCAGCAGAAACAAGATGGTCTCGGGCGGCGCTTCTTTATATACGACAGGAATGATGATGCAGGTGATGCGCTAATGGCTCCCAACGCGATGCCCCTGGGCCCTCAGGTCCTCGCCAGTTTTACTTCCACAACCTTAGTTATTCTTTGATGCAACTTTTGCACATTTCTTCCCTCATTTGCCAAAATTGCTGAGCAATTCTCAGTTATTTTAGTTGATGATTTATGAATTTTCATCACAAATACTCTTTTCCTTTTTTCTTCTTCTTCTTCGTAAAAACAGGAAAATGAAGGCTTCCTAAACGATAAAAATATCTCTCACTAAAAATCCCAGGAAGCAAAACAATGGGAAGGAGTTAAAATGAGAGGAGGACCATCACACACCACATTATAATGGCCTGCTCCATACCCAACAAGGACCAACACGAGTTGATATCAACACCAGTCTTATTGACAGCATTGATTCTGCCTTCAGGATTCATCAGAAAGACCAATTTTTTTTTTGATATTATAAAGCTCATGCTTAACAAACAATGGTGCATGGATGAACGCAAGGGTACGTATAGATAAGGAAAGATATACTGTATACTCAGAATCAGTCTAGATCCCTTGGCTTTAATTGTGTTGCTCTGAGAGATTCAACACAACATAGAGTACGTACTAGCACCATGGCAGCAGGGAGGCACCAAACACATTACCCTCCGGCCCTCGTCCCCAGCCAGAGAATCCCGCTCCATTTCTCCATCGTTGCCATGTGTCGTAGCCGAGCACAGCCAGTTCTCCAGCGAACGGATCCTCCAGAGACCCCCCCCTGGCCGTCCTTTGCAGAGATTGTTTGTAAAAAAAATTATTTACCGATCGTATCTGTATCACTGTCTGGTCTTATTCGCGCAGTGGCATTCCAGGAGACACCCTATTTGGCTGCAACTTGAGATGACGGATTATGCTGAGAAAATGGATTTCACTCCCATCTCTCAATTGTACGATTTATATACTGTCTCAGATAACTGACAAGATGCCCGACTGACCTCATGTAAAAAGATTAACCCTGAAATCCTGCCAGTTATTTCATATGGAGAGGACAAAGGAGGTCATGTTGAGCTAAAAAGTGACATTTTCAGCCATGATGGCAGCTTGTCGGTGCAGTATTTTCTCGATGACATGTATTTGGGGCTCAGCATTCTGGACATCTGTGGACCTTCTTGGGACACTACTGGCAAACCCACTTTGAAGGCTTTGAGTGGGACAAGATTCATTAAAATTATGAACCCCCTATACATTAATTGGGGTCATCATGATCCTATGTAGCAAGTCTGGATGTAATTATCCCAAAACTAGCTGTAGGAGGAGTAGCGTGACAAACAAACAAACCAAACCATAAATGCACACATACACACATACTGGTCCATAAATTTTCGTAAGGATGCCGATAACAGGTGGCATGAAAACCTGCTTCAGCAGGAATGACACTTTACTCAACTTCGACGGGATGCTTTGTAATTACATTTTGTCAAGCACCGGCCATTCCTACCCACTTCACAGAAACATTCGCGATACTTATTCCATATAAATGGGGTAAATGCGTGAATAAGGTCATTTTTAGCTCACCTGGAAGTAGTTTCGGGGAGCTTATGGGATGGCGCGTCATCTGTCCTCTGTCAGTCCATCTGTTCATCTGTGCACAAATACTTGCAACTTCTTCTCTGAAACTACACATACGATTTCAATAAATTTGACCACAACCTTCATCACCAGTGACATACCAAAGTTTGTTCACACTATTTTAAAAATCGTGGTCGAATGGGATTTACAAGCGGAGGGGGTTGCCCCAAAAAATAGGTATTTGCTATAACATTGGTACATCGATACATTTTTGCTGATTTCAGCCCACGTTGACGTCCTCCTCAGTATCATTACTCTACCAGGTGAGTGCCAAGGGGTATTGCCCCTATTTTTTTTAAACATTTTTTCCACGCATAAAGCATTTCAAAGATGATGATGATGTGGTCGACACGACAAACCTGTGATTGACGCGGCTCCACAATCATGCACATCATGTGACACAAGCAAGCACTCTGATTGGTCAAGATTCAAAAAGCAGTGTGCAATTCATGCTTCAATGTGGAGAGACAGTCCAACTTTAAAGCTTACAAAACATCTAAACTGGCAGGAATCAAGAGTTAAACTTTTAGTGTGTGCTACATCTTAACTTGTTCTCTTAATACTAATATTTATATTTTAGAATTTCCGACCTCGGAACGAAACTGAACGATAAATGGTCTCAGGTTGCAACCAGTGGTGTAGTGCCAAATTTTGAGGAACCGGAGGTCTGCAAAAATGTCGTCCGTGGCGTCATCTCCAGTTCTATCGTCACATCAAGTTTTAACATGACACTGTACCATTTGAGTCCTCAAAATGAGTGATAAAATGAAACACATTTTACCATAATAAACAAAACACTCAAACCCACTTGATTTCACAATTCAGAATTCCATTTGAGAAAAAATAAATTAAAACAAGTGGCGCCAGGCACAACAAATCCCACCCATTTTGTAATTTTGACCGATGACCATGACCCCCAAAACTTCAGACCCTACCGTTCTTCACAAATATGCATTTTTCACTCTAGGAATGGGTAGGATTATAAGTGACAAATAGACAAAGGTTCACTGTAAGCTTAGTTTGAAGTAAATCAGATCATTTTTGACGAAGTTATGAGCGAAAAACTATTTTGTTCTTTTTGTGACCTTGACCTTTGATCCAATTGGACCCAAAAGTTAATGCAGTCGTCCAAGGTTCATTGCCCACCTGTGGATTAAATTTGATAGTGTTTGCAAAAGCCGTTTTGCCATAAAGTTGCTAACAGACAGACAGACAGACAGACAAACGGACAAACAAACCGGACGATTACAATATCCCGCTCCCTCCCTCCGGGGGGCGGAATAAAAAGGAAAGTCACCAGTTATTGCTCAGTCACATTTGTTCTACGTCTAGGATACAGTGGCCGTACCCCCCCCCCCCGAATTGGCAGAAACGTGTGGTGGCCGCAGAGTTTCTGAGGTGGCCTCAGGGTGGCCCGAGGGCGTATGGCTATATTTTACAGGCCGTAGGGGTCTCCGTGGAATTAGAGCGTGGAGTTATAACTTTTTTCATTTCTAGGTTGGCCGTAGCAATTCGACAAGCCATAGCCACGACGTAGATGTGTTCCACATCGACCGTACGTAGGGTGTACGGTGGGCTTGCATTATTCGTGCGGCTGCCGTAGGCTCTTATCAATGAAAAATGAATTTTGCCAACCCCCAAAAAATTACGGCGGCCGCACTATTTCCACGGTCGCCATAGGGTAGTCCTAAGGCGTCCCTGTGTTCGCCGTACGGTGGCCTTGCGGCCACCTTGAGGCTACCTTGCGTCTGCCTTGAAAATTATATGGCGCTGCAGGGACGCCCTAAGATCACCGTGCGACATCAAATCAAAGACCGTACGGCACCCCCGCGTTTTCAGTCACCACAATTTCTAAATACCCCGTGCAGTTACCCGAAAAATAAGAACATATGTGACTGCTACATTGTGTGACCGTGGAAATACTTCGGCTATCCTATAATTGCTCGTGGCCGTAGATTTTTTAGACCCTACGGCGGCCTAGCCAAATGTGACTGAAGCATTAGTCTCTACTCTCCAATAACTATGTATTGAAATAGAGAAGGTTTTATTTATTTAGTACCATGCGCTAAGGGCTGGCAGAACGGTGGAGAGGTAGCATGCTCCCCTCTAACCTGTCTAGCCTGGGTTAGAATCACGACCCAGCTATGAACTGTCATCCTGGTATTTCACAGGTCGGAGATTCATCCAGATGTGTGCCGTCTCTCTGATGGACGCTAAAATGGGCATCCTGTCTGCCGGTATTGGTTATTTCGTTGTTTTTCACATTAGTTGGTGTCTTTCGTGGAGTTGACGAAAGAAGATAGAGCTTTGAGACCGGATAAACATCTGACAGTGTTGAAGGAGATGGCAGAGCAGGTAACCATGATGTTAACACATATAATGTCATGTTTGTCTGCTCTGCCAACATGAGACCTTGTCGTTGATGTATTATAGACCTACCCTTGCTCATTCAACGTGATAGCCATTCAGATTCTTCACAAAGAACAGCCATATCACTGATCCACCCAGACATCAACGGGTTGGAAACATCCAAAGTTTTCCATGCCTTCACATCTTACAGGGTAGAAATACTTCGATTTTTTTTTGTATAACAAGTCAAGGCTCGTGTAAAAAGAGCTAATACACAGAAACATATAACAAGACAGCAGACAAGAGGGGTGGGAGAGGGAAGCACAAAATAGTGGGAAACAAAGACAATAGGATATCTGTGAAAGGGAGGGATGGGGCGGGGTACACGGGGTAAACAAGATAGTACTACAGGGATTTTCAGGAAGGAAAGCAGGGAATTTGATTGAAGTGGGTTTGGGGTTGATTAACGGGGGTAGAAAAGATCGTGGTTTTGGATAGGGAAAGATAAGAGATGGTGGGGAACAGCTCTTTTGAAGACCTGGATGGAAGAGTGAGATTGAAGAGAGTGTGGGAGTTTGTTCCAGAGGCGGGAAAAAGAGGAATGAAAGAGTGAAGGTGAGCAGCGATTCGTGATTTTGGTAGTTTCACCAGAAGGGGTTTTTTGGCGGACCATGAGCGCCCTGAGGAAATATATGGGGTGCAAATTACATACAGAGCAGGTGGGACAAGGCCAGAGAGGAGACAGTAAAAGGCAGAAAGACCACTGACCTGGATCTGCTGAGAGAGTGAGAGACCCAAAGACTCAGCTTCATCGCGGGAGATACCAATGATCCTGAAAAGCCTTGGTTTTCACAGCGTGAAGTCGAGCTAGGTGTGAGGCAGGATCACAACCCCAGAAGGGGGAGCAGTACTCCATTAGGCTGCAGATGAAAGCTTTGTATGTGGTCAGGAGCTCAGGT
>NC_140963.1:106989476-107406129 GCF_056783735.1 Eptatretus burgeri
TTGTTAAGTGCCTGTATGTACATTGCATAATAGACATCAGCTGTAGGCTTTTGATCGTGTCTTGTCCCCTATTCCCCCATTGATTGCTTACGTGCTGGGTGAAAATAAACACCATATTGTTTGAATGTCAACCCACTCGTTGCGTCACTTTCTCCATTGACTGCCATGATGCGTTCGGGAAATTAGCTGGCTGATTACAAAGCCGATAAAATAATCTGGTCCGCCGGGATCTGGCGAATTAAAACCGCTTGGCATTCGCATACGGAACGAGCCGCTTAAGCGGCTCGTTTTCATGCAGGCCCCGTCGAGGTATAAACTGGCATTTCTGTCCGCGCGAATAGTTAGGTATATTGATAATTCGGCGATTGACCCTGTAGTGCATGGACAGAATAGTTGGCTGGTTTATGGTGTGTTAAAAAACACTCGTAGCTTGGTTTCGGCATTTGTCCGGAAGCTACGACTAGATTGTCGCGGTCGGTGGATGCGTGGCCCGGAATGGGCTGAAAAGGTTGTGCGCACGCCGAACCGGCGGAAATCTATAACAATATGTATATATATATATATATATATATATATATATATATATATATATATATATATATATATATATATATATACATACATATATATACATATACATATACATATACATATACATACATATACATACATACACATCCTGGAGACACCAAGCTGTCAAATATGTCCGAATTGGACAAATGAAGTTTTTTTTTAGCAGTCGGAACTGCTGCTAAGTTCAATGAAGCTTAAATTTTGTAATTCGGCTTAAAGAGATTCTCAAGGTTATGGCAAGCGCGGAAATGAAATAAAGGGACGAACGCTGGTGTCGCCAGCCGTTTATAAGCATTGCAATGCATCCAGTGATTCGTAGGTATGATAAACAGGGGTTGCATAATATGAGTGAGGAAAGTAAACAAAAAAAAAACAACTTTGTCGTTAATAAACCATTGCGGCCTGTTCTAACTCCAGGTTTATCAAAATGGTGCTTTAAACCCCCAGCGAGGGAACCAGGATGCACCTCAAGACACCAGTGAGGTGGCTGAGAATACACCTGATAAAGGATATAATTAAATAATGCCATTAATTATCTTTAATAGGGGTGTTTTAATTAACCCAAACACCCAATTTTTACTTATGCACTTCCTTGGAATTTTCTTCGTTTCTTTGCAAAGTTTGGGCCCCAAGGTTTCATGGTGTTGGAGTTGTGGAGGACACACACACATTTATTGGTATTGATTCCAATATTTATTTTCATTGACCAGAATTTTTTTTTTATCATCAATTGCCTTTCCACCCCTTACCTGACCTGACGTGATCTACATTTTCAGCAAGTGCATTAAAGCAGAAAACTTGCAATTATGTGTCTCTTTTTACCAATACGATAGACAAATTCCCTTCAATAAAAACAAGGAGCTGATACTCCAGGTCCCCCACATTTTTGGTGGCATGAGGAATAGATCTGTGTCATATGAAAGCTAAATTTTGAACGTTTTTTGAAATATCGTGTGCACAAGCCAAGTTACCTAGATGGTTGCGATGGTAACATAATTCAGCCAATCACAGCTGTGATCTAACAACGTTGAGATAATATTATGAGGAATAGACGTCTGCAATATGAAAGCGAAATGTTTGACCATTTTTGAAATGGAGTACACAAAAGTACGTGAACGGATGATCGGTCGGTCAGTAGTCATTTTATAATGTTCCCCTTCTCCGTCCTTGTAGGAGGGGTGGGGGACAATCATAAAAGGGATGCACATGCATTACTCTGCCTTTTATAAACAAGATTCCAGGTCAAACTTGAAGAACCTTCATGTTGCTCTTTGTGCTATTTAATGCCATCTCGTCGTTGCTCAGGTAATAGCCTTCTCCAATACGCAGGTAAAACAAGGAGGCAGTCGGCAGCATCATCAATTATGTCAAAGAGCATGGAAGGCCTGAAGGACAGAAACAAATTTATACAGGCTGTATTTAGAGGCCGACTGCATCTCTCGCATTTGCTGCTGGATGGTGGCAATTGCATCAATGAGAGCAACGAACATGGCGAGACTCCTCTAAAGGTCACCTGCCAAAATAATGACAGACGTGAATACCATTGGGAAGGTAAAAATGGTCTGGTACCTTTTGAAAAATATGGCCGATCCAAATATCCAGGATAAGTATGGTCGGTGTGCTCTCATTCATTCGTGTCTGTCCCACGCTGGCACAGGGATTGCGAAGTTGCTCCTACAAAATGGTGCCAATCCCTGCCTGATCGATCATTCATGAGCCTTGGCAATGGTGTATGCCATTGACTCCAATAACAAGGAGATTATGCAGATGCTTCTAGATGCTTGCAAAGTGTGCAGAAAGGACATGATTATCATCATAACCTAAAAGGGAGTTGGAAAACAAAACAACACCAAGCAGTTTCGCAATGTTCTACCATTATGCGGCATACACAACTCCTGTATGCTCATAACCTCGCCCTGTCATATTGAACTGAAAATGACCTTTTCAGAAGTTTGTACAAATTATCGCAATAACGGCCTCTGATTTCCAGTGTGCAACCAGTAACAGAAAAAAGAAATGGCCACAATGCCCATAATAGTTGCCAGGATCCACCGCCATGGCCATATGAATCGAGACGTCATCTTGATGCATCGGCATTGGCTGGACTAATGCTATACAAGCTGACATCCAAGGATGTGAAATGCAAAGCACTGGTGGACAACCTCATCCTGGCTCTCCATAATCAACAAGGCTGACCCTCTACCAAATATGGATGACATGACCCAAGGCAACACCATCCTGCCTCAAATCACACTACCTTGTATAGATTCATCATTATCAAACTTGCAGCAGGAAAAACAATAAAATCAAACTGTACCATGGAGAACAACCACACCTCAAGCTCACAATCGTGGCTTTGAGTGAATATAACCTCAATGGAGAAGTGGAGGACAGAAACCTCAGCAGAACAACAATCAACCTGTCTCCATGCAGAAAAGCTCTCTTATCATTGCACTTCTGTATACAGCGGCAGCAGTGGCATATTCCATTGCTATTCCAACGTCGAGGGTCTAGTTCTCTTTTCCCACAGCGAGTAATAGGACCCCACCCTGGCATGTTTCCTCCCATAAGTAAAGGCCTCAATGTGAAGGAGGGACCTTTATGGTTAGGAAATGCTGCACGTGTGTCTTATTTGGTTCCTTCAGCCTATCTCTCATGATCATATCAGCAAAAGAAAAATAAAGTTTTCATGTCAGCATTCCATTTAGCTTGAAAGGAAAGGCCAATTCAGCTAGATTTATGTTTAGAACATACCAGAAAGATGGAGGTTTGAAAATCACAGGAGGGGGGGGGAGAGATAAGAAATATGAAATGATGGGTTTGAAGTCAACATTGCAGTCTTCTTCTTTAATGGCCACAGTTATCCCTACGTTCTTGTAGGATTGGCTGGAGGAAGCTTTACCCACATCTTTCACGAACCGGCTGGCCATGGTGCCGGCGGTAGCTCGCATCCTCTTCACACAGGTCACCGTGGGATCTTTAACATCCACCGTATGTCAGCAAATGGGACGCCTGTTTAACATCCATCCGAAGGACGGCACAAGCATCGATGCCTCACCCTGCCTCCAAAACACCAAGATGACAGTTTATAACTGTGTCGGGATTCAAACTCAGGCGAGGCAGCTCAGAGGTGAGCGTGCATATCTCTCGTCTATGCTGCCAGCCCTAAAGTCAACATTGCAGGGGCTTCCTCAAAAGTAAAATCATCCCTGTACATCGAAATACTGATTTAATAATGAAGTGAGATGGAAACCGATATAAGTAAACGACACAGGATAAATAAATAAAAAAAGGTTTTAAATCAATGAAGGTGTTGTTCATTATATATCGAAAATCCATAGGCAATTGTTGCTGTGTACTTATTGTGCAAAAAAGAAAGAAAGTACCAGTGTTGACTCATCATTATTTCGTGTGCAGAACGTGACTGCTGGTTTGCATTGTTGTTGGGAGCGTGGATGTGCCGTTGATGCAGTGCCCCCTGCTGGTTAGGGCAAGAATTTTGCAATTTGTTCAGGGTGCCAGCGAATACTTGTCGACTCTTCGCAAAGGACACCGTGGTATCTTTAACTTCCACCGATTAATGCCGGCAGATGAGACACCCGGCTCAACGTCCATCCAAGGAACAGCACACACATTGATGAATCTCTCTGCCTGTGAAACACCAGGATGACAGGTTAAAGCTGGGTCAGGATTCAAACCCAGGTTAGACAACTCAGAGGCGAGTGTGCATGCCTCGAGGCCATCCTACCGGCCCGAGCATTGACTAAGAAGTTCTCTTTGTAGATAATCATACAAGCCTTAGCCATTGCACAAAGTATTCATTGACCTCCGTTGCCAAACAGATGAGATTGGAGACACTTTGCATCATAAAGGATGGTGTTTGCAAGTTTTCGCATTATTAATTTTAACTACATCACCACATCTGTATTTCATGGTTGTGCAAATATGTTAAAAAAAATTGGGCCACTACCCCGGTAGAATAATGATAGTGAGTAGGAAGTCGACATGGGACAGAATCAGAAAAATGTACCAAATGCAAATACCTATTTTAGGGGGCAACCCCTTCCCACCTCCCATAAACTGCCTTACCACGATTTTTTTTTTAAAAAAGCGTGAACAATCTTTGCTGCATCACGGGGGATGAAAGTTGTGGTTAAGTTTCAGCGGAATTGTGTGTGTAGTTTCTCTAAATAAAGAAAATACATATTTTGGAGGGCAAACCCTCCTCGCGTCCAATTAACAAAAAAAAAAAAAAAAAAAACTTTTGCTTATGCCATGAACAAACTTTGGTACATTCTGGGTTTCTTTCTTTCGATTGCAGCCTTATGGCTGCTGGTTTCATCATTGGTTAGGGACGTGGCAATGCCGCTAATGCAGTGTCCCTATTACCAGTACACTGGTACTCATTTTGCTGACCGCGGAAGGATGACAGGCTGAGTCAACCCCACCTGTTATTAATTCAGTGGCCAACGGGCCTCAAACTCAGGACCTTAGGATCCCAAGTCAGCCACCGTAACCACTAAGCCAACACCAGGCACATACTAGGGGATGAAAGTTGTTGTCAAGTTTCACTAAAATCGTGTATGTAGCTTCAGAGAAGAAGTTGCAAGTGTTTATGGATGGCCTGTCGGATGATACGCCATCCAAAAAAGCTGCCCTGAACTATGTTCCAGGTGAGCTAAAAACATTGTAAAATGAAAACTGTGTGTGTCTATGCTTTGTTTGTTTTTCTTTTGTTGAAATAAGTCAGAGTTGATAGAAAGTTTAAAAAAATTATTTCGCACTCCGTTTTAGACAGAGATGACAATATACGAGCATCAATTTAAACAATTGGGATGTCGACAGATCTTTAATTAAATAGGGTTCACGAGACAGATAAAATACATAGGTAATGGGATGTGGGTACAACACTGGTGAGATGAACAAAACAGCTTCTAATGTCCAATTTATCCAAACTCAAACTGGTTATAGCACTGTTACAAGCATTTGTGAACAAATAAAAAAATCCGTTGTGAAAATGTTTTGCAATGTCAAACCACGCAAAAAATTCATGGAAGAGTCACGTGACATGGGGTAAAAGCCAAAGGACTGAGAGTGGGGCCACATTTGAACACAGGCAGGGAATGAATAAACGGAAATAGGATAAATGAAGGGAGGAAACTAAGCTGCAAGATGGTTTGGTTACGCAATGTTCATGGTCGTAGAAAAGATCACGAGTTTGGACGGAGGATAACGTGGGATGGTTGTGCAACTGAACTTGAAGTCCTAGCGGAAAAGAGCACGAGTGAACTGACTAAGGAAGGCAGTTGCACAAATGAAATAGAAAGGTACAAAGGTGGTGGAGGTGGGAGGTAAAATCTGAATCTTAGGAGTCCAACGAGGAATACTTTACCGGAAGAACACATCAAGAAGAGTTGAACATTTAAACATTCTAAATAAATAGCTGTTAACAAGAAATGCAACATTCACTGCATGTTGTAAATTTTAAAAAAAGATCAGAAGCATTAAAATTAAAACAAAAAAAATCATTTTCAATAAACTCGTCAAGTGGAATATTAATGCCGCAAAAAACAAGCAAACAAAAAATAAAGAAAAAAAAACTTCCTGCCATGGAAATAAATTCTGAAAGTGTCATTCTCCAAAAAAATGCTCTACAGTTTAACTTCATCAAAAACGCAAAACGACCAGTCAATATTTCTGGTCACTTTTCTAATTCAGTTTTCTTTCCCGAAAATCCGACCCCCAAATGCAGAAGTAGCAATTTTTGAAGAGTAGAGCAACAAGGTTAAATGTCAATCAAACAATTGGCCAATGAAGAACAGACAGACAGATAGACCAGGTTTAGTTTTGGCAGAAAGCTACATGTAGACAAATAAGCCAAATATAGAAAGAATATAAAAAAACAACTAATGTAAAAATGAGAGATAACCTGAGATGGTGATGAACTACTGTCTTGAAGGACCACAGGAAAGACTGTGGTAAGTCCACTTATGGAGAGGATACTGCAAATGAAGACCAGAGGAAGATAGAAGATATAGACAGGCTATTATCCTGCCTGCAGAAAGGCAGCTTTGTGCTGACCAATACTGATCAGTATGAGAGCCTGAATGTCCAGCAGAATACCAGGTGGTATAAAATGGTATGCAGCACACCAGCCCATATTCGGGATGTATGCTCCAAGGCACTCCAGAAAAGAACACCTTGTACAGTTTAGTTTGAGAACAGCAAAGAAAGGACACACAGCTGAAGGTAGAAATTACAACAATGTCTGGCCCTAGTTACCAGTTTGGAGATGTGGTATAGCTACCAGGACAAATTGCCACGAATTGCTCGGTGAAAGATCTCAAAAGATGGCATCTTTTGTCAACCAACTTGAATGTACTGTCAGACCCCGCTATTCAAGGGGGACATGTTCCTGGAAAATGTCGCAAATAACGAATCCACGAAAAGCGGGGCATTGTTTCAATGGATAAAGGGGGGTAGGTTTCTGGCGGTTAGTAATTCATGAGGGAAAAATCAAAAACCCCGTGAAAAACCGCGAATGTGTGAAGAAAAAAAACCCCGAAATACACGCACAGGGCCACAAATGAATAGTGAATAGCAGGGTCTGACAGTACATGACATTTTAAATGGAATGCAAACATGATAAAATTTGCATCGTGGACAAAATAAAGAGTACAATGAATGTAATATTGCCAAATATCTTCAGATGCTTTCAGAACAAGAGAGTTCAGAGAACACATTGTCCCACACTTTGAGAAACATGGGCGGAGTCTTCGGGCAGCAAATTTGATTGGTCGTGATGACTAAAATGCTTCAATATTATGTCCAAGTACTGCTCAACGGAATATATTTCAATTGAAATAAAATAAAGATTTTAAAGGTTGTAGAAATTTTTTTTTTTTCCAGAAGTTTACCACCGTTGACGCAGTCTCTTTTACATCACCTTATTTAACACATTACATTAGTTATTCATGTCTGTTGTTTGTGTCCTTTCTGACATCCTAAAAAAGAGTTTCCTGTTTGGAATGATTTTCAATTTAATTTGACTGCCAGGCAGATAGATAGTAAAAATATTATCTCGCTCCTCCCTGTGCATGCACAATTGAGACAAATTCAGAAGCAAAGTACTGCTAAACGGCAGGTTTGTTTTCCGATTCATGTTCAAAATGTAACAGTCAATCAAAATCAAGTCGTTCCTCGACCATAAACTGACATTTGTAGACAGGACAAACAGACGTCAGAAGTGACCAATTGCTTAACCCGGCTTTTTGCTTTGCGTGCAATGGGTAATAAAGCACGAGTATTTATCCAAGTCAACCAAAAAAAAAACAGACTTCTTTTTTTTTTTTTTAATCTAACGAGTCATAAAAGTTTTTTTTTTTAAAGTGAAATGTTTCTCAATGGACATTGACAATGTTACATGCCAAATGCATCGATGATCTGCAGAGGAGGAATTGACATGAAGGTTCAAAGTGTCCACGTTTTAACACGTTTCATATGTTTACCTGTTACATAAATAAATCGCTGTAAAAAATACCATCGGTTACTTTGACAACAATACCTCAATATACTTTATGAGCAGGTAAGGTTTTAAATCATGAAACTTGACAAGATTACACCATTATATTGTACAATCAATTATATTTGCAATCATTTGTGTCGCTTTGATGTAACAAAGATCGTTTTCTTCTTGGAACGAGGAAATAATTACGTGCAAACTTTGACGAGGTGCAAGTACAAAGTTGCATCCTGATAGAAAATGAGTTATTATTGCCTTATACAAGAGGGAGACTTAACATTAATGATTAAACACAAAAACTTTAAACTCTCGAGGAATAAACAAATAACGTTCCCATGGACATGACAATTCCCCCCCCCCCCCCAACAAACAAGCAAGGCATCATTTAAATAGCTATTTACATTAAAACTGCAAATCTCAGAACTTGCATTGAATGCCTAACAAAAGATGATTTATTACAATTATTTCAAAAGCAATCTTTAATCAACACCAAAATAAAAATAAAAAAAAATACAGCAACCGCTTAGGAATGCTGCGTGTCAAGAGAACAGATCCAACAAACTGCAAATTGAAAGAATGAAAAAGAAACGACTTTTATCTGCCCTGATTATATTTTAAAAACCAGGGGAAGATATTCATTTTGCACCGTTTCAGAACACTTGGGCCATAACGATTACTTAACGAACGATTTCAGCAGATCGGTGCAAACAAATGCAGTCAGCACGAAAACATATTTAAGGTAAGGCTGACAACCATTTAAAGACCCACTGCATGTTCCACAGCTGTGTGACCACTCCTATACCCCTCCAAAAGCCACATCGACAGGTTGCAATCAAGCAAGGTAGTCAAAATGGGGCCCAGCCGAGGACAGGTCAGAAGAGGAAATCCAAAGCACCGACTGTGAATCATCAAATCAAGTAGTGTCATCATAGGCCCATCCGCAGGCTTGTCTTCTTCTCGGAGAAGAAACTTTTCAGCAACATCACTTGCCCGATGCCAACAAGCAACAGGATGACCGTCTCACCCACGGACCAGAGGTTCACACGAGAGTTAAGATCCTCGGCTTGGTATCGGTCCTGAGCTTCTTCTAGGCGGTGATGAGTTTGGTAACCAATCACAGACTTGAGTGCCTCATGAATGCTGACGCAAGAAGACTCCATCTGCAGCAGCACAAGGTACCAGACGGTTAGCAATGAGCAACAGGGGGTGGAGAGAAGGATTACAAGAGCAAAGCAAGTAAACAGGGGTAAAATGAATCAATTAGTGACGATATCTTGAACGGTGATCACACAATGACAGAACCAAGAAAATGGAGAGAACATGTGATAAATTTCTGGTCGAGTGCCCACACAAACTAAGGCATGATAAAGTGCTGTGGCACGAATATGACTTGGCCAGAAGCTTGAGTACCAAAGGGGCAATTTCATTATTAAGTAAAATTGGAATAATTTTGCATCTTTCCCATGTACAGCTCATACAACTGCCTTCCTTTACTCCTATCGCATCCTTTCCCATCTTCATCTGCATCTGCCAAAATTCCCGAACCTTCATTCTCCTTGGTTTCTCAATTTAATCATACCATTGTTGAGGTTTTGGACAACCCCAAGGAGTTACATCCAACACATAAAAGACCTCATTCTCACATTCCATTCTCAAACCATATTCTCAAAACACTTGTCCAACATAAATCCATTTCACCAGCGCTTTGATCGTTTAAGTGAGGTTCCAATCACAGCGGGTGGGCATTCATGTGGGCGTCGGATGCACTGTACGGCACTTCCACTTGTCCGGTCCTCACCACAGCACCGAACAAACCAGCAGCCCACCATGCTCCGGGGGCAATTCACAATTGCTGGATCACACACGCACCTTACATATTTGCATCTTTCAGCGCACACACCCCATTGACTTGAACTTGTGTTGAGTATCAACTGAGTCCACAATAGTTCTTTTCAGTGTTCACATTACACGTACCCACATACACCACATCTCCCACCTGCATTTATCAAATCACCCGCACCATACAGCACGTGAATCTGTTACACGTGAGCCGGACGGCTCATGTATGGGTGAGGCCGGGATTGACACTATATCTCACCTATCAAACTTTTTCTCTACTTCTCCCGGAATGATTGGGGTGCCTGTGTGTGTGTAGATGCGTGGTAAAATGAATGACCAAAGGGCTTGTGTATTTAAGGGTAAGACCTTTCTTTGTGACACAGCTTTTGCTCTGTAAACACGTGTGCTTTGCTCAATCTTGTATAAACTTTCCAAACTGTCCGATCGTCTTTTTCCATTGGTTAGACACCAGTGTATCAATAGTGGATGGGAGTTTTGCCCCGCTGTGTCGCTACGGTTAGGATTAGTCAACATCCCACTGACGGTAGTGCGCGGCCGTGCTGATTGAACAGGAGTGGGGTGTTGAGAAGCACGGTTCCCGAACTGGGGGGATTAATTTGCCGGGAACGTAACACAGGAATTAGAACTAAAGCCCCAACCTAAATTAATCGTCTCAGACAGCATCTGTAGTTGCTTAACAACCTGTTGTACCACTGAGTTATCTGTGGCTCGTCGGCCTCAGGGTCAAAGATCAGGAAGCAGGTCCGAGAAGCTACTCATGACCTGGCCGGAAACCCAGTATATATAATTTGGCTTGTGTGTTTGTCTTATATGTACTCCTAAACTGCTGGATGAAGCGAGTTGAAATTTGTTGGTTGTATTTAGGGTGTGTCTGGGAAGGTTCTAGGCGTTAAAGGAAAAAAAAAAAAGTCATGGGGCTTCGGTCGTGGTTTGGGGGTGGGGTTGACACAAATGCTCTATTTAACCGTGTGTAGTGTTGCTCCATGTGGGACACTATATTACAAGTCCCCGCTGTTTACAGTGGTGCACTGTATTATAATAATATCTCTATGGAAACCTGATGGAATTGAAAACTACTTGGCCAGTTTACATACGTGCTCTGTATTCCAAGCATTCCTCAACCGCTGTCTGAAATGAGTTGAAAGTGGTTGTTTTACTCTGGCTGTGCCTGGGAACATTCTCCCAAGTTGGGATGGCCACCTCAAACAGCAGATGTTTCTCGTGCCATGTAGTTTACGCAAAATGCACTCACAATCAAAAAACTAGAGATTCATACCAAAAAGTTCCACCAGGACTGACCCAATATCAAATTTTGAGTTCAAAATATTTTTTCCCCATTTTGACCCCTGTAACCCCAAGGGCCCACAGCCTGGGGCCTGAACCGGGGGTCAAATCCAAAAAAGAATGAATCATTACATATGTCATGCGTTCCCCAAAATGTTGATTATACAGCACAAAGTTTCATTAAGTAATGTTTTAAAAAGTACCCATCGTTGCATTATTTGAAATCGGCCCTTTTGACTACTCCCCGTTTTTTTTTTTTTTCAAAAAACATGGGGATAATAAATAACCTGTGCAGTATCTACGACAACACCAGAGATCATGTTATGTACCATTTATGTCTGTAACTTGCGAACAAAGTGTGCATAAACAGTGAACCTCTCACCTGAGTCATGGCCACTGCTCTTGTTCCTTTGTCACTGAAAAGCGGTTCCTCTTCACCAACCTGCCAATCAAAATACACCGTTTTGTGGCTGAATGTGGAGAACTCATTGCTGAAGCAGATGCTATAAATTCCATTCTTTTCAGCCGTCCACGTGTGGCTGTCATATTGCTTCCTTGCTTCCTTGTACAACACCATGCCACCTGGTGCCTCAATCTTGCAGTCGACATCGTAACTGCCACCTGTAATAACCTGCTCCAAAACAAATAGTAGGTGAGGGAAGTGAATAGGTGTAATCAAACAAGCAATGACGTAAACAGAATTTGAAATTAAATCATAAAAAAAACTTCAGACTTCAAGATTATTTTGCTTCATTAACTTGATCAACCTTTTCGAAAATCTTAGAAATGACGAGTGGTCAATGTTGAGGCAAAGCAAAAAATACCGACAAAACAACTTGCTTTCAAAAATTCCATTTCGGGATTATATCAGAACCTTTTTTCTCACACATATTGCTTCTCCATGGTTTTGCCTCCCATCAAAAACAAGGTGGATCACAAGAATATTTTTTAACAATCAAGGACATGCCACAGTTTGTTGGTGGTGGGGGGGGAGGGGGGGATAAGCATCAAAAAATAAATAAATAAAAATAAATTTTTAGCCATTACAAGGGCAAAACCTTAATTTTTTTTACCATATCTAAGATTAAAGGAAAAGCTTATACATACTGTGACGAAAATACCCCAGGAGCAGATAAATATTTATCGTAGTTAACTATATCTTTATTATATATTCAGAAGAGCTGTCGTGTCAAATTCCTATTACTGTGCCAGAGACCAGAACGCTACCTTGAGCTACCTTGATCCAGCATTCATTGAGTAGCTTCTTATTATTCCTCTCATCCCTTTGTAACTTCTCTGTTATATATCAGTCATTTCTCAGAATACTTATTTGTATTTTTTTTATTTATTCCCCTCATTCTAATCCTTCAGGGGTGTGTCAATCCCCGTGACATCACTGAGCCCCAGGTCGCATTATGATTCGACATTTTAAACGCCGGGTCCTGGCCTATCATGGGGTGTGGGTGGTGAGTGTACTGGAGGAATAGGAGCTCAGGGACTGTGTCGTGTGTGGAAGCACAAAGCCAATGGCTTTAAAGTTCCTGGGCCAGCACCTTTCCATCCAATTAGGACAGAGGCGGTTTTGCCACTAGCCAATCGGTGAAGGCAAAAGTCACAGCCTCACAGTTGGGGCGATTGTGTGAAAACGAGCAGGAGCTTTTCAAGGTGGGATAAAAAAGGACAACTCATCGTCAGAACATGTCTGCAGGCGCTCAGGACGTCTTTACATCACCTGGACTCGCAACTCCAAGCGATGATATGACAGTTACACCAAGTTCTCCATTCCACCACATTGTACAATCACCTGCATGCTGGATTCTTCCCTGCCAATTACTTTCATTTATTTTCTTCGCATCCCCTTGTTCTTCGTTGTGTGTGCGTGTGCGTGTCTGTTAGACATACTTTTATGAAAGGCATCTTTAACCTCCACCATCGAAGATGGATGGAGGTTACTGTTTTCACCCCTTTCTGTTTGTTTGTTTGTTTGTGAACAGTATTACGGAAAAACTCCTCGACGGATTTTGACGAAACTTGGTGGGGGGGGGTTAGGTATGGTCCAAGGATCATGGCATTAGATTTTGGACTTGGTCCAAAATCCAATATGGCCGCTATGGCGGGCAATTTGAAAAAATATTTGAATTTTTGTTTTTGCATTTCTACATGTTTAAGTGATTTCCAACCCCCCCCCCCCCCCAAAAAAAAAAAAGAAAAAAAAATTTTTGAAACTTTTTTTTCAACAAAATTTCGATTTTTTTTTTCTGCATTTCTACATGTTATAAGTGATTTCCAACAAAAAAACATGCCAGAATTATAATTGCGGCTGATTTTGGAACTTCAGGTGGATATACCCACGTACAATCAATTTCTGTCTCAAGGAATTGAGTTATGACGAATGAATTGAGTATGTAAAAGTTAAAAGTAAAAGGGAAAGTTGCAAACTATAACTCTGTGAGCACTGTTGACGTCAAATTGAATAAATAGGATATCAGATTCACTTGAGTGACCTTGCAGTATTGGCGGCGGAGGTTTTGCACTCCACCGAGTGCTCCCCCTCTAGTTAGTTCTGTGTCTGTTTAGATAAGTGCATGTTGGTTTCCTGTCGAGTCATTGTATTCTTGTTCATCGCAATGCTTCCCTTCCTCCTATTTGTTAATAAATCGTTATTTTTGTCATGAAACAGCGATACATTGGTTTTGCACTATTCCGCATGCAAGTCAGATTGCAAAAGTCGCATCGAGGAATTTCCGACAGCATGCTGCTTGCCAAAGCGGAGCGTATGTGGAAAATCAATTTTATGAGCGTCGTGGGTTTTCTCAAATTTGAATTGGTTGTATTACCACCCAGTTCGTCTGTGGAGGCAAAACCTCTGGAAGGTATTTTGTTAGACCCTGAACACGAGGCAATACATTAGACAGAAATTAATGGCAAAAAAAAAACCAAACAACTAAAAAAAAAACAAACAGACACAGTTCCGAAAATATGACATAATTTAAAGGATTTTTTGTAAATGATGTTAATTTCACAACATCCTTTAATCATCTCATCTTTCCTCTTCAGGCCAAGTGGCCCATAAGGCGGCAAAATAATACCATTCCTTTCACACCGCAAAGGCACATCGTGCTGCCGAGGCAGTTTCATTGGCAAGGAGTACAGTCCTGGATGGGTCGCCACTCTGATGCAGGTTACCCTGAATGGTTATTACCCCAGCGCATTGGTACTCATTTCACCGACCTCCGAAGGATGACAGGCTGAGTCAACCCCACTTGGTGTTAACAACAGCTGACAGGGACTCAAACTCAGGACCCTTCGGTCCCAAGTCAGCCACCTTACCCACAACATCCTTTATTAAACTTTATTTAAATTATAAACCACAAAATATAGTTCTCTTATCTAAAGTATGAACCTTAACCTGGAAGCATTCAACTGGTTTCCTGACCCCACAAATCAACAGCTAGTTTATCATCCTCAGTTTTTTGTGAATGTTCAAAACAATTATTCTCTTTCCAAGGGGTGATAAGTTTGTTTGTGGTTCGCCCTACTTGTAAACATGGTAGTGTGGTGTAAAACTCGAAACCTTACTCAAGCAACTCCAGTCGCAATACAGGTTGAATCACATATTTAATACATGATCATGGAGAAAGACAATCAATACAACTTGATTGCTCTCTCCATGATCATGTATTAAATAATTGATTCAACCTGTATTGTTAGTGGAGTTACTCGAGTAAGGTTTACAGTTTTACACCACAGTTTGATGATGAAAGTTATTGAATACAAAGATCTTTCCTTGCTAATTCCATATTTCTGCTCATACATTTTCCAGAGCAGGACTCAAAGTTGGGAACATGGTAATGACATTGAGGGATGATGCTCCTTCGTATTTCATGGTAAAGAATTGGGTAGCTGAGTACAATCATGGCAGAACAAGCACCGAAGATGAACAGAGATCAGGTCGTTCTGTTGAGGTTGCAGCGCTAGAAATGGTGGACTAAGTGCATGAAGGAGTGATGAAAGGCAAACGGGCAACTGTCAGGCACCTCGCTGAGACATTGGTTGTCAGTTTGGGTTCGGTTCAATCAATCCTCACAGACAAATTGGGCATGGCAAAGGTGTCAGCACGGAATTGTGATATTTGACCAAAAAAAACCAAAAAAACAGCTCCTCTTCACATTTCCCATGAGCCATTGGACCGTTTTCAAAATGATGCAGATGACTTCCGACAGCGGATTGTCACACAGGATGAGACATGCGTTCACCACTTTGATCCTGAGACCAAGCAACACAACATGCAGTGGAAACACATGGTTTCCATCCACTCAAATGTTCAAGAGGATATCATCAGCTGGAAAGGTCATGACTCATGGCCACTGTTTTGGGGATTGTGATTGTGTGATAATGGTAGACTTCTCAAAAAAGGGAAATACTGTTAACAAGGAGTATTATTCTGATGAACTGCACTGGTTGCGTGATGGAATCGAGTAAATGAGGAGAGGGACACTGACCCAAGGTGTGCCGCTTCTCCAGGACACACCTCTCCACACACAGCCCAATGGTCGGTGGCTACTGTTGCGAACTGTGGTTATGAACTTCTGCCATACCCACCATCTATCTATATATTACTAAAACTCTCATCTTGTATGTGTGTGTGTGTATATATATATATATATATATATATATATATATATATATATATATATATATATATATATATATATATATATATGGTCCCAAAATACAGCTAAAATGGTACATGACAGCGCAAAGATTTTCAGCCCACCTTACTCACCATTCGCCTGCGGTGTGCAGTATCAAGTTTCGTTAAAATCGGGCAAAGAAAAAAATTTTAAAATTCAATTCCCGATTCAGTCAAGTACTCTTCGGGAGTATTTGATCAATGCAAACAACCTCAGTGGTATAGTTCGCTGGAGCTATCTTTTCTTTTTTTCTTGAAATGATTTATTTTAAAATCTCAAACATTTAGTGTCGACAAAGAATGATTTTTTTTTAGCATAAAATAAACATCGCCATTTTGATCTAATACTTCCGTGTTCATGAATAAATAAAAATGTGTTTAGAAGATTCCGCACAATAAATTGTTCGACTTTATTTTCTCTTCACATTGACGCACAATATCAAGTTTCGTTCAAATCGGGGAAATGAAAAAAAAATTATTAAAAAATCAATTCACGATTCAGTCAAGTACTCTTCGGGAGTATTTGATCAATGCAAACAACCTCAGCAGTATAGTTCGCTGAAGCTATCTTTATTATTTTATTTGAAATGATTTTTTTTATCAACTGCTGTCACAACGAGAACCTAACGGGTTCACGGGTTGTCTCGTACTTACTAGATCTATCCCCATCTGACTTGTATTCGTTTCCTCACCTGAAGAAAGAAACTCTGTGGGAGAACAAATATGAGAACGACAATGTTGTGATGGCAGCTGTGGACTTCCTATAGGGGCGTTACAAGGAATGCCACAGAATGGGCGTAGCCAAGCAAGAGTACCGATGGATGAAATGCATTACTAGGAATGGAGATTATGTTGAGAAATTAAAGCGATTATATGTTGGGCTTCAAGCAAAATGATCACCCCTATTATATAAAGAAAAACGATCTCAGACAGAACTAGGAGGGGGAGCACTCAGTAGAGTGCAATACCTCCGCCGCCGATACTGCTGGGTCACTCAAGAGAACCTGATATCCTATTCATTCAATTTGACATCAACAGTGCTCACAGAGTGAGAGTTTGCAACTTTCTCTTTTAATTTTAACTTTTACATACTCTATTCATTCGTCATAACTAGATTCCTTGAGACAGAAATTGATTTTACGTGGGTATATCCACCTGAAGTTCCAAAATCAGCCACAATTATAATTCTGGCATGTTTTTTTTGTTGGAAATCACTTATAACATGTCGAAATGCAAAAAAAAAAAAAAAAAAATCGAAATTTTTTTGAAAAAAAAGTTTCAAATTTTTTTTCTCTCTATCAATTTATTTTGGGGGGGGTGGAAATCACTTAAAACATGTAGAAATGCAAAAACAAAAATTCAAATATCTTTTCAAAATGGCCACCATAGCGGCCATATTGGACTATGGACCAAGTCCAAAATCTAATGGCATGATCCTTGGACCATACCTAATCCCCCCACCAAGTTTTGTCGAAATCCGTCAAGGACTTTTTCCGTAATACTGTTCACAAGCAAACAAACAAACAGACGGGTGAAAACAGTAACCTCCGGCCATCTTCGATGGCGGAGGTTAACAATTTGATCGGAAGCAAAACTACTGTACTTAACGGCCACAATTATTACCCCCGCCACCGAAGGTTTACGCAGGTTATGGTTTCACACGTTTGTTTTCTTTGTTCGTCTGTGAGCAAGATATCTCAAAAAGTTATGGATGGATTATGACAAAACTAGATGGACGAGTTGGTTCGGTGACGTGAACAAGCGGATTAGATTTTGGTTTCGGTCCGGATTCAGGTCCGACCTATCAGTGGGCAGTGTGAACACTCCTTGGCTTTTTTCACAAGATCTTGGCTATTCATTGTTCACCTTGGTTTTCTCGGTGCATAGGTTTTCTATTATCATCGCTTTTCCGAAACCTTGTGAATTCTTGGCTTTTTTTCATTGGCTCACCTTGGCATTTAAGAAAATGAGGAGTGGTCACACTGTCAGTGGGATGGGATACAAACCATGAACTGTTCAGCCTGGTGAAGGTATTTGTTCTACCGAGTGCTGTTCTAGTTCCAATTGTGTTCTTTGTCAGTCAGCCAAGGAAGGTTTTTGTCCAAAGTCTTTTACGAACTGGTTGGCCTGCCGTTCGAATGAATGAAGCTGATCTGGCCACGACTTGGCAATTTGCTTACAATGATAACTCACCTACTCTTCATCGAACGACAGTACGAGTTAGTTAAACTTAATGCCAGCAAACAGGACACTCAGCTCAACATCAATTGGAGGGCCAGTGCACTTTATGACGCAACTCCCTGCCTGCGAATGAAGTATAAAGGAATATCTTTGTTCCATGATGATGATGACGACGTAATCATACCTATTAAATCTCACAACAGTCAGACTTTGGGTCTGTGCAATCAAGACATTCACCGACCAGTTTATTTTGGTGTCCAAATTTACAATCGAATAAAAAGTTGCTTTAAAACACAAAAACTCCCACAAATAAACAAAAGATTGGGAATTGAGGCATCACCCACTTAGTACAGGTACCCAGTGTGGAAGGGTGAGGTGGTCGGCTAGTCTGGTTAAGGTACAGTTTGGAATTTGGGTCTTCGCACAGACAACGAGGTCTACATCGATCTGTTAGGAAACAAAATTAAACAAGTCTGAAGACGACGATGGTTCACGAGCGGTATTTGACGATGTAGATTGCTTCAGAAGTCAAGGATGAGGCAATGTGATCATTTTTGACCAAGTAATAAAAATGATCAACATGATGTGGTACGAGTGACAGGTTATTAGCTGCAAAATGTCGAAAACCGGTTTCGTTCAACAACTTTCAAAATTTGACCTTTGCGTAACCTTTAAAAGTCACAAAACAATGTTGTGGACATTAAAATAAGGAAACAGGATGCGTGATATAGCTTATTGGAGCTAGTTCTTCGAAGAAGGTCGAAAACCCGGTTAGAATCCCACAACTTTGAAAATTTCACCTTTGTGGCCTTTAAAGGTCAAGGATTATGACCTTTGGTGCAAAACTTCCTCTGGAACATTCCAGGAACAATATAACGTCATTTATATTCCAGGAACAATATAACGTCAATATAACGCTATATGGCATTTTGCACTCCTCGGATTATCCATACTTTGATGAAATCAGCGTAAAAACAAACTTGAAGGGGGCGCCAAGGGCAAGGTGTTCGAGATAGAGCAAAATGGTTTCAAGACTTTAGGTGGGGAATGACCTCAAGATTATGTATAAAAAATATTGTCATCCTAGCTAGCAAAGTTTGGGCGGTCATCTGATTTTTAGGTCAAAATTCGCAATTTTCTAAGTTTTTGACCTTGTGACCTTGACCTTGGGACAAAAATGAAAAATCGGACAAGGACAAGTTTTAGATAATTAATTCATTTTGCTCTTCAAACACCGAAGAACCCATTCCATTCAGTAAATTCCCTCGGAGAAGATAGATTTTTAATCCGAATACCCCCTAAAAATGGCTATTTTTTGGGCGTGGCTCCTCCCACAATGGGCGTAACACGCCCTCATCTAGGAAAACACAACTAGACATTGATATCGAACACATAACCAAGTTTAATCAAGATCGGATCAAAGTCCACGGACTTACGCTCTGGACAGACAGACAGACACACAGACATAACGAATATAGTGGTCACTCTGGCTGGCGCTCGTGAACCAATTAATCATGACACATGTAACATTTAATTAGTCAAGTCCGCTATCCAAAGGTTAGGGGTGAGACCCTTCCCACGGGGTCCATGAACAGTACGGGACACGTCGAACAGGTAACCGAGGTGCTTCAACAACGAGCGTTCACGAAAGGAAAAGCGATTAACGTTTCCTGATGCAGGTGCAGGTGTACCTGGAAATCCACCGTCGATTTCTGGCCCTGTTCGATGTCCTCGTAGAAACACTCCGCGGCGTTGTCCTCCAATTCGAAAGTGAGTTCAACGGCCTCCACGTGGTAAGACAAGCGAGTCAACTGCACCAGGCACAGGCACAGGGCGGCTCGACGCAACATCACCCACATCGCAACAACTGCTCGCTTTCCTGTTACACTTGTGGCCTGACCGACTTGATTTCACTCCGCCGTCTCAGAACACTCCCACATCTTTCGATTTCCGTTTCCGGTCTGACGTCATCATAGCTCCAGCCACGTGGCACCGCTACAACTGCTCAGGATGATGGCACATATCGAATACTCACAAGGGTCGACCAAAAAAAGTCATAATTATATATACATATATATATGTTAGTTTAAAGATATCTAACACTTAAATAACGCTTCACTTAACTTGTATGGGAGAAACGGTTTAAAGTTAATGTTCCACATACTATTGCGAACTTAACCGCCATGGCTCCTATATACTGCACCGGAGGAATGTTTTAACTCGGTCCACAACATCACAAAATTGTTTGCTTTAATGGATAGATGTGGCTTCAGTTAACATTTAACCGTCGTTCTTTCCTTGAATAAATATTGTTACAGATCTGGAAACCATTTGCATTCAACATACAGAAGTCCCAAATGTCAGTTATGTAGTGTCGTGGCAGAGGTGCGAGCAGGCAGACACGAGCCGGAGGATAGCACGTCTCCGCTTTATTGCCTCGAGCGAGAGGGTGGACGTACGATGCCCGTAACTCCCGCTTTATTACGTACTCGATGCACCGAACAGGCACACGACCTATAGGACACTGCTCATGACAGCACATGCTGCTACTGACGCTACTGGTGCTACAAGTCCCGAGTGGGCGAGCCGTGACATATGAAGCCACAACCACGTGACCACCACCAACCGTGACCCGGGCTCCGCCCATACAATACACGCTCCGCCCATACACGACAAGTTATCCCGTTAAGTCCGTGTGAGACAGGTCCCTTCCTTTTGTTTAGTGGGAGAATTAAATGTGTGCACTGCGACGGATCAGTTAGGTTAATCAATCGCTTTCTTTTATTTTTACATCCCCCATCACGACCCACCATCAACCTGCTCCTAAACGAGTGCTTCGCTCGCCCAACCCGAAAGCCTATTGAGGTGCATCCCTCCGCGGACCCCGACTATTCATGTAATTCACCACCCAAGCTCCGCCACGAACCACGAGTCCCCCACGTGCGACTGGGACCAAGCCGCCGACCATTGACTGGTGCCGCAGCATGGAGTACCCCCTTTGGTACCCATACGGACTCTGACCCCCAGCTCGTCCGTCCGTCCGTCCGTCCGTCCGTCCGTCCGTCCGTCCGTCCGTCCGTCCCTCTCTCTCTCTCTCTCTCTCTCTCTCTCTCTCTCTCTCTCTCTCTCTCTCTCTCTCTCTCTCTCTCTCTCTCTCTCTCTCTCTCTCTCTCTCTCTCTCTCTCTCTCTCTCTCTCTCTCTCTCTCTCTCTCTCTCTCTCTCTCTCTCTCCCCGGCTGGAGGGTCCAATAAAGAACTCTGGGTTTCTTTTATTTTTGTGTGTGTGTCTGAGCTGGAAAGGTAGGTGGCAAAGCGGTAGTCAATAGTGTGGATCTACCACTGCCGGTCGAGTAAATCTGGTTCGACCAGGCGTTCCGAGGGCGTGGATCCCCGGTAATCGGTCCATCATAGCCGGGACGTCATGGGCCGCCCCCGCTTGACTGCAACGAGCCGGAAAGGTAGGTGGCAAAGCGATCGTCGGTAGTGTGAATTTACCGCTGCCGGTAGAGTAAATCCGGTTCGACCAGGCGTTCCGAGGGCGTGGATCCCCGGTAAACGAGATTGCGTGGATATTTCGGTTCTTTGGCTTGAGACAAATAACCATACGCCACGCGATCGAGATATTGGCGACCACGGTCGGTTCTGCGACCCGCGGCTCACGGAATTATCCGGAGTGACGGCCTACAATTCCAGGGAGTCTGGTGGAGACGACGTAATTTTCCCCACGAAACGGTCGTTCTTGCCACCGGCCCCCCGGCCCACAACAATATCTTAAAATGATTATCTTAATATTGTCTGGTGCCCTATTACGCTCGATTGTCTCCACCCCCAAATAACGGTGATCATGTACCACGTAAATCCCCACGTCATCGCGACCTCGGGGTCATACACGTGCGATCTGACAGCACCTTCTACGTTATGATTTTGACTGGCGGCGTAATCTGGGGATGCTTGATCAGAAAATTCTTCGTAAAATTCATTTTCTGACGAGTCTGAAGCAAGTTGTGCGCCCATTATCCATTGCGCGCTGATAATGTTTCCCCTTGATTACGTCATGGCAGGTTTCCGGAACTTTTTTCGTGACCGTACCTGTTGGATTTGCTTTTGTCTTTTTTAACTGTAACACCTCAAAAAATTATTAGAGTTCAAAAACACTTTGCTTATTACTTTAAAATATACATAATCACATCAAAAAAAAAATTCTGATTCTGTGGACCTTAAAGATCATAAAATGACAAATATGAGAACAGGAAAATACAACATGAATAGTAAAATATTAATAAGATATTAATATAAATTATATATATATATATATATATATATATATATATATATATATATATATATATATATATATATATATATATATATATATATATATATATATAGAATTCATTTTTAGTTATCCAAACCTTTAATTGAGCAAACGGTCACTCGACGTTTCGATCAGCAACACGGAGCAACCATGCATCCACCAGACCTTTCTCAAGCGGAAATAAAAACTCCAAAATCCCCCAAACAACCATGTGAAAAGGGGTTTGGGCAGAGCCGGACCCACCAATCAACGACGTTCTGGAACCAGACACGTGACCTTCAAATTTATTTTTGACACGTTAAATCAACAAATCAAACCCAAAACGTTGGGTCGTTAAATCAAACCAACCGAATAACAATTCAACTAAATCCATGTAATGTAACCCAAAACAAATAAGAAAGTCCTTTGCTGAAGTGCCATGGCAGGTGAGAGAGGTACCCACACCCAGCCAAATGGCACGATGACAACTGAAGTCACCACTTATGAGGAAGAGAGAGTTGGGATGAGAGGATAGAAGTTGGTCCATGTTTTCAGCGAGTGAGATGTAGGTGGAGTCATCACTGTTTGGTGGACGGTACAACACACATATAAACATGAGGTGGGAGTGGAGGGGAATCTGTAACCACAGGGTGTGGGGAAGAGAGGGCAGTGCATGGAGAGTGAGTAATAGAGTGTTTGATAGAACAGGATGAGGGAGTAACCAGGGAGAGAAACTAAGGAGTCAGAGACGTCTTCAAGGAGGAAAGTTTCTGTTAAACAGATTATGTCTGGTTTGTCAGTGGCAACCTGTATGGGAAGGTCTGTCAGGTTCGAGCAAAGGCCCATGATACTTGAGATTCACACTGTTAAGGAGGAGGGAGGGGAGGAGGCTTTGGGTGCAGGGGAGGGGAGGGGTAGGATAAGATGAGGGAGGAGAGAGAGAGGTCGGGTGTGCTATTGACAGTGTGTAGGATGTCGCAGAAGAGCTAGGCGAGAGTGCCGGATGAGGAGGACAAAAGGCAAAAGGCAGGTGGTGATGGGATGAGGCACAGTGGGGAGTAATAAGAGAGGGGACAGAGGGAAGTCGAAGATTGGAGGAGGAGGAGGAGGAGGAGGAGGAGGAGGAATGAGATGGAAGAGAGAGGGTGGGGGAAGGAGGCAGCTTTGTGAATGTGAGGAGGGGGGTTTTAGAAGGGGAGTGAGAGAGGTGATTCGACGGGGAGGGGGTAAGGGTGGAGATTTGAGGTAGAAAGGTGTTGGGGGGGGAGCTTTTGAGAAAGGTGAGGAGGAAACTGATTTGAGAGGGTGGGGTGACAATGAGAACAGGCATGCCCAACCTTCAGGAGGGCGATGGGAGAGGTGAGGAGAGGGTGACGACGAGACTTGGTTGATGTAGGGTGAAGAAGGGAGCGGGCAGGGGGAGGTACAAGATTTGAGGGGTTGCGAAGAGAGGGAGAAGGTGTCTTCAACAAGCGTTATGTAATATTTTAGGTGGTGATTGTTGAAGCATTACGGAGCATTACTGGGGGTTGGGGGTGTCAGATTTGGACAAAAAATGCGTTATGTAATTTTTGAATGGCCACTGACAGGTTTCTGTGAAGTCAATGATAGGGGAGCAGAAAATGGTACATATTCCACTGTTTTGACATGGGAATGCCCGTCTGCTTTTATGAGCGGGAGAAGAGTGAGAGTGAAGATGGGACAACTTTAGAAGGGGGAGGGGTGGGTTGAAGTCTTTCGGTGGGAGGAGGGATTTGAAGACTTGAATGCGGGGAGGGGATCGATGTCTTAATGTTTGCAGGAGAGGGTGAAGACTTTAAGTTGGAGGGTGGGAGGTGGTGAAAATCAAAGATGGCACAGAGTTGGGAGGGGGAGGCTGAGACTTTTTTGTTGAAGAGTTGTCAGAATTGCATGTGTGAGTACTCACAGTAAAGATGCAATTGTGTATGTCTGTGTGTGTGTGTGTGTGTGTGTGTGTGTGTGTGTGTGTGTGTGTGTGTGTGTGTGTGTGTGTGTGTGTGTGTGTGTGTGTGTGTGTGTGTGTGTGTGTGTGTGTGTGTGTGTGTCACTGTGGGAGAGGAGGCGGGTGATGTGATGCGATGCGATGCGATGCGATGCGATGCGAGGAGGCGGGGCCTTATGCGATCACCCTATGGGTTAGCTGTGATCATCACATACATGTGCTGGAGGTGGTGCTTGTGCAGTTGAACTCGCTCTGTTCATCATGGCTAATCAATGAATCATTACTTCGTTCAGGACCAGGGTGTACCAAGCCATATAACATTTGGCCTCCACCACTTATTTTGAAATCTTCACCCGGGTGTACAAAATTCACATCATGAACCTCTCCCATGAACCACCAGTCTTATCTCACAATGTGCATTTTGCCTGGGTATGACCTGGGTACGATCATACTCTGCCTCTCCACACATGTACTCAATTCCATACGCTCCTTCAGAAGTATGATGAAGTCTTTGATCCAGCATTCACCGGTTACAATGGCAAAGCTGGTCCCTTCAAGGCCAATTTCAACATGTGACCTGTACCACCTCCACAACACAAAGGTTGCCTTCCCCAGTATGCCAGAGATAAACTTGTTGAGTTGCAAGAAAAATTTGATGAACTTGCAGGCCTTAGTCTTCGTTCAACCTGAAGATGTGTGAATCACCATGGAGTACCTTATATTAACCCATCATTTCTCATGAATAAGCCAAATGGGGGATTTCAGCTTGTCACAGCATTCGCCAATGATGGGCGCTACAGTAAGCCCCAATCTTCACTCATGCCGGATGTTGACTCAACCTTATGCAAGATTAGCCAGTGGAAACTCATCATAATTGCAACAGACATGACCAATGCCTTTAAACAGATTCCATTAGCACGATCTTCAATGAAGTACGTTGGGGTGGTCACACCCTACAAAGGTGTTTGTGTATGCACTCGATCTGTCATGGGTATACCTGGATCCAAAACCGCCGTTGTTCAAAAAAAATCCAAAAAAAACCTCCAAAAAACGGGGATTCAAAAAAAGCAGTTAACATGCCATGTCCTAAGCAATCTTTTAGAGGTTGTATCTGGTATGTCAGTGGCAGCCTGTATGGAAAAATAAGCATTTTTTTTATCTTTTAGAGGTGGGGGGAGTCATTCGGGCAACAGATGATCTCCACTGCGGTGATAACAGTCCTCAAGAACTTCTTCACAACAAACAAGATGTACTACATGCCGCGTCTTGATGTGATCTGAGCTTATCTGCCGCAAAGACTATCATCTGTCCTAAGACGACAACTATTCTGGGATAGATTTGATCTCAGGGCAGCCTGCAAGCTAGCCAGCTCACACCGCACGGCCACTTTCTCTACCTGTTCTCCACCAGAGAAGGTTTCGGTCAAGAGATCCTTCATCAGAGCCGATGAGATGCTTACAAGAGTCCTTCTGCAATGTGCTTCATACACAACCCCATTGGATGCTGTCACTGCCAGACATGAGTCCAGTGAAAGGATCAAGTGGACAGATGGTATAGTCTGCTCTTATATCCACTGAAATCATTACCCTCCTCCCCCGCCTCGGAGGTGTTAAGAAGCACGGCATTGCATCCATCCTGTACATGACCCATAGCAACAAACTCAAACTTGCTGGGTTTTTCAGTGCCAAACTGCATCGTCACCAAATCACATGGTTGCCCTGTGAAATTGAAGCTATGTCCATCATGGCTTCTACACTTCAGCCTGTATATTGTGCAGACCAAACACCATCATTGTGTTGTCATAGACGGCAAACTGTGTACAGGCCTCCGAGTTCATCGGTTCTCAGCTACGTAGCACAACTTATCGAATCGAGAGATCTCAATGCAACAAGTTCCCTTCCTTCTCCACTGGCCCTGCAGTTTGCTCTATTTCCAACCTTCGTCACACCAGCCACGGTGATAGCTCCCCACCAATCGACTCCGTTCCTATTAACCCTAACATACCGGCTAAGCCGTCTACACATTCCACAGCTAACTACGCAAACTCCATGGCCAAGAATGGGCCTCCCAATTTTGTCCCAACCACTGGCTCCATGACAGATCCCTGTGCTGCCTCCCTTTTTAGAGATGCCGATACATGATCCAGAGCCACGTACTTCCTCGCCTAGTCATGTGCTGCAGACCCTGGGCCAGACCCCTGATCCCGTAGCACTCGCTTTTACAACATCTAGACAGCTATCTGCATGTCCCACTAACAGTTTCCTTAGTGCCAACTTTGAGGCTCTCAACTCGACAGACACCTTCCGAAACATATAACAGCTTTCATAGTTCAGAAATTATGCTAATAACGTGGGGGTAGAATAAACCCCAGTGGCTGGAAGGTAGTCTTTCCCTACGATGTCCCTGTAATGACACCAGTTATCAAACATCTGTTGCACCAACAAGGTATTTTTCCACACGGACAATTTATACTTGTTCCCTTATTCCAATGTCTTCCACTCATGTGAACCATGTTCGTACGCCCCAAATTTATGCCCTGTATAATGCATATTATGGATTGCCGATTCCCATGGATGTGTTGAGATTGCCTTCACACAGACGTGGTTATTCCTTCCATTCATGATGGATTCTTTGCACACCTGTATTTGCTCAAAACCTCATTTTGGTGTGAGGAAGCCGTTTGCATTTATTCAGCTTGAGTATCTTTATACATTCCTTTTAACACGGTTAATAAATGCAAGAAGAAATTTTATGTTGAGAGAAAGAGGTCAATCACTCCATGATTTATTCACAGGCCGCAGTGGGGGTGTTCTGGCTGTGGGCATTTTCTGGGGGTTTTGTCGCTTCTCTCGAGCTGTTTGTTGTCGTTGCATTAAATACTCTGCATAGTTTCATCACCGTTGTTATTGTGATTTGTTTTAGGTGTCGACTTAAATAAATCACCAAGCCTGCCATGTTCACACGAGGTAATCCCACAAGATTCAAAGTCCACTCACTGGCAGTGAAGGTCGAAGGTTTCAGCAGAACGTGCCCGTTGATGAAGCTTTGGGCCTTGCACTGATCCACACCGCCTCGGTGTTTTGCGGTACGGAGGAGCTGCAAGCTATCAGCTTTTTGGGTGAGTTCAGGAAGTTCTCCAACTCTTTTGTTGTGAAACCCCTTTCTCGCTGGTATATTTCCAAGTATTTTCAGGTTATTTTAGAAGCTTTTTCAGCCATTTTTGGTAACGATACTCGTCTTGCACACATAATATACAGTACATTTGGCTGCTCTGACGCGCACCATTGCTGGGGGTTTCAGCGCATGTGTGCCGAGCATTCTGGGGGTGAATTGTCATTTCAAAAGTCCTGTATTAGGTGTGGGCAGTTAGTAGCATGTGCTATGTGGGATTCTATTCTGGTAGTGGAGTCTCTTTTCCAAACACTTTGTTTTTTGCAGTGGGGAACAGATATTGTATGAAAAGTTATTTGTTTACAAAAGATTGTGATAGTTGTAGAGGGGACCATCAACATATTCCATGTGCAAAATGGCAGAATCTTACACCAACCAACCCTCTCCCACACCAATTCCCCTCCATCCCCCTTCCTATTCTGCCCATCCACAATCTTCATCTTCCATTCTCAATTCAAGTCTCTTCCCACCTTCTATATGTACAAGGCCTCTGAAAGAAATTTATTGGGAAAATACGTTTCTTATTCATCTATTTATAGATCATTTGGGCTGCCAGGAAGCCTAAATGTATGCACACTCACGTCTAAGCTATCCAGCTTTGGTTTGAGTGTCAGCCCAGCTCCAAACTGTCCTCATGGTGTTTTGCAGGCAAGGCGAGGCATCAATGCATGTGCTGTCCATCGGAAAGACGTTATTAGCATTAGTCGGTGGATATTAAAGACTCCACGGTGTCCTTCACAAAAAGTAGCTGAGCTAGCGCTGGTATCCTCAACAAATTCCTGCACACTCGGTTCAGTATCCTGCGTTGGAGTGGCGATCCATCCAGGATCACAACCTTCACCAAGAAAATACTTCGGCAGAGCAGACGTTCTCGAAAGAACACGGAAATTTATAGATTTTCATGACAATAGGCTTTTTGACTTCCACAATGTAACATCAATTTTAATTTCTACAATAGTTGAGCTAGCGTGTTTGACATTCCCTTCTGAGCACTGAATGATAGAATCCCAGCTTCACATCCTCTGTTGTATTTTTTCTCCATTGTCTTCAAACGTACCAATTCATGAAAAAGAAGAATCATGTCTCCCAATGTCCTTGCTCAACATAAAAGTCAAAACTTCTCTGTGAGCCTTCATCGTTTAGCCATTTTTGGAAACCTGCAGAACGGCCTCCACATGATTATTCCAGATATTTCTATCTTGTGTCCCTATTATCCAGGTGTTACCTCTGTCGTAGTCTGTCAGCTCGTCTCTTACTTGGCCTTTCTTTACAAGAAGGTTTAGAGTCGACCCTTTAAAAAAGAAAAAAAGATCATCACAAAATAGTGAGTGAGTAACAATCATTTTATTTTCTTGAAATTACACATCAGTCAATCACTTTCAAGATACTGTATATGAAAGCACCTGAATACATGTGCAGTACTTCATTATACATGCATAGCAAAAAGGTAAAGCCTGATTAAGAAAGAAAGATGTGTAAAAGGTATAATGAACAGCATAACTGACTCTGCAGCAAAGGCACAAATGGAGTCAAAATGTGACAATCTGATTAAGCACCCCCAACCAATTGTTTATAAAAAGCAGATTACCACTGCTTCGACCGTCAGATAATGGAGCAATTTTTCTTCTCACTCATATCCCATCATTTTTTTTTAATCTCATTTGTAGATATGCTCTTGTGTTGCATAATTTCAGCCTCATTCATTTTGCTCCACTCAACACATTAGTGTTGTGAATACGGCCCCCAGCCTAGATCCCAAGCAATTGCAGAGGGGAACTGTTCATGGCAGGAATTATAATCCCATGGATAGCAGGCTTAAGGCTAAATTTGGGTGAGACAACGCCGAAGAAATTACTTCACCTCCTACTCCGATTCTAAACACAGTCTGAAACAGTACCAATTAATATAAAGCAATTAATCAAGTTATGCCTCCAAAGGTTATCAATCAAACAGCCAGATTGTCAGTGCGGGAAAGATGGCAGAAACTCCATGCACACGCAGCCTTTGAGAAATAATTAACAATTTCATTATATTGGTACAGGACAGACGACATGAAATCCCAAACGAAGGACAGACACAAACCCACTTAACAGGTAAGCAAACTAAACCCCGTTGGTACCAAATACAAAGTCACATGGGACTAAGCCTAAACTTCTGGAACTAAAACAAAGGCTCACTGGGTGTAGTTGAGGGTGGCAGGAGAGCGAGTATGAAGGAGGAGAGCATGCACACCTGCAAGCACACAGCAGGAGGGTGAGCTTGATCTGGGCATGAAATCCAAGCGAAAGAGAGCCCTGTGGTACAGGGGGTGAGCTTTTATAAAGTGCCTTCCATGCAGTCATATGTTCCTGTTCTTGTGATGTTCCCAGAAATCTTCTGACGGCTGTCAGCCAATGATGGCCAGCGTCTGTATCAGCACAGCCCTGATTGATGGCCACGAAGGCCAAATAATGTCCCTGCATCAGAAGCCGGAACTCGTGCTTTTCTGCCAGCCTGGAACTAGCCCGAGGTTGGAAGGCATAATTTGTATGGGCTCCGACTCCTGACGTGGTTCTCAACTGGCTCCACACATGGATATATTAAAGGACTATACTAAAATGACACCCCATTCATCCAGCCAGGCTACATCAGATAACTTCACCCGATCACATGTCCTTAATACATGGTAAGTCCGATAAACCATGTGAACACAAACAGTGCTCAGGCCTTAAATTATAAATACTGCCCTCTATGCCATAAACATAACAGTATTTTTACAGATTATAAGATTTATCAAATACTGTACCTTCTGTTAATATATTACATGAATATCACACAAAATCTGGTCATAGAGAGACAATATATATATATATATATATATATATATATATATATATATATATATATATATATATATATATATATATATATATATATATATATATTGAACGGGCAAAGAATCTGCAAAAGAGATTTTTGGAAACAATTTTTCACAACTTCAGTGTAATAAGTGAGAGGCGATTAATTAAGTAGTCAAGTCCCAACTGCCATTGCTTATCTCTCAATTCATTCTTTTTTGACAGATGTTGAATTTTGCAAGTGGTACCATACATTTCTTCAAGTGTATCATCATCAATTGCATGTGGAGGGCCACTATGCTTCATCGGGTCAAAAATGAAAGTTTCAAGGAGGTAATTACAGCCAGGAGCCATGAGGGACAACATCAAAGAGACATAACGCTGTCTGTCATCAATGTTAATGGCGACTAAAGACCCACGGTCCCAGATACCATCAAAAAGGCCCAAAACATCCTTAGAAATATCAAAGATGTTGCAGCAATAGATGGAAATATTTCCATCAAGACTTCTGAAGACTTCTCCGGCAGGTAATGTCAAAACAGGTTTCCTTTTGAATGGCACACAATTCCCAGTAAAGAACTCCAAAATGGCTTTCTCTGCTACCTCAACACCCACAACTGTATGGCCTTGCTCAGCTATCCACTTCATGTCGAAGGCCTTGCCACACAAAGGAACGAAGATCTTGAGAGCTTTTCTGCCATTGACAAAAGTATCAAAATTCTGTTTCAGGTTGTTATTCCCTTCAAATTCGTGCCAGGTCGCCCTGCCTTGATCCCATCGATCTTTCCAAAATTCCACAGACAGTTTGACACTTTCCATCACTTGGATAGTTTTAGGAATGGCAAGTCCTGCAAAAACATAAAACTTAAGAAATTCTTACCGATAAGTGTCACGATGAAGAATTTAATTCTTATCAGTATTTTTCAAGAAGCGACTTTGTACACAGAGAAGCTCAAACAAAAGGTATCAACTCATACCATCATACTATTTATTTCCAATTCGAGAAGTATGTGCATGTTTGTGGTTTTGTCATCTATGCATTCTTCAACTGGTAAATGGAATGAGTTGAAAACTGGTGGTGTACTCGGGGTGTGCACGAGAGTTTTAGGCAATAAAATACATTATAATAGCCCCCAGGATTCAGGGTAGGGTGAGACACAAATTCTCCATGTAATTGTATTATACAGCGCACCTGGTGGAAGAAGGTATTACAAGTCATAACAAGAAAAAAGAGCAATCAGAGATTACAGACTTTCACCAGAACTTCTTTTGAGTAGTATATTTTTTTTTTCATGGTTTTAGGGTAAAACCAATATGGCTGCAAAAACATGTAACCAATGACATGTGTGTGAACCTTTTGTTCCTCATGGACTGGCAGTCATATTGTTGTGGGCCAGGGTTCGGCGGCGATAAACGACCACTCGGTGGAGCAGTAGAGTCGTCTCCCACCGAACACCCGGAATTTCGGTCGTGACTCTCGGATAAGTCCGAGAGTTGACGGGTCCGTTAGCGGACCGTGGTCGCCAATATTTTGACGGCGTGGGTGGGGTTAATTGCCTAATTTCAATATACCTAAATACCCACGTCGTCCAACCACCGGGGAAAACCACACCCTCGGCCGACTCTGTGCGGACCGAGTCGCAGGTACCGACTCAGATCCGGCGTTACCGAGCGGAGTTCCCAGAGCCGTGCCAGTCC
The DNA here is from genome assembly GCF_056783735.1 of Eptatretus burgeri. Classification (NCBI taxonomy): domain Eukaryota; kingdom Metazoa; phylum Chordata; class Myxini; order Myxiniformes; family Myxinidae; genus Eptatretus; species Eptatretus burgeri. Next base: position 107,021,553 of record NC_140963.1, read on the forward strand.
CAAATGAACAATTTACGGCACAAACGGCCTTGCTAATTCTCAATACGTACCATGCTAGGCCAGTGGAGGAAAGCACAGAGAACGAGCTGGTACATTTAACGGTTTATTTTACAAAGAATAATCGGGGAGGGGAACACAGAGCTGAGTTATCACAAATAAAAGGCAGGCAATGTACATTGAGCAAAAGCACTTAACAATCCTACTTAAAGACGGGGCCCACGGACGGACACACACACACACACACACACACACACACACACACACACACACACACACACACACACACACACACACACACACACACACACACACACACACACACAAGAAAATGGACCTCAATGGCCGCGGCCTTTATTTGCACCTGTCCGCCTCGTGCGGTTTCACCTGACCCACACTTGTGGAGCTCGGAGTCCGTGACGGGAACGGGGATCCCAGCTCAAGCGCTCCAATGCAAAAGACCACGGTGGGACTCGAACCCATGACCCAGATCAAGCCGCACTTGCCACCAAGACCGCAGACCAGAGACCGCAATCGCCACGATCCTGCAGAACGCACTCTTGTCTGCCCAACACTCATCCAGACAACCACTCTGCCTTCGCCACGATCACCCAGTCTGTGAAAAACTCCTCACAACCATTCTACTCCTCTTTAGGTGGGAGGGGTCTCTTCTCCTCCCACTCACCTCCTGATTGGATGAGGGGTTGTCAGGCGACTCGTGGCTGCCCCTCATTGGTCGGGCCGAACACTCCATCTGGCTAAGGCGGAGCCAGCCTGAGGTGATAGCTTCCTTGATTGGGCAAGGGGTGGTCTGGTGGGAGGGGCAACGGCCACCCTTCCACTGTGCGTGTCTGAGAACCCAAACGGAACAGCCAGGGGAGCACCCTATTCTCCATACACCCTCGTAGCGGGGAGGGGCGATCTCGGGTCGGCTGTTGGGCTGGCCGCCGTTGATTGGACGAGCTCACGGTCGGCGGAGGAAACCTCACCCCTGTACGTGACACGATGCACGTGGGCGATGGATGGCGATGGTGTTGTTATTGTTGTAGTTGTTGTTGATGAGGTAAAAGATGTAATAAACCTGACTATACAATAATTCGTAGCGCACACATGTAATTTCCATTAGACAAAGGGGGGATTCTAACTGTAAACACATACTTATCGAAATAACTAAGCTTAGGGACTGCTGTCTGTCTGTGTGCAATACGGCTGCCCAATCCGTAACAATAAGTGTAAAGTTTCGACTCTGTGCTGTATCACGTGATTGGGTTTTCGTATATCATGACTTGCCCGCTAGGGGTGGCAGGAATGTACATCCGGACGCGCAATAAAGCGGAGTTGATACTGGCACGCTTGCTTCTCGTGTTCCACTGCACCTCGTACACTCTAGTTGGCTGACGAGGATGGTTGAAAACGGACATGTGCCCGTTTTCGTCGGAGACGACTTCGAATTGTTTTCGGAGCAATTGGGATGCTATTTCCACGCGAATGATGTGGTCGACGAGAGAAAACAGAAGTCGATCTTGCTCGCTTCGCTTTCGGCGGAGCTTTATCGACTACTGAGTGATTTGGTGGAGCCGGACAAGCCCCGTGATGACGGGCTGTCGTTTCGGGACATTGTGGAGAAGATGAAAGCACACATGGCGCCGGAGAAGTCATTACAACTCGCTCGATACCAGTTCGATCACCTCTCGAAAGGTGCAGAGGAGCGCGTCGCTGATTTCGTGGTGTGGATTAAGCATTCTTCCGTGGCCTGCAAGTTCACGGCAGGGGAGCGTCCAGCGCGGCTCAGAGATCGTTTTATCGCTGGTTTACAAGATGCGAAGATGGTTTCGGTGGTTCTACGGCTGAAGGGTGAAGCCATTACATTTGACTCGGCGGTCAGCACGGCGACAGCGGTCGAGCAGACTCGCGGGGATGTTCGGGCCATCACCGGCCACGCGGGGTCGCGAGCACCCCGGGACACGCGCACGACCTTCGGTGCGGGTCGGACGTCGCCGCGCAGCCGCACGTGCGGCGAGGTGACCCCGCGGACGTGTTTGGGATGCGGAGGTTGACACCTGCGCCGTGCGTGCCCGTATAAAGGCACCGTGTGTTTGAAGTGTCACAAGGTGGGTCATCTGAAGCGTGTGTGCCGTGGGGCGCCGGCCACCATTAGGGTCATGGACGGCGATGTGCGAGGCGACCCGGGGCGGAACCGGCGGCTGTTGTTGAGCCTGTTTTCAATTGGCCCGGCGGCGGCCCGCCCGATGACGGTGGAAATCGAAGTGAACAAAACGCCGATCACGTTTCAGGTCGATACGGGAGTGTCTGTGTCGATCATCGGCGAACAGACCGCGCGTAGACTCAACGGCCTGAAGCTTATCAGGTCCAACCTCACACTGTTCACGTACACCCGCGAGAAGATAACGCCAGTCAGAATGGCAGACGCGTCTGTGCAGTACCAAGGCCAGATCGCCACGCTTCGGGTGTACGTCGTGCGGGGGAGGGGACCGTCTCTCCTCGGCCGAGATTGGCTGGCCCGCATCAGGCTAGACTGGGCCGCAGTTCACCTTGTGCAACCCGTGCCGAGCCGGTGGGAGGATCAGTTGGAGAAGATTCTTCAAAGACATCAAGGTTTGTTTTCGACGACCTTGGGAAACTCAAGGGCATGGAGGCAAAACTCTTCCTGAAGGAAGGGGTGGTTCCTCGTTTTTGTAAACCACGTCCGGTGCCGTATGCCCTGCAGGACAAGGTCAAGGGTGAACTGGATAGGCTGGAGGCCTGCGGAGTGATCGAACGGGTGTCGTACTCAGATTGGGCCACCCCGGTTGTCACGGTGCTGAAACGGAATGGAGACGTCCGATTGTGCGGGGACTTCAAATCCACGGTTCACCGGGGGCTCAGCGTGGAGCACTGTCCACTGCCGTCAATCGATGAAATATATGCGCGATTGGCGGGGAGTCAATACTTCACGAAGCTAGACCTGCGTGATGCATATTTTCACCTGGCGATGGATCCCGGGAGATGCGAGCTTTTGACAATCAACACGTGTCAAGGACTCTATCGATATACCCGACTCTGTTTGGGATTGCTTCGGCCCCAGCCTTGTGGCAGAAAGCCATGGATCAGGTTTGCATTGGCCTGCCCACTCAGACCTACCTGGACGATGTGCTCATTGCGGGGAAAACGGCGGACGAGCACCTTGCGAACTTTGCCCAAGTGCTGAGAAAACTAGAAGCGTGCGGCCTGCGCTTGAACAGGGACAAGTGCGCGTTCTTCAAGCAGCACTTGGCCTCGGGCACATCATCACACCGGAGGGGCTGTTGAAAGGTCCTCGGACGGTGGAAGCGATTCAAAACATGCCACCGCCTCGTGTCAAGACGCAGCTGCGCTCATTCATTGGTATGGCCCAGTATTACCAAAGGTTAGTGCGCGGGCTCAGCTCACAACTTGCGCCGTTAACACGGTTGCTCAAGAAGGACGAGCGCTGGGCTTGGGGGCCTGCACACCAGGCGTCGTTCGACCGCGTCAAGCGGCTGCTCACAGAGGATACGGTCCTCGTGCACTACGAGCCTGCGCGTCCACTCCTATTTGGCATGCGACAGTTCTGCATATGGCATCGGGGCAGTGCTCTCCCACAGGATGGACGATGGTTCCGAGCGGCCTGTTTGTTTTGCATCCCGGACCCTGTCCACAGCAGAGTGTGGATATGCCCAGATCGAGCGCGAGGCTCTCAGCCTCGTCTGGGGTATGCGGAGGTTTCATCAATACCTGCTGGGGCAGCATTTCACTTTGCAGACGGATCACAAACCGCTTCAAGTCATCCTGAGATCCGAATGCGGGGTGCCGGTGGTAGCGGCCGCGCGAATACAGCGGTGGTGTCTGTTTCTTGGTGCTTACGATTATGATATTCAGTTCCGAAGCACCGAGAAGCATGCTAACTGCGACGGGCTCTCACGCTTGCCGTGTGGGGAGGGTCCAGCTGCGTCTGAGTTGGCCGACCGGGTCGATGTGTTCGCGCTGGGCCAGGTCCAAAGCGGGCCGGTCACGGCCAGACAGGTCGCGGTGGAATCGGCTCGTGATCCGGTGCTCGCCTGTGTCGTCCAGGCGATTTCTACGGGGAATTGGAGCGATCTGCCTTCGACACCGGCATTTCAACCTTTCACGTCACGCGCATCGGAGCTGTCGTTGGTCCAACGGTGCGTTATGTGGGGAATGAGGACGGTGATTCCACCGAAGTTCAGGCAGCGGTGTTTGGAAGAACTGCATGTCAGTCACCTTGGCGTCGTGAAGACCAAGAGTCTTGCTCGTAGCCTGTTGTGGTGCCCGGGGTTGGACAAAGACATTGAGCAGTTGGTTAAGCATTGCGCCACGTGCCAAACAGATGCTGATAACCCGCGTCGAGCTTCGGGACTATGGCCTACCCCAGACAGAGCCTGGCAGAGGGTCCATGTAGATTTTGCGGGGCCGGTTAATGGCAAAATGTTTTTGATTGTGATCGATACATTCTCTAAATGGCCGGAGGTTGTAGTAATGCAGCATACATCAGCAAACATTACAGTAGAGAAACTGCGGACGATCTTTGCTAATAAAGGATTACTCGAGGTTCTGATCTCTGATAACGGTCCGCAGTTCATCGCAGGTGTATTTGATGAGTTTATGCGCCAAAATGGTATTCGACATCTAAGGTCCGCACCGTATCATCCTGAGACGAATGGGCAAGCTGAGTCGTTTGTTAAGATGTTGAAACGGACTTTGTGCAGGGGGGGGGGGGGGTGTTGCACCTGTGCAGACGGTGGTCGATGTCTTTTTGCTCCATTACAGGAACGCAATTCATCCTGTCACGGGTGATTCGCCTGCCATTCATCTCTATGGACGGGCATTGCGGTCCAGACTGGATTTGCTGCGACCTGGAGGGTCGGGGAGTGGGGCGGTGTCGCGTCCGATGCGGCTGCGTGGCTTCGATGTGGGACAGTGGGTAATGGTGCGCGATTATTTCCACAGTTCCAGATGGGTGCCGGCTGTGGTCTCTGTGGTACTGGGGCCGGCGAATTGCATGGTGCGGACTGATGGTGGGGAAGTGTGGAAGCGGCACGTGGACCAAATGCATGATCGCTGTCCAGCGTCACCCCCCCCAAATCCCCCCAGGCCGAACGATGTGGGACCCCCACCTGTAATGTCGCCGGGGCCAGACGTTGTATCGCCAGGGCCGGTTGTGCCGACGCCCAGGGGGTCTTCGCCTGATTCTGTCCTACCCGGGGACGTCGGGCAGGCTGGTCGGCCAGGAGCGGTTGTTATTGTGGATGGCGCGAGTCCGGCGAGGGTGTCACCTCGATCGGGCCGGGAGGCGTCTGAGCCTGGGCTGTCTGGCGGCGCTGCCCGTCCGAGGCGGGTCAGGGTGCAGCAGCGGTACTTGGAGGATTATGAGTGTTGATTGGTTTCGGGTGGTCATGTTATGATAGTCCTTTCATCATTTGACTTGTCATTTTACGAGGGGAGGAGTGTGCTGTATCACGTTATTGGGTTTTCGTATATCATGCCTCGCCCGCTAGGGGTGGCAGGAATGTACATCCGGACGCGCAATAAAGCGGAGTTGATGCTGGCACGTTTGCTTCTCGTGTTCCACTGCACCTCGTACACTCTAGACTCGATCTGTTCAGCCACTTCAGAGAAGAACATTTTCTAAGTTTAAAAAAAAAACACCAAAAAAACAATATGGCAGCTGAATCACGTGACCGATGATGTCATGAAATTATTTTCTGCGGACCATTTTATCCTGCGATGACCCTCAAAAATTTTCATACTGATCGGATGTGGCATTGTACATATGCAATTATGACATCATTAACAAAAAAAAAAATCACATTTCTCGTGAAGAGTCCTTGCCATGTGCCAAGTTTCAATTATTTCCTTGGTGCAGTTTCAGAGATACAAAGGTCCAGTTTTTTTTCCGTTTTTCCAATATGGCTGCCACACGACATGACCTGTGATGTCATAATTATCATTAAAACATTCTACATGAATAATCACAACAATGGTGAAAATTTCATGTCAATCCGACAAGCGGTTGCAGAGACGAACATGAAAGTTCTGTGCGGACAAACAGACACACAGACAAACAAACAAAGACAAATGAAAAATCACTCACAGTGACAACTTGGCAAAACAGCACAAAGTAGAATGGCACTCAGAAGAGGACATACCTCTGACAGGTGGAACAGTTTAGATGGAAATTGAGGATTTTAGAAATCTGGCCTATGTTGACCTTTTGGTCCATGTTGACCTCAAAAATAATTGGCTTGTTGAATTCAGTGACCTGAAATATAAATCCTCTTCAAATTTCAATCAATTGGATGAAAATTGAGGATTTTAGAAAATTTGGTCCAAATTGGCCTTTTGGCCCTGGCTCCTTCATGGTTGACTTGTAAATGCAAAAAAGTAGCAATATGTTACAGGTGGCAATCACATACTGGGAGAAATTATCCTCAATCCCTATCAAATTATCAACACACCACTCTCCTCCCCCCCCCCACCCCCCTGTGTGGTGACACAAAACACTTCAGCTCACACTTTCCCCACTTAATTTACATTGAGATGTTCCTTATGTCCATGGACCAAGCAACTCTATACAATCCGAACTTTGCTATGAAATTCCTCCATCTACCCCCACAACCATAACACACACACACACACACACACACACACACACACACACACACACACACACACACACACACACACACACACACACACACACACACACACACACACACACACACACACACACACACACACACACACGGATCTGTAAACCATATGCATTCAACATACAGATGTCCCAAAAGTCAGTTATGTCGTTAAGTATGTGTGTAGTCAGATCCCCTTTCTTTTGTCTCGTGGGAGAATCAAAAGCGTGCGTTGTGATTTCTTTTAGTTAGGTTATTACATCTAACAAGCCATCTAACAACCATCCCGTCTGCATGACCCCTCGGCCCATCATGATCCACCATCAACCAGCTGCCTTCTCGCACCCTGACGTGCCAAGGCAAGATCTCGCGGTTCCGGTTTTCCGGCTCCCACAAATGTTGTAACTCTTTCACGACGACCTTTGCAACATTGATACTGTTGCTCGACAAGTACGAACCCGCGTGGAAGAGTGGCTGGGGTTTCCCGGCAGGGGGCGTTGCAGCGTTGATACTGTTACTCGTCAAGTATGAACCCACATGGAAGTGACTGGGGTTTCCCGGCAGGGGCCAAGGCCCCACCCCGGAAGGGTGGGCGTAGGACCCTGTCCATTCAAAGGCAGACAGCAAGGTATGTTTGACCAAGGGCTCCTCCCTGTTGAAGGAGGTCAAAAAATGCCCGAGCACTCTCTGAGAGCAGAGTTTTGGTGGGTTTTTGCTGTCACGAAAGGGGTTTTTGCTGTTATGAAGGCTGTTACGAAGGGGTGTTAACAGTGGTTGTTATGAGGGCTGTCACGAGGGTTGAGCAGAAGGTCGTCGAGGTGGCGAATGTGTCTCTGCTGGCCCTCTACAAGGAAGGAAAGAGTGACCCCGACCCCCCTCCGTGGACCCCGGCCATTCACCACCCGAGCTCCGCCACAAACCTCGAGTCCACACGTGCGACTGGGGACCAAACCAGCGACCAGTCAGGTGCCGCAGCATGGAGTACTCCCTTTCTCCGACGGCCAGGTACCCATCCAAACTCTGACCCACAGCTTGTCTCTCTCCTCGGCTGCGAGGGTCCAATAAAGAACTCTGGGTTTATTTTCATTTGTGTGTGTCTGCGTGTGGGCCTGTCTTTAAGTATAACTGAATAAGTGTTTTTGGATCATTGCAAATATTCCTTGCTTGCATATTCGCGTAAAGTCTTGCTTTGTGTCTTCATTTACTGTAAATAAATCATCACAGAAATATTCCCAGTCCGTTTCCGTCCCTTCTTGAATTGGTCCAGCATGGTTCGGATCTGAATTTAGGTGGGGTTTTATCCCCAGTAATCGGACAATTGTAGCCGGGACGTCCTGGGCAGGCCCGCTCGACTGCATCCGAGCCGGAAAGGTGTGTGGCAGAGTCGTAGTCGGTAGGTGTAATTTTACCACTGCCGGTAGAGTGAATCCGGTTCGGCCAGGCGTTCCGAGGGCGTGGATCCCCGGTAGCCAAGACCACGTGGTTACTTAGGTACATTGGATCTAGACAAAATAACCCTACGCCACGCGGTCGAGATATTGGCGTTCCACGGTCGGTTAAACGACCCGCCAGCTCGCGGAATTATCCGAGCGATGGCCTGCAATTCTAAGGAGTCTGGTGGAGACGACGTGGCTTTCCCCACCTTGTGGTCGTTCTTGCCACCGATCCCCGGCCCACAACAATATATATATATATATATATATATATATATATATATATATATATATATATATATATATATAAAATACAATATTGTTATGGCTTTCAGGATTGGGTCCGAGTAATGCACACAGTATCGAGGTCCTTAGACAGTTATTTCCATAAATGCATGTTCAGAATAGACCCATCCCCTTGTCTGGTGGGATTCTAACTCTTTGATGAATTGGGGAAGGGAAAAGAACAGATTCCCTTTCTTTCTGATGGGATAACCTTTTCCTCTTTAAAACATGTTCATGACGCATGATTTTATGCCAGTTTTCATTCCCACATGAGCGATATTCACCGTTCGTGCACACGATATATAGCCATTCGCCCAACGGATACTCATCTATTCCCTTTTCCATCAAGACACGGCTTAGAAATAGACGATTTATTTACACATTTTATTGTGGGAATCATTTTCACTTTGGACTTAAAGGACATTTGATTAAAAACACACCACAAGCTTTTTCTGGACAGTTATTCTGACGGTCAGACATGGCTGTGGATCATTTACCCCAGGTATCCACCGTTTTCCATTGACGTTTGACACCTAACTTTTTTTTTTCCATCGAGATCGACTCTGGTTCAGCGGCTCTCTGGTGTACCTGGTTCCTGGGGGTGATGACGTAACGTCGATTGGTGTTCGAGCCTGTTGCGGGTGGGTGCACGGCGAGGCAGGGTGCTGGCAACGGACCAAGGCACGCTCCACATTTTGGGGTATTTTAGTCGATGCACGACGACTTCTGTCATGGTAAGCCAAGACTGGATTTCTTTTCCCCCTGAATGATCTGCTGGGTACCCGTGTCTCATGTTTAATTAAGTAGAGCATTGTGATAAGCATCTTCTCTTTGTCCATTTTTCTATAAATACTTGTTGAATTCTTTGTTTGAGATTATTTTGTTGATTGAACATTTGATCGATTTGAATTCATCTACATCATTGACGAGGAAATAAAAACTTCTTCAGTATATTTATTTTTCTTCATAATAAATTATTTGTTGACATTTTAACCTGTCTGTGCTTGTCATTTCCTTCCATTGATCCAGCATTGTCCAAACCTAGATCGACTGGGAGGGAATTCCCAACTAATTAACCTGTTATAGTCGGCGTGCACCAGCGGTAAACACTCCGCCACATTACTTAAGATCTAATCAAGTTAAGCTTGGTGCATTGCCGAGAGTGCGTTCCCCCATCAGGCCACGTGACCTCCAGTTAAATGGCAAATTAGACAGTGGACAAAGGAACTCATGGTTAACTGATTGCATACCTACCAACCCTACCGATTCGCACGGTAGCCTACCGATTTTCTATAGCTCCCAACGCATACCGATTTTATTAGTCAGACATACCGCATTTGGAAATTGTTATTGGAAAAAAATAAATATTTGTGTTTTTTCAGTTTTGCGTTCGTTTCTCACTGCCAAGATCGTATTACACGCGGCTGCTTCTACATTCTACAAAACTCGTGCCTGACCTTGATTTCTTATCTCGTCAGCGATTGGTTATTGCTTTGATCAGGGAATGCGGTCATCGTGGACCCAGCCTCCTCCAAGACAGCTTCCATGCAGAGCCTACTTACACTGGTTGAACAGCTCCCTGCATCTGTTGCCCCAGAAGAGAACAGAGATGTGCTGTGCAGAGAGTTCTGCACATATCAGTCAGATGTCACCCTGCCAGCATATGACCCAGATGAGAGGGTGGATGTGTTTTGGGCAGCCATGGAGAAGATGACGGACCCTGTCACTGGCACCAGCCAGCCCATTTTCCCATCGCTCTGTAGACTGGCCAAACACGTCCTGCTGATCCCTCACAGTAATGCCTACTGTGAGTCCCTTTTCAGCATGGTCAAGAAAATGACAACTGATCAGAGGAGCACGTTGGGACGCAAGAAAGGTCACGCCAAGTCAAGCGTGTACGAGGACAGCCATGGCGTCAGAAACACTCTGTGTGGTTTGCTGGAAGGGAAGATTAACATCTTCAAGCCGGATGGAGTCAGCTGCTTCTCGTGGAAACCAGATGCCGACCTTCTTAAGAAGGCCAAATCTGCCACCGACCAGGCTCTGAATAGCTAAATGTGCATCTTAACTGTTCAAACCTGAAAACTGTAAATATGTGTGAAACTGTATATATGTTATGAAAACAGAGTGGCCAGTCATTTCATTCATAAAGATGTATCAGTGAGTTTATGTAAACTCTTGTGTACATGTATGGGCACATTCATGTAGAACTTGGACAGTGAGTAATTTATGGAAACGTGACTGATGATCATGATGTCTTAGAAAAATAAAGATTGGTGAGTCGAACAACCATGTTAAGTTTTCTCTTTTTCACTCTAAAAATATGTCGATATATTTCAGCTAACAGTGGTCTCAAAATGCAGGAGATTGCACAATTTTGCTTCATTTTTTTGAAAATTAGGGTTACCTGTCGAGAGTAGGGTGCGAGCCCTGCCACTGCTGAATTGGTAACAATATACATATATATATATATATATATATATATATATATATATATATATATATAAATATATATATATATATAAATATATATGTATATGTATATGTATATATGGCTGCCGAATCATGTGACTAATGACATTATCAAAAAAATATTTTGTGGACCATTAAATTCCTAGATGACCCTCAAAAGTTTTTACACTGGTCGGATGTAGCGTTCTACATGTGCATAATTGTGAACCTTTTGTTCCCCATGGACTGGCGGTCATAGTATAAAGTTTCGCCTCGATCTGTTCAGCCACTTCAGAGAAGAAGATTTTTGGAGGTTTTTTTTAATTTTAAACAATATGGCTGCCAAATGGCATGACCGATGACGTCATGAATTTTTTTTTCTGTAAACCATTTTATCCCTAGATGACCCTCAATTTTTTCATAGTGATCAGATATGGTGTTCCATATCTGCAATTATGACGTCATAACGAGGGCACGTATGATGTCAAAAAAAAAAATCACATTCCCCGTGAGGGAATGTACCAAGTTTCATTTTTTTGCTTGGTGCATTTTCAGAGATACAGAGGTCCAAAGTTTTTCCATTTTTCCAATATGGCTGCCACACCATGCAACCTGGGACGTCATAATTATCATCAGAAACATTCTACATGAGTAGTCACGCCATTGGTGAAAATGTCGTCTCAATCCAACAAGCGGTTGTGGAGAAAAACATGAAAGTTCTGTGCGGATAAACAGATAGCCAAACAAACAAATAAACCAATGTCACCCGCAGGGTGACCCGTATCTTGCCAAAAGGTGACCACGTCTGACTTCTTTAAGGTCACACTGAGGTGAACAGAGCTGCTATCCACCAGGAGCGACTCCTTGAGGAATATCTGCCTACGAGAGATTCCGATGAGAATCGTTCTACAGAGTAACCATGAAAAATATGCGTTTGCCTCATGACGTCACCAAATGACGTCATAATGTCTCAAGCTTGACATATCTAGAAAGCACTCATCGAGGTGTTCAATTTGAGGTACTACACGATATGGTTCCTAAAACTTGAAAATTTGACCTTGGGGTCAAATATGTTTGACCTCAGGTGCTAACCATGAAGGTCAAGGCCAATCGCCACCGAAAACTAATCAGCTGAGCGCCAGACCATGAACTATATTCCCATGAAGTTTGAAGACGATCCGATCAAAATTACTCAAAAAATAAGGGTTTCGTCGACTCCCCTGATTTGCGACAAAGTGACCTTGACCTTTGACCTTCAAAATTTTGTGCACTGAAAGGGACCTCTATAGGCCTCTGATATGCGAAGTTACAAAAATTTCCAATGATAACTGTGCTCTGCAGAATTTTTTATACGCGATTACAGACAAACAAACAAACAAACAAACAAACAAACAAACAAAAAAATATACAAGCTGACTAACATATCTTGCAAAAACTTCGTTTTGGCAAGATAAAAACGAACTCAATGCAATACCCTCTCCTTCTGCAAGGGTAACAATTTATTTTAACGCAGTCTCTTACAAATAAGTTAATACACCCAAGATCACTCATCGGCGATGACGATGCTGGCATTGAAGCTATTACCAAAAACAATTTATCACCGACATTATATTACTCGACTGAGGACCAATGCGAGATAATACTAACCGTACTCCCACATCACATGGACTAGTTGCAGTTGCATAGACCTGATAAAGGAGGACATGACTGTGCCCATCAAATTTGTAAATCCATCAACTTGGTTGAATCAGAGAATGTCATCTCGTTTGGTGATTTCAACTTGCAAGGCAGAGATTGGACAACTGAAACTTGCACAACGTCAACTTCTCAACTTTTCTTGGGTTCCCAAAATGGCAATCACCTCGTGCAACTAGTAGATGAACCGACTCATGGTAACAATCTTATTACCTCCACCACCGAAGGTGAAGGAGGTTATGTTTTCACCGCTCTCAGTCTGTCTGTTTGTGTGCAGGATATCTCAAAAAGTTGTGGACGGATCCGGATGAAGTTTGGTGGGCAGGTTGGGTGTTTGACAAGGACGAACTGATTAGATTTTTATGAACATCGGGATCAGGATTCGACTTCTAGAATTTAAACTAGTGCGTGCCCGTTTGTGCGTGGCGCCAATTGTGATGTCATAGCACCGTGTCCTGTCATTGGTTTGGTAAATAAATGGCCATAACTTGGGAAACAGCTAAAACGGATGAAGAAGAACGATATCAAACCTTGAAAAGGCACATACTCAGGTCCCTAGTATCAATTGTGACGTCATATCAAAGGAAGAAGAAGAATTGTGACGTCAATTGTGACATCATAGCACCGTGTCCTGTCATTGGTTTGGTAAATAAATGGCCATAACTTGGGAACCACTTGTCCGATTAATATCAAACCTTGAAAAGGCACATACTCAGGTCCCCAGCAATATACCTGGAAAGTTTTAATTAGATCAGACCAGTGGTTGTCGAGAAACAGTGGTCACAGACAGACAGACACAGAGATTGCTGGAATTATAGATAGATGATTCTTCATCATGGAGAGATAGGACCAAAAATGATACATCACATGATATTTCAAGAATGTATTGGGCCAAATATGCTCTTGTGGATCATGCATTACATGGTTGAGGTATGCATTCTACTAAGTTGAGGTATGCATTCTACCGGTCTAGACGGCATCAGCCCACGTGTCCTCAAAGCCTGCTCTTCTGCTCTTGCTCACCCTCTCTCTGTTCGATTCACCCTCTCATTTGCTCAAGGTCATCTGCCATCTGCTTGGAAATCAGCAAACATCACTGCCCTGCATAAAAAAGGTGCAAAAACAGATCCCTGCAATGAAAGACCAATCAGCCTTCTCCCAATCATCAGCAAGGTGATGGAATCCATCATCGCTTCAGTCATGAAATCCTTTATCGTCTCCAATGGCTTGATTTCTGATCATCAATTTGGTTTCAGACCAGGTCACTCTGCCCTGGATATTCTGCTTCTGCTCTCCCTTCAATGGATGGAGGTCCTCAATGCCAGACAGGAAATCTGAGCCGTATCCCTGGAGATATCACGTGCTTTTGACATGGTCTGGCACCCTGCCCTGCTCACCAAACTCTCTTCCTCTGGTATCCAAGGCCATCTCCACTCATGGCTCGCAGACTTCCTCTCCTGTCGCAGTGAACGTGTGGCCCTAAATGGAGTTCTTTCATCCCCCCTTCCTGTCCAGGCTGGAGTTCCTCAAGGTAGCGTTCTGGGCCCTGTTCTTTTTCTGGTTTTCATCAATGATCTCTCTGACTCTCTGGAAAATCTTCTTTATCTCTTTGCTGACGACTCCACCCTCTGCCGTATCATCGGTCATCCCTCAGACTGGCAAGCAGCAGCTTCTTCACTCACTGCAGATCTGAATAAAATCATAAACTGGTCCAACACGCAGAACATGTCTTTCAATCCAGACAATTATCACATTCTCAGTATGTCTCTTCGAAAGGACCGTTTAGAAAACCCCCCCCATCCACTTTCTCAACAATCCTCTGGAAGAAGTCTTTCTTTCAAGCTTCTGGGTCTCACTATCTGCCATGACCTTTCCTGGGAAAGCCACATTTCAAACCTCGCCTCCAAAGCCAGTCGCCGACTGGGAAGCCTCCGTCGTGCAAAGTCCTTCCTCGGCCCACCTGAGCTCCTGACCACTTATAAAGCTTTTGTCCATAGCCTGATGGAGTACTGCTCTCCCCTCTGGGCTGGTGCTCCTGCCTCCCACCTTTCTCGGCTTCACGCTGTCGAAACCAGGGCATTTATGATCATCGGCATCTCCCGCAATGAAGCTGAGTATTTGGGCCTCTCACTCAATCACCGCAGGTTGGTCGGTGGTCTTTCTGTCTTCTACCGTCTCCTCTCCAGTCTTGCCCCCCTTGCTCTCTCTGCGATTTGTCCCCACCACATTTCCACAGGGTGCTCAAGGTCCGCCAACAACCCCCTTCTGGTAAAACTACCAAAATCACGAATCACTGCTCATCTTCACTCTTTCATTCCTCTTTTTTCCCGCCTTTGGAATAAACTTCCTCAATCGATTCAATCTCATTCTTCCCTCCAGGCTTTCAAAACAGCTGTTCACCACCACCTCTTATCTTCCCCCATCCAAATCCTCGATCTTTTCTACCCCCGTTAATCCACCCCAAACTCACCTCCTTCAAATTCCCTGCTTTCCTTCCTGAAAGTCCCCGTAATGTCCATCTTCTATTCCCCATGTTCCCCGTCCCATCCCTCTCCCTTCCACAGATCTCCGAATGTCTGTTCCCCACTGTTTTGTCCCTCCCTCTCCCACCCCTCTTGTCTCATGCCCCCCATGATGTGCGTTGTGTGTTCGCTCTCACACGAGCCTCGACAAGGTATACAAAAAAAAACAAAAAACAAAGTACCCTTCTCGTCAATATAATTATTGCAGGTAACCCTTTTCTTTTTTTTTCAACCTTTTCCAGGACGTATCACTTGTAGAGCCCTTCTTCTTCAGTCACCATCGAAGCCTGGTGTTGGCTTAGTGGTTGGGGTGGTGGCTTGGAATCCTCGGGTCCTGAGTTCAAGCCTCGTTGGCCGCTGAATTAATACACCAGGAGGTTGACTCAGCCTGTCATCCTTCCGAGGTCGGCAAAATGAGCCCTGGTAAGGGGGACACTGCATCAGCGGCATAGCCGCGTCCCAACCAATGATGCAACCAGCAGCCACAGGCTGAGAGAGAGAGAGAGAGAGAGAGAGAGAGAGAGAGAGAGAGAGAGAGAGAGAGAGAGAGAGAGAGAGAGAGAGAGAGAGACAGACAGAGAGACAGACAGAGAGAGACAGAGACAGACAGACAGAGAGACAGACAGAGAGAGACACAGAGACACAGAGACACAGAGACAGAGAGACAGAGAGACAGAGAGACAGAGAGACAGAGAGACAGAGAGACAGAGAGACAGAGAGACAGAGACTCAGTTTGTTTCAAGGAAGCAATAACCATTCCAAATGGAGCGGGACGACGGGACGACGGGACGACGGGACGACGGGACGACGGGACGACGGGACGACGGGACGACGGGACGACGAGACCGGATCGACCTCGTGACTCGTGTTGTAAATCCTTGAAAGGAGACTTCGAAACACCTGCCAACATTTTCTTCTCATATTCCACCACAGATCTCCTTGGCCACCCCCTCAAACCCCGACAATTAAAAAAAAAAACAACAAAACAAACAATAAAAAATAAAACAACGTCCACAACATCCATTCATAACAACCTTTTTGATTAACTTACCAGAGATAGCCGCTTTTACTGAAACGTTGGACGTTTTGAGTCGTCAGTTAGCTATTCCGGGTCGAATTCCGGGTCATTCCGTCCAACTGCAAAAATTAATACGATCAGACGCCGTTGCCAATTACTTCGCCATGGCGGGCTTGCAGTGGGTGAAACAAAAGAGGTCCTTGTGACATTGATTTTAGCGGCGAGCTTTATCATCAAATTTACACAAACACCAAATGACAACAACTTTAAACGGACATAATTAACAAGCAATGATATAACAAGTATTTATGAACATTTCTCAATTCCCATTCCTCGCCGCATCCCCCCAATGAAATGAAATTTGCTTGACGGATCTATTTTACCTGGTGTTGTTGTGACCGCAGGAATGATGGCGGGTCGGCCTTGTCCCGCGTCAAATTTCCTTGTTCATGTAATGGTCTCCCTGGAAAGGTGACCGCAGGAACATTAGCCAAGCTGAAATTAGAATTGTATAGCATCAAGTAACAGTGGCCAGCACAGTGCAATCTTTATTTTTTTTTTTTTTAAAAACCGTAAAACAACAACAACAACAACACACATCAGATGACGTATTTCTACATCCGGCTGCCGCCGCTGGGATGTTGGTGCGCATGCGCAATACGGTCTTTCTTTTTTAATACTGCTGTGGAGCACGCGGCATCATGCCTGTACGTATCGTTCGTTTTGGTGATCCGGAAACACCGTGACTTGCGCCCGTGGAGCCTTGATCCGTCATTTTTTCGTCTTTTATCGTTTAGTATCGCTCCGAGCTTCGTCTTTTATTGCAGTTTTAGCTCTCATGAATGGAACTGAAGTATCGTGATGAGGCAGCGTCTGAGGCCTTCCGGCGGCCATTGCATTTTTTTTCCATCGTTATTTATTTATTTCGATTATTTGTGGTTTCGCTCGGCATAGTGTGTATATATATATATATATATATATATATATAATATATATATATATATATATATATATATATATATATCTGTACATTGTGTTGTTGTGCACTTGTTTACTTACGTTGTGGTGAAACTTGTTCTTGCGATATCTTAAATTTCTCCCCGAATCTCCCAGTTGTCGCAGGATCTCCTTCATCCCACGCTTGAAGAGGAGCGAAGGAAGCACAAGAAGAAACGTTTGGTGCAGAGTCCGAATTCGTACTTCATGGATGTCAAGTGTCCAGGTAACGAGAGCGGCACCTCGTGAGTCAAAAGTGGTTTGCTTGTAGTGGGGCAGATAACAGCAATTTTTGAGAGGAATCGTGCAAATGATGATACAAGCATCAAATTTGGCACATTTGTTCTCCAGGGGATTCTGATCAAATCTGCCTGATTGGCCATTTGAAAATCCAAATTTCGAAAAAGTTGAAAAAAAAAAAAGAAAAAAAACTTCAAAAAAGTGAAGATCACGAATCAATGTTGGATGCTGGCTGAGATTGGTGAATGTTTCAGAAACATCATCAAAGACGTTCCAAGTCTGCCATGCAGTTTTCTTCCCTTTACCGTGGAAGGCAGACACGACGTCACATCCAGTGAACGCATGGAAGTATGGGATCCCTCTAGCTTTCTCAGGCCCCATTGCAGAAACTACCTCATGGACTGGAATCCATCGCGCCTTGGCTCCTTGGCCAAAGGCAATCCACATGTTCTCAAGACCTAGTTCCTGTAAGGATGGCAGTACAGATATTGCTATGACTAGTACGTCCGTGTCATTAGCCTTAATGATAATGGACTTGCTACCATCCGTCGTTGCATCCCTGGCGTGTACAAATATTCGAGTGTCAGCTTCTTCATGACAACATGGAGACACAGCATCCAGTGACTTCCTTGTGTTGCTTATGGCATCTTCTCCTTTTGTGACAATGACTGTGCTTGTCGTCTGTGCTTCACACATCTTTTCCGCAAGGAAGTGAAACAGCTCAGTCTTGTTGCTGTCATCTCGAAGAAAGCTTCTCCAGTTACTTGGGGTCTTAGTGGCTCCTGTCACTCTTCTTCTGATTCCTTGCCCCCTTTTCGACCTTGCCTCGGACTTCAGACTTGACTTCTTGTACACATCAAACACTACGTCCACCCTCTCGTACCCAGCACCATAGGATTCCACCTTTGGGATGATGTCTTCTTTAGCAGAGTCATCAAATATCTTTGAAGTGCGTGGAGGTAGGGCATTGATAAGTGCTGAGCCATCAATGATGACTGCATCTCCCCTTGGTTCTCTGTCTGGGATTTTCACTTGTGCTTCAATAATTTCAGCCTGCTGTGACCTCAAAGTTCTTTGAAGTTTATTTTTTATTTTTATTTTTTCTTCAAATTTTTCAAATGGCCAATCGGGCAGATTTGATCAGAAAGCCTGCAGAACAGAAATGCCAAATTTGATGCTTTTATCATAATTTGCACGATTTTTCTACTATCTACTACACTATTGGTGTTGGGATCTCTCTGGTGGGGCACAAACTTCAATTTAATGAATTCAACGAAGCGTGTTCGTTTTTATGCCTCCGCACCAATGGATGCCTTTAATAAGGTAAAGTTAGACAGTGCAATTAAATGATTAGATTTTGGGCCAGATGTGATAAAGGTCAAGGGTCAAACTGAAATTTTACTGTTTATGCCCCAACTCAATAAATATTGGATGGAATTTCATCAAACTTGGTACAAAGGTACAGTTGGACAGGGCAATTAACTGATTAGATTTTGGGCCAGATATGATAAAGGTCAAGGGTCAAATATGTCAATACTGAAGTGTTTGTGCGGGAGAGCGGAGGCATACCCGTCGACTGCGCGCAGTCGAATTACTCCAGTTATTATCATTTTGAGTCGTTCAAACGTGCGAAAAAAAAAAAGCTCAAAATGGCTTCCGTGTACCCATATTTCATCGAGGTGTCGATGATGTCCAAGTGGAATCGAAATTGAGCAAACTCATCGGGGTTGTGTGCTGTAATCGGGGTGTTGTGCGGAGTAATTTTGTCTGAGTGGGTGAGTGAGTGCCTTCTGCCTGTCTTGGAGATGATATGACCAAGTGGAATCGAATCCAAGTGGAATCGAAATTGAGCAAACTCATCGGGGTTGTGTGCTGTAATCGGGGTGTTGTGCGGAGTAATTTTGTCTGAGTGGGTGAGTGAGTGCCTTCTGCCTGTCTTGGAGATGATATGACCTCCAAAAGGAGTTTGTTCACTTATGTCTATCCGTGCACAAACTATGGAGAAACAACTTTGAAATTAAATGTTTGTTTTTATCTTTATAACGTGCATCGGAAATCAAACATGCCCTTTAACACCACTTTGGCTCTGAGGAGTGAGATCTATTATATATTTTCTTCACTCTGTATGCCTGTGTGGCAGTCAACGACATTGAAAATCCATTCCAAACAGGAAACTCACCATCTGTTTTTAAGGATGTCATAAAGGACACAAACAACAGGCACGAATAATGAATGGAATGTGTATATTAGATGGAGTAGTGTAAAAAGCCGCTGCATCACCGTTTTTTGTTTTGTTTTGTTTTATATATATTTATATATATATAATATATTTCTACCACCGTTAAAATCTTTATTTCTATTAAATTACATGCTTCACCGTAGAGCACACATTGCCTTTTTTGGTGCTTTCAAAATCCTTCCATTAAGCAGTACTTGAACATTAATATTACTAGAAGCACCTGCTCCCTACGGGAGCCATCAAGGGGGGTCATGTTATTATATTTATGCCTATTTTACTCCAAGGGGTCCCAGGATTACACACCCAAAAAATGGTTGCAATCAGTTCAGCCACTTTTGCAGTACCTGGGAACAGACAGACGGTGAATTATAGTAAGATGGCGTTTTACATCATCTCGACCAATCAAATTTTCCGCTCGCACATCTTGGGGCGAGGACTATGAGATTATTAGTATTATTATTATTATTATTATAAATACTATGCAATGCAGTATTGATAGGGACCAAGTAGAATGCATCCTGTCATGAGAGCAAGCCCAGAGTGCAAAGCGCAAGGCTGTCTTAAAATCCGTCTCATTAGGACACGCTTGAAGCTCCATCATGCTTTATTGTGGCACATGTACTTTACCCTTTATTGCATGATAAATGTGGGGCCAATTTCAGCTTTTATGATGCAGTACATTAAATATCAGATGGCAAAAAAAACATTTTGTTAAGTGTTGAAATTTCATCGATACAATCCCTCCTTAGCATCAGGATATTCTTATTTTGCATCTAAAATCGATCCAAAAATATTTCTGGCAGTCATGCAGGTCTTCTTGCATTGCTCTTGCATTCTTGGCTTGATAGATCAGCCGATGAATGTGTATTGGCTTCTTACCTATGGTACCATAGTCGAACAACTGTGCTCTACTGCCATGAAAACATGTGCAAGTGGCATTCCATGTCTGCCGGTTCAGCACTATCCAAGTCTTTTGCATACCAAACCAATTTTGTTTTACAAAATTGCTATTGACAAAGCTTGGTGTAAATCTGACACGATGTCATGGTGGTTTGTCACGCTTAAGTGCTCATTCTTTCCTTGTGGTTATCAAAGGAAAATACATGGTATCTGTGCACCAAGTGGGTGGTTGGAAGTGAGGTCACTCAGGTTTAAGACAAGATCTGCTGTTCACTCCCTCCATTGTTTACTTCCACACGTTTTGTCACCCTTTCACTAATTTCGTTATATTTGTTTTATTGAATTCTCTCGTACAACCTGTTTTGTGCTAATAGTCTTGAAATGTAGCTCAGAGTTCAATTCTCTCCCTGTTGTTGTCATTTTATGACAATGTTTCTCCTTTGGAGAGAATGGGAAGCGACCTCTTGGCTTACCCAAGCAAGTACTTTAGGGCTGCTCGTTAAAGACCAGTTTGTGTTGGGTTAGGCCAAGGGTTGGCAACCAAAATAACTGGAGGAACCATTTCTAAAATTCGGTGAAAACGCGCAATATTTTAAGAGCCACAATCTACAAGTTAACCGCCCGCTGGGGTACATGAATACTGGCAGGACCAAAGTTCACCGTACAGCCCTCTCGGTGTCCCGGCTGTTTATTATACCTCCACTGACGAAGTCACTGGATGCATTATGTTTTTGCTCACCTGGATTAAAGTCCAGGTGAGCTTATGTCAGTCAGTCCGTAAACACTTCATTCATTATTGCTTGAACCAAACACACAATTTTGATTAAACTTGGCCACAAGCTTCGTATCTGATGCCCAACGAAGGTGGAATGACCACATCAAAATCTGAGCTCATTTATGGGGAAAGGGGGGGGGGTGTGGTTGAACCCTTCAAAATAGGTATTTGCGCTCTCCTCCCAAACTACTCGATTTCAATGAAACTTGACCGCGACCATCATCATGTGTCACGTACCAAAGTTTGTTCATGGCATTAAGAAATAATCGGGATCTGAGGAGGTGGAAGGGGAGGGGTTGGGGGGTTGAGTGCATGTTGCTCCTGATCCAGGTGAGCTTCAGGATGCGTGGTTATATTTTTACCTCTGCCACCGAAGGTGAAGGAGGTTGTTTTCATCCGTCTGTCTGTCTTTGTTTGTGTGCAGGATATCTCAAAAAGTTGTGGACGGATTCAGATGAAACTTGGTGGACGTGTTGGGTGTGTGATAAGGAAGAATTGATTCAGTTTGGGTGAAGATCCAGATGTGGATATGAGAATTATTAAATTTTTTAAAGTGATTCTTCATTGAGAGATGGGACTAAAAGCGATTGTACAGCATAATCTCAAAAATGTATTTGGCCCGATATGTTATCATGGATCAGGCATTACGTGGCAGAGGTATGCGCTCTACCGAGTGCACTTCAAGTTGTTACCTTGCTAAATTGTGCAGCAGTGATTGGATTTTGACCAAATTGATAAAGTATTGTTGCGGGCCGGGGTCCGGTGGCGAGAACGACCACGAGGTGGGGGAAGTTACGTTGTCTCCCACCAGACTCCCGGAATTGTAGGCCGTTGCTCATGGATAATTCCGTGAAGCGGCGGGTCGCTTGACCGACCATGGACGCCAATACCTCAACCGCATCGCGTAGGGTCTTCCTGCCAGGTGTAATCAGTTTACCTAATTAAGCACATGGTTTTGACTACCGGGGAACCACACTCTCTGCACGCCTTGCCCGAACCAGATCAATCTACCAACTACGGTAGAGTACAAACTACCAACTCCGGATCAGATGCAGCCGAGCGGAACTGCCAAGGACGTACCGGCTCGAATGAACAGATTATCGGGGATAAAGACTTGGCTAAACTTGGATCCGAACCATGCTGTACCAATGAAGGAAAAAGACAAAAACGAACTGGGAACATTTCTACAATCATTTATTTACACTAAGCTAGGAAAAACATGTGGCACAGGAACAGGTTTATTGGTGTGTTATGCAGTGCGACAATTTTACAGCAACTTACAAAAGAGGACACAGAGCAGACTTGTCATGAGAATAATACAGGCAGTAATTACAGTAATCAAAAACTTAAACAGTTTTTGCTTAATGGACAGGCGCCACACACTCTGACAAAATAAACCCAGTTGAATGGCAAAGGACTTTTGCAGCCACAGAGGGAGGGAGCTGAGGTCGCAGATCTTTTGGTACCTGACGTTCAGAGGGAAGGGATGCTCTGTGGTGCGGCACCCGACAGAGGTCGTGCAGTTTGGCCCACAGCCGCACGTGTGGAGACCGTGTTTTTAAAGGAGCCTGGGTGGAGAGCGCGGAGTCCAACGTATGAACGGGGCTGCAGACAGAAGCAGGACCCGACCGAGGCCTGGTCGGAGTCTTTTCAGCTCTCACAACCAACCAACCAACGAACGAACTTTCAAATCCAACCAGCGAACCTCTTCCTCCCTCAACCAACAACGATCTCTCCGACTCTCTCTCACTCTACTCTGAGGATGGTGTCGTAATTTATAGATCCCCCTGGGCGGGGAGGGGCCTTGGCGAAGCTGACGTCACTGTCCGCCCTGATTGGACAGGGCCTTCATGGGGTCTGCCCTTTCTGGGCGGGATTTCGGCCAGGCCGGGAAAGCCTGCCCACTCCACGCGTGTTTGAGGAAGGTGGACTGTGGTACAGCCAAGATTTAATTGAAACGTTTGGGGAAGCTGAAAAGGAACTGCGGACGTGAAGCTTCTGCCTTGGAAAACGAGCCTCTGGAGACAGCAGATGGACAATGGTGCGCTGTGGCCAGCGAACCGAGGGCTTCAAGTGCTATGGTACCGTGGATCGTAATGGAGGGGATGCAAAGATTTATTAATCTAACTAAAAAAAACATCGTAACGCACCCCCTTTTGCCTTCCCACAACACACAAGGAGGGATTCTATCTGCACGTATACTTAATGGCATAACTAACTTCGGGACAACTGTATGTTTGTATGCATACGGTTCCTAGAACCATAACTGTATGTATAATAATTTAATGATGTAAAGATTAACATTTTGACATTAAGAGGTCATTTCAGGTAAAAATGTTGCGAGAGAACAGCTGAAGTGATTTAAATCGGTGTGCCTGCGTGCGTCCGTCCGTCCGCCCGCCCGCCATAACTCCAAAACCATAAAACCTATCAGCCTGAAACTTTGCATACATACTAAGGGAACTTCAAGGAAGTGCATAAGTGAAAATTGGGTGTTTCGGTTAATTAAAACACCCCTTTTGAAGATAATTAACGGACTTTTTTTTTTTAATCTTTTCAAATTAGGAGCTTGAGCTTTTTATATATATATATATTTTTTTTTATTTTCCTCCCTTCCTTCCATGCATTGCATGATATGATTTTACACGATCGACTCATGGACTAATAAAAGTACATCATAGAAATAATATTTCGCTTTTTAGGATCGGATATCATCCAGACTATTAAGTGTTGAAATCTGTTGTGAAATCTGATAATTTATAACAAAGCAGATATACCTATTTACTTTAAGCAAGCAAGGCTATGTTCCATACTCCATATATATACACAAGAAAATGTGTAATTTCCAAAGCATTAAAGTTGTCTTTTTCAACTGTTTGGAGAATTATATTGATAGAATGAAAAATTTAGCAACGTAACAATTGACCAGCTTCATTGAGCTATATGATTTTAATGCATTCATTGCAAGACCTCACACCCTATCCCCCAGAAGGACTGCTTATCCATAGTGTTTGCCAGATCTGTGTCTATATTCAGAGGTTTCGCGATGTGCTCTGCAGGGAATCGAAGCAAATGTAGTTAAAAAGAAAGAAAAAAAAAAGTCAGGCATCTGGGAAGTGTATGTTTACTGTGGCAAAGGCACTTGACGACCGCTCTCCAAGCTGCTTGTTGTTTGTTTCGGTAAAAGTATCCGTGCTCAATGAGACATCGGCTAAACGTACGTTTCCGCCTATTGGGCCGTGCGGTTCGTGCCTCAGGAGACGTCTAATCCGCTGAAAATGTGCAATTTTATGTTTTACAGGATATCGTTTTGTTTTACCTTTTGTGCGATCTCCTTTTAATATAATTTGCCCCTCAGTTCGACATATGTATATATAGTATACATCTAAACGCATATACAATAAAGTCTATCCGACCAGATGTTTGCCGTGATCGAGCTACGAAGGCACAGTGCATAGATCGACATTGTGTTCTGTGCCTTGATTATATTTTTCAATTGAATTTTGCTAATTTCCTACTTTAATTCCTTTCAAAGAATTCTGTTTAAAGGTAAATCTTTGTGTTTGTCGTTTTTATGTATCTTCTGTGTGTGAACGTTTTAAAACTGTAGTGTGTGTGTGTGTCTTCTTGGACCGACGGTGCAGCAATTGGTATTTTAAAAAATTATTTAGAACGACATACTCATGAGATTATGCCAGCTCATAGGTCTCATACCAACACCAGAAGGTGAGGAAATGACCACACCTGCATAAAATTGCTGACGAGCTGGTACCACTCCAGTATGCTGAAGTTTGTCTCCTTATTGGTTGCAACTGCCAGGACTTTAACACCGAGACGTAATTCCTCCCACTAACGAGTCCTTTGGTCAGAAGACTGACCTTGGTTGGGGACTAGTTGGAATTGTGGACCCAACTGCTCGAGACACTGATATTGGAGTGATTCATTGCATCTTCTCAAGATTTGGATTATCTGGTAAGGCATGCGAAAGTGAGTACATAGTGGTCGTACTCTGTTCAAGAACCAAGGTGAAAGAAGCTATCTACCCTCATATCACTCGAATGAAGGACAAGGAGAGGAATCATTTTTCCTTGAAGGACAAAATATTTCTTTCTATAGTGCAGAAAGGTGTTCATCTCTTGGATCAGCACTACGGAATGCCATTGCCATTCAGAGAATCTGATCTGAAGCAACCTAACAACAAATCCATGTGGCTTACTGGACCAGATTTCTTGTGGAACTCTGAAGTGTCTGCAAGTCTGTCTGTCTGATAAGAGTTACAACTTGATAATAAAGACCCTGAGGTAAAACGATCTTTTGTCTCTGCATCAAATCCACATTATTTTTTTTCCAGCTGCAATGATATATTGGAACATCTGGAATACTTTTCCAGTTGGCATAGAGCCAAGAGAGCAATAGTAGGTTGCCTCAGATTTGAATCTCTTCTGCAAGCACATTCAAACCGCCACCGGGTAGGTGAGCAATGAGCCTGGATTTTGGGAATTTGTCAAGAGGGTTACTGTCAGACCGTGTGCCTTGCAGAAACCAAAGCAGGACAGAGCTTAAAGGGTGCAAGACCTAAAAGAAGGTGGAACAGTGAGGCCTTGTGCATTTCATTATGCATCAATTGTTTGTGTATTCTGGCAAAGTTAGAGTTGCAATAGTATGATTTTTAAGTGGAAAGTGGAGATATTTAAATGTATTCCCAATAGCTATTGGCTTGATTTTTATCTCTGCCACCGAAGGTGGCCATCCACCACTTCACCACCTCATGGGTCCTTAACACCTCACCACCAGGGTTAGGTCTCTTGACCTAAGGGTATCAGCTGCTTCCTTGTAGGTGACTCTTGGATGAGTAATGGATAGGGGACCACACCTCGATATCAAAGGGTGGCTGTAGGAGCGGTGCCCACAGATCCACTCTAGCCATCGACAAGATTATCTCGGATGCGTCCGCTGAGTAGTAGTACCGAAGGTGGACCGAAGTGATGTTTTCACCGATCTGTCTGCGAACAGGATATCTCACGGGATATTATGCACAGGTGTGTAGCAAAGATGAATGATGAGATTTTGGTGAAGATCTGGATATGAGTTTGATTCTACACCATTGAGAGTGGGCCAAAAATTATATACCATCGGACCTTGACATTTGTAGGGATACATTCCTGAAATGTCGATTTTTTTTTTCCATGAATGTTGGGGCATTGTTTCAATGGGACAAGGGGATAGGTTCCCCTCAGTTCGTCACAAGCAAAATCAAAAATCCTGTGAAAAACAACACATACACAAAGCCACGAATGTATAAGCAGGAAAGAAAAACGGTGAATATGCCCATGGAAAAAACTAAACTGTGGATACGTGAAGAAAATGTCAAAGCAGGTCAGTTTATCAACTTTGACTAGGCGGGGTCCACGAATCCTTGAATGTTGGAGGTCTGATAGTATAGCACAATCTCAAAAAGTTAGCGATGGATTATGACAAAACTGGGTAAATGAGTTGGGTCGGTGACAAGAAAAAGCCAATTGCATTTTGGTTCCGGTCCGGGTCCAGATCCGACCAAATGGTCGGATACAAAACTGTTCAGCCTGGCAGAAGTATGCATCCTCATCGAGCACCATTTATCATTTTTCCTGGAAAATCCAACCCGTCGCTCCGCTGATGGATCAGTAAAACGGGAGAGTAAGTGAGAGAGGGGGAAGGGGAGGCAGAGGAGCATGAAGAATGGAAATTTAGAGGGGACGTGGGGAGAGCAACACTTCAAACGTTACTATTCACTGCGGGAGGGACGGGTATG
The DNA here is from genome assembly GCF_056783735.1 of Eptatretus burgeri. NCBI lineage: Eukaryota > Metazoa > Chordata > Myxini > Myxiniformes > Myxinidae > Eptatretus > Eptatretus burgeri. The sequence goes on from NC_140963.1 coordinate 107,048,563, forward strand.
ACAGACACACACACACACACACACACACACACACACACGGAGAGTGCTGCATTTTACGAGGGGAGAGGGGAAAAAAATGACAGGTGGGGAGTGGAGGTGGTGTTTGCAAAAAGAATATGTGACGCTTAATGACCAAACACGAAAGAAAAAAGTGTCAACAGCTGTACACACAACAAAACAGAGTTTGTAAAGTAATCTGCTGGCACATCTGCAACAATGTTGATATTCCAGTTCCAGAACATTTGTGGGAAAATCAACCAAAAGCAATCACTGAAAACATTGAGGTACCACTCACGTTTGACCTTATGATCCCAGCGAGCGTGAACATCGCAAACAAAGCATTGCGACCAGATATCATACTTGGGTTCAGAAAAAAAAACGCATTGTTGATTGAGGTGTTTATACCGGTTGATTTTTGGACCAACGATACAGCAATCAAGAAAAATGACCAAATACCAAGACCTAAAGCAACAAGTGAAAAGATCCTGGAAGATGAAGAAGAACCTCACAGATGTTAAAAACCATCCCTGGGAATATCACTACAAACTAACTACAGTTGAAGCTGTCCTGGGCTCAGTAACAATCCTGAAGAGATCCCTCTGCACAAAACTTTGAGAACAGAAAACTTCACAGCTTGGTCCATGAATCGTGACCCCCTAACTGAAATGAAGGTGGATACTTTGACCCCACCATGGGAGGACTCCATTCCACATTCTGAAACCCCATATGTAGATACCAATCAACGACACACACACACACACACACACACACACACACACACACACACACACACACACACACACACACACACACACACACACACACACACACACACACACACACACACACACACACACACACACACACACTGGTGGATACTTCAAGACCTGGAAGGGATCCGTTCCACCTACTGAAACACGCATGTACAACAGAAAACTTCACCTTGGTCCGTGGATCGTGACCCCTTACTGAAATGAAGGTGGATACTTTGAGCCCACCCTGGGAGGACTCCATTCCACATTGTGAAACACACACACACACACACACACACACACACACACACACACACACACACACACACACACACACACACACACACACACACCTTTAAACAGAGTTCTTTGAAGAGGAATTCAAGTGGGAAATGAGCAAAATTCTAGAAATATATCAAGGCACAGAACACAAAATGTCGATGTACGTATCGCGGGTTGAGAGACATAATGTTGTAACTGCATTTTTGGTGGGGTTGAATAAAATGGCTCAAGTCTTTCAACACCATATTTCATGGGTTGAGAGACATAATGTTGTAACTGAAAATTTCCCATTTCCTGCAAATCGCTAATGAAAGATAAATATGGTGTTGAAAGACATGAGAGGCATTTTATTCGGTTTTGCCAGAAATGCAGTTACAACATTATGTCTCTCAACCCACGGTATGCTCTCTGCCTTCACAGCTTGATCATGGCAAACATGTGGTCGGATTAACCTTATTTCTTTTAGATATGTATCGATGTTGAAGTGAGCGGTGGATTATATTAGGAGATTGCACAAAAGGTTAAACAAAATGTTATCGTGTAAAAATATCATTGCACATTTTCAATAGATGAGACCCCTCCCAAGTGACCAACCACAGGGCCCAACACAGGCGGAAACGTACGTCTAATCAATGTTCCCTTGACAGCATGGATACTTTTACCAAAACTAACAACAAAGCAGCTTGGAGAGCGCTCGTCATGTGGCTTGAGCAAGAACTCAAACGAAACGGTTGCAAAGAAACTCCGAGTTTGGCACGCAATTAGCAACACATTTAACATTCACCTCTCGGAGACGCCAAAAAATCAAGCCACGAACGCTGACGTATCCAGATGTTTATAAACATTGTAATGTACCCAGTGATTCGTTGCTATGATGAACATGCATTTGATAATATGAGTGAGGAAAGTGAAAAAAAACAACATTATCGTTAAGAAATTGCTGCGGCCTGTTCCAAGTTTAGACATGGTTGAGCAGGCCAGAAAACATGGCAGCTTCAGACCCCAGCGAGCTTACCCAGAAAACACCTTAAGACCCAGAGAGTGTGGTGGCTGAGGATCTCCTGATGAATATAATTAAATAAGGTTGTTAATTATCTTCAGGGGTGTTTTAAAAAACCCAAACACCCAATTTTCACTGATGCACTTCCTTGAAGTTTCCTTAGTATGCAGCAAAGTTTTGGAGTTATGGAAGACACATACACACATTTCCTTTTATTAGTACAGATAATGCTGTCAACATTAAAATCTGATGGGGTTTTTACTGATCCTGAAGTTTTAATTACAGCTGACGAGTCTTCTTCGTAAAGGTGATGGTAATTAATGTTTTAAAGCTGGCTGAGAGTTTATATCAACATGATTTGGGGGTTATATAAATGAAAGCAAAATAGGTGGATATAAAAGGCCATTTCCAAAACCTAAAAAGTGAAGTGGAAGCAAGTGGATCGATTCGGGTCAAAGGGAAAACCAGCTCACATTCCAGCTTTGGCAGGTGTTTTAAGTTCTCAAAATGTACACGATAAAAAGACAGTCTTTTAGCATATAATGTGCAAGGACAGACTTTCTTTTGTATGAGGCAAGGCCAACAAGCTACATCTGTTACTAATAGGAGGCCCGTCCATATGTCAGGTGACAAATCGGCAGCATGACCAAACTTTCGTGGCTTCTGTCATATCATAAACACGGTTGCCTTGGGAAGCTTATTGATTTATTTGGAATAAAAATTGAAAATTTCATCTTGGATTCCCATTATTGAAAGCCCCTTTTTCCAGAATTGAAGTGAGAATGTGAGCTTGATGTAGCTGTGCAAACGAGCATTTATTGTTCTGCGACAGCAGAAACCCTTCAAACGGATAAGGACCCCAAAAGCATTTAGTAATCCAGGTACAACTCCAGACGTACTCCTGGTTTATCCATTTTTGCCGATACGCAATTAATAAAGTAACAAACACTTTTTGCTGATGTGGTTGTTACTTTTTGCCGCCGTGTCATGGTGTGTGCTGCAACCTTAAGAATGGATGGGGAAGAGTATGTGCTCTCAAGGATGATGGAAGGTCCATTGAAAAAATTATTCCATTGAAAAGTGAATGGTATGAACATGACGATGCTATTGTATTGTAAACAAACATCAATTGAATCAGTCGGTGCCATTAAACAGGTTATTCACTACCTCAGCCACTGAAGGTGGATGGAAGTTGTTTTCACACGTATGCTTGTTTGTGAACAGGATATCTCAAAGTTGTGGATGGATTCAGATGAAATTTGGTAGAGAGCTTGGGTATGTGCCACAGACGAAATGGTTAGATTTTGGTGATGATCTTGATCTGGATCCCTGAATTTTGTATTTTTTCCCCACCATTGAGTGATCGAGCGAAAACGACATAAGATACCTCCTGATTATGGATGGATTTGGATGAAACTTTGTGGACAGATTGGGTGTGGGACAAGGACAAATTGTTTCGATTTTTGGTGAAGATCTGAATGGGAGAATTTTTAAATTGTTTTTTCACCATTGAGAGATGGGGACAAAATGATATGTATATACATGTATATATACATGTATATCATATTTCAAAAAAAATGTATTGGGCCCAAGATGTTTGACTGGAGTCATTGTGTGCAGGAGGTATGTGCTCTTCAGTGCTGTTATTTTTTGTTTGTTTGTTTTTAATCTGAAGTTGGGCCTGCAATGCTTTTGACATAGTCGAGTGGTATAAAGTCACTTGGTTTTCATAAAATGTTCCCCAAACCTTACAATGACTAGAAAATAATGATCTACTCCATCAAGCACTAACCCCCACCACATTAACCCCACCCACATCTCTTGGCCTTGGCATGCAATATTTTCCTATTATTGGTGAGTACAGTACTGTTTTGTTGTTTTGTTTTTTTCCCCTTCTTCTTCTCATGTGATGTCTTTATGGTGGATATTCATGAAATTGTATATTTATTGATTGACTGAGTTATTAGGTCTTTTGTATTTGATATTTGAACAGCCCCCCTCCCCCAGAATGCATCGCCGATTTTACGCTGTCTGAAAAAAAGTCATTCATATAGCAGAGTGAAAGTACTTCACAAAGCAATGGAAATAGTAACCAATAAACAATAATAATAAATTCCACGTGTATCACTTCATTTTACATCCTTGTGGAGAGTGATGTATAAAAATGCCAATGACTGAAGTGATCAGCATCTAAGTCGTCAGTGAGTGTCACTTCTATTATGAATGTATGTGTCATTGATTTTTCTTTTGTTCATCGAGTTTTACTGTAGAGCTTTCTGCTGTGGAGTCAAACACTGATAGTCGTGATCTCGTGATTTGATTAGGCTTACTAATTACAATGAACCCTGAAGAATTCCCATGTTTTCAACACATGCAATGTGAAGGTGTATGGAGCATTCTAATGAAAAACATTGCAACAAAGCATCTATAAATTAATACTAACATTAACAACAGCAACGAATGCATAATCCCCTCCCGAACCCAATCACTTCCGGGCCTGGTGAAAGGCAAACCAATGCTCAAGCGGTACAGCAAGCAGGTATGTTGCAAGGCCGTGAAGACCAATGAAAATTTGGACCAACGGGCTCATTCACGTCGGAGCATTGTTGTTTTCAGTGATAGTTCAAAACTCTAATTTTCACTCATTGCAGCTTGGTTTGTCGTCGCCCTTGAAATGATTTCCACTTGCCAGCAATATACAAGGCAGTATGTATCGACAAAACTGCTTTGCCTCCTGAATCTGGCCAGGGCATTAACATTCTTGCAATGGGACAATGTTGCCTTTCAAATGTAAAATTTTCCTTGGTGTGACAGTATGGTTTCCTTGGCTTGCACTGTTGGTTCCTTTCAGAATGACCTTTTAAAAATAAAATAATGGCTTTTCATCCCAAGGATTTATTTTTTATTTACTGACAGACTATATATATATATATATATATATATATATATATATATATATATATATATATATATATATATACATTTTTTTCAAACATGGAAGATTTCATGTTTGACATGTTGACTTTTTTTTTTGCAGGTTGCTACAAAATCACAACGGTGTTTAGTCATGCACAGACTGTGGTTCTCTGCGTTGGCTGTTCCACTGTCCTGTGCCAACCCACTGGGGGCAAGGCTCGCCTTTCAGAAGGTAAAGTTGAACTTTCTTGTGGACGTCATTTCAAGTTGGTTTAATGGCATTGAAACGAATGCAGATTTGATATTTTGTACAGATTTGCAGAGTATCCTAACTTGCACTCCCCCAACCCCTTCCATAGGCTGCTCCTTCAGGAGGAAACAAAATTGATCAAATGGCACTGAAGATGGGGCTTGGAGTTTGAGGTTCAAACCTTGGTTTTGATCAACTCATTGGAATTGGAAAGTGTTTCCAGGCCAAGTTCAAGGTTTTATTGAAATGCAAATGTTTTACCTTTTGCAGTCAAACCTAAACAGTCCTTAATGTCACCTGGGGTAATAGATAAGTACCATTATTTTCCTTTTTTTTCCAGGTTTGATTTCTTGAAATGAAGTTATCAATCGTTTGTTTTGCATCATGCTTGCATTAAAGAACTGTTGATCAATCCTCTGTGTTTTTATGGATGAGTTTCAGTAGCTCTAGTTCCTTGTAAGCCAGGGTTTGGGTTGCTAACTGACTTTGCAGCTTCAAATTCCATCCATCCATTGGGACCATACTCTGTGCAGAGCATTGGTGCTGCCTCAAGGCCCAGTCACACCTTGACATTTTAGCCAGCAATGGCAACGTATTAAAATGTATGTAAAACGCTGGCTTACGTTGAACTTTTGATGGTTTTTTTTAAAGATTCGGACATATTCATAACGACTTGGTCTTATGCGTAACGGACACAGAACGTTTCATTGTTATAGATAACTTATACCAACGAATGCTGAACCTGTTGTCGGCCTTCACAACCTATGCCCAACGATAGTCTAACTTATGCATAGCGCGCTGCACGCATCGCCGACGATGACGTGGCATAGATTATGAAAAGGCTGCTGCACAACGATTCAAATCATAACCGCCGCAGAAATGGAAGTGTCAACATCGCAGTCACACCTTGGCGATCTTGCCAGCGTATGCCGACCTCTGAAAAATGCGTCTCAAACGCTGGCGCACGTCGAATACGGTATGGGTAAGTTTGGTAAGCTTGAATAGAACGCTAAAGTACGTTATTAAATGGAGTACGTCTTGTAATTTTAAACATGTTGAAAACTTTACGACGTACTTGCCGTATGACACACGCTCCGCATGTGATGGGAATAAGTTGTACGCATGATATGCGATCGTTGACACACACACACACGTTACTTGAAAGGTACTCATAAGTCGAAACACGTCAAGGTAATGGTTAGCATCAGTGTTCCAGACTCCCGGGTTTTTTTTTGTTCAGTGTACAGTGCGGTTACGATTTAAGTCGTTGAGCGGCAGCCTATTAATTATATTATATTATAACCGCACTAGAAATCAAAGTGTCAAAATCACCATCATACCGAAGGAAGGAAAAAAAATAAAAATAAAACCAGGAAGCCTGGAACACTGACGCTAACCATTACCTTGATGTGTTTCAACTTACGAGCACCTTACAAGTCACGTGTGTCACCGATCACGTAACGTGAGTACAACACGTTACTCATAGGTTAAAAATAAGTTTCGGGTACGCTAACCATTACCTCTGTGTTTCGACTTATGAGTAACGTGTGTCAATGATTGCGTGACGTGCCTACAACTTATGGCCAGTGTTATGCGGAACGTGTGAGTCATACGCTGGCATAAGTCTTAATTTCAAGCATGGAAAATTTGAGGACAACCGAAAAGTACAACGTTTAAAGCCAGCGTACGACGACGTACGGCATTGTTTTACAGCGTGCTCTCATTGTTATCAAAACTTACCCATAACGTATTCGACGTGTACCAGCGTTTTAGACAAATTTTCCAAAAATCGGCAGAAGCTGGCTAAAACGTCATGGTGTGACTGGGCCTTGAGCAGTCTCCTTGGCTATGGGCACAATCCTGGATGGGTCGCCACTCCGACACAGTAGGCTGGCACTCATTTTGCCAACCTCGGAAAGATGACAGGTCGAGTTAACCCCACCTCGTATTAATTTAACAGCAGAGTGGGATTCGAACTCAGGATCCCAAGTCCACACCAGGCATCGCTTCAAATTGTCATCCGATTACATTACACTGAAATGTAACATGACAAAACCAATACACAAACATGTATGTAAAAATTTCATTTCAATACAAGTAAAAAGGCACAAGTTGAAAAACCCTGATTCAGGAATGTTGTAAGTCATAGCATCTCTGTCATTAGTTGCACTGGCAATTTTAACCGAACCATTTTGGCAATGAACACTGCCTTTGAAAACTCAATTGACACGTACAAATGTAGTCAGTCCAAGCAAAAAAAAAAGAAAAGTTTAAAAGCAAGATCTATTCTAAAATCTCAGCCAATTATCTTTTGCATAGCATTTCTCACCCGGCAGTGAAGAAATCGGTTTTACTGGTCAAGGTGCAGCGAATTAACAAATGACACTACTTCCGGAAGCACCAGCTGAATGGGCTTAGGGACATCTGTACCATTAGTTTATGGACAAAATTCCATGTGCATGAACAGTTTAAATGATTTTTGGTTGAAGCATTAGGTGACATGGCACAGTGAAAAGGCCTACAGAAATAAGAAGGTGTAAAATCCACTCTATTTTTCTCCTGGCCCAGTTCAAATGCTGTTTACATCCTGCAGTGTCTGTTCCAAAGACTGTTCAATTCTCAGCTTTTCCTCCTTGGTATTGGCAATTTGTTCTGCAAGCACAGGATAGAGTTAGTCCTGCAAATAAAATTTCACCAAAAGTGACAAACAACAAACGGGTCCATGCCATTGCAGATATGCATGCTCACACCATGCTGCTGTCGTGCAGTACTGCACTCGGATACGTTTCTATTTGTGCATGCAAAAGTGACCAACCCAAAACATTTTACAATTACCAGCAATCCCAGGAGATTCCAGCTTTCCAGGGTTCCATTAAAGTGCAAACCTTTGGTAGGAAAGAAATCAAACATTCCAGAGTTTGGAGATTTGACCACATGCTGGAATTGATCAAACCGATCGTGTAGTCTTTTTCCAACTGCTACACTTTTCCGAATAAAATTGCAACAAAAACATGCTTAATTGTCTCCCACAAATCGTAGCTTTTTGTCCAATGTTGAATCACTTCACAGATGAACTCCATGTGATCAATACAAGAAAGACTGCATTTAACTGAAGGCTTCTTCCCTCTCCCATGATTGGTTTTGATGACCAAGCAACAAAATTGATGTCAGGGTACTGTTTTTACCTCGTGACCTTGCGATTCGAAGTTCCGAAGTGGCAAATAAAACCGATTCCTCAAAATGTTAAAATGTTCATGGATATAATTGGCAAGAGGAAGGGCAGTGGGTAGGGTGAACAGGAGCGTCCACAATGCAGAAAAAGTCTTAAAATAAATCTTCACAACCATTGCTTGGATACAAAAGGATCGATTGTTTTTTCATTGCAAGTTACAAACCTTCCAAGTCGTCCACAAGCTTCTCCAGTTTTTGCACATTGGCTTCCGAATAGTCGGCACGGTCCTCGGCCTGCAACAAGATAGTCACATGTGAACAACTGCATTACATATTGTCTATTTTGAGGATTGGATTAACCGGGCCGAAAGCTACATCATAATCTTGTGTACGAGGAGCTTTTAAAACATTACAGGAGCAAGATTCAGAATTGGCCAAGACACGCCAACTTTATTTTTCAATCGTGTTCATCGACTTCAAAGTTTGAAACAATTTTCTCTATTTGCGCTTGATTTCCCCATGTTAGTGAAAGTTCACCCCACCAAAGATTGTTCTTTCAGTTCCTAAACACCCACAGATAAGAGGTCAGGTGGCACTTCAAATACCAAAACCCTCATTGGGGCTGGTCGAGGATGTACAGAGAAATAAACCAGCTGTTGGAAGTCGGTCACGAATGTGGGTCCATGTAACGTGGGCCTTGTGGAAGAGAGAGCTCATCTTTTGTCAATTAATCGTGTTTTCCCTTGATGGTCTGTGGGATCTTTTGCAGCAGACTAATGTAATATTCTCGCTGAGATTGTAGTTTCTTGAGGAACGTAGGCAGGATTCTGTTGGCACACCAGAAAGAGTCCATGATCTTGCTGGTTAAGCATGTGGAATTCTTTTGGTGGTGGTGATCTCTCATTTTTAAATAGCATGGATTGAGATTTCAATTCATCGTCCCAGTCGTGAAGCCACGTGTGTCTCTTGCTACCAGATGGATTACAAAGTCTGCCGCATCCACGTTGAGCAGTTTGAGAAGCTTGAAATGTGATGACCGCCATTGCTTTTGATCATCAGCACTTCGGTTTTGGGGGATCAATTTGCTGAGACAAGACTGGATGCTCTCCATAAATGGTGAAAAATGATACCTTGAGGAAAATGAATGAAAAACACCTTGAAGGTCAGTGGATATGTTGGAGACTTTTATGCAGCAATCCTCCATGATCAATCCTTGACCTGGACAACAAACAGCAAGTTGCATTTGCCAGCCGTATTAACTTTGTGTCTTCAAGTGATTCACGTCTATACTTACCCATTTGACTACCTGAGAATAAGGGTACACCATCACCAAGCAAGGCCACAGTGTGTTCATAGATTCTAATTTTTTTTTTATTTTTTCCCCATAAATTTAATTACACCTCAAAGCTCAATTTTTGTGAAATCCATAATTGTCAGACACAGCAACCCTTTGGTTTTGTCTTGGAAATAACAGTCAGGTTGACGACACCACTGGTATAACGATACGAGTTTCATGAGGGGGGAACACCACCAAAACGTGCCTCGAAGACACCAACGAACCTCTCATTCTTAGAACCTTTCAAATGCTCCTCACATATCAGATGGTGTGCGTTTGTGTTGCTTCCTTACCTCCTTCACTCGTTGCTTGAGTTTGTGCAAAGTTTCCTGCAAGTAATCCTCCTTATTGGTGAACTGTAGGCAGAAAACATTTCCCACATTTAAACTGTGTCGATCTCATACACAGTCAAGAAGGCACGTCAGGGTGAAAAGTGTTACCTTTGACACTGATGCAGAATACGATTTTAAATCCTGCTGCTTGAGGTGCAGTTCTTCCTCACGTTGCCGTGAAAGGCTTGGGAGGAGAGAGAATGGGTACAGACAAGAGAGTTGACCTGTTGTTTGGTGTTCCTATCCGAGTGCATGACTTGTGATACTGGGATCCCAGGTTCAAATCCCATATCGTGAGGATTTGTCTGCTGTGTTAGTAATTCATGCAATTGTAAAGTACAACAACGTCTCCTCACTTACTTAAACACATGATAGTCATACCAACTGTTCCATGAGTTAGACATTGAGACCTTTAAAACGACAAAAGGTAAACTCAAAAGTCACAAAATGAAAGTGGACAACACAAAGAACCATGGAAGCCATTACAAAAAAACCCAGCAGTCTCGTGCTGTGTGGTGGTGGTGGCAGACTAGGAAATAAGCTAATAAGCGCTATTTATATTTACTGAGCCTTTTACATTTAACATTTTCTCTGTGCAAATAACGCATGCACGACTCCTGATCGGAAAAAAAACCCAAAAACTTCCAAATGCATCGTTGCAGGTGATCATAACATATAATGGTTCAACAAAACAGCATTGTCATCATCACCCCCATCAAAATCGATGTTTCATAATGTGCTGCTTACAAATGACCTTGAAATGCACAACCACCACCCTCCCTAAAACACGAAAGGACAAATTCAAGAGCCTTGTGAAGTCGGCCCGTCCGCTCAACCAGCCAGACAGTAAAAGCATTACTGGAAAGCTGGCAAGGGATGTGTCAATGCACAGCCCACCCAACAAATGTGTGCAGCAGCAATAAGCCATGAATTACAGCTTCCTCAAGGTACTCGACTGGCTTTGAGCAGAATAATTGAAAGTGAAGTTTCATGAAGATCAACAGCCTTTCACACAAATTTTGCCGGAAAAAAATAATTGCATTACTTGATGCTATTGACTTCACCTGACCAGCATACCTCGTCCACTGCAGGATGAAGGTATTCCTCAACGTGGTCCTTCCTGTTCTGTCCAATGCAATTGGAGGCCATTATGCTCCAGTAAACTTTTCAAACTAATCTCTCAAACTGATCTTTGGTCGAACTGACCCTTACAGCTGGGCCTTTCCTAGTTTGCCAGTTTCATTTGTTGTCCATTTATCGTGATGCATGTCCTGACCAGTTCAATTACATATTTTTGTGACCACAACATCAAGGCATTTGTTTTCTGTTTGATCCATTTGTTACTCCTCTTGTACCTTCTGGTGACATAACGAAAGCATCTTTCCCAGACTCTGCATGATGATCAATTTTTGTGAGAGATCAAGTTTCACTGCCACATGTCATTTCTGGGAGAACACCGATTGTAAACTTTGTTTTTCAAACCCAAGGGCAGTTTGCTTTTCATTTGATGAACACTGCCCATCCTGCTCTCGTAATTAAGTTTTTCAAAGTGATCTGCACCCATTCGTACAATTTTTCCCCAAGTAAGCACAATTGCTGGTTTCTTCAATTTTGCAATTAATTTGAATCTCTTCTATTTTATGCCCCCATAGCTGGAGGGCATGAGGTTTTGGGGTTGTCAGTTATCGCTTTTTATTGCCACGATAACTCCTGAACCACCGATGAGATTTAACTCGAACTTGGCATAACTGTGGACTGGAGTACAATGATGAACTAATTCAATTTTGGGTTCAAAAGGTCAAACAGCAAGTGCCTTTAAATCCATTAGCAGACCACATAACTCGACTTAGAAGCATCTGATGTTCTCTCTCTTCTTCGACCTTTTATTTTTATTTTTTTCATTACGATTCTCTCACCGATACGACACCTTTAATTGTGAGCACATCCAACAGTTGGTGAGATCTAACACTGGCAGGACATCCATCAACACCCACACGTCAAATTCTATCTTGCAGTTTGCACAGCCGTCCAACGTACATTTTCTTTGTCGTATTCATTTTTAGTCTGATTTTACAACACTCCAAATTTACCTCTTCAATCATGATTTTCAATATTTTTATAGAAAGGGGATTGGAAGGAGAGGGATGGACAGAAGGAATGTGCTGGAAAACGAGTCTGGTTAAATTATGCAATTTTGTACAATGTTACAACAAGCCATGGGTCACAACTGTATTGTTTGTGGTCACAACTGTATGTGCATTGTTTGTGTTACAATTTCTGTGCAACAGCCGTGGGAATGAAAGCAGTAAATTTTACAAGATTTGAGATTGCAAAAGAATTGAAATTTGGATTTCACGAGAGAACACCTTTCAGGAACCCTGCATCTCAAAAAGAGCTCATCTCTGCCCTGAACATACGAATGTTAATTCAGTCAAATTCCCCCAAAAAAAATTCGGTCTTAATAGTCCGAGACCATGGTAATCGGTTTTAGGCTCTCTACGCAAGTGAATACTAAAATGCCTTAGAATGAGATCTAACAAGCCAGTGTTACAAAGCAACCATGCTCTAACCCGAATCCAACATAGGTCGACTCGTTTGTATGCGTGGGGATATACGTGACGCTTATTTCCCAAACGTGCATAAAACCTGATTATACATGGAATTATAAAACGAGAATGTGGCATTGTGACCACGTCATGTGCAGAGATGACGTCTCCCGCCATTTGCCATCACCCGCACTGTTTTCAGTCTGCATAGCGCCCGCCATCTGTATCGACAGCGGTCGAGTGAGCTTGTGCCAAGATCTCTCTCATTCAACTTTATTTATCCACATGAATATCATGTGAAGGAGTCTACCACATACACTATTCGTTCAAACTGGACTTCCAGGAGTTTAGAACAGAAAAAGGCTATGCCCCTGAACATGTGTTCAACACTGACAAAACGGGGCTTTTCAACAAGAAAATACGTAACAGGGTGTACATCTCCAAGGAGCAGAATGCAGCACACAGGTTCAAGTCTTTCAAGGATACAAGGAAGGACATGTCTCCTTTTAGCAATAGATGCAAAAGCCTCATAAATAATTTATCGTGGCCCCAGAACCAAACAAACATTATTTATAACAGCAAACATAGCTCAAGTACCAAACTCCCCCCCCCACCCCCACCAACATGATTTATAGGAAATGTCATCATTTTAAAACTTGTGCTGTATATTCACAAGCCCCAAATATGTCCTTCCAATCAGTGTTCAGAAGAACTTCATTCAGATACACAGTCCATTCACTGGTAGTGATACGTCGGGGGTTTGTGACACACCCTGTCCACTCAGGCCTTGCACCAACCGACACGATCGGGAGTTTGCAGTTCAAGCAGGTGCCCGTTTGGCGAGCTGAGGAAGTTCAGTCTTTTGCTGTGCAGAGGCACAACCCTTTCTCTCAGGTACTATGAACTTAAATTTTAGAGCTTTGTGCATCATTTCAGGTAACAACCCATATCCCGGACATGCGAGAGACTATTTTGCCCCAAATTCTTCAGCTTCCTGGAATTACTGCACATATGATCGTCCCAGAATGCTCGGTGCACATCATTTCCAAAGTCGCGTATTAACCCCACCCGCCCTACAAATATATACAGTGGGGAGAACAAGTATTTGATACACTGCCGATTTTCCCACTTACAAAGCACGTAGAGGTCTGTAATTTTTATCATCGGTACACTTCAACTGTGAAAGACGGAATCTAAAACAACAATCCTGAAAATCACATTGTATGATTTTTAAATAATTAATTTGCATTTTATTGCATGAAATAAGTATTTGATCACCTACCAACCAGGAAGAATTCCGGCTCTCACAGACCTGTTAGTTTTGTCTTTAAGAAGCCCTCCCATTCTCCACTCATTACCTGTATTAACTGCACCTGTTTGAACTCGTTATCTGCATAAAAGACAGCTGTCCACACTCAATCAATCAGACTCCAACCTCTCCACAATGGGCAAGACCAGAGAGCTGTCTGAGGACATCAGGGTCAAAATTGTAGACTTGCACGAGGCTGGGATGGGCTACAGGACAATAGGCAAGCAGCTTGGTGAGAAGACAACAACTGTTGGCGGAATTATTAGAAAATGGAAGAAGTTCAAGATAACAGTCAATCACCCTCGGTCTGGGGCTCCATGCAAGATCTCACCTCGTGGAGCCTCAATGATCATGAGAGGTGAGGGATCAGCCCAGAACAGCACGGCAGGACCTGGTCAATGACCTGAAGAGAGCTGGGACCACAGAATCAAAGAAAACCACAAGTAACACACTACGCCGTCATGGATTAAAATCCTGCAGCGCACGCAAGGTCCCTCTGCTCAAGCCAGCGCATGTCCAGGCCCGTCTGAAGTTTGCCAATGACCATCTGGATGATCCAGAGGAGAAGTGGGAGAAGGTCATGTGGTCTGATGAGACCAAAATAGAGCTTGTTGGTTTAAACTCCACTTGCCGTGTTTGGAAGAAGAAGAAGGATGAGTACAACCCCAAGAACACAATCCCAACCATGAAGCATGGAGGTGGAAACATCATTCTTTGGGGATGCTTTTCTGCAAAGGGGACAGGACGACTGCACCGTATTGAGGGGAGGATGGATGGGGCCATGTATCGCGAGATCTTGGCAAACAACCTCCTTCCCTCAACAACAGCATTGAAGATGGGGCGTGGCTGGGTCTTCCAGCATGACAACGACCCGAAACACACAGCCAGGGCAACTAAGGAGTGGCTCTGGAAGAAGCATCTCAAGGTCCTGGAGTGGCCTAGCCAGTCTCCAGACCTGAACCCAATTGAAAATCTTTGGAGGGAGCTGAAAGTCTGTGTTGCCCAGCGACAGCCCCGAAACCTGAAGGATCTGGAGAAGATCTGTATGGAGGAGTGGGCCAAAATCCCTGCTGCAGTCTGTGCAAACCTGGTTAAGAACTACAGGAAACGTCTGATCTCTGTAATTGCAAACAAAGATTTCTGTACCAAATATTAAGTTCTGTTTTTTTGATGTATCAAATACTTATTTCATGCAATAAAATACAAATTAATTATTTAAAAATCATACAATGTGATTTTCACGATTTTTGTTTTAGATTCCATCTTTCACAGTTGAAGTTTACCTATGATAAAAATTACAGACCTATACGTGCTTTGTAAGTGGGAAAACCTGCAAAATCGGCAGTGGATCAAATACTTGTTCTCCCCACTGTATATATATATATATATATATATATATATATATATATATATATATATATATATATATATATATATATATATATATATATATATATATATATATATATATATATATATATATATATATATATATATATATATATATATATACATTTAAAACATCAAATATTTTTGTCCGTATGTTACATTGGGCAGCCGCGTTCTCTGAGCAGCATTTATCCCATGACGTCTCAAGCTTGCGCAACACAGTTTTGCCGAATACGCCATTTTCTAGGAATCTAAACCCCACGTTGGACAAGTGTTTACTGACATAGCACAAGCAATACCGCAAGATGGGGGGGGGGAAAAAAAAAAGACATGAAAGAATTAAACCACCTTTTAGAAAGCTCGTTAACCAACAGCAACAGAGAAGCAATAACAGCAGTGTGTAAAAGTTAGGAAATGGCCCAGTATCATAAATCTTCACTTACAAATTAGTTTCAAACAAATGTTAAAAAGCACACCTTTCTGAATCTCTGCAACGATCTTCTGCACTATCCAAGTCATTCTCGACCACCACAAGCTTCTGTGAGGCCTGTTCACAACAGAAGGAAAGTCTCAATCAGAAAAAAAAAAAATCACAGCACTTGCTCCAAAACGTTTGAGTACTTACAAAGGACAGAAAAAGGGCGAGCCATTTTCATTTTGGAACGCAATCATGAAACATGACTCAGAGCTTTGATGAAATTGGTCTTGGACCGGATGGGTTCACCTGAAGGTACTTGCGGTCAGCCTCTTCCGCCACATCCTTGGCTTCCTGCAGGAGCATCATCTGCTTCTCGAGGCGTTCCTCATCTTTCACAGCTTTGCTCTGTATGACAACTGTTCCCCTAGCACAGGCAGAAACATCACATCAGTGTTTTTTTTTTTTATTCTTACTCAATTACTTGTTAAACAGACCACAAATAAAATAAATACATACCTAAACCTTTATAAAAAGTAAATCAAACACATTTTCAGAGGTTCAAAGTTTCCTCTTTCATTTTTTGTGAACATGTGTGGCAAATGGTTTCGCTCTCACAACAATGGGAAAACCTTCCCCCAATCTGCGCTAATACAATCGATTGCCTTCACTAGATAACCCTAACCCCTCCATATTCCACCCCCCCCCAAAAAAAGACGACAGACAGACACTATTTTAGTACAACTCGGCATACCAACCCATCACTTCTCTGAAGGAGTTAATCAAAAGACAGAATGTTCGATGATCTTTCCAAAAAAGTAAATCGATTATTTGCTTTCAAACGTAACCATTTTGATTCTTTGACAACAGGGACTCCTTGAGAATTAAGCATGACACACACATGGACGGATGCTTCTCTTTTTAGTAATAGATGCTAAGTTCTTCATTGCGCCAGACTCAGTCTGTGCATCAACATCAAATACAAATTTCAATGCTGAAAAACTCTGCTTCTGGTTTTCTTTAGATGAGAACGTTCAGGATCGTTCTCACAGACTTTCTTCAAAGGCCAATGGTACCATTCTGGATCGTCTCATCCAACTGTTCATTCAACACCTGTACTGATGTCCGACATGATGCAAACGTATTGTACTTATCTCTGAGTTGTATAATTTGTATTTGAGATCAAAATCTCAGGATCTCTCAAAAAAATTTACATCAAATGAGATTCCCATCAGATTTCTATCCGTTTTTGATAAATGCAAGGATTTGACTGTCTTATGAGTCCAGAGTTCGAAGTTTGAGCGATTTTGCTTTGCGAACTTTATCCTGTGCTGTCGATCGATCTGCTTTGCCTCGGGGTTCTGGCTGCCTCAATGTGCCCAAGATCTCCGAGTCCACGCCGCGAGGGTCGGAACAGTCCTCCAGTCGGGCTGTACGAAGTAGAGACCGGGCTTGCCGCTGGTCTGAGGTGCACTCCCCACATACCCGGTTGACACTCTTGCAGTGCTTGCTGAAAGCATGGTCAGTGGAGACGAGGACGCCACTGCCGCGGTTGACCCAGAGTACGGCACCAGAGCCACAGAGGGCTCAAGGGTGCCGGTGCATGTGCGTGGACTGTGGAAAATCCTTTGGGAGTCGGAGTGGTCTTGGGGTGCACAAGTGGAAGGCGCACCCCTTGGTGTTCCACGCGTCTAACCGACCTGTTCAGGTGAAGGCCCAACGAGATGACGAGGTGGTGTTTGCCATGGCCATCCACAAGGCTCAACTGATTCGCAATGAGGTTAATTTCATCAACCAAGCGTGACTTGACTTCATGCCTGGATGGTCATTGGAAGCCATTAAGGGGAAATGGAAGCAGGCCAATGATAAAGCTCTTGTCGAGTCCAAGCTGACAGAGCGAGCGCAGGGACATAACATGCTGGATGGGCTCTCCCCTACATTGTGTGCACCCCTGAGAGAAAACGAAATTACTGGAGATAAGATCAGCCAAACACAGAGGGACAAAACAGTCTCTCCTACAAGGGAGATGGGGGTCTTGGTTCCCCCACCCTGTGTGGAAGCTCATCTGGTCGACTTGGGTGAGGAGTATGGTGAGGACAGGAGGAAGAAAGACATTGTCAAATACGTTAAAGGGCTAGCAAAAGTGACGAGAGCTTGGAACGAGCACCGGTTAGACGATCTGATGAGTCGCTACCATTTGCTAAGCCCTGAAGACCTCCAAGCCAAGATTGAGGTCATTGCGAAATCAATGGTATCTAGTGCGAGAGACAATGCCCACCCAGTCGGAGGCACCGGAAGTTGTAAGACGAAGGCGACGCAGAGAGACAACGTGAGAGGAGAACGAGTGGATGGCCAAACACATGGGACCGTGCCGATACATAAACCCGACATTCCCCTTTCTTGGGGTGAGGGTCATAAGGTGACGAAGAAGCGTACCCGGAGAACTGAGTTTGCTGCGGTCCAAAGGCTTCTTCATGTGAACCTGGACCATGCTGCCAGGCGGTGTATTGCTGGGTCTTGGGCTCGAAGCAAGCCCTCCGTGGACCCCACAGAGATGCACCGATTCTGGAACGGAGTCTTTGAAAGGGAATCAGAAGAGGTTGCAGAACGTCAAGGTAATATCAAGATCTTGTGGAAGCTGGTGCGACCAATCATATTTCAAGATGTGACGAGGGAAAAGAGCTGGTTGATAAATGGTGCATCCGGTGTGGACGGTATAAGCTTTTGGCTAGTCCGTTCCAAACCAAACAGCTGCCGGAGCAAGACATTCAATCTGAGGCTGCTTGCCACTAAGTCTTAAACTGCACAGAACGGTACTTATCCCAAAAGTTGATGACACGAAGAGCGCTTCCGAGTTCCACCCAATCACGATTAGTAGTTTTCTCGTGCGTGTACACCATAAAATAATCGCCAAACGGTGTTCATTCGCTTTTGAGTTGCATCCGGCACATCTCGAGTTTAGGAAAGGGGACGGGTGCACCGAGAAAGTTATGCCTCTCGACGCCACCCTTCGAGATGCTACCCAAAATATTCAACCTTTGCGACTCGCTGTGTTGGACGTTTCCAAGGCCTTTGACTCCGTTAACCACGGTGCGGTGATTAGGGTGGCTGCTAGGATGGGTACTCCGCCACCCCACCTTCAGTACATCGAGCAGTCGTGCAATGGTTGTGTGACATACTTGGACTGCCGTCGTGATTTGACGATTTTGATGACCCGAGGAGCCAAACAAGGCGACCCCCTCTCCCCATCTTGTTCAACTCAGTGTTGGATGAATTGATAAGAAACATCCCAGAGGGAGTGGGGGGCAAGACTTGGAGGAACGACGGTGTCAGCTCTGGCATTCGCCGACGACCTTGTCTTGTTTGCACGGACTTCGTCTGGGCTCTAACGGTCTTTGGATGCGGTGCGAGACTTTGTCTGCAACAGGTCTGGCGTTGAATGTGGGGAAATCTGTGACACTGGTGGTTGCCATTGACACGAAGGCGAAGCGGTACGTGGTGGACACCTCTGATGCGTTTTATCTCGGACAGTGGAACCTGAGCGTGCAAGACGCAGCGAGCCAGCTGAACTATCTCGGGATTCAGTTCCAGCCCCGTGGAGCGGCGCCGTCCGATGGCTCCGTCCTCGAGGAGGGACTGAGGAATTCAAGACGAGCACCGTTGAAGCCTCAACAGAGAATGTTTATGCTGAGAAATCACCTAGCACCCAAACTTCAGCACGAGCTTGTCTTGGGTGTACCCAGAAGAGGGACTCTGCGCAGGTTGGATGTACAAATACGCCATCACATCAGGTTGTGGATGAGGTTGCCCAAGAATACTCCGGTGGCATACTTTCATGCCCAACCAGCTAATGGCGGACTGGGCTTGCCCCAGTTTATGGTGAGGATTCCCATGCTGCATAAAAGACAGATGTGCGGGTTCGAACAGTCTGACAGCCCTAACGTTTGGGCTGTCATTGGAACAAAACTGGGTGATGAGGCGAGGACCCGGAACACGTACAACCTGTGCTATGGTGGTGAACGCCCCAGATCTACCAAACAAGCGGACGCCATCACGGCCACATTATTGCACCAAGCCGTGGATGGGCGAGGCCCACTGGAAGTCGGCAGAGTACCAGAGCCGAACGGCTGGGTACTAAGTCGATCTCGATTCCAATCCGGTGGGGCCTTTATAGACTCGGTGAAGGTGAGGGGCAATTTGCTCCCCACCGGATCCAGGTCGAACTGTGGTAGACGGGGACAAGGGAACGATGGATGGTGTGATGCAGGTTGTCGTGTGAACGAATCTCTCAACCACATATCCCAAGCATGTGTAAGGACCCACGGTGGAATAGTTCGGCGACATGATGCGGTCTCGCACTTCGTCTGTGGTCGACTGAGACAACGTGGGTTCACGGCCATCGAGGAACCTAGGATCCTCACACCAGTGGGGATTTGAAAGCCAGATATCATAGTGGATAAGAACGGAAAGCCGGTGGTTCTTGATATGCAAATCAAGAGTGACACTCTCAAATTGTGAGATGAGCATGCAAGGAAGCGGAGGTATTACGATACTCCGGATGTCCTCGCCTGGGTGAAAAGAAAGTTCGAGAGCGAGAACACGCCACTCTTCTCGACCATCACTGAGCTGGCATGGAATCTGGGCGCCGGAATCGGCTGCCATGCTCCACAAACTAGGCCTCACTCAAGCCGACCTAAGGCTCATCTCTGTGATGGTTGTGGAAAAGACCGCTCTGATTTTCCGAGAGTTTACGCGGTCCACGCTTACACGCACCACCTGTTGGTGTCAGTATAACGTTCTATGTCAATGTATGCTAAGTTTTCAAAAAAATTGTTTTGAAGCAAAATTAATAAATCAATTCAACAGCTTCATAGCTGACATTTCACGAAGAATACTACAATAATACAAGGTCAGGCACTTTCAAACTCTTGTACATACCTTGTGCTGTCTTCCACCACTCTTTCCATCTCCTGGAGGTCACGTTGAGCTGTTGCCAAGCGTTCCTGTATGTCCTCCTGGTCTTCCTCTTTCTGCTGGACCTCTTTGGTGAGCATTTCAAGCTGATCCTCAGCCTGCATACCAAAGAACAAATGGTCAGGATTTGTGTCCGACTTGTTAATCAAACCTAAACGTTCTCGTAATGCAAAACAGAGCTGGGACACCAGCAACTATGGACTTCAGTTAAGCAATTGACAAGTCTTGAATTCTGAAATGAATGGCTTAATTCCAACTTGTTAGAAACCAAAATTGCATTGTGTAATACCACAAAACAGTCTTGCAAATTAATCCGTTGGATACTGACGATTCCACACAACCTGGTTTATTCCTCACCCCAATGTGGAGCATGTTGCTCTCAGTTAAAATTCCAACAAGTGCTGCACATACAAGCTCAATAAAACTTAAATGTAATATTCATGCTCTTTATGCAATGATCTTCCTGTTCATAATGACAGCAGTAACGAGAACCTCACTTGGTAGAGCGCATACCTCCGCCAGGATGAACAGTTTACGTTTTATATCCCACTGATGGGCCAGATCTGCATCTGGACCTGAACCAAAATCTAATCCGCTGGTTCTCATCAAACATACACACAACTCATCCACCACGTTTTGTCATAACCCTTCCACAACTTTTTGAGATATTGTGCTATATATCATTTTTGGCCCGATCCCTCAACAGTGAAGAATCACTTTTTAAAAATTCTAGCATCTGCATTCAGATCTTCACCAAAATCTAACCAATTCGTCCTTGTTACACATCCAACCTCTCCATCAAGTTTTGTCCGAATCCATCCACAACTTTCTGAGATATCCTGCTTACAGATGGACAAACAAACAAAAACGGCATCAGGCGGTAACCGACAGGAATGACGAAAATCATACAAATGACGTCACTGTCACCTTGACCTTTGAACAGTTGCAATTTGATACCTGTATCTTGAAGCATTTGAGTTATCATATATTTTTCTCCTTCTAAAAAAAAAACCCCCTATACTTCAACATGAGTGACTTCATTGCCATGTAAACGACGTTATACTTCAACGGATTGCCGTCATTTTGGAAATGCATCATCTGTCCCCCAGCCCTGACAGAAATCTTGCGTTTTAATAATGATCAGATTATCAAATCTGCTCGGAATTTATAGGTGATGTTTTCCAATTAATTTGTGTCAAGTTTGACATCACGAAGCGCAAGCACTTTTGGTCGTATCCGTTTTATGCAAATGACGTCACCATCACCTTGACCTTTGAGACACATCGTCAAAAAAAACCTCAAAACAGACAGCCTCCCTTCTGTCCTTCGGAATCCTCTGTTAAAGTTTGAGGAGCATAGCTGAAAGTGTTCACGAGTTATTACACAAACAAACAAACAAACTAATGAGACAGACTGACATATGATGAAAAATTTCAATTTTCGTCATAACAAACGGGAGTGAAAACAACCTCTGTCCATCTTCGGTGTCAGAGGTGACAATTCTGATGGTTTGCAGAACATTAATGCAACAGATTTTTAAATACTTCTCCGTATTGAGTTTTAACTCTTGAACAAGTTGGAACAAACGTTCTGCAATAAAAAAAACGCTTTAAATAGTACACAAGAAATTCATAATTAACCAAAACCCACATCCAGGAAGTGAGAAAATTTTTTTCCAGCATGTCAGTTAAAACCACGTGGAAATTGCAGCGGGGATTTTGCAAGAGAGGGGGAAAAAAAAAAAGATTTCCTCTTGGAATATTTTTCAGCACAAAACAAGGTACAAGTTTGCACTTGTGTAAAAGTGAAGTTTTGACAATTTTTTGTCGTGACTTAACATTGCAGATCTCCTAAGATAGTGAAAAAAAGAAACCTTGACCAATACACGACTCAGATCCTACTCATTGTGCAAAACACAATAGCTTTGAAGTTTGCACATTCACCTTTTGGCTGTTTAGGCCAATATGTACAGTCACTGGTTGTTGGTGGATGTTTAAGATCCAAAAAGTAATTAAAAAAAACAAAACAAACAAAAAAAAATAGGCATGCTGGCACCACAAATGAATTCTTCATTCCTGCCTAAACCGTGGGTAGAAACTGGTCTGGTGTTCTTGCATATCCCTTGACATCACTGCTTCCTATCTCAGTGTGTCGTCGGCTCGGCAACAGCTCCAACACTAAACAAATTCACATTCCCAGATTGTTCGGATGTCATTATGCGAGTGAACGGCCATCTTCGGTTACAAAGGGCAACCGTGATGACGAGTTGCACGGAAATCAAATTGTATGCAATTCTGGAAAAACACAACATACTCAAAATGTATTTTTGTCGTCACGATTGGTGTTCAGACTGAGGCTGCACGCACAACTTGAGGTTTGCAGACAACGAAAATAAGTCAAGATCAAATAAATAGAATATGTTTAAAAAAAAAAAAGAAGTGGAACAAATAATGCAAGGACCCACAGACTACTAAATGGCATTTTCCTGCGCTGCAGCACGTGATGGTTCAGCATTGCATTCCGGACGGGTCAGCAGGCACGACGACACATGGACACAGACCATCCCCTGAAGGTTACCTAAACAACGGGATCGTTTCTCCCTAATATGCAGAGGCGTTCGTCTCAATACTTCTCGGCAACTTAAAGGATTCAGTGTCAAAACAAAGTGAGAAATCACCGCCTAATGAGGCCAATGTTTAAAACTAAACAAAACATGGATTCAACATTTTACTTGAACCTTGATCCATTCCTCTGAAGTTGCAATTACTGACGTCATGCGCACGGCTTGCAATATACTAACACTCCAATGTTCATACGTTTTCCTCTCATGTTTTCAAATTTTATTCATAACTTTCGAAACCATCAGTCCACATACCTGTGATGAGTTCTCCTCAAACCCAGAGATTCACAATTCCTTTCATCGCATTCTTCCCTCCGGGGTTTCAAGACAGCTGTCCATCTCGATTACCTTTTTTACCCTCACCAACCCTCCTCAATCCCACTTAATTTTGGGTTCCTCTCCCCCCCCCCTTTCCCCACAAACTTCTTTCTTTGTTGTTGTTCCATTTCTGCTTCTTCCCCAATTTCCCCTTCCACTTCTGTGATTGAGAATTTACAGCTGTGTCCAGCTCATTCACCCACTTATCTTGTTACCTCTGCACCATCCTGTTTGTTCTTATTCATCCTCCCCAAGTCTTCCTCTATTTTATCCCTCTACCCCACTGTTGGTAGGGATTTTATCCCTCTACCCCAACCCCCCCTTCCTTTCCATTTCCACTGAACTATTTTGTTCTGCTATGTCCTGGTCCATTCTGTGTTCTAGTTCCGACATGAGCCTATACAAAATAAATAAATAAATACATTGCTCTCCATAATTACAATCACAAATGAATTTCCAGAAGATGCATCAATATTAAAGGTGATGGCGATGCCCGTACTCTTGACAAGTCGTGACCACTTCCTTGACCAAGAAGCTGGGCAGGTCACGACTCCATGGTAGGGTGTTGAAATTTCTGCCCAGTAGCCACAGGAATTGAAACCACACCAGCGAGGGCAATGCACCACAACTTCACCCACTCCAAGTTACTCAATATTGATAGGCAATGCAATCGTACAAAATCACCATCGTCTCTGCTGTACACAGACACATCAATTTTATTTTGACCATACTGCACGCACCGTTACAATTGCGCCTTACAAAGATTCTTGGCATAAAATTCCAAGAAAAATAAAACAATGTCGCTAACTTAGGCAGAGCAATCAGACCTTGATTAGATTTACAGCGTCAAAAAGAAAAGTTGTGTTTGGAATTTCCAACGCAGATATTTAGACAATTGATGAAACCAGGCTTTTGGCCACAAAGATCAAAAGCAATCATTAAAGGAAAACTCTTTGGAGCACACGCGAGGAAATGTGGCTCAAAGCCACTTCGGCCGGACGGGTTCGAGTGTGCACTGCATGTTTGATGTGCTGCACCGCACTCCAACTGCCTTGCAGCATTCCTCATGTACATGCCCTCATCAACCTTCGCCTTTACAAGCAAGTACTATTAGGCACTCAAAATAAATAAATAATAAATCAGACAAAACATTCTGCTTGGCAAAACTTGGCAAAAAAAAAAAAATAATAATCATAAAAAAAATACTTGGCAAAGCGAGTTTCTCCCGAAAACAGTGATGGCTTGCAAGGTGTGAGCAGGTGCAATCTCTATCCCCATCACAGCCTCTGTTGCTATCGTATACCACTTACAATGCATTAAACACCTGTATTTGTCACTGCCGAGTTATGCTTGGCGACTTGTACCTTTGAACGATTATAATTTTGCAAACTCGGCCCAAGGAGATTTACAACCAGAAGAGTAGCAACGCCTTTTGCACGATTTTTGAAACACGGGTGAATAAGAGTCTGTGTATGTGTGTCTGGTGTTGTACCTCCAAGACAAGTTCAGTGCTACCATAAAAGTCTCATGACAAGGATTACACCAAGTGGGTTGCCTTTGCCTTCCTAATGGTATTCAAGGCAGAAGTTTGGAAATTGGCCAGGGTGCCGGCGATAACTCACCTCGTGCTTGTGAAGGCACCGTACAATCTTTAACGTCCAACTAGTGCTGGCGGATATGACACCCGGCTTAACGTCCATCTAAGGGATGGCAAACTTTGTGACAGAACCCCATGCCTGTGAATCACCGATCTGACAGTTTATAGTCAGGTAGGGAATCAAACCCAGGCGAGGCAGCTTAAAGGTGCAAGCGTTACCTCTGCACAATCCTGTCGGACCAAGACTTGGTGTCCATAATTGCAATCACCAACGACCTGCTCGAAGATACGTCGATATTAAAGGTGGTGGAGGTGGCCCGTACTATCGACAGTCTCGAGGCACTCAAAGTCGTGACCGTTTCCCTGGCCAAGAACCTGGACAGGTCACGATGCCATGGTCGGGTGTCGAGATATCTGCCCGGCAACCAAAGGAATTGAAACCAACGACCTTGACATTCTAATGCTCACACTCTACAACTTTAAAGCTCAAGTGAAATTATGGCCACAATCGATCTCAAACTGAACCAAGAAGAACGTCCAACACAAAACGAGCAGAACTGCAACAGATTTCAAAAACCTGACGGAGAACGCTGTTCAGCATGAAACAATGGGAAGTTTGGCACGAGTTCGATATTTAATAATAAAAAATTTTTGAAAGCAAGCTATAACGGGTGTACGTGAGCGCCGAGAGCACTGCCTGCGGAACAATTGATGGAAGTTGTAAAGAACGACAAAGCAAATAAATAAATAATGTCAAATGGTAAAGTAAACGTTATTTTGGGGGCAAACTGTGCAAAGTACAATCAGACGTTTACACATTCAACAGCGAATAAGCTAAGTGTACACTCCGCAAAGCTCAAGGGTTCAAATGTCTGAAACAATTTACTTCAAATTAGTGGTGAGAGGGCAAAAGGTTGTTACAGCAACCGTCCATCAAAAACAAGCTCAGAAGCAACAGTGTTTACTAACCGAGAGCAGGTGGGTAGAGAGGTCTCTGCCATACCTTATGCTGAGAGTGGCAGGGAAACATGCCAGATATGTTAGCTCACTTGCATATGCCACTCGGTTAATTTAAATAACATGTGTGTATATATATATATATATATATATACACACACATACACATACACATACACATACACATACACATACACATACACATATACACACACACACACACACACACACACACACACACACACACACACACACACACACACACACACACACACACACACACACACACACACACACACACACACACACACTCCACTGGTCTAAAGTTTTAGAACATCCCCATTTTTCAGTTTTTAATGAAATTTAAGCAGTTCAAGTCCAGTGAATAACCTGAAATGGTACAAAGCGAAGCAGTAAACTGCCAGAGGTTAAAAAAAAATAAAATAAAATAAAATAACTTTAGGTTCCAAAAAAAACTGAAAAATAATGTAAATTTCAGAGTTGTTAAAAAAGGCCCTTTTCAGAGTAACAAGTAATGGGTTCGCAACTGCAGCTGTTCTGCAGCAATTGAAATAAATTAAGCCTTGAAAGTTGATGCAAACAATTCCGACAGGTGTCCCAACTTTTGTTGATTAGTTACAAACCCTCTATCTGAATAAAAGCAGTGTTGGAACAGACTGTGTTGCTACAACCTCTGAAGCATTATTTGGACAATATTGCGCTGCAGGAAGTAGTACATTGCTATCATAATGGCGAGAAAAAGACAATTAACAAAGGAAGACGACAGATCATTATAACCCTTAAAAGTGTAGGTCTCTCCTTTAGAGAAATTGCAAAGAAGCCAAGGTGTCAGTGAGTACAGTTTCCTACACCATCAAAAGGCATTTGGAAACTGGAGGAAACTCTGACAGGAAGAGGTCTGGCAGACCCAAAGCCACAACACAATCAGAAGACAAGTTTCTGAGAGTTAACAGCTGGCGTGAGAGGCGGCTCACAGGACAGCAGCTTCAAGCACAGCTTAACGCTGGTCGAAGTAAGGAAGTCTCAGTTTCAACTGTGAAGAGAAGATTTTGAGCTGCAGGTTTCACAGGTTGAGTGGCAGTAAGAAAACCGTTGCTAAGATGGCAAAATAAGAAAAAGAGGCTTGCCTGGGCCATAAAGCACCACCAGTGGACTACTGAAAACTGGAAGGTCTTATGGACCGATGAATCAAAATTTGAAATCTTCGGTTCATCACGCAGGGTTTTTGTAGGCCGTCGAGGAGGCGAAAGGGTGGTTCCTCAGTGTGTGAGAGCAACTGTCAAACATGGAGGACGTGTGATGATCTGGGGCTCTTTTGCTGGATCCAGTCAGCGACTTGCACAGAGTGACTGGCACCCTGAACCAAAAGGGCTACCACAGCATTTTGCAGCACCATGCAATACCCTCTGGTCTACGCCTAGTTAGTTCATCCTACAGACCTACAGCAACATAACGACCCAAAACACACCTCCAAGTTATGTCAGAACTACCTTGGAAGAAAAGACCAAGACGGTAGGCTTCAAATCATGGAATGGCCAGCACGGTCTCCAGACTTAAACCCCATCGAGCTGGTTTGGGATGAACTGGACAGAAGGGTGAAAGCAAAGCAACCAACAAGTGCAACACATTTGTGGGAACTTCTGCAACAGTGGTGGGAAGAACTTTCCAAACAATATTTGATTTCCATTGCAGAAAGAATGCCACGAGTATGTTCGGCTGTTATATCTGCAAAATGTGGCTACTTTGATGAGTTAAAAATATAGATTAAAAGTTTGTTCAACAAAACGATTCCATGATTTATTTTTTTTATCTGCAATTATTTATTTGTTCTAAGCTTTAATTTCAGAGTACATTGAAACATTAAACTGCTTAAATTTCAGTAAAAACTGGAAAAATGGGGGCGTTCTAAAACTTTTGTGCAGTAGTATATATATATATATATATATATATTTCATTTAAAATGGTTGGATGAGGTTTAACCAGTGAAAAATTAATTTTTTTTTTTTTTTTTTAACTAAAAGAGGTTTTTCGAACTCGATGAACTCAGTTCATGAAACTCAAACTCGGGAGGGAAGGGGGGCACCACGGTGAGCAAGCTTGTCCAGTGTAAACATGATCACCCTACATCTAATTAATCATCACCATGCGACAAAAGTCTCAAATCGGTGAAGACCAAACGTCCGCTCGCTTGAGCCTGAACACGAAACGCTCGAGATCGGGGCGTGGCCGAGCAAGCGGAAGTTCGGCATCGCAGAACCATTGCTACGTCGTGCTCCAGGGTGCAGCACCCCCCCCCCCCCCCGGAGACGGATTACGCTCCACGAAGCGATAAAATCCGATCGACCTCGGTGTCCATGCCACCCGAATATCCACGTTTAAACGGCCGAGGTGCACGACACCGTGTAGCCCCCTCCCTGCGAGGCCACAAAGGCCGGTGGGCCGTGTTCGGGCCGCACCCCACGGCTCACCTTCTCACGAAGAACCCGCTCTGCGTCCACGGTTCGTTGCAGCCGCAGCGCCCGCTCGTCCGCCTCGTCAGCCTGTTGCTGAAGCATTTTGATTTTCATCTTCACCCCGTCGATCGAACTCATCCCGCTGTTCGACATCGCTTTTTAAAAAAATATATATATTTATCAAATCTCCAGCGCAGACGACACCGCCGAATGCACAGACAGGAAGCCAAGAGCAGTCCACCCACGCACCAACGCCTTAAATAATACCGGAAGTGACGTGATCACAAGGACAGGGGAGAACGGAATTGCTCACAAATTTGTCAAGAGGAGAGTTAGACTCGTCGTTTGGAGGGAGCTTCATCCTTTCATGAAATGTTCGGAACCGTCTTTTGCCTGGAATGGCTAATGTGTGAATTCTGTAACACACGTATTTTAATATTAAATATAACCATGGCAGGACTGAGGCCATCTCGTCAGTTCATGGTTATCAATTTTGGAAATACAGTACAGTACGGTACGGTACGGTACGGTGCGGTACGATGCGGTACGGTACGGTACGGTACAGTACGGTACGTAAATATGGGGGAAATTTATACAACAAACCCCCCTTCAACCTAATGGCGTCTCATGCACGATCGCTCCGAACCACACTGAGCACACAGTGTGAAACTCACAAACAAGAGATTTAATTAAAATCCAACCATTAAAAAAGCTTTAAAATCCAACACCCAAACACACAAACATACAAACACACACAAACACGCACACACACACACACACACACACACACACACACACACACACACACACACACACACCAACACCCAAACACATCAACACACAAACACACAATCATACAAACACACACAAACACGCACACACGCACACACACACACACACACCAACACTCAAACACATCAACACACAAACACAAACACATACAAACACACACAGACATGTTCACATACACACACACACACACACCAACACCCAAACACATCAACACACACACACAAACACACAAACATACAAACACACACAAACATGCACACACACACACAGACACACACACACACCAACACCCAAACAACACATCAACACACACACACACACACACAAACATGCAAACACACCAACACCCAAACACACAAACATACAAACACACACAAACATGCACACACACACACACACACACCAACACCCAAACACATCAACACACACACACAAACACACAAACATACAAACACACACAAAAATGCACACACACACACACACACACACACACACACACACACACCAACACCCAAACAACACATCAACACACACACACAAACATGCAAACACACCAACACCCAAACACATACATACAAACACACACACCAACACCCAAACACTAACACCCAGACACATACATACAAACACACACAAACATGAACACACAAACACACACACACACACCAACACCCAAACACACACATATACACACCAACACACAAACACACACATACACACACCAACACCCAAACACACATACATACAAACACAGACCAACACCCAAACACCAACACCCAGACACATACATACAAACACACACAAACATGAACACACAAACACACACACACACCAACACCCAAACACACACACATACACACACCAACACACAAACACACACATACACACACCAACACCCAAACACACATACATACAAACACACACACACACACCAACACACACACAAACATGCCAACACACACACACGCATACACACCAACACCCAAACACCCACACATACGCACACCAACACCCAAACACACATACATACAAACACACACACACACACCAACACACACACAAACATGCAAACACACACACATAAACACACCAACACCCAAACACATACATACAAACACACACACCAACACCCAAACACACACACATACACATACCAACACACAAACACACACACCAACACATGCACAAACATGCAAACACACACACATGCACACCAACACCCAAACACACACACATACACATACCAACACACAAACACACACACCAACACATGCACAAACATGCAAACACACACACATGCACACCAACACCCAAACACACACACATACACACACCAACACCCAAACACACATACATACAAACACACACACACCAACACACGCACAAGCATGCAAACACACACATACAAACACACACACACGAACACACACACAAACACGCAAACACACAAACACACACAAACACATACACACACCAAAACGCACACACAAACACACACACACAAACACACACACAAACACACACACACAAACACACACACACAAATACACACACACAAATAAACACACATAAACAAACACAAACATACAAACACAAACAAACACACTCCACATCACTGAATGCCCTGACCCTCAGATGGACGCTGTAAGCTGGACGTCCCCTCTGCTTGCATTAGTGCGTGGACGTCAAATATTCCATCGGGCGTTTCATAAGGAGTGGACGAGTTATCACCGGGACCCAAATTCCTGCTCAAATCAGAGTCAATCGAACATTTGAAATGGCCGCGCAGCTCATACCGCACACGAAGAGGCTGAATGTCTCAACTTGGTGTTTGCATCGAAATCTTGTGTCCCAAACCCATCGCTGTCTGTACCCACCTCTCACCGCAGGCAGGTCGGTGGTCTTTCTGTCTTTGAAAGTCTCCTTTCCGATCTCGCCCCCCCCCACCCCTGCTCTGTCTGCAATCTGTCTACCCCCATATTTCCGTAGGGTGCTCATGGTCTGCCAGCAACCACCTTCTGGTAAAACTACCAAAATCACGAATCACTGCTCACCTTCACTCTTTCATTCCTCTTTTTTCCCGCCTTTGGAATAAACTCCCACACTCTCTTCAATCCCATTCTTCCCTCCAGGTATTCAAAGCAGCTGTTCACCACCACCTCTTATCATCCCCCATCCAAAACAATGATCTTTTTTACCTCCGTTAATCCAACCCAAACCCACCTCCTCCAAATTCCCTGCCTTCCTTTCCGAAAGTTCCTTGTCGTATAAGGTCCTGAAAGTCCCTGTGGTGTCCATCTTGTATTCCCCGCCCCATCCCTCTCCCTTCCACAGATCTCCTAATGTCTCTGTTCCCCACCGTTTTGTCCTTCCCTCTTCCGCCCCTCTTGTCTCCTGCCCTCCTTGTTGTGCGTTGTGTGTGTGTTAGCTCTCATACGAGCCTCGACAATGTACACACACAAAAAAAAAAAAAAAAAAATCAGACCAATTTATTTGTGAAAGGTTGGGGTCAAAAAGATTCTCCAGCCCATCCCACAAGGAGGTGGGAATAACTGGGGCCCGTTGAAGTAGTCGTCGTAGTCGTTGTTTGCATTGCAAATAAAGATTGATTACATCTTCTGGGTTTTTTTTTCCTTATTGAACAGAGGAAGCTTTGCATTCAGCTTTCCTTCATTTTAGCCCTCGTCGATCACCTTGTCTTTTGAAGATTTGCCTCTGTCCATTTACCCTCCTCTTTGTTGCAGTGAAAGCAAAGGTCACGCTTCCCATGACCTTTTGCCTTCACTGCAACAACTCAGAACATATTCCCACCACTTCACCATCTTGCAGCTGACTGTCTCGGATTCCAGCTCGGTATTAGATAGATAAATCAATCAATCAATCCAGGTTTGTAATATCAACAAACCTCATCTTCTCTCTCGTGCCACTTTTGCAGTCTGCTCAGAATTATTTTTTTTTTTTTTAAACTTACTGCAATGTTGAGATTGATCTTGGTTCGTTTTCAAACCCCCATACGAACCACCACACTGCACAACAGTGTTTCGATAAGATGGTATCACCGTCACACAATGTTATGACTGCCTTGAAAATGTTTATCTCCCTTGCACAATGCGTGCAATTGGAAAACTCTCCATAAGATCACTCACTATGAGAGTGGAAGTCAGAACGTCTCTCCCACCCGAATTCCCACCTTCAGAGGAATGGTTCCGCAGCAGCCAAACTTGGGATAAATGTTCAATTTTGTCCACGTGTTTCCCATCTCGTACCATGCACTCGAACCACGGTGGTGGCTGAGTTCTCTCCTGTCAATGCAATTGGCCTTTTGGCCAGGGTACCATCACACAATGGCCCACTCTTTTCTTAAGGTGGGATCTTTACCATCCACCAGTGAATGACTGCAGATGGGGCATCTGGCTGAAGGTCTCTCCAAAGGCTGGCACACTCAATCGTGCAACGTCCTGTCTTTGAAAACAAGGATGACAGTTTTAAGATGTGTTGGGACTCTAACCCAGACTAGACAACTATAAAGTGACGTATACAACCATTGAGCTATAATTCAAGACCAAATCAAGAAATCCATCAATGTTTTGTAATGGTCATCCACCGCTTGTCGAGCTCCCACTTCATCATATTAAATGTATTTTCATGTGGACCCTTCGATCGGAACCACCATGACAAGACTGTATCATGATCACCACTGTTTCCCCTCTTCATTTTGCCACTGGACCGGAAAGCGCGCTGACACTATTCATTTATTTATTTCACCTTTTGGTATGAAGTCTCATGTGCAGCCTTACTCATCAAACTCGATCCTGCTGGAATCACGCAACTCCTTCATTTTTGACTCATTCGATCCTATCTTGTCATAATAAGGATGTGGATGGGGGTGGGCATCTACAATCAAAGAGTCATTAAGTAGTTGCTATTTCCACCCTGTGCAGGAATGTACCTCATTCAAGAAAGATGTGGCACCATCCCTCTCCGCTGATCTAAAAACAAGCATTGATCACCTTACTAGCATTTAATGGATGAACGTCCCATACTCTTACTTTGTCCCTCAATCACAACTGTCTGGCAAATCCACCACCCTATGTCTCCCTCTCTCCATCAATACAAACAAAAAACAGTGTTGCTTCAATTCCACCTGCTTCAGCATCGTGCTGTGGACCACATTGACAATTTCATGAAGCAGAATATTCTCCTACTTTTATAGATGGTGCTACCCAAGCTGCCAAACATCACATATCTTACCATCATGGAAATCCTTGCAATCATGATATGCTATTTGACAAAGTCAAGGTTATAGTTTTTCCAAAGTTTCAAGTTGACCATTTTGTGTTGCTCATGAAGGAAGAAAAAGTACAGGACTGGCGTTGATGTGAACTTGTTCAGATCCATGTGACAAATGCACACTGCTCCCTTTGGGGTGGTGGTCTGAAGTAATACGAGGTGAAGACCTCTCATGATGTAAGAATTCAATGTTTTATAATTCCGTCCAAAGACAATTTGCAGGTTTTTGCACATTTTTGACTGACGGTCAAGGCTTCAAAATCCAAGTTAAAAAAAACCACAAACATTTCAAACATCGAGGTCCAAACCACCAACATGAAACCCTGGACTCATTTTATGGAGCCGTTGGTTTGGCGCATTTCCGGTGTAGCCCAGCTTGCCTTGAAGCAAATGAACTCGGATAAACAATCGGAGGAATCGCATGGAGGTCACGGTTTGGGTTGGGTGAAAGGACACCATCGCTTAAAAGGAAAAACACGACAGGATGCGTCTGCAATTACACTGCATCCTAATAACCCGTCCATCGGGATGGATAGCTGGAGGATAATTTGCCAAAACGATGAGATTTGTTCAGGCAGTAGATCACATTATTCTCATATAAAGTGCACGTGTGTGTGTGTGTGTGTGTATGTGTGTGTGTGTGTGTGTGTGTGTGTGTATGTATATGTATGTATGTATATATATATATATATATATATATATATATATATATATATATATATATATATATATATATATATATATATATATATATATATATATATACAATAGCGGGGTATGCTTACACACTGTGAAAGCATACAAACAGTGTTTCCCCATTGTCTCTCAGGTCGCTCACCTGCATTTGATTTCTCATTTATATATTTTAATTTTTTTTCATTTATTTATATTTTCATATATGAATGCTGCAAGACGATTTGGTGATTTTTCCCAGTGTACTGGCTTTGATGTCCATTGGCACCAAAAATTTCAGCTTTCGACATCACCCGGAAGATCCCGATCATTAATATCAGTCAGTCAGTCAGTGAGTCAATCAATGGTTAGATAGAGCTAATACATATATATATATATATATATATATATATATAAAAATATATATCCTGTATATATATAAAAATATATATCCTGTATATATATTTATATATATATATATATATATATATATATATATATATATATATATATATATATATAAAAATATATATCCTGTATATGTATATATATATATATATATATATATATATATATAAAAATATATATCCTGTATATATATATATATATATATATATATATATATATATATATATATATATATATATATATATATATATATATATATATATATATATATATATATATAAAAATATATATCCTGTATATATATATATATATATATATATATATATATATATATATATATATATATATATATAAATATATAACCTGTATATATATATATATATAAAAATATATATCCTGTATATATATATATATATATATATATATATATATATATATATATATAAAAATATATATCCTGTATATATATATATATATATATATATATATATATATATATATATATATATATATATATATATATATATATATATATATATATATATAAAAATATATATCCTGTATATATATATATATATATATATATATATATATATATATATATATATATATATATATAAATATATATCCTGAATATATATATATATATATATATATATATATATATATATATATAAAAATATATATCCTGTATATATATATATATATATATATATATATATATATATATATATATATATATATATATATATATATATATATATATATATATATATATATATATATATATATATATATATATATATATATATATATCAAAATATATATCCTGTATATATATAAATATATATATAAAAATATATATCCTGTATATATATATATATATATATATATATATATATATATATATATATATATATATAAAATATATATCCTGTATCCTGTATATATTGTTGCGGATTCGCGCCCGCCGGCGTGCTGACGGCCACGTAACTCGAATCGCAGCACGTCGCCCACCGGACGGACAATCCAGTCGTGACCCTCTCGGACTAACACCGGGAACCAGTCACGGGTGGACCTTTCGGTCTCACCGCGATCGAGCCAATCAGCCCCCGCGTGGGATAGGGTTGCTCGCCAAATTCGACCTACCTAAGTACCCACGCGGAGGGTAGACCGGGCGATCGCACCTCGCCGCAGGTCGACTTCGGACACGGTCCACTTAAGCGACCCGTTCCGTACTATCGGGATAACCGAGCGGTGTAATCGTCGACCTCGACGGTTCGATTAATTATCGGGCGTATTCAGCCCACTACCAACCCTTTACGTGAAGCAAGATGAGGATTCAATGAAGGAAATGACGAAGCGAAGCGGGAAACAGTTCAACACAAAGCACATTTATTCGCGCCGAACGGAAAGCACACATTCAATCCCACCAAAAGCACACAGAAAAGACACAATGCAATTTACACAAAAAGCAAATGTAAAAGCGAAGACACAATGCAGAGCTAATACCGACTACCGAGCACACGGCAACACTTATACAATTTTACTTCACAGACGGCGCCGACAACACATACCCAAAACCAAGGAAAAGAATACCCTCAAGGATGAGGCGGGCCTGAGGCCGAGACCGGGTCGGGCCTACCCGTCTGGTGATGAGACGCGGAGCGGCGATGGTGCCTCCACTCCGCGGGCCTCGCGGGCAGTGTCTGGTAGGGGGTGGGAAAGGGGCCCCCTTGGTCGCACTATCTCAGCGCGGGGGGAAACAGGAGGGGGTTGCTGATGCTCGGGGTATAGAGGATTTTTATTGTCCCGCGACGAGCGTCTCCACCTCGGCCAGGTCGCGCTGTCGGCCTCCCTGGGGTGCAGCTCCCTGCACGACGCGAGCACCCCCTCATCTGCCCTCGCCGCCTCTCCACAGCTCCGTCCCCTCCGCTCCGACTCCAACGCACACGACGACCAGCTCCTTCTTGCCAACTCCACCGCCCGCAAAGTCTTAACTCTCTGTACTCTTCTCTTTCTCTCCTACTCTCTGGACTGACGAACACGGTCGCTTATATCAGCCCCGTGGCTTCGCCCTCTCATCTTTGACCCCCTCCCTTCGACCTTTCACCTCGCTCCCCATTGGCCCGAGAAAAAGTGGGCGTGAATGCTTTTTGATCCATAAATTTGCATATATCGATCGCCCTCCAACGCCCTGGAGGCGGGGCCAAATCGCCCCTCGCTCACCGATTGGACGGCAAAAAGTGGGCGTGTGTCGTTTTTGATCCGTTTTTGAAGCACAAAATCCGTGATTTTGTACACGCTGTTCGGCGCGCGCCCTGCACGAGTCCAACACCGGTACCCACAAGCGGCGCAAGAACGGTGGCGATGCGACGGTTGCGAGGTGTGACGTGAAGGTCGTGGCGGTTGTGGTGAAGCGGCGTTGTGGTTGGTGGTTGATGTTGTGGTTGTGGTGGTAATCATGGCAGTTGGTCCAAAATAAAGATAGCAAAAGAAAAACGGCTATCCTGAAGAGTCGCAGCACGCATAAATGACATGTATTCCCACTAGACAACGGGTTTGGGCCTAACTACACATGTACTTACCGAGATACCTCACCTAAGGGACCTGAATGGTGGTTTGCGAATTTGGTAACCACAACAATATATATATATATATATATATATATATATATATATATATATATATATATAGCCTGGTGTTGGCGCAGTGGTTAGTGCAGCGGCTTGGGATCCAAAAGGTCCTGAGTTCAAGCTCCGTTGGGCCACTGAATTAATACACCAGGGGGTTGACTCAGCCTGTCATCCTTCCGAGGTCGGCGTAATGAGTACCAGTATACTGGGCCGGTGTATACCCCGGTTAAAATAGGTGTACCATACCCCTGTGTCGTAAGAGGCAACCAGGGTTGCGTCAGGAAGGGCATCCGGCATAAAACATGTGCCAAATCACGATGCGGATCATACGGATGATCCGCTGTGGCGACCCCTAACAGGAGCAGCCGAAAGAAGAAGAAGAAGAAGACTATATATATATATATATATATATATATATATATATATATATATATATAGTTGCAGAAATGGCCCTTCGTGGGTTATTAAATATAGGATTAGCCGAGATCCCACATTAAATGTATGTTTAGTCAGGTTGTTTGGTAATTGGATGTTACATGTGTGTCAGGAGGTGTAGGAGGTTGTTCATTGTTCATACGGTGGTGGTGTACCGAGAGGTTCTTCTCATTCCTTCCCCTCTCCGAACGAGTCCCCACCCAGCACTCTGAGAGGGAGTGGCCTGGAGAAGCGAGCGCCAGGAAGGGATGATGGAACTGAGAGCGCCGAAGTGGAGCGATCGGCTGTACAAGGAACGGCTGTGTCTTTTTGCGATCGGCTTTCATGAGGAACGAGCCCAAAGAAATGCAGGGTCGGGACTGTATGAGGTCTGTCTGTCATCGGCTGCGAAAGAAACTGCCTGAGCGTCGAGTCGGGCGATCGGCTTTGTGGAGAGTGGTTTTGGTTGGCTGTTCCTCCTCGGCCATGGACCCAGCCTGTGGAGCCCAACACCTCCATTTGGCCTTGTCTGGTGAACAGGCCAGGCCTGGATTTGTATGCTGGACCTTGTGAAAGCCAGCTGGAGCACATCGTGGATCTTTCGCTCTTGTGCCGTCGACCTTGCAGGGTCTGAATGCGCTGAGACTGCGTGAGTGAGGGGTGCGACAAAAGGACGATGCCACTATCTTGCCACGTGGCGTGCTCGAGTCGGGTGCTCGAATCCGTTGACATCAGCTTGTCACAAGCCGCATTCATGCCTTCGACACTTTTCCTCTCGTCCATGAAGCATCACCAAGTACTCTATGTCTTGTCTGCATGCTGTCCGTGTCTTGTCTGCATGTTGTCGAAGGTTTATCTCGCTAGGGTTCCCTTCGAAACCCGTAATCCGGAGCTCCCGAGTTAAGAACGGGTTATAGATTAATTATAACATTGTCGTGAATGCTTTGCTTGTGTTGTGTTCCCTGATGTGTCCCCAATAAATCTGGCTGAGTTATACGAGATTTGCCGCCTTGAATTTATTCGTGCCGTGCCGAGGTACGATCCGCTCGATTTGTATATAAAACCAAAATGGTTATGGACTGGTAGACTCCGCTTGGTCTCTGACAAATCCAGTCTGTAACCGGGATCTATTCCCCCAACTGGCAAGGCACGGGTGTACGTTGGTATCGTGATCCAAGGCACGTGACCCGAGGCCTGTGCCGAGCCAGCCGGCGTTATAACCCCGGAGACGGCGGTGTTGATAAGTGACGCCGAATCTTCAACATTTGGCTGTTAAGAGTCGGGTGTGAATCCCGACACCGCTGAATCCTTAACAATATATATATATATATATATATATATATATATATATATATATATATATATATATATATATATATTTATATTGTTATGGTTGTGGGGGTAGACGGAGGGAATTTAGCATTGTGTAGGGTTGCTTGGTCCGTGGACGAATAGAAAGCATCTTGATGTAACGAAGTGAGGGAATGTGTGAGCTGAAGTGTTACGGGTCACCACACGAGGGATGGTGTGGTGTTACTTAGCCTCGGGAGTAAGAATAAGTTCCCCAGTATGTGATTGCCCTCTGTGATTTTTCCCTTTGTTTATATATTTCAAGCCAGGCAATAAAGCTGGGAAACGCATCCCTGAAACCACAACAAACAGGAGAAGCCCCGCCTTCCCGGGATTGGGGGCAAGCAGGCCACGGTCGAGAGGTGGGGGATAAAGAGCGGAAAAGGGAAGGAGTGCACAGAATAGGGGGGCGTTTGCAAAGGCCTCGGACTACTGCATAGGAAGGGAGATCGGTCGCACGAGGGCTTAGTGAGAGGCTTCTGACCGGATAGAAAGAGAGGTCTGTGTGATTGAGGTCGAGGACAGGCAGACTTGCACACGTGTGGATTGTGGAAGGCTTCCGTCTGGTAGAACGGGAGATTGGCAGAGCACACACAACGAGGTCCGTGTGATGAACGCACGGGGCTGGTGGCACCTTTGGAAAGAGGAAGGCTGGCACATTTTGAGTCTCTCGTGTGGAAAGCTGCTTGCAGATTGCCTGGCATACGTCTGCTCTGCCACGAGAGAAGTGACGGCGCCATTTTGCACGCGTGTGCACACGCTGGTGGAAGCGCTCCCCATTCCAAGTTCGACAAGGATCAGCTCTGGGCCAAGCTGAGTACAAGTATACTTAAAAAAAGGGGGGGGGGTATTTTCATTTTGTGTCACCCTTTCTCTGTATTTGTGTGCGAGTCCTCAACAGTAGGATTTATTTATTTATTATTTTTATTATATTGTCTTTGTAAATATTTGTGTATGTTCATTAAATGTGTGTATTTTGAAGAAACTGTATTCGTGTAATAATTGTAGTGAGTTCGCAGATAAACCTCCTGTGTATCCATTCCATTCTCCGTACTCCTCCGCATGTCCGTCACTGCCCTCCGGCATCGCTTTCGAACACGTGTGAAAATCTTTGCCGATCAACGTGTCCGCCTCCTCTTAATAAGGAACCGATCGGCCGTCCGGGGGCTGTCGGTGTTAACCGCCCGTTAGGACATGTAGGAGGCATCTCGATGTAAACGAAGTAGGGAAACTGTGAGCTTAAGTGTTATGCGTCAGCACACGGCGGGTGGTGCTGTTTTAATTAGGTTGGGATTCACGATAATTTCTCCAAATATGTGATTGTCCCCTGTGAGCTTTTCCTGTGTTTTTGCAATTCAAGACCTGCGATAAAAAGGGATCACATCCTTAAAACAACAACAACCGAGCTGCACGTCCAAGCAGGAAAGAAAGCCCCACCTCCAGGGGTGACATTTTGCAAATCACGCCCCCGGAGTGGATGATTAATGGTGACGACAAAGAGTAAGAGGAATAGCGCGTCTCTGGAGGAGAATGGGGAAGCCTCCGATTGCATGAGGAGAGAAAAAGGTCGCACTGTTTTGTGGTGAACCAACCTAGTATGGGATATAATTGGTGGTTGGAATACGACCAGAGAGAAAAGACAGAAGTGAGTGAGAAGGTTCGGCAGAGATGGGAGAATTGAGACAGGATCGGTGTTCTGGGAAGAGAATGAAGAGGAGACAGTTGTGCGAGGAAGTTATCGAGTTAGAGGGTCTCGCTGGCTGGCTACATCTGGACACGATGAAATACAGCAACACGATTCTCGATCGTGTTGGGGTGAATTGGCTTGCATGTGGAGGAAGATGCTAGCCATTGACTTTTGGCTGAATCGTGTGGGACCGGCCTCAAAGCCTCGTGTTGAGCCATCGGGGAAAAGAGACGGCGCCATTCTGCAAAGCAGTGGTGCCAGTAAGGGCGATTGATGAAAGAAGCCGCACGGCGGTCTCTGAGCCCTGGAGTTGAGTATCACCACCCAAATTGCCTCCTGTACGTTTGCCCGCCCAGAGAACGGCTGGGCGCCATTTTTGGGCGCATTTTCCGACGCAGGCCGACGCGGCTTGACCCCAAAGCTCATAAAAGATCATTTCTGGACCGAAGCTAAGTGCCAGAATAAAGGAGGGATTTTTCTTTGCTTTATATTTTCCCTTTGTCCGTTTTTGTGTCTGAGTGCAGAGGCGCCTCAAATAGGAATTTAGATTTAGGTTACCTTGCGTCTTCATTTATTTCCATTATAACTGTTTGATTTTCTGTTGATAAAATCATTATTTATTTAACTTGCTGGTGTCCGTGTATCTGTTGTGGGTTCGAGATAAACCCCCTTGTGTTGTGCTTCCAGCTGCTCCGTCTTTGCCGCCCTTTCCTTTCCACACATGCTATAATCTCCGAGAATCTCGGCTGTAAGCCTCCAAGGGAGAACTGTTAGGTCATCCATACAGGTAGGAGCGAAACTCCCTGGACACGACAATATATGCATATGTATGTATGTATGTATATACATATATACGGTCAGGTCACGTCAGGTATGGGAGCATGCGCCAGAGCAGTGCGTCACTGCGTCTACTTTCTACCGGTACTCCAGGGGCCCTCATCTGACAATCCCCCAGGCATGTTCCTGGCCCATTCCCATCTCCTTGAAATGTCAGTAAACCTGCTGCAACCACAAGGCACATGGTTTCCACAAACGAAGGTGGATCACAGTTGATTAGAGAGTCAGCAATAGGGATCGTAACACCCCTGACATCCAACTTGACAGCTGGTGGATCAGCCTGGTACAACCGCTCAAAGTCACCGGCCCAGCGGGCCTTCACTTCGGACTCCTCTGTCAAGAGCCCACCACCCTCCGCTCTAATTGCAGTACACCGAGGGACGGGCTTGGATGAACGCAATGCACGAATTCCCCTGTCAGCAGGACGAGAATCACTTGACCACAGGTAATGCACTACCCCCTGACAGATTCCTCGCACATAGGCCTCCTTGTCCACCCTCAGCACATGTGCAGTTTTACACCTCAACTCCCTGAACAGCTCAGCTCTGCCATTAAGCCTGGCCCTGCGACTCTGGTCAATGGTATCCAATGTCACTTGAGAGACAAAATTCTTCTTCGTCCTATGGTGAGTTCCAAGACATCCACCGGCAACATCAAGGATGGTGATCTTGAAGGCGCTCCACAACTCTTCAGGATTCCCCAAATCCCCACTCAGCCTGTTCGCAAACTCCTCAGCTAACTTCTCATCCTTGAGCTTGCCAACATCCAGCCAAGGCTGGGTTGGCACCATTCTCCCAGATTTATGCTGCAACTTCAGAGTTGGTACCACAAGCCGGTGGTCAGTATTGAGGAACTGAGCACTCCGGTAGCCCCTTCAGTTCTGGATCATCCTCCAGCGACCATCAATGAGGACATGGTCATTCTCCTTTGCCAAGCCACCAGCATTGGAATACCAAGTCCAGTGATGAGCCTGTGGGTGCTGAAACCTTGAACCAGCCACCCTAAGT
Source organism: Eptatretus burgeri (assembly GCF_056783735.1). Classification (NCBI taxonomy): domain Eukaryota; kingdom Metazoa; phylum Chordata; class Myxini; order Myxiniformes; family Myxinidae; genus Eptatretus; species Eptatretus burgeri. The sequence continues at coordinate 107,091,294 of NC_140963.1, forward strand.
CCATGAGTTATCACAAAGTGAAGGAACTTCGTGCCATTCTGGTTCACAGTTCCAGACCCATGGGGACCAAGGTAACCATCACTCTCCATTCCAGTTGATGCATTGAAATCTGCCAAGACTAGAAGAGTATTTTGCCTGGGGCACTGATCAACCACACACTCAACCGCGGCATAGAATGCGTCCTTCATGGTGGGATCACTCGCCTCAGTCGGAGCACATACAGAGACCAGGGAAATTACACCCAGGGAGTGACAAATCCTTAGTCTCATAATACACTCGTTGACCAGAGTTACCTCAATTATCATTGAAGTCAGTTCATTGGATAGAGCTAAAGCAACTCCTTGGACATGGTAACCATTAGAGCGACCAGACCAATAGTAGGTGTGACCACCTGCCATGATCTCGCCACTATCCGGTCTCCGAACCTCAGAGAGTGCTGCAATACTGATGTCCACATGCTTGAGCTCAGATGATAACAGTGACAGGTGATCATCCTCTCTTCGGGATAGGACATTCCAGGCACCCACCTGAAGGGACCGCCTCAGGTTAACCCAAGGAGACCGCCGTCTGGTGGACGAAATTTCAGCACCACCCCGACACACACGACCACAATCTGACCCGGAAAGGTTAACCCGTGGTTTTCCTCCTTACATCAAAGCGTGGTGGTCTCGAAGGCTTTGCCCCAATCCCGTGATCCGGTGAGCTGCCCTGCAGAGGGCAGCTGCGCAGGAGTTACTCCTACAGAGTGGGTTTTCAGATTTCTTTACGTTTTTGTGTTTTGCAGAGTGAAAGGTTTTATGGCGGTCGGAGTGCAAATCCTGCCACCAACCTCCTAATAAAAAAGTGACCCAACTGCAAGAAGGCATCTGCAGACAGAGTTGGGCACGAGATATGGATGGCCGCTGGCTCACAAGGAGCTCCTCCGCCCTTTGACAGGTTTTGTTTTTAATCCTGCTGGGTATCCATATCATATACATATACGGTGTACTGAGTTAATTCCCCAAGATTGCAAAAGTAAAACAACAAGCATGGTATGGAAACAGAGCCAGACAAGATGTTCAAAGGATAAAATTTATGGGAGTGTGGTGAGTGGTTTGGGAATGATAATCATGGACAAATTGGTCATGGTGGTGGGTTCTTCTTGGACACCTTTCAGAGGGCTCAGGATGCCAAGATGAATGTATTGTGTGCTTTGTTAAAAGAGCTTTGACCTTTTTTTTTTTCTTTGTTGATGAGAACATTCCAAACAAATGCGCCAAGGCTGATGTGTTTAATAAATCAGGTGTGTTGCCAGGTTTACTCTCGGCTGAACCCGTCGGTTTGTTTCATTTTGAGCATTTTGAGACAGTCTGTTAAGTCCACATTTGTATGTTGTATATGGAATACAGATTCCTTCGGCGACAAGCAGCGACAATACAAATTTTCAAGACCAGACATATTGGCTTTGTGATCTAAACAAAAAAGAACAGCACATATATTTTTTAAGTGATTATTACGTTGTTCATGAACAGATTTGACATTTCCAAGTTAAATTTACTTTCATGTCAATCCCCTTTTTCCTCTAAATAATGAATTAAATTTCCCATGTCTATATTAGGAACATTATCACTTTTTCTTTCCATTCCTCCCATACCTCCTAAATCCCCTATTATCCTATAATGCTTCCTTCTCTTACTGGTATCAAACTTGATGTTCCCAATTTTGCCCCATGGACGTGTGTTCGTAGTAAATAGGCGACCATTGTCCTAGACAAGGCAATTGCTCACTAAGGTTAATAAAAACCTGAAAAAATTATATCTGTAAGTTTGAGCATTATTGGTACTTGAAGCACCCGCTCCCTACGGGAGTCGTCAAGGGGGTCATGTCATTATATTTATGCCTAATTTACTCCAAGGGGTCCCAGGATTACACACCCCAAAAATGGTTGCGATCGGTTGAGCCATTTTTGTGGTACCTGGGAAGAGACAGACGGTGAATTATAGTAAGATAATAAGCACCCACTTCCTGTGGGAGCCGCCAGGGGGGTCATGTGATTATTCATCTTGATGATTATGAATTCCATAGCAGAGTATCCACCCTCTGGGCAATGTTGCTCCAAGCGTGCAACACATTCTTCTGAGTCGGACGCATTTAACTAGGCTGTGTATAAGCAACAGACCGCTGCTGTGATTGCTCCCAAAATTTATATTAACCTGGGTTACGTATATGAAGCGAAAACATGTGCATACGTAACACATCAAGGTTACATAGCTCGGATAATTCCAATTGCCCCCCCCTTCCACCAAAGGAAGAAAATGGCAAGTTGGGAAAAATAATAATTTAAAAAAATCAAAACTTGATGGAATCAAATGAAACTTGCACGACTCCAGGGTGCCCTCATTAATCCCTGAAAGTTTCAGCTTCCTCAGTCAAATCCTCTTGAAGGAGTAGATTGTACATATTGTAATTTTTGTGGGCTTGATGGAGGAATTTCATTATAAAGGTAGGATTGTATAGCATAGCATGGTCCGTGGACGGGTAGGAGACATGTCGATGGAAGTTAAGTCGGGAAAACCGTGAGCTTAGGATTGTTACGTGTCGCCACACACGGGGTGATGCTGTGTTAACTCGGTAAGGTTTAAGGCGAGTTCTCCCAATATGTGATTGCCCCCTGTGACCTTTTCCTACGTTTTTGCATTTACAAAGCCGTAAATAAATGAACCACGTTTTCAACAACAACAATAATAGCTTGGCTGCGTTTGGATGGGTTTGAGGGTAGTGGAGTAGCGGCTGAAACCCCAAATCCTATCCAGGTTCCTCCTGATGACTCCATATTTGCTCTTTACTTCTTCAGATTCCTTCTGATGACTCCAATGCAGTATTTGGTCTTCCATGTGATTACATGCACTTACTCCATGATATATACATTTTCAGTGTTTGCTATGACAGACACCTTACCATATGAACCATCTAATGCTTAGCAGTTAAGGGGGCTGGCTTGGGACCTAAGGGTCCTGAGTTCAAGCCCCTGTTGGCTGTTGAAATGACACCAGGTGGGGTTGACTCTGGCTGTCATCCTTCCAAGGTCAGCAAAATGAGTACCAGTGTATTGGGGTAATAACCATCCAGGGTAACCTGTGTTGAAGTGGTAGTCGTGGCAGTACAATATTATAATGACTTGCAGAAGAAGACAATATACACAGGAGGTTTTCATTATTACCTGAACCCTTCAGTTTAAATCCTTCAGGGTTGTAAGTGAACTGTCAATGTTATAAGAAAAGAAACTTTCTCACTCTTTAAGTTTCGCACTCTGCTTCAGAATCTGGTTCGCATGTGTTGTTCTCACGGTCTCTGGCCAGACAGTGAGGCTGAACCTGATGAGCCTTGTCGAGATTTCTCCTTGTCGAGCGATCGAGTGGATCTGAAAACACAGAGAACGGATTGAGTTTCGTCCAACATCGGGTCGCGCGCACCCAAGCTCAGTTTGAACGCAGAGAATCCCACCGACAGCACCACCACTATTTTATGAGCCACCACTATTTCCGATTCAACAATTTGTGTCGATCTCTGATGGCCAATGATCATCCGTTAATGGCATTTAAGTCGATAAGAACTGCGGCCATGGTGGTAGTAAATAACAGTTGTCATGGCAAAAAAAAGTTTATGTCAGTGATGCGTCCAGTTTTGGTATATTGTTAAGAATCTGGCAGCCATGAGCACTCAACATCCAGGTCCTATAGATCAGTTATATCGGTAAGTATGCGTTTCTAGGTAGGGTCCCGTCCTATGTTTAATGGGTGATTAATTGTACGTGCGCTGTGAATTAGTTTATAGTTAGGATTTTTACACTACCAACAACAACAATTACAGCTACTACTACTACATCCACTACAACAACGCCACCTTCCCGCAGTCGACCGGTCGCCATTACGCACGTGTTTTTGGCTGAGGACGTGGGTGGAGCCTTCGTCGCCTCAGGTCGAAGCTCTGCTCCGAGGAGGGGCAGAGAGCGTTTCATCCAGCCAATGAGCGGAGGGCGAGCACCACACGCGCGCCCCAGCCAATCGGGAGGCCGCCACGAGTCGCCTGACAACCCACCGTCCATTCAGGAGGCGAGTGGCGGGGAGAAGAAGCCCCTCCCTCCTAAAGAAGAGGAGTGTGGTTGTCTGGACCAGCGTTCGCCAGAGGGTGATCGTGGCGATTGCAGCGTAGTCTGTGGTTGTCGAGGAGCGGTCTGAGACACTGTTGATCGTGGTTGAGCGGCCTCGTTCGTGGGCTGTGGACTTTGGGTCATGGGTTCGGGTCCCACCGTGGTGGTTTCGGAGTCTGTGTGGCCGCACGAAGCGGACAGGTACCCCGGCCCGGCTTGCCCGAGATAGACCCACAGGGTCCAGTTCTTTTGGGTGTGTGTGTGTCCGTGGGCCCCGTCTTTAAGTAGGATTGATTAAGTGTTTTTCATTGTACATTGGTTGCATTGCTTTTATTCGGTTGTAACTCTGCTCTGTGTCTCCCTTCCCGATTATTGCCTATTGTAAATAAATTCCCCTCTTGTTGAATGTCCCAGCTCGTTCCCTGTCATTTATTTCATTGGCTTAGCACGGTGCGTGTTGAGAAATAGCGAAGCAGTAAATTGTTCATTTGGACCGACGGGCCTCGGTAACCATCCGCTCGGGTTACACACGGTTCGAGCACGGTAACGGCTCGTCCCGCTCGAAGACTGTCGAGGGTGTGAATTCCCCGGTAGCTTTGACGCGTGGGTACTTAGGTATATTGAAGTTTGGCAATTAACCCTACCCCAGGCGGTCGAATTATTGGTAATTCATGGTCCTGTAAGGGACCCGTGCCTTTCAGACTTATCCGAGGGTCACGACCTAAATTCCGGTGTGTTCGGTGGAGCCGACTCTACTGCTCCCTCTAGCGGTCGTGCTCACCACCGATACCCGGCCCCACAATATTAGTATGGGAGCCATTCTTTTTCTCCTTCTTCTTCCTCTTCCACAATTATTTCCACGTTCTTGTGGGGTTGGCCGGGGGGAGTCTTTGGCTCAAGACTTTCACGAATCGGCTGGCCAGGCCTGGCGTTCGACTAAGTGGTTTTGGCAAGAATTTGTAATTTGGCAGGGTGCCGGCGATAGCTCGCCGACTCTTCGTAAAGGACACCGTGAGATCTTCAACGTCACCCACTAATGCCGGCAGACCATCCGAAGGACAGCACACACATTGATGAATCACCTTGCCTGTGAAACACTGCGATGATAGTTTATATAAAACTGAGTCAGGATTCTAACCCAAGCTGAACAGCTATAGCTCGATGTCTCCAGGACATCCTGCCAACCCAGTATCGCATTGGCAAGCTAATAGTGAAAAATTTGAGCAAACTAACCTTCGAGCTGTTTAGCCTGGATTCAAATCTGGACCCAGCTATAAACTACCGTCCTGGTGTTTCACATGCGATCTGCGCGTCGTCCATCGGAGGATGTTAAGCCGGCGGACCCGTGTACCAGCACTGATCGTTGGCGGACGTTCAAGTTCTGTCAGGGTCTTTTGTGAATCGGTGAGTAATGTCCGTGGTCACCCTGAACAAATTATACAAGTTCCTGCCCTGTCTGACTCTTCTGGGAAGGCAATGGCAAAACTCCGAGCAAATAACCCTACATCCCAAGAGACTGCATCCGCAGAATCGACGCTCTTCAAGGCATGGGAACCAATGCCAGAACGGTGCTGGGACCTGCACACCATCAAACTGTCACATTTCCCTTCTTCAATTTCATTGGTCGGGGTGAAAGGCATAACGTTTCATTTGTGGTTAGTTTTCCCCAGAATGTCAGTTTTCACTTTGCTCTCCTTCACACTTATTGTTTGTGTCCCTTCTTGTCTAACATGAAGCACCATTATATCAAACATCAACGATTATTTTTGTTGGATACAAAGTCGAGGCTCGTGGAGGCAGGGTCGGACTGAGGGCAGCATAGACTGGGCAGTTGCCTCCACAATATGGGGTATCGAGTCCACAATATGATGACTTCACAACACGGGGGGCCTCCACAACACGGGGGACTCCACAACACGGGGGACTCCACAACACGGGGGGACTCCACAGCACGGGGGACTCCACAGCACGGGGGACCCCACAGCACGGGGGACCCCACAACACGGGGGACCCCACAACACGGGGGACTCTACAATATAGATTCAATAATCTTGAAGGCCTTGGTTTCCATGATGTCAAGGTGAGCAAGATGTGAGGCAGGGGCACCTGCTCAAAGGGAAGAGCAGTACTCCATCAATCTGAGGATGAAGGCCTTAAAATGGTTTAATTTTGTTATTTAAATAAAACGTTTTCTATTCAATTGATCCCCATCTATTGTAAGTGAGAAGTTGAAGAAATCATTTTAATGAACTTTGCCACTCTGTCTCAAAGATGGGATGTCTTTTGATTTTACATTCAAAAAGAGTTTCTTCCTACTATCCTTAAAGAAAAAAATCTTTATTTTCAGCGATTTACAAAACAGCCTTAATTCAGTCAAACCAGATGATTCCAGTGAGGGGGGGGTGTAAATATGAGGTGAGATTCTTTAGCATGGTTAGCCTTTTGTCAAAAATAAATCTTGGAGATACCCTAACTGCAATATATTGTTTTTCCTGGAAGTTCAACAACTCCAACCTATGTCTTGCTTAGTCTGACGCTGTTTTTAACCCTCAGCACATTTTGAGCCTCCCACAACCGACATTTATTTGCAACATCCTGTGAAGGACCCTTGGGATGCACAGGCATTAAACAATGGGTCTCCACGCCGTGGCAGAGTAAGCAAACTGTGCAAAAATGACTCTCCAGAAAAGCTTGCCTTCTTTTCCTCGTTTGAGCCTCGCAATGGAATTAAAAATGAGAGGGCTTCATTGCAGACAAAAACCTCACATTGCAGACAGGTGGGTGGTCCCTCTGTCTTCTATACTGTCTGCTTTCTGGTATTGTGCCCTCTGTTATTTGCATGCTTTGTCCCCCCCCTCTCCCCATATTTCTGCAGGACACGCATGGTCCACCATCAACCCCCGTCTGGTGAAACTACCAAAATCCAGGTTCACTGCTCACCTCCACTCATTCGTTCCTCTTTTTCCCCCACCTGTGGAATCAACTTTCACATTCTCTTCATCTCATTCTTCCCTCCGCTGTTCAAGACAGCTGTTCACTGCCATCTCAGATCATGCCCCATCCAAAACCATGATCTTTTCTGCACCCTTTACCCCTTTTTCTCCACCCCCCCCACCCACCTTTCCACCCCTAAGGCCACCTCTTTCCAAATTTCCAGTTTTTACCCACCAAGAGTTTGCAGCTGCATCCATCTTGTCCATGCCGTGTGTTCTCCCCGAGTCCTCATTCTTCCCCACATCCCTTATTTGTCCAAGTCTCCTATTTTTCCCCTCATCCCTGCTGCTGTTGCGTGTCCCCCCTCTCTCTCTCTCTCCCATGCTCCTTTGTTCTGTTACATCCTGATCCATCTCCGTTCTAGCTCCTCCACGAGCCTCAACTTTGTATTGAAAGAAAAATAATAGCGGTCAGAATTTTCCATGATGTGGTAAATAATTTAGCTCATCAAATGCAGGTAATGTTTTTTAAAATCTTGTTCAAAACCTCTTCCATTTGGTCTTTATCGAATGAACACATCATGTACAGATAAACTTCCACAAGCATCATATTGATCTTGATGTTTGGTTGAGCGGTTTCAAAGACTCGTTTCTTTCTCCGCTGCCTTGTGTGGGTTCAATTGCCATTTGGTGCTCACTAATCACTCATCTGCACTTGGAGATAATGGTGAGTCTATCAAACAACTCAACATGAATTTGGAAGACATTTATCTTGTAGTTCGTGGAGAAGACTGAAATAGGCTAAAAGGAGGGGGAACATTTAAATAATTATTATTTTATAGATTTGAAGAGGTAGTGTCAGGTGAACCAAATTACTGTACCATGTTTCAGTTGGATTGGTGGTTTAGAAACACCCAGCTGACTCACCAATGACCTGTAGGGTATTTTGTCTACCTGCTCTCATTTGGTCTGTATGTGATGTCATGGGAAACCAGAAAACAGATTTATCAAACTCTCCTAGGCCTATCGGTCAAAAACTATGTTTGGTGGACCATACCTCCAAACAATACCTCCAATTGGCCAACAAGCTGGTATTCACAGCTTATAGTCACCCAGATCCCATCATATTGTACAGTACAAGGCCTTCATCTGAAGTACAACAGCATACCGGTTTCTGTTAAGGCGAGTGTTGGTCGGTGTTGGTGGACAAGATAAGTAGATTTTATCCACCAACGGTTTTATATTTTGCTATGATGAAGGGCTAATGCTCGAAACATCAGCAGCATCTCATTTCTCATGGCAGTAAACATACTGTTATGTGGAAGGGGGAGGGGAGGGGGGGGTCCATAGCTCGACTGTGGTAAGTGTAACATGGTCCATATGTTTTGAGTAGGTTAGATTGACATGTAACAGGGACTGAGCTGTCACAATAAGTCATTTTGTTATATGTGATGGTGAGGAGGCAGCATGTAATTTATAGACAGGATAGTCAGGGGTAAAAAATGGTATGCGTAAACACCCCTTGTTTGTGGGCGAGACCAGGTGAGGAGTTCCCATCACAAAAAGGCACACGTGTCACACACTTTAACCAGAGTGGTGTCAAAGCCACCCAATGCTCGCCTGTTTATTGGTTCACGAGTCAGTAATTGGTTCACGAGTCAGTAAGTGACCACTATATTCGTTATGGGTGTGTGTCTGTCTGTCTGTCTGTCCCGAGCATAGCTCCGTGGGTTTTGATCCGATCTTGATAAAATTTTGGTGGGAGGTTTATATCATGATCTAGTTGTGTTTTCCTGAGATTGGGCGTGCTGCGCCCATTATGGGCAGAGTCACGCCTAAAAAACATGTTTTTAGGAGGTAGCCGGTTTGAAGTTACATCTTCTCCGAGGGGGTTTGTCAAATCTGGCAGGGGTTTCGGTATTTGGTTAGCCCAATGGCACCTGCATAGCCCCACGGAGCTCGATTTTTCATTTTCGTCCCAAGGTCAAGGTCACAAGGTCACGAACTTAGAAAATGTCAAAAAAATCAATAAATTGGGCATTGAGCTCCTAGGGTTTTCAACTGTTTCGAATGAAAGTTGGTATGCAAGTAGTGCTCTTCGAGTACTACAGCTTTCATCATTTACGTTTTTCCCGATTCCCGCCAGTTTTCCCGTGGCGTCCCCTCGAAGGTCAAAAAAATAAAAAAAAAGGCAAACCGTGTACATTGCTCGTGACCCATCGCCGTCTCCAGACTTGTACATTTATCGTTTTTCGTTTTTAAAAGACTAGTCTAATAATATTTTTTATAAAGCATTGCAGTGAAGTCTGATCCAAATAATTTTAAAGCAATATATGTATTTGTATATTGTAATCAGTAAAAAATAGTGTGGTAGATAAAAACATTAGAAAGGAAATAACTTGCACCAAAAACTTTAACATTTTCACGCTCACGCTGACGCTGACGTTCAAGCCGGGGGTATCGCTAGAGCTCTCTGTTCTTCAAACAGGCGAGCTAAAAAGGCCATCACAATCTGGACAGGCAGTGTGTGCCAGTCATGGCGATATATTGTGCTCTAGGGCCTAGAAGTAGGCAATGGGTTTATTTTTATTGGGGCATCCCCACCAGAGGAGGACTTCGCCCAGGTGGACAAGGAGTTGCTGAGAGAATAGACACAGGCAGCCTGGAGGACTCCAGACAAGAAGGACAAAGGAGCAGTTTGAGAGAAGACAGAGGGGAGACCAAGAAGAAGCACCTCAGAGATAGAGGAGAGAAAGGACACGGCACGATAGCTCCTGGCGTGCAGGAGGATTGGAGTCGGAGGAAGAAGCGACTGGCTTCAAGGGCTGGTTTTGGGTGCATGTCCCAAGAGGATGATCGTCGCTGGTGCTCCTTGTGGCTGGTTTACTTCATTGTTGGCTCACTTCTTTGTTGGTTTACTTCACATTTGGTTTACTTCGTCGCTGGCTTCATCACCTTCCACTCTGTACATCGTGCTAAAGTAAAGTCCTTGCCTGCAATTTTAATGTCTGTATAAGTGTGACTTGTGGCACCGAGTGTGGGTTAGGATTCACTCTTTATTTATCTCCCTGTATACAAGTTGCATCTAATCTTCTCCCTGCTCTGAACTGCTCATCTCATGCACCTTTTCCTCCATATTCATTATAAATAAACCTTTTAAAAAGGTAAGAAATGTGTTCCCAACCATCTACTTCCTATGAATGTGGACGGTAAATATTAAAGAATGACTGAACACAGGTTAGAAACCGACCAACCGTTTCCTGGGACAAAGTATCCCAGCACCGAGGCATATCACGTTAGCAAGCTTTAAACGTTACAATACTCTGACCAACTTTTAGTTTCGAAAATCCATTGTCTTGTCTGTTGTTGTGCCCCTCCCTGCCCTTGACTAAATGGTTGTTGATCCATCTTCCTGGCTGATCCTGCCACTTGTGTATGCTTCTCTCAAATATTAAGCAATGCATGTCTATGTAATTTTAGTTGTTCGTATGCAGCCCATGGCTGCTTGGCTGCATCACTTTCTGGGGCCATAGCTGTGCTGCTGATGCAATGCCCCTGTTACCAGTATGCTGGTAATCATTTTGCCAACCTCAGAAGGATGACAGGCTGAGTCAACCCCACCTGGTGTTAATTCAACAGCCCGATAGGGGCTTGAACCCAAGACCCTAGGATCTTAAGCCAAGCACCTCAACCGTTAAGCCAACACCAGGCATCATGTCTATGTTAATATAATGGTTACACACATTCTTTCAGAAACCCACATTAGATGTTCCTCTCCAAGATCATGTGAGATGCTTACCACGGGTCCTTCATCCCTCTATTTTCTTGCCTGTGAAACAAATTCAATGTCCATTGCCTTGTGCTCTTTCCTCCAGGTTTTCAAGAGTGCCTTCTCACAGAACGTTCAGGGAGGGAGGGAAGTGGGGAAGAGTTAATCGAGCTAGAAAAGATCATGGGTCGAGATGAAAGACATGAGATGGCATACTGCCAATTGAAAGCACTGAAAGGAAGGGTATGATTGAATAGACAGAAGTTGTTCCACGATTGAGTGAAAATGGGAACAAAGGAGTGGAGGTGAGCAGAAGCCCAGATTTTTGGAATCTCATAAGGAGGGGTTACTGGAAGAATGCATGCATCTTGGTAAGGCTGGGAAAGGAAAAAGAGGATCTGAAGAGAGGTGTAAAACAAATAGCTCACGAACCTGTCTGTGATGGGAGGGCAGCACACCTGTGTTTCTGCTCATTAATGGGAGATGCTAGTAATGTTGAGAGATTTAGGTTCCACAGCATCCAGGAGACACATGAAGTAGGGGAACCAATCCTGGGGGAAAGAGGGGGCATGGGATGGAGTACTCCATTGGAATATGAAGGTCTTAAAGGCAGTGAATTTCAGATTTATCAAAGGACTTGGTACGATGTAGGCAGGCCAGTCTACTGCTGACTTCGAAGGACAGCTTTGGTATGTAGCCTACCAAAGGGAGCTCGTAGATGATGGTGAGGCCCAAATAAATGACTGAAACTCTTCCAGTGGTTGATCATGGAAAGAGATAGGTGAGTTCAAAAACAATATTTTAAGGGACTGTGAAAATTTGAGATTTGCTCGATTGAACAACATGTTCCAGATGTTTAGACCAAAATCTGATCCTATCCACATCAGCAGAGAGGGAAAAAGCTACTGCTGGTCTATTGGTAGAACACGATATCATACAATATCATGTAAAATCATCAACAAAGAGGAAAAGAGGGTTACTAAGAACAGGACTGGGTCCAAGATGCTGCCTTTGGGCATTCCAGCCTTTTTGGGAAAAGAGATAAAAGGATTCCATTAAGAGCAATGTGCTGATTGGATAAGTGGAGGAAGTCAACAAGCCAGGAAAGTTTGTGGCTTTGTATTCTACAGCCAGAAATCTTGGCAAGTAGAGCGGGATGCCAGACAGTGTTGAATGCTCGAGATATGTCCGGAGACATGGCCCCAACCTCTCGCTTGAGATTCAAAGCCTCCATCTATAGTTGAGAGAGAAGCAGCATATACAAATTTGCATCCAATTAGAATACCAGCATTATGGGGTTGCAGGAATGACTTAGGGGTTAATTATGCATCAGTTATACATAAATGAGTGTTACAGGAAGTGTTTGTAAACTCTAATTTGAATCGACCAGAATCAGATGTAGTTAGCTTTCCTGTAATCCTCACCCTCATGTCTCCTCCCCCCATTTAATTCTTAAAACAACTCCATTGTCCCAGATGGTGTCTCGGAGTGTCCGAGTTCAGTTGTGCGAGAGCACCTGCTTGAGACCGGCGTAGCATAGAGGCAGAGGCACTACCTATAAAAGGAAGCAGCAGACAGCCTGGTATAGCCAACCACACATGTACAGTCTGAAATAGCCATCAGCACAGCACACACAGCCGAGACCCCCTGCAAGTGATCGAGAGAGCCACGTGCCGCACAGCCAGGACACCCTGCCAACCACACAGTCGTGCACAGAGGAAAATCCGAGAGCCTCACCAGAACTGTGGAGACCCAAGGGCAACAACAGACTGGGAGAGGGGTCTGAAGCCGTGCCACCACTTTGACATCTCCAGACCAGCCTGCATTGCGCCTCCCCACGCTTCGCAGGGAAGACCACCCACACGCACGCTTGCACCTTCATAAATTTCCTGTGTGTCTTGCGTTTCCAAATCAAGTCTACACATACTAAGATTAATGTGAACAATATCCATGAGACTGTTAGAGTCCAGTGAAGCATGCTCTTCGGTTTTCTCTGAATTTTTATTGTCATTTTCACTTCCTGTGCTCCCTTCACCATTATTTATTAAATCTGTTGTTTCTAAAGCTATTTGCTGTGTAGTTTGAGCCGTGGCATCGTCCTCCAGCATAATCAAAATCTCTAAAACCATACACAAGCTGAAAGAGCCTTGCAGTTGAGGTAATAAAAAACACATAACCACGCGGCGTTGCGGAGTCGCCATGCGTGCACAGAATGCCTCCAGTATCTTGGGAGTTCATCGCAGTCGTTCTCGCATCGTCTGTTAGCGAGCAGAGTCCCATACACGATTTATATCACATGAAGACCTGACAGTCCACCAAACAATTTTTCATTTATTTTGGTTCCAAATTCAAAGGCAAAATACTGTAGTTTTAAAACGGACTTTCAGAAGTTATGAAGCAGTCGGTGGTCCTCCACAACCAAGGGTTACATGACACTCGACGAGAGCAATGACAGCTTTGTGAGATCTTTTTCAATGTGTATCCTTTCCTGACATCTGCAAGGCTGGTGTGGAGTCTTTGCCTTACACCTTCATCGGGTTCTACCGTATGAATGAGGTGGATACGAAAAACCTTGGCTTTGGGTTTTAGAGTTATCCAGGCAGTCATTTAATTAATTTACGTGTTTTTTTTTTTATTTAAATCATCACAATGCTGCTTTCATTTGTTAATTTGACCCTTCTTGGAAAACAAGCATATTTGACTCCAGCTTTGGGGCGGCGTTTCCCATCTTTAAGGGATGTCACGAGCACAACTTAGGTTAAGGAATATTAGCTCCCTTTGAGAACCTAGGCTGTGCTTGTAGCCCAAAATTTGTTAGCCAGGAATCCCCAAAGAGATGGTGGACCCCAACAGCGTTCTTCTTCACCCAGTCAAACCTCAAACAAAGGCATGATAAAATAACATGCAATAAAATCTGTCATATAAAATTAAATATTTCATAGTCAATATAAACCCAAGCGCAAAGCATTTTATAAGGCAAACTAAAAGCCTAGTGTTGGTTAATGGTTAGGGTGGCTGGTTTAAGATCATAGTTCTTAAACTTGAGTTCAAACTTCATGGCACCATTTAAATAACACCAGGTGGGTTGACTCAGCCAACCAATTCTTCTGAGGTCAGTGAAATGAGTACCAGTGTGCTGGTAACAGGGGGCACTGCATCAGTGGCACAGCTGTTCCCCCAGAAAATGATATCTGCTGTGTCTGAATAAATAAATTAATGCAAAGTAAGAACCAATTATACAACCCTCTGTGTTAAGCGCTCATGTGTGCCTCGCAAAATGTATAACTTAAATTTTAATTGATGAATGCAAGTCAACAGGATAATCCCAGATTAACTCTCCATCCAGAATATCACAATGTCTTTGTTTTAATAAAGTAATTTTTATAAACTCTTCACTGTTCCAAAAGAAAATAAGTTACAAAACCAAATGTATGAGAAGACAAATGAGCCAAATAAATGGATACACATATTGATGTTAATACAAATGAAAAAGGGAATAAAGAGAAGACTTTTCTCCTGGATACTTTAAATATGGTGGGTGGTGTGCTGACTTAATAATCACGGTGTCTCAATCCAAAAGTAAAAGAATGGGAGATTGGAGAAATCACCTGCTTCTTGGTACAATATAATACATGTTGCTATTCATCTGTTATTGAAGCGCAGAGCAAGACTTGCCAAGCAGCGCATTGCAGATGCTGAAACACTATGGACAAGGCCAGCACCATCGGCATAAGCTGTTGCTCTTCTGATCAACTCATCAGCACTAAATGTCTCAAAATGACCCGGCAGAACAGTGTGCACAGCTCCAGTGCGCACCAGCTCGGCTAGCCGACGACAAGAGGCTTTGAGAGTACGCACTTCACTGTAGGGCAGCCAGTCAAGGAGCGGGGCAGCATAGAGTGTGTCTCCACTGAAAAGCAGCCCGTTTGAACGCTCAAGCAAGCAAATGCTGCCACGGGAGTGTCCTGGGGTGTGAAGAACTTCCACTTGCTTGTTCCCCAGGTCCAACACTTCTCCTGCAATGGCACATCAAAATATTTCCAATTCAACGATCGTCCCATTTTGAATTTGATTAGCATGCAGAACGACCTCAGTGTGCAAAGAAATAGCTACATAAGAGGTATTAATATGCCTGGTGTTGGCTTTATGGTTAAGGTGGTGGGCTTGGGATCCTATGATCCTGAGTTCAAACCCTCACTTGGCTGTTGAATTAATACCAGGTGGGGTTGACTCTGCTTGTCATCCTTCTGAGGTCGGCAAAATGAGTGCCAGCATGCTGGTATACTGGTGTGGGAGTGGCAACCCTTCCAGGATTGTGTCCAATAGCCAAGGAATCTGCTTCGGCAGCACCAACGCTCTGCACAGAGTATAGTCCCAATGGTTGGATGGATGGAGGTATCAATTCATCATTTATTTTGCTGAGCAATCTGTTTGTTCAATCTTCCCTAAATTTCCATGTTGTGTTTTTGCAAGGTTGACTGCTGTATATCTTGCTTTTGTGGACGTTATCTTATTACTAGCAGAGTACTCGCCATATGGGTGATCTTGTTCCAAGCATCAATACGTTCTTCTCATACATCCCTTTATCTGGGCAGTGTATAGGCAACGGACCGCTGCCTCAATGGCTCACAAAAGTCAACGTACGTCTCCGAAAGTTACATATATCAAGTAAAAACATGCATACTGCTTATGTGCATATATAATACATCGTGGTTATATTGCTCAGACAATTCCAATTGCACCCCTTCCCCCAAATAACGAAAATGCCAAGATGGGGTGGGGGGGGGGGGGAAACAATTCTAAAGCTTGATGAAACTTCAGGATTTCCTTATAAATTCCTGAAAGTTTCAGCTTCCTCAGCCAAATCCTCTTGGAGGAGATGAAAAAATACATACATACAAGATTTCCCTCCATCATACAGAGATTCGGTCCGATATTATGTGGTTTTGTGGTTGGGGGTAGTTTGGGGAAGTGGGGTATCAAACTTTTATTTTTATGTACATGTTCCTTTCCTTTCCTATGCAGCACATTGCTGCGAGTTGCATCATTTCCTGGGGGCATGGCTGTGCTGCTGATGCAGTGTCCCCTGTAGGTTAGAGGAGCAATTTTGTTCATGGTGTCAGCGATAGCTAGCCCACTCTTCACGAAGGACACCGTGACATATTTAACATCCACCAACTCAAGAAATCTTGCAGATGGGATGCCCAGTTTATCGTCCATCCGGCACACTTGTTGATGGATCGCCCTCCCTGTGAAACACCGGGATGACAGTTTATATAGCTGGGTCGGAATTCCAACCCAGTTTATGCAGCTGAGATGCAAGCCCCACCCTGCCAGCCCAAATTTGCGAAGCTGAAAGGATTTCTGAAAGGAAATTTACAAGTGCTGTATGTAAGCCATGTAAACCGAGATTCACATCATAGGATGCAAATACCAGTGTGTGCAAGTGTTAGCAAGATGGGCAGCATGAGAAAGATGAAGCTGTGGCTAGCTTTGGCACAATAGCCAGACTCTGGATGAATGCCCAGAACCTCATGTTTTACAACCACAAAGCTATGTACTCCTTCCAGTCGTGCAGTCTGGCGTAGATAACTTCTAAATATTGTGACGGTTATGAAACCAGCCCCCGGGTGAACGAACATCCATTACACATAGGAGTTTTCTTGTCAGATATAACGTTAGTATATGTGCCCGGATAGGCCCCCCACCCATTGTCTAATGGAAACTGGGTATATGCGTTGGGTGGGCCATACTAGGTCTTCTTCCTTTATTCCTCTAAATCCTCTTTTATTAATGGCTCATAAATGATTGTTGTCATTTTATGCACCGCACAGTACAGTACAATTCGGTTCTCTCTCTTTCCCAAATTACCATTTAACATTCTTCAAGAATCAACAAGTCAGTACACTTTATATGTCGGGATGGCCCACACACTCCATTGGCTCAATACATGAATCCTCGCACCAATCTACTGCATTTTGTGGTGGGAAGTTAATTTTAATAGCTTCAAAGGATTCCAAGAAAAGGATGCAAAACTGCATTCCTTTGTAAAGTAATAGGAAGGAATCAGAGGGGTGGGTGAGACTACGACTGTAAATCAGCCTGATCGGGTGGTGCCGCAGTACACATTTGACCAAGAGCCAATCAGACCTACATGGTTGTGGTTAACGGTGGAATGTTATCAGCCCTGTATGTGCAAGGCGGTCACGGGGCCAATCGATGAAAACATTACACATATTTCTATAAAATACGTGCAATTTCGAATGTAAGTCTATAAAGTATGTACAGAACCAATACAATATGTGCATGTCGATAAAGTTTGTACGACAACATTTGTAAATCAGTAGTAGAACATCTATATACAGTGCTGTATCTAAAACTAATAAATATGTGAGTGTGTGTGTGTGTGTGTGTGTGTGTCCTCCAAAACTCCAAAACCATGAAACTGAGCAGCCTCCAACAGCCTGAAACCATGCATACCAAGAAAACTCCAAGCAAGTGCATGACTGAAAATTGGGTTAGTTAAAACACCCCTTTCGAAGATAATTAACAGCCTTATTTAATTATATGCTTTATCAGGTGCATCCTCGGTCACCGCTCTATATGGGGTCTCAAGGTGTTATATGAGGAGGTGGACACGTTGATCCTCAGAGATTATAACACGCGTGGGAAGGGTGGGGTGCAATGGCAGAGAGATGGGGAACGTCAGGAAATTTGTGAGTGCTATTCAACACCAAGGCTCAGAGACCCTGTACAGCTTAGAATGGCACTGTCCTCTTCGGTGACATGCACGAGGCTTCGAGGGCCGTCTCATACGACCAGCCGAGAGTCGATGGCCAGCGTCTCGCTTCAACATGTGAGCCAAATCGCTTCAGCACCAATACTTCTCAAAATATACACAAGAAAATGTGAAATTTCCAAATATAGGAATTGAAATTTCAAAATATATTAATTTACCTTTTTCTACTGTTTGGAGAATTCTATTGGGTGAACAAAAGATTTAAGAATGTGCCAAAATTTACCAGCTTCATTGAGCGAAATGACAATGCATTCAATGCAAGACCTAGAGCCCTGTCCACCAGAGGGACTGCTTATCCATCGCGTCTGCCAAATCTGTCTATATTTTCGGAGGATTTGTGAGGTGCTCTAATCTAATCACAGGGAATCGAAGCAAATCTGGTGAAAAACTGACATTCTAAAAGAGAAAAAGTTATAATGTTTGTGCAGACCGCAAACCGATGTACCACATGACGCATGCTACAAACGTGGCGGATTATCTGTTGTGTTTATTTTATGCACAATTGAAGTTCGCGATATCTCCAGGGTTGTTCTACTTTAAACAGCAAAACTTTTGTGAATAAAGTCATTATTTGAACGAATTCATTTCATTTCATTTACTGCTACGAGCATGGTGAAAACCAGCTTTAAAGTCAAAGGGATCCTATATGGTTTGCAGTCACAGCATGGCCAAGCCGTTTATCAACCATTGAATTGGAGTGCTTGCTTGAGTGCTTAAGCCACTTGCCGAGCGCCCTTTCGGCGACAGCAGAACCATCCATCCATCCATCCATTGGGACCATACTCTGTGGAGAGCGCTGGTGGTGCTAAAGCAGTGTCCTTGGCTATTGAGCACAATCTTGGATGGGTCGCCACTCCAACAAAGGATACCAGCAAGCTGACACTCATTTTGCCGACCTCGGAAAGATGACACGCAGAGTCAACCCCACCTGGTATTAATTCAACAGAAAGTGGGATTTGAACTCAAGATCCTAAGATCCCAACTCCACCACCCTAACCATTAAGCCAACACCAGGCGTATATAGCGGTACCACGCCACGTCATTCTGAGCGAATCGTTCACTCACTGTGGACGCTTTTCCCACGCCGCGTCTTCCTGAGCGAGTGGATCGTGCTCCGTCATCCTGAGCGAGTGGATCGTGCTCAGTCATCCTGAGCGAGTGGATCGTGCTCAGTCATGCTGAGCGAGTGGATCGTGCTTAGTCATGCTGAGCGAGTGGATCGTGCTCAGTCATCCTGAGCGAGTGGATCGTGCTCTGCCATCCTGAGTGAGTGGATCGTGCTCTGCCCTCCTGAGCGAGCGGATCGTGCTCCGCCCTCTTGAGCGAGCAATGAGCTTGAGCAACTGCAGCAGGACATCCACAGACACAGTTGGACACTAGATATGGATGGTCATTGACTCACAATGAGCTCCTACACCCTTTGACAGGTTTTGTTTTTAATCCTGCTCAGTGTCCATATCATACACCCTCCTCACCAGGAAACTTGGCCTAACCCCACAACTTCGTGTCTTGTGTAGGGCCAACCATTTTTCAAAGAAAGAGGTGGGGATGTTTTCACTTGATCATATCTTTTGACCATTCCTTTCATGTTTACATACTTTTTGTTGTGACATCTCCACATCCTTTTGCATTTTTACCTCCACCACTAAAGGTGGAGGTAGTTGTTTTCACCCCTTTCTGTCTGTTTGTTTTGTTATGGCTGTGGGGGTAGATGGAGGAATTTAATAGGAAAGTTAGGATTAAATGGAGTTGTTTGGTCAGCGGACGTGTAGGAGACGTCTCGATGAAATCAAGTAGGGAGACTGTGAGCTTTAGTGTTATGTGTCACCCCATGAAGGGGGGGAGGGGTGGGGGAGTGTGGTGTCAATTTGATCGGGATTAAGGACAAGTTCCCCCAGTAGGTAATTTCCCTCATGTGACTTTTCTTTACATTTTTGTATTACAAACCATGGAAGAATTGCGTTTTTATAACATGACCAAGTAGGAAGAAGCCCCACCTCCAAGGGTGACGGCCAGGCAAAGTCAAGCCACCGAGGCTGATGATTTATGGGCATGACGTTAGTGGAGGAAGAAGAAGAGGACATAGCAGGCAGGCAATCAGAGAGGATGGGGAAGCAGCTCGTAACAAGGGGCAAAGCACAAGTGCGGAGTGAAGGGCGCATGCGGTCAAGAGAATGTAGCTAGGAGATGGCCTGGAAGAACAGGGCTTTACGGCTGTCTTTTCTTTGACGCACGAAGACGGCACGATTCTCGTATTGGTGCTGAAGCGATTTGGCTCACATGATGAAGAGAGACGCTGGCCATCGACTCTTGGCTGGTCGTATGAGACGGCCCTCGAAGCCTCGTGGATGTCACCGAAGAGGACAGTGCCATTCTAAGCTGCACAGGGTCTCTGAGCCTTGGTGTTGAATAGTGCTCACAAATTTCCTGACGTGCCCCATCTCTCTGCCATTGCACCCCACCCTTCCCACGCGTGTTATAATCTCTGAGGATCAACGTGTCCACCTCCTCATAAGGAAAGACTACTCGGCTATCCGGGCTGGCGGTGTTGACCGCCCGTCACCACAAATTAGGTCAGGGAGTTTAACCTGGACCGCCAGCTCCGTGACAGTTTGTTACTTACGAAACCTAAAGATTTCGTAAGTATATTGATGCCTTCCATTTCTGTTTGTTTGTTTGTTTGTAGGCACGATAACTCGAGAACGGAAGAACCTACCAATGTCAAATTACACCACGTGATTCAGGAGGGTAATGGCTAGTGCTGATTAGATTTTGGTCAAAATCGGTCAAAGGTCAAGGTCACAGCAAGGTCAAATATTCGATTTTTGATGGTTTGGTACAGATAACTCGAGAACGGAAGAAGCTACCAATGTCAAATTACACCACGTGATTCAGGAGGGTGGTGGTGAGCGCTGATTAGATTTTGGTCAAAATCGGTCAAAGGTTAAGGTCAAGGTCACAGTGAGGTCAAACATCCAAAACATTCGATTTTTGATGGTTTGGTACAGAATCATCTGAGAAACTTCTGGTTTGCGTCGCTACGTTCTCTCGAGACAGCTTTTATAAGACAAGCTCAGTGGTCAAGTTGACGATTTCGTAAGTACCAGTCTATGACTGCTTGTTTGTTTGTTTGTTTGTTTGTAGGCATGATAACTCGAGAACGGAAGAAGCTACCAATGTCAAATTACACCACGTGATTCAGGAGGGTGGTGGCTAGCGCGGATTAGATTTTGGTCAAAATCGGTCAAAGGTCAAGGTCACAGTGAGGTCAAACATCCAAAACATTCGATTTTTGATGGTTTGTTGCAGAATCATCGTAGAAACTTCTGGTTTGCGTCGCTACCTTCTCGAGACAGCTTTTATTAGACAAGGTCAGAGGTCAAGTTGACGATTTCGTAAGTACCAGTCTATGACTGCTTGTTTGTTTGTTTGCCTGCTTGTGTGCAGGATATCTCAAAAACTAGTGGACAGGATGGGTGTGTGACAAGGATGAACTTATTAGATTTTGATGAAGATCCAGATCTGGATCCAGCTGCTTGAATTTTTTTTAAGTGATTTTTCACCATTGAGAGACAGGGCCATAAACAAAATGTGGAATGATATTTCAAAAATGGGTTGGGCCCAATATGTTCTTGTGGATCAAGCATTGCGAAGCAGAGGTATGCACTTTACCGAGTGCCCTATTAGTGAAAAATGTTTTTATTGCTTGTATTTGTCGGGTGCAATCCGCTCTTCAAAAATTCCCTTTCTTTCTTTTATTAACCCTCTCGTACGGCATCACAGATGTCTGGTGTTAGCTTAACAATTAGTGGCTGGCTGAAGATCTTTGGGTCTTGAGTTCAAGCCCATCATTCATTGAATTAACACCAGGTGGGTTGACGCAGCATCTCATCCTCCAGTGGTTGGCAAAATGAGTACCCATTTACTGGTAGTGGGGGCATTGAATCAGCGGCACAGCCGTACCCCCTGGAAATGATGCAGCCAAGCAGTCACGGGCTGCATACGAATGAATGAAACAGCATCACACAGTACCACATTCTGAAACACAGCACCACAGATGACAATTCAGACAACAGAGGAGATAACATCCGTGCCTTTACCATGCTGGTCAGGAAAGACAGCTGGAAGGGAAAACCGGTTCAGAAAGAAGCAGACTCGACTTGGGGGAGAACTCCAACTTGGGCATGATTGACAGCAAAAGGAGGTGTTGGCTGGTGAGCACACCAATGAGTACATGCTGTCGCACGTCATAGGGCAAGCCATGGCCTTTGCTCCTGGGAATTTCACCTCCCATGAACTCTAAATCCCAAAGTCTCTAACCCGCTGAGGCTACTTAAAAGACAGAACGCCAGATGGATTGTTGCTGTCGAAACGTTCTAGGGACCCCGAGACAACCTGGCTGCCCATTTGTGCTGAGGATTGAGAAACCACCATTGGAGTCTGCGCTGAAGACAGGACCAGTTGTGCTGAAGACAGGACAAGTTGCGTCAGACAGTGCTGGGAAAACAGTGCAATGCCCGATTGAGCATGAGGCAGAGGTGCGAGAGCGAGTAAGAGAGAAAATCCCCCACACAGGGAGATAGCTCCATACTGACATACACTTTTTGCACTTGCTATCCCTATAATAATTGCTAATTGGTCTCAATAGACTCTTGAAGAGCATCTCAATTATAAAGAGCCGTCAGTGACTTGCCTCTTGACCCTTCTGTGAGAGGCTTTACATACGCA
The DNA here is from genome assembly GCF_056783735.1 of Eptatretus burgeri. NCBI lineage: Eukaryota > Metazoa > Chordata > Myxini > Myxiniformes > Myxinidae > Eptatretus > Eptatretus burgeri. Next base: position 107,113,652 of record NC_140963.1, read on the forward strand.
TATTACATTTCCCCCAAAGCATACATCGCCCATATTGTCTCACTTGCATCTACACTCTTCTGCTTTCCTTACCCCATCCTTATTTCTCATTTGTTTCTGTTTCGGGATTGGCACACGTCCATCAATATATGTGCCACAGTGAGTCAGAGGCCCAACCAATGCCTTGCTCTCCCTCTATCTTCTTTTCTTTTCTTCCTATGTACGTTTCCTCGGAATGATTTTGCTGGCCATGCCCCTTGTGTCACCGATTAGGGTAAGATTATACAAGTGGAATATGCACTCAGGGATAGAATATGTACTTTTTTGCCTTTTCTTGATGGTTTGCTGTGCTTGTGAATGTCTTTCATGTTTCATTACTGTGCTTGTAAATACTGCTGCGGTTCTGGGAACCGCATCCCTCCAAGGCAATGGCATCCATCATGCAGTGGTCCCGACAGTTATTTCATTAATATACATAGAGATAGACCCTTCCCTCATGTCTAATGGGTAAACCAGGACAAAGTGCGTTGTGTGGATCTTGTAGTTAGGTCTGATTATATCTCTCGCTTCATTTCTACTCGTTTTCTCTTATTCCTGAGATAAATCCAAGCAACGGCCGTCTGTAAAAGCCGTGGCCATGCCCTTCACTGTAAGAATGCGTCTTGACAAAAGTCAGCACAAACATGGACAGCACAATGGGACAAGTGAGAGGATGCGGCGTTGGAGGCCGACAGTAGAACCAAACAACCTCGCCCCCCGCCGTACAGGACGCACGCGGCACATTCTTTTCAACCTATTTCTACATCTAATAATTATATCTATCCTCTTTTCAATCCAAATCTCCATCTACTACTTATATCTATACTCTTTTCAACCCGAATCTACATCTAATAATCCAATCTTTTCCTTAAATTCATGGCACGGATCGGGGTTGGCACCGTGCACACACACCGCCTGTGATAAATAACCACAAGCACGATGGTAGACACGGGCGCAACTTGTAATAAATAACCACATGTACGGTGGCGGATCCACGGGCACTGTATGGGGCATGTATAGCGCATCTCTTCATTCGGGTCTGCGCATGGGTTTACAATACCATCGTACCGTTGGTCTTCACTCACCACCACGGCAACGGGTGTCTTCCGTGGACGGCAGACATCTTCTCGCCCTGCCACCCGGTGAGGCTGCTGCCAAGCAGAGGCGTGGTGTACGGCCTGGATTGCTCAGTGTGCGTGTGTGCCATGGCACCTGTCCTTGCTTAAGTTAAGATTGCAGAAGAATTATATCGGGATAGGTCTGTTCTGTGTCTGCTTTTGTAGGTTGCTTGTTTTATTGTCGCAGCTCACATTTCTTGCGATCTCGACTTACACACAACAATAAACTCCACATTCACTGTGCCACATATCTTTCCTCGCCTGCCTGTAATAAATCCTTTTGTAGAAACGTTCCCAGCTCGTTTTTGTCTTTTCTTTCATTGATCCAGCATGGTCCGTGTCCTAGCCTAGCCATGACTTTATTCCCAACGATCCGTTCTTTTAGCCGGTACGTCCTTGGCAGTGTCGCTCGGCTGCATCTGATCCGGTAAAGTGATTTTGTTCAGACGCAGCGTACCGAGGGCGACCCCTGGGAATTAGATCACGTGATTTTTTTTTGGGCAACAGGATAAATTAGATGGAGGACCCTAAGTCACATGGTTGAGTTATTGCGTTCACGGTCGGTTAGCGACCCGCCACGTCACGGAGTTGTATGCAATTGCCTGCGATTCTGGGGGGTCTGGTGGGAACCCGAGATAGCTTCCCCTCCCCCCCCCCGGGTCGTGGTCTTCTCACCCAGACCCCCAGCCCGCAACAATACGTTTGCTTATCTGGGGAAACAGTTTGTTTCCATCTGGCCCATTTTGTTTCATTCTCTTTCTTGGCTCGATTTAGCATGCAAGACTAGATAGACGGGAAGTTCTGCCCCATTGTTTGGCTCCGCAATTAACCAGTGCATACTCACAGCTATGCTCGGCTGTACGTAATAAATAGACAGGTGCGCACTGAGAGTACGTACCCAATTGGCATTGCCAAACCACTGTCAAAGGTAACGTGTTTGTAAAAGAGCAAGGAGCCTGCCAGGTTTAGCAGTATCAATCAGCGTTCGTAATGGCTTGACAACCTTATGGGCCAGGTACTTCAGGTACTTCAGCTCAACAACCTTATGGGCCGGGGACTTATCTGCAGCACATCGGTGAATTCCAAACCCTGCATTTAATCCAACTACACTGGCTTGTTGTTTGATAAATTTTGTGTCACTGGTTGATTGTGAAGAGAATTTCCCCATGAGTAAGTAAAAAGCTGGCACGGTACCAACATTCTCTGGTAGGTGAATTAAATTTCCTTCCTTGGGATCAAAGCTGGCTCATTACTAAGCAAGAGAATCAGCATTTATGACTTGTGCTGGTCCTCACCATCTTCCAAACTACGAGAAGGAGTTGTGGCCTGGAGGCAGAAATCAGAGGCTCTCCAGCCAAGATGCGGCGGCTGCACAACTTCACTATCCGACAGCCACGTGACTGCCTCATAGTCGTCGCCTGCTTCTAGGGCAGGTACTTCAGCTCGATGCAAGGCTGTGGCCTGGAACTGATGCATACCGCCAGCATGGTCGAAGTGTATGTGTGTGGCAACAGCAAGCAAAGGCTTCCTGAAACAGCAAGATGAGAAGTTTATTGCAATCACAAAATATAGAACATTCCAATAATTTATTTTAACCATTAAAGATTTATTGGAGCATTCTCCTCCTCACATTAAAAAAAAAATACTGAATTTCCTGGCCGAGCAATAACCACAAAAAGTAGCTCAACTCAAGATGCTGACATTACCCAAGCTTAACAAAAACAGTTGATCTGATTCAATGTTGCTCTACTGTAGGAATTTTATAAGAAACAACTATTTTTACAGTTGTTATGTGAAACAAAAATATATTTTACCACTTGCACAAACAGTGAAAACAGTACACAAGTAAAATACAAGTGCATTTAGAATTTCCTTTTTAAAGAATGAACACACAAAGGTAAAGTTGAAAAGTGGCCAATTGAGAGGGATTAAATGTTTGGAGCTGCAGTAGCAGAGGAGGGAGACAAGTACGTTTTTCACACTTGAAGAATAACACGAAAGTGAGTACTTGAATCATACTGCCTTTTGAAGGCAGTTCAATTTCACTCTTCCCTCCATGGCTTTCAGCTGGCATTGCACCACCAGCACAACCACCATATATATGTCATCCCCATTCTATACCTGTGATAATTGAACTTAAACTACTCTACAAGGAATCCTAACACAGCTATCATCTCTCATTCTGGTGTTCCACAGGGAGGGAGATTCAGCAATGCGTGCTTCGGTGTTGTTCCCTCAGATGGACGTTTAACTGGGCGTCCCGTCTGCTGGCATGAGTTGCTGGACATTAAAGACTCCACCACACAGCGCCACACCCCATAATCCAGTGACTCGATGACTCCAACGTCTATCGACCTCTGGCTCACAAGATGCGGAGACATGAATATCACTGCCAAAGTAAGTGAATCTCTCCGTGACGTCAACTTCCTCACCACAAACAAGTTCAGACAAGATATCAGCATGCAAGATGTTATCAGTCATGGAAAGCCTGGATGTTAGTTTTGACCCAATAAACCTGTAATCCCCACAGCTCTGACTCCTCATTCAGTGCTTTGAGGGCCCCCAAAAGGATATCCAGCATCTCCGCAAAGATGACTGCATCATCTGCGAAATCAAGGTCCAAGATCTTGACATTCCCAAATGAAGCAATGCAACTTGATATCTCCGACATCTTCGCCAGAATAGAGTCAATACAAGCGCTGAGAAGTGTGGGGGCCAGTACAGACCCCTGATGAACTCCAATAACAACTGGAAATAAGTCAGAGATGGAACCACCACACCTCACAACACTCTCAGTACCAGAGTATAGTTCAGAAATGAGGTTGAACAGTTTTGGTGGCACCCCGTGAAGACCGAGAATCCTCCAGGGGGCATCCTGATTTGAACGCTTTGCAGAGATCAACATAGGCTGCGAGCAACCCTACTGAAATTCTCGTCTGCATTTGATGAGGTCGGAAAGAGCAAGGTCAATACGGTCAATCGTTGATTTCTTTGGTGCAAAGCCCGACAGCTCTGAACGCTGGAGCTCAAGCAGATTAGGGTGAACCCCATCAAGAATTATCCGAGCAAAGACCTTGCCTGACACTGAATGCAGCGTCACCACTCGGTAGTTGTTGCCATCCTGGCGATCACCCTTCCCTTTCCAGACAGGGACAACAGGGCCCCCTCTTACGGTTAGTTGGGATGATGCCTGTGCTCCAAATAGAGCACAGAACTCAACTCTCTCAGAACTACTCAACCACAAATTACACACTGTTTCACCAAGAGAGACAATCGGGCAGTTAATAAAGATTAGCAAAAAGAAATGTAAATTCAAGGCAAATAGTGTCACAAAAGAAAGCTCTTACACCGAGCACATAAGCCCCCATAATCAGTCAACTTAGTCACAGGTTATAACCACAGGCACCCCAGTCATTCTGGGAAAATGAGATAAGATTGATAGACAGAGGAGTGAAGCACGTGGGGTGTGGTGTCGACCCCATATGAGCCGGCCGGCTCACCTGGTAATGAACAGGTTATGTAGTGTGGTCGAGTGAGAGGTGCAGGTGAGACGTGCGGTATATGCAGGTGAGTATAGTGCGAGTTATGAAAAGGAATGTTGTGGACTCTGTTGATACTCCGCAAAACCAGGATAAGTCAATGAGGTGTATGCGGTTGTCAGGGCCAGAATATAAGGTGCGTGTGTACGGCGTCTAAGGAAATAATTTAGCTCTGAAGAGAATTAATGATGATCCTCTTGATGCTCCAGTTTGTGGATGGATTTAATAAAGACAGCAAAGGAGGTAATATTGTTGTGGGCCGAGTTTCGGTGGCGATAAACGACCACTAGGTGGAGCAGTGGAGTCGTCTCCCACCGAACACCCAGAATTTAGGTCGTGACTCTCGGACAACTCCGAAAGGTCACGGGTCACTTAGAGGACCGTGGTCGCCAATATTTTGACGGCGTGCGGTAGGGTTCACTTGTCTAATTCCAATTTACCTAAGTACTCACGCCGTCCAACTACCGGGGAAACCACAACCTCGGCCGACTTTGTCCGAATCGAGTCGCTATCACCGACTCGGATCCGGCGTAACCGAGCGGAAGTTACCAAAGCCACGCCGGACCAAATGAACAATTTACGGCACGAACGGCCTTACTATTTCTCAATACGCACCTTGCTAGGTCAATGGGAGAAAGCACAGAAAACGAGATGGTACATTTAACATGGGTTTATTACAAATAATAATCGGGAAGGGAGACAGAGCAGCGTTATCACGAATAAAGAAATGTAATGTACAATGAACAAGACACTTAACGATTCCACTTACAAACGGGGCCCACGGACAGACACACACCCAAAAGAAACTAGACCCCGTGGGTCTTTAGTCGGTAGAGGCGGGCCAGGGTACCTGTCCCACCTCGTGCGGTCACACCAACCCGAACCACAATGGTGGGACTTGAACCCACGACCTTGGCGTTGTCAGCACCAAGACTGCAGACCGCTCAACCATGACGACAGACCACGCCACAATCGCCACCAAGACTGCAGACCGCTAAACAACGACCACAGACCGAGCCGCAATTGCCACGAACACTCCTCTTCTCTCTTGAGGTGGGAGCGGTTTCTTTCCTCGCCACTCGCCTCCTGATTGCATGGTTCCATCGCGCGATTCGCTGGGCATTCCTCATTGGACAGGCCCACGGTAGGCGGGGCAACTCCTACCTTTCTGGGGCGGAGTCGGATCTGAGGCGATGGAGGCTCCGCCCACGCCTTCAGCCAAAAACACATGGGCAATGGTGACCGGGTTGAGTGAGGGTGGTGTCGTTGCTGTCATTGTCGTTGTTGTTGTTGTATAAAAACCTAACTAAAAATAACTCATGGCACACACAAAATTCCCATTAGACAGGAGGGATTCTAACTATAAACACATACTTATCGAAATAACTGAACTACGGGGACTCTGGCTGTCTATGTGCAAAAGGCTTCCAGCTTCCAGATGATATTCCAGAACAATATCAGTGAGGAGGTGGTCAGCTTGGTGCTCAGCGCCCCTTACACGGTGTCCTCAGCACTCATTCCGTGGCATTCTCAGCACTCGTTCCACTGTTCTCCTGGTACTGCACTTGGCACGATTCACCTTGAGCTCTCTCAGAAGGACTCAACCAACTTCTCTAAACTATTCAAGCACTACTCTTTGAACTCTCAAATTCTCACTGCCTCTTGTTTCGACTACTAGGCATTTTATGCCATGCACGTCCGAACGTCATGCACATCCGCCTTCCGCAATCCAGCCACTTTGACTGTCTGGCGCTCTGTGATCCAGTCATCGTGATTGGCTGCAGGGGCGCAGGAAGGGATCTGGGGGAATGGGGGGCAGGGGACAGGCCGCTGGTGCCTCGGCGGCATGGCAAAGACAGGGAAATGAGTCTGATGTTTACCTTACCGCGGAGCTGCACCCAATTTTGTTTTGCTGCAGAGGGCACCGTGTTTGGTACATTCCATTGAAGCATTGCCGGATGGACATGTGCTGTTTGTGGTGTGGTTTGTGGAGTGAATGTTGTATATAGTTTGAGCTAGACAAAATAATTCAGATAGAACTACACCAGCGCATCCTTATGAGTTGGTATGTGTCGTCACAATATGATCAATAAACAAAGTTATAAATATTCAGGGAGCTACCTTATTGCTGAGTTCTAGTTTCTCACAATCTGAAACTTTCCAACCAAGATGTGAAGAAGTAAACCAAGTTCCAAGAGGAATGATAGTCAGCTGTCTGTGAATAGCCCATCCATCCAGATAATTTCCACCAACTAAACGATTCCCAAATGAACAATGTGGAATACCATCACGAAGTGGAAGACTTCAGGCAACTCTAACCCTAAATATCAATCTGGAAGACCATCAAAAAATACCTCTTTTTCTTCCTCTTATTCTCGAAAACGCATGTTGGATTGGAATCAAATTAAGAATTCCATTATATTGGTTGCATCATTCATGAGGTATAGTTGTGCCAAGGATGTGGTGCTCCTGTCCAAGGTACCAGCACACAATGGCCTACCATTTTTGACAGGCACCATGGGATCTTTTTAGTCCATCCGCTAATGCTATAGTCATAGACTCCTATAGAGAAGGACCGGCACGTCACGATCTCGGGGTTTGTAACTTGAGTCTGAAGGATTAACTTGAGTCTGGGGCTAAAATGACTTCTCGAAGGGCTAGAGACACGATCTCGGGATCCATATAGGGGTTTTTGAGGACGGCGAGTTCAATAGTGTCATTTTCAACACCACCTGAGGTCATCTTCAAGGTCAAAAGGTCATATTTCAAGGTCAAATTACTGAATTTTGGTATTTTTTGCCCGTTTTTGTGTCTAACTCATAGAGGAAAACTTTTGTAAAGTCTCTGACAAAACATGACATTGTGCACCTACTGTACCTACTTGCTGATTTCTATCATCGTCAACTAATGTATGTTTTGTTTCTTTCTCTTTCAGAAACTGTCCAGCTGGTGATCTCACAGGATCTTTGTGTTGTTTCCTGCTTTGGTGACAATATGCCACGTCATTGCAGCTGCTTTGGTTGTAGAGGAAACTATAATGGGATGCCTTATGTAAAGGTCATATCCTTCCCAAAAGATTCTGAGGAGAGGGAGAGATGGATATTGGCAATGCCAAATGAGAAAGAAAGCTTGAGGTGCTTAAAGGATATATATAAAAGACATTTCAATTGCGATTGGGTGTCAGTTAGGGGTGGCAAACGACCCAAAGAACAACCATCAATATTTCCTGGAGTACCGAAATCAGCTTTGAAGCAGGTGACCTCAGCCCCATGCCCAACATCATCTTCTACGTCAAAATCAAGAGCTAAGAAGATGCAGGCAGCTGATGAGGCTGCAGACAATATCCAAGATTTAGACCACTTCTGTGCTAAAATCAGCTCCTATTTTCCTGGCATTAACGTCATAAAAGACCAGGAAAACCTTTACCTATCAAGAACTGATGCTACTGGACAAACTGTCAAGCAGTTCTTTCATTTCCAACAAGTTCACTCACCTTTTGGATTTCTATTCTTGAATAGAGTTGAGAAAGATGGCATTGAGGTGCCCAAACGACTTTTTCCTTTGCAGAAGAACAGCCTGCTCTCAAAATGGTCCCAGATTAGATCCATAACTGACCAGGTAAACATCTATGAATGCACAAGCAAGGAAATTCTTCAGCTTGTAATAAGCCAGCTCTGTTGGATGACTGAGGCACACGAGCTTCCTCATTTCACGTTCCTTCTGTCGCAGCTGCATCTTATGTTCAAACCTCTTGATCATCATACTATGATTTTCGCAATGCAGCTTCACAACATATCACCCAGTGCATACAAAATGATTCGTCGATCCGGCTTAATCATTCTACCATCAACAAAAAAGGTAAAACAGATGCTTGCTAGTAGTCAGCAGGACTCCAACCTCAAAACCTTGTTCGACCAGCTTAAACCACAGCAGCGTTTGGTCAATTTAATGTTTGACGAGGTAAAGCTGGTCGAGCCATTGCGATTTTCTGGAGGGCATGTTGTAGGATATGCTCAAAATGCAGCAGCGGGTGGTGAACATGAAATGCTTGCTTCACATGCTATGGTTGTTGAAGTTGCCTGCCATTTCGGTGGTCCACGCTATATTCTACGCATTTTGCCCTGCAAAAAACTAACTGCCGATCAGCTGAAGGAACTCCTTATCGAAGCTGCATCAGCTGTAGTTTGTGCTGGCGGTACTGTGATTTCTCTGATATGTGACAATTGCAATACCAACCGCAGTGTTTATTCAAAACTTGGAGGACCAGGAAGTTGCCAAGTGCTGTCAATTCAAGAGCAATCTATGTTCTCAGTGTACGACTACGTGCACATCTTCAAAAATGTTCGCAACAACTGGATTACTGTTGATGGCAAGACACTCATTTGTTGTAGATGGTAATGAGTAGAAAGCTTACTGGAGTGATATTCAGAAGGTTTATGAGATTGACCGGGCTTCTCCTATTCGCTTAACCAAGCTGACACACACCACTGTTTTCCCCCAAGCCCCTTCAACGCCAGAGCGTACCATTGGTATGCCAAGTGTTCAATGACAAGACTGTAGCTGCTTTAAAGACCTTCAAGGATTCACTGGGCATCAGCGAAGGCACAATCATCCTCACCCAGATAATGAGTGAGTGGTTCAAGATGATGAACGTGAAAGACTTTCTCAGCTATCCATCTGCGCGACGAATCCAGACAGCCTTGGACAGCAGACTGTACAAGTTTCACTAGGCTGGAGCAGGCCTGCCAAATTATATCTACCTGCGCATGGCAAGGAGGTGGTGGTCATAAGCTGAAGCAAACTCAGCAAACTACTGAAGCCTTCACTATGTCCACACGTAATAATGTGGATGCTGCCAAATTGCTTCTGGCAGAGAAAGACTTTGACTACGTTCTTCCTGCTATATTTGCAGATGAAGCCTTGGAAAAGTTTTTCGGCCAAGCCAGGCAAAGAAGCGGTGGAAACTTCTACATTGACGTAGTTGACATTATGGCTGCAGCAAAAATTGTAAATTTTCAAACACTCATTAAGCATGACGTTATGCCCGAATCTAGTTCTCGTGTGATTGATTGCGACAAGAACTGTACAACTTCCATAAATCCAGATGAGCGAAGTGAACTCATTGACGAGATTACTCCTCAAGACACTCAGGATCTCTTGCGGTCTGACGATGCCCTTAAGCATAAAGTAGTTTATTTGGCCGGACACCTTGTTTATAAATATGGCGATAGCACTAGTATGGAGGAGATCATTGATGATGAAGATGGTAACGAGGTGTCATCTGAGTTTCTAGATAATTTGAATAGAGGTGGATTGAGTGTGCTGACTATGTCAACCGTCTTTTTTGTACATAATGCCTATAATTTGTATGACAAGACTAAAATGCGTTGCCGATTTCATTTTACTGAGCTGTTATCCTCTGTAGATGCGCCTTTAGCTCGTAGTAATGCTGCATATACTACTTTAGCTAACATTCTATTGAAAGCTCATGTCCTCAATGTAAGTGACAAAGAAAAAGCTTTGGGATGCCTCAGGAGGCAAGAAAAGCTGTCCAACTAGTGATAGACATAGACACAGTTGTAATAGGCATAGTGTTGTGGCATGCATATAATGTTTATGTAATACGATATATGACAATAAATATCAAAGTTTGACAGCTCTACACACTTGCATCTTATTATAATCAGCAATCTCTCACCGTTTATGAGTTAGACACAAAAACGGGCATAAAATACCAAAATTCAGTAATTTGACCTTGAAATATGACCTTTTGACCTTGAAGATGACCTCAGGTGGTGTTGAAAATGACACTATTGAACTCGCCGTCCTCAAAAACCCCTATATGGATCCCGAGATCGTGTCTCGAGTCCTTCTGGAAGTCATTTTAGCCCCGGACTCAAGTTAATCCTTCAGACTCAAGTTACAAATCCCAAGCATGGGAGGTTCCAATCCTTCTCTGTCGGAGTCTATGGCTATAGTAGACAAGACACCCAAGTTTGCAAGCAGCAGCAGCACCACCACCACAATGACAGTTTATAGTTGGTTCAGGATTCAAACCCAGACTCGACATCTCAAAGGCAAGCATGCTACTTCTGCACAATCTTCACAACTGAAAAAAAAAAAAAAAATATATATATATATATATATATATATATATATATATATATTTATATATATATATCAAAAATAAAAGAACTGTGCAAGATACAGTGAGAGAAAACCGATGGGACTGCATGACATCAGTCCTCCATGATGTGACAATAATTCAGGGAGTTATTTGAATGTTAAACAAGCATCATGGAGTTCATTCAATACCAGGGAAGAGGAGTTGCCTGCAATCCTTTTTATTAGCATGGCCAATGTATGGCATTGTTTGGCAGACTGCAACAAACATGTATCTCATCGATGTCATGGTCAATGAGATGACCTCAAAATGTGCAAAAGGGTTTAATGGGCTTTTTGTACAAAATGTGAAAAAGTTTTCTCAGATCATCCCCAATCAAAACCATGATCTTTTCACCCCTCATTAACCCCATCCCCACCCCAAGCCCTCCTCCCAAATTTCCAGTTGTTTTCTTCTGTATCCATCTTGTCCACCCCATGCATCCTCTCCTGCCCCCCATTGCTCCCCAAGTCTCCCTCCATCTTGTCTTTCAACTCTGCTGTTTGTCCTCTTCCATCCTGATCTGTTCAGCGCACCAAGCTCTTCCATGAGCCGAGACTCTATGTGCAAAAACATAAATAAACTCGAGGGGGAGCACTCGGGAGAGTGCAAAACCTCCGCCGCCAATACTGCTGGATCACTCAAGTGAACCTGATATCTTATTCATTAAATATGATGTCAACAGTGCTGACAGTTATAGTTCTTTTCTCCAACATTTTTTTTTTGGGGGGGGGGGGGTTGGAAATCACTTAAAACATGTAAAAATGCAAAAAAAATATTTTTTTTTCTCAAACAATTTTTGGGGGGGTTGGAAATCACTTAAAATATATAGAAATCCAAAAAAAAAAAAAAAATTCTCAAACAATTTTTTTTGGGGGGTAACAATTTTTTGGGGGGGTTCGAAATCACTTAAAACATGTAGAAATGCAAAAAAAAAAAATTCTCTTTTTTTTGGGGGGGGTGTAAATTTTTTTGGAGGGGGTTGGAAATCACTTAAAACATGTAGAAATGTAAAAAAAAATTCTCTATTTTTGGGGGGGGTGGGTAAAAAATAATTTTGGGGGGGGGGGTTGGAAATCCCTTAAAACATGTAGAAATGCAAAAAAAAAAAATTTTTCTCACAATTTTTTTTTGGGGGGGGGGTGCGGGGGGACAAAGTCCAAAATTTAATGGCATGATTCTTGGACCATACCTAACCCCCCCACCAAGTTTCGTAGAAATCCGTCGAGGAGTTTTTCCGTAAAACTTCATATCACAAACAAACAAACAAACAGAAAGGGGTGAAAACAGTAACCTCCATCCATCTTCGAAGATGGCGGAGGTTAATGAAGCATCAAGTCCAGGTGCACATTTCTCAAACAGGATGTCATGGTCGAGGAGATGCCTTTCAATGGCAACCCCAAATTCTGAAGAACTAGGCCACTAGGGGATGCACTATGCAAGGAATGGCATAGAATACCCCCTTCAAGCTGTCGAAAATTGGTTGCAGAATTTATGGGTTTTGATCAAGTATCACACGTAATGCACGGTCAATAAAATCGTGTCCCATTAATTTTGGTAGATTAGTGTAAATGAGCAAAATAAAGTGCAAGCCTTTAACCACAACAATAAAAATGTATGGATGGAATGTCGGTTGAGTCGATTATGTGCCGACCTCATCAAACGTTACTTAATGTAATGTTAAAATTTGTAAATAAGCAAACAAGATATATTATAACCGCCACGCATGAAAGTAATGGCACACACAAGTGGAAATAAAAACATGATCTATTATAATCTTTATACAGTACATTACATCATTTATTTGCAAGATGAAAAGGTGCAACTTATGTTCGTTCCAAAGCATGGTCCAGATACCACCCAGCAGAATTTTGCCACATTGACATGATGAACAGAATCGGTGTGGGAAATGTGTTTACATTGTATGCATTACCCTTGGTGAGGGGAGAAAAGGGGAAGGGTTGGGGAAGAGGAGAAGAGTGAGGGGGGGAGGAGCACAAGGGGGGGAGGAGCACAAGGGGGAGGAGCACAAGGGGGGAGGAGCACAAGGGGGGAGGAGCACAAGGGGGGAGGAGCACAAGGGGGAGGAGGAGCACAAGGGGGGAGGAGGAGCACAAGGGGGAGGAGGAGCACAAGGGGGGAGGAGCACAAGGGGGAGGAGGAGCACAAGGGGGGAGGAGGAGCACAAGGGGGAGGAGCACAAGGGGGGAGGAGCACAAGGGGGGAGGAGCACAAGGGGGAGGAGCACAAGGGGGGAGGAGCACAAGGGGGAGGAGCACAAGGGGGAGGAGCACAAGGGGGAGGAACACAAGGGGGGGAGGAGCACAAGGGGGGGAGGAGCACAAGGGGGGGAGGAGCACAAGGGGGGAGGACGACATGAGGGAGAGTGAAACCACTCCACCCCTATAAATGAAACTTTCGAACCTGGGCAGTTTGGGTTTTGATCGTTTCAACAATAACACTTGAAAATGGAGAATATTTGTTTAATTTCACGAGTACAGTATATAAAACATCGACTGCCGAGGTCATAAATTAATGTTAATATATTTTTGAAGAGTAGATTAAAATTTATTAAGATATTCATGGAATCCAAGTTCGCAAAAAAAAAACGGGTTATAATAGTTGGGAAGTTCCCTGTTCATAACTGAAGGCATGACCAATAGTGGTGACATGACCAATAGTGGTGACCTGCCGAGCAGGGAAGGTTCAGGCACAACTTAAAAAAAACACCAAATGGTCGTTTCCAGAGACTGTACAGCCTTGGTGACTCCAATCTACCATGATCCATGATCAGTGCCACAAACATCCCCCCAACCCTCCCTCTCCCGCCCAGTCTCCCGAAACGGTTCACCTTTCGTCACACACACGGGTCCACGGTCAGTCTCACAAATGGTCCATGCCGCACCTGGTCGAGCTTAGACCAACTGCATTGAGATACTCCGGTAAAGACCACAGGCCGAGTCCCGTGTCCACCAACAAATCCGTGCGGCTACCTCGAAGCAGCCAGAGATTCGCACGATTACCAGACTGAAAGAACCTTTCACGGATGAGGAACACATCGGGAAGGATCTCTTCATGATGGAACCAACAATTCGCCATTATACCTCAGCGGCCTGGAGGTTTACTCCCTTTACTTTGACTTCTGTTGCACTCATGAAAATGACAGGAAGATGCTACATGTACTTCTAAAAAAAACAACAAAAAAGCAATGATTATCACATTTATAAAACACCGTCGTGGATTCCACCGGCATGTATTACACCGCTGAGTAATAAACCGACGTTTACACCGCTTTACATTACACCGCCATGTCTTACACCGACATATACACCGCCTTACATTACACCGCCATGTCTTACACCGAAACGTACACCGCCATGTCTTGCACCGACACGTACACCGCCGTATATTACACCGCCATGTCGTACACCGACACGTACACCGCCTTACATTACACCGCCATGTCTTACACTGACACGTACACCGCCATGTCTTACACCGACACGTACACCGCCGTATATTACACCGCCTTACATTACACCGCCATGTCTTACACCGACACGTACACCGCCATGTCTTACACCGACAGGTACACCGCCGTATATTACACCGCCATGTCTTACACCGACACGTACACCGCCGTATATTACACCGCCATGTCTTACACCGACACATACACCACCTTACATTACACCGCCATGTCTTACACCGACACGTACACCGCCGTATATTACACCGCCATGTCTTACACCGACACGTACACCGCCATGTCTTACACCGACACATACACCGCCTTACATTACACCGCCATGTCTTACACCGCCTTACATTACACCGCCATGTCTTACACCAACACGTACACCGCCTTAGATTACACCGCCATGTCTTACACCGACACATACACCGCCATGTCTTACACTGACACGTACACCGCCATGTTAAACACCGACACGTACACTGCCGTATATTACACCGCCATGTCTTACACCGACACATACACCGCCGTATATTACACCGCCATGTCTTACACTGACACGTACACCGCCATGTCTTACACCGACACGTACACCGCCGTATATTGGAGTAATCCAGGATCGAACAAAATGGGGTACATTAAAACAGCATGTTAATACAACATGTGGAGATCGCTCAGATGTGTCCATGGGAGGTGGAGAGGGGAGGGGTAAGCGTGAGGGGAGGTGGAGGGAAGGCAGCGTGAGGGGAGGTGGAGGGAAGGCAGTATGAGGGGAAGTGCTTCTTGCGTCCCGCTGCACCTCGTACACTCTAGATAGCATGAGGGGAAGGCAGTATGAGGGGAGGGGAAGGCAGTGTGAGGGGAGGGGAAGGGAAGGCAGCACAAGGGGAGGGGAAGGCAATGTGATGGGAGGGGAAGGCAAGGAAGCATGAGGGGAGGGGAAGGCAGTGTGAAGGGAGGGGACAGGAAGGCAGCATCAGGGGAGGGGAAGGGAAAGCAGAAATAGGTCAGGGGAAGGCAGCGTGAGGGGAAGGGAAAGTGGCGTGATGGGTGGGGAAGGGAAGGCAGCACAAGGGGAGGAGAATGGAAAGCAGAAAAAGGGGAAGGGAAGGCAGCGTGAGGGGAGGGGAAGGTAATGTGAGGGGAGGGGAAGGGAAGGAAGCATCAGGGGAGGGGAAGGCAGTGTGAGGGGTGGGGAAGGGAAGGCAGCATATGGAGAGGGGAAGGGAAGGGCGATAAAATGCGCCCAAGGAGCAACATTTTCTTTTGAACTGCCAGATTCCATATAAAATTGGGTGGGACCATGGAAAAACCCATGTTATCTACTTGGCAAATTCAAAAATAAACCATCAGTCATTAGCAGTCCCCTTAAGAGAGGGAGAGGGGTGGAGGAGCAGTGGGAGAGAGGGAGAGGGTGGGAGAGAGGGAGAGAGAGGGATGGGGTGGGAGGGAGAGTAATCGAGGTGGAAGGGATTTGGATGAGAGAGAGAGGGAGAGGGATGGGAAAGAGAGGGATGAGAAAGGGTGGGAGAGGGGAGAGGGAGAGAGAGAGGGATAGAGGTGGGAGGGAGAGGGATAGGGGTGGGAGAGAGAGAGGGGTGGGAGGGAGGGAGAGGGGTGGGAGAGAGAGGGAGGGGAGTGGGAAGGGGAAGAGACGGAGAGAGAGAGAGAGAGAGAGAGAGAGAGAGAGAGAGAGAGAGAGAGAGAGAGAGAGAGAGAGAGAGAGAGAGAGAGAGAGAGAGAGAGAGAGAGAGAGAGAGAGAGAGAGGGTGGGAGAGAGTGAGAGGAGTGGGAGAGAAAGGGAGAGGGGGAGAGAGAGAGGGAGAGGAGTGGGATGGGGAGAGAGACGGAGAGAGAGAGAGAGAGAGAGAGAGAGAGAGAGAGAGAGAGAGAGAGAGAGAGAGAGAGAGAGAGAGAGAGAGAGAGAGAGAGAGAGAGAGAGAGAGAAGGGTGGGAGAGAGGGAGAGGTGGGAGAGAGAGGGAGAGGAGTGGGATGGGGAAAAGACTGAGAGAGAGAGAGAGAGAGGTGAGAAAGTGAGTGGAGAGAGATGGGAAGGGGAGAGAGATGGGAAGAGGGGAGGGTAGGGAGGGATTCCAGCAGATGTGACATCCAGTTTAACGGCACACAAATTGATAATTCACCCTGCCTGTGAAACTGCGGGATGACAGTTTATATCTGGGCCAGGATTCAAACCCAGGTGAGACAGCTTAGAGCAAGCATGTGTACCTCTCGGCTATTCTGCTGTGATATAAACAAAATGTTTCATTCTTTTTATTTGTGTTTATCAATGTCGAAGTGAGTGCAGAACAACGCAGGTCATCGCAGGCGAGTGGCCTCTGAATATTATTCAAGTCGATTGACATTAAGTGACGGTGCGAATATTGTAGAGCACTCGCCAAGTGGCTTAAGCACTCCAACAAAATGGTTGATAAGGAACGGCTGGCTTAGCAAACGATTAGTAATCACTAAACTGTCATATTACACACATGCCTCCCAGAGATGGCCAAAACATCAAATATGTCTCAATTGGACAAATGAGCACTTGGTTTTTTAACAGTTGAAACTGCTTCTAAGTTCAATTCTGGAGCGTAAATTTTGGAATTCAGCTTAATTTAAGAGATTCTTGAGGTTATGATATGTGCAGAAATGAAATAAAGCCATGAACACTGGCGTCTCCAGGTGTTCATAAGCATTGCAATGTTGCCAGCGATTCATAACTATGATGAACAGGCATTCGATGATATGAGTGAAGAAAGTGAAAAAAAAACTTTATCGTAAAGAAATCATTGTGGCCAGTTCCAAGTCAAGGCATGGTTGAGCAGGCCAAAAAACATGGTGGCTTCAGACCCCAGCGAGGTAACCCAGGATGTGCCTTAAGGCCTCATTGAGAGTGAGCTGGCCGAGCCACCGAGGATGCCCCTCATAAAGAATATAATTTAATAAGTCCGTTAATTATCTTCCAAAGGGGTGTTTTAATTAACACAAACACCCAATTTTCAGTCCTACACTCCCTGGGAGTTCCCTTAGTATGCATGCAAAGTTTCAGGCTGCTGGGTTTCATGGTTTTGGAGTTGTGGAGAAGACACACACTGACACGCATGCACACACTAACATTTATTAGTACTAGTACGTGCCCGTAAAAAAAAAATATATTCCAACCGCGAGCAAGAAAGAACAACCACACAGGCCGTTTCTTCGCTCTCGCGTGCCCGTACGTGCGTGGCGCAGAAGTTCGCATATCACAGTTACAATGATTCGCAATCTAGGTTTTAATAGGCAAGCAGCAGCTTCTTCGCTCACTGCAGATCTGGATAAAATCACAAACTGGTCCAACACGTGGAACATGTCTTTCAATCCAGACAAATCTCACACTCTCACTATGTCTCTTCGAAAGGACCGTTTACAAAACCCCCCCATCCACTTTCTCAACAATCCTCTGGAAGAAGTCTTTTCTTTCAAGCTTCTAGGTCTCACTATCTGCCATGACCTTTCCTGGGAAAGTCACATTTCCAACCTCGCCTCAAAAGCCAGTCGCCGACTGGGAATCCTCCATCGTGCTAAGTCCTTCCTCAGCCCTCTTGAGCTCCTGACCACTTACAAAGCTTTTGTCCGTAGCCTGATGGAGTACTGCTCTCCCCTCTGGGCTGGTGCTCCTGCCTCCCACCTTTCTCGGCTTCACGCTGTCGAAACCAGGCCATTTAAGATCATCGGCATCTCCCGCAATGAAGCTGAGTCTTTGGGCCTCTCACTCAATCACCGCAGGTTGGTCGGTGGTCTTTCTGTCTTCTACCGACTCCTCTCCAGCCTTGCCCCCCTGCTCTCTCTGCGATTTGTCCCCACCACATTTCCACAGGGCGCTCAAGGTCCGCCAACAACCCCCTTCTGGTAAAACTACCAAAATCACGAATCACTGCTCATCTTCACTCTTTCATTCCTCTTTTTTCCCGCCTTTGGAATAAACTTCCTCACTCTATTCTTTCCCATTCTTCCCTCCAGGCTTTCAAAACAGCTGTTCACCACCACCTCTTATCTTCCCCCATCCAAATCCTCGATCTTTTCTACCCCCGATAATCCACCCAAGCCCACTTCCTTCATTTCTCCTGCTTTCCTTCCTGAAAGTCCCCGAAATGTCTATCTTCTCTTCGCCATGTTCCCCGTCCCATCCCCATCCCTCTCCCTTCCACAGTTCACCTAATGTGTCTGTTCCCCACTGTTTTGTCCCTTCCACTCCCGCCCCTCTTGTCTCATGCCTCCTTGCTGTGAGTTGTGTGTTAGCTCTCATACGAGCCTCGACCAAGGTATACAAAAAAAAAAAAGGCCAATTATTCAATTCGCGCCAACGTATTTTACCTTTAAGCAATGTCGTCGCAAGGAAAAACAAAAAAGAGAAGAGAGAAAAAAATTTACTTCCTGGTTCAGAGCATACCAGCTCACTCTGATGCTACCGTAATTTATGCACCGTCTAATATGAAAACGATCATAACTTGTGGCATTGTGTTTATCTATAAATGCGCATAAGAAATCGAGAAATTATTGGAATACATGAAGTCATCACTCTCCGGAAGCCCGTACGTTGTAACCCGCAATGGGGAACGCGGCTGAGCTTCTCTTCCCCCATCGGCCACGCCCACGCAATAACGTGACCTTTCATTGGTTGGTAAATAAATGGCCATAACTTGGGATGCACTTGTCCGATTAATATCAAAACTTGAAAAGGCACATCCTCAGGTCCCCAGAAATATACGTGGCAAGTTTCAATTAGATCGGACCAGTGGTTGTCGAGAAACAGCGGTCACAGACACACACACAGAGATTGCTGGAATTATAGATAGATAGATTTATAATAGGTTGGGGAAATCTATTTATAATGTATGCAAATATGGTGAAATTTATCCCTTTCCATCCTCTCCCTTCCTTTCTTCCTTCCCTTCCCACCCACCTCCTCCCTTCCCTCCTCCATTCCCTTCCATTGCCCTTCCCATTGCCCTTTCATCCCTCCCCCATTGCCTTCCGCCGCCCTTCCCCTTCCTCTCCCATTCCCTTCCCCTCCCTCTCTCCCTCTCTGCCCTCCCTGCTCCTATCTCCTCCTCTCCGTTCCACTTTCACTCCCCGTATCATCAAGACACTAATTGCCCTTCCCTTCCTTCATTCACTTTTTATCACTCCAAACATGTCTCCTGTGTTCCACAATGCTCTGCGGTACCCTCCCTCTAATCTCTAATCCTGTAAGTTCAGTACTCCACGTATCACCCCGTGTAACACGTAATAAATAGAACGTTCCATTTCAAATTTCAATCCTGGTTTGAATGTGTCCATTTTGTTTAAAACTTTCAAAAAGTTTACTTACAAAAGTCACTTTACAAATTGACACGTGACTGAGTACGTGCATTGGAAAGGTAAGTTTAAATATTATATACATACACCTGTTGCCGTTTGAGCAGTAAAAAGTTACAGGTAAAACGGCAGGTATGTATGGGAGGGGGGGGGCTGTTCGTGCAAGAAGCCCCGCCCAACGTGCAGGTGCAGGTGCAGGTGCGTTGTGAGACACGAGTTCACGATGTGTGCGTTTGGAATATCAAGATCCAAACAAAACCGTAAACACGGCTCAGGCTGTTTGCATTTACGGCTCGGCTCGGTTTGCAGGCACTGAGGGCTCGACAGGTAAGGAAGATGTTCAAACAGGTAACATGACAGATCTTCCACCGCCGCCGCCGCCATGTTTCCTCCTCGAATGAGTGCCTCTGGATGTTTGTGACCTGCGGGTTAATTTAAATGAAAAAAAAAATATTTTTTTCATCTTTTCAAAGTTGTTCGTGAATCGTTTGTGTGTTTGTGTGTCTAAATGGGGCGGATCGTTGGTACCTCGTTGGAGTTTGTTGTGCAAAATTCCTTCGCTATTAACTTTTCTGTGACTCTTAAGAAAAGTTTGAAAACGTAGTGTGTTGTGTTGGTAGCTCGCACCGTGTGACGAACGAGGTTCGAGGCTGTTTAGACTGTTCACCACGCAGGGTGGTTGTAGTTGGCGGTTTGAATTGTGGTTTTAAACTTCGTAAAGAACAGGATACAGCGCAACCACCCTCTGCATTCACTCAGGCGGCCGCAATGAATGAGCTTCGTATGTCAAACAGCGCACGTTTAGCTGGCTGTCCCCTTGACTTGCTATGGATGAGCTTAATATGTTATACAGGGGGACCTTAAGCTGGCTGTCCCATTGACTTACGATGAATGCTCCACCATCACGGTTACGTTTTGTTGGAACATTATTATAATGTTGCGATTTTCTTTATTTTATTTGTTTAATATTGATGATGGTGGGGGAAGGGTTGATGAGCTAATAAATTTGTTCCAAATAAGTTTACTGTTTATCCAAGTTTTAAATTATTATTATTTATAATATGTAATTCTAATAACCTCTGGATTGGAATCCCAATTCAGGCAACATAAGACTGTGTGTGTGTGTGTGTGTGTGTGTGTGTGTGTGTGTGTATGTAATATATATATATATATATATATATATATATATATATATATATATATGTATGTGATGTTTGATTTCTGATCATGGTGTGCTTGCACCGTTGTTTTGCATCTCCTTCTCCCCGTTTAACTGTTCAGTTTGATTTATCACGTGTCTACGTTTTTGGTGATAGCCGAGGGTGAACTTGGCTGTTTCCTCAAGCCAATAGCTGATGTGTTTGCCACGTGTATTGTAGTATCCACGTTCCCATTGGGTGATTAGTAAACGAGGCATTATATAGATGTCAGCAATGATTCACCGGAACATCAAGACACTAAGATGCTGTTCGGGTTGTTACAGTTTGTACTTTTTGGGAGAGAAAATCGTTTGGATCATCACAATCATTTATCACAACATATATTATTATGATTATTATTATTTATTTATTTCCCCACCCCCCCCTCCCTTCCCCAAACATTTGCTGCATAGTAACCATGCATGTGAAGAGATAAATCTGTCTGTTGGTGTTTCCATCTGAATCCCTGGCTTGTGAACCAAGAAACATCAGGTCGAATCCCATTCACCATGGATTTGTGACAGTTTAAAATGCACTTTTTAATTTACGCAGCAGTTTCGGCAAGAGGAGCGTGAGTGGTGTTCGTGTGTGTGTGTGTGTGTGTGTGTGTGTGATTGATTTTATAATATACATATATATATATACATATATATATATATATATACATATATATATATATATAATCATATAATGATTTGTGCCACTGGTGGGTAAGGGTCAAAAAGGTCCCACCAGTTTAATTTGGCCTGAATCATCATTTAAAAACGTACAACCACACCAAATCTGCTGAACAACGCTGTCCCACCGAGCCTGGCAAGCGTTTCACTTTTCACTTTATAAACGCTTTAGTGCAAACCCAATCTGCCCGTCTAATGGATGAATTTGCCAATTGACAATGTGCTATGGAGCATGCTCTCAATGACCACACAACTTCTCATTGACAAATTGTGGAGGGAGAGAAGATACAACACAGTTACAAAGCAGTGATCAGAACTGTAACAAAATGTGCAATTTGGTCGCTACTTATCCAATCTCAACCAAACTTACAAGGGACATTAAGGGTCATGAGGCACAGCTTGTTGGTACTTGGTTGTTGTTGTCTTTTCTTCCCCCACTATGCAGGGGTTCCAAAGGTGGGGCTGATGTTGCAAATTCTGTACATAAATGTGATTTCTACCCACCCCCCCCCTTTACTCCAGCCACTCATCAAAGCAAAAGGGCATTCTTGCATCGGTCATTGCATATTTCTTTACCTCGTCAAATAGCAGAATATTTAACTTTATTTATTCATATATATTTTTTTTCCTGATCATGCTATCACCGACTTCACTGGAGCCACGATGGAAACTGCAACAGCGTGGCTCCTAAATGTCATGGCCCTTCATGGTCGCCTGTCCGACTCGCAATCCCATGAAATTGCAACTCTCAAGTGACCATGAGCAGTCTATATTGTGCCAATAAATGACCCTAAACCAATTATCTTCTTCCTGATTATATTTATATTATTGTCGTGTCCGAGTTAAAACTCAGGAAAAGCTTCTCCCTTGAAGGCTATAACCGAGACTCTGGGAATAATGCATGCACATAATGGTGGAGAGGTGATCCTACCGGGAGCAACACAGCATAGGGCGCTGCACCAGGACAGCTTGAGGGAGTTTATCTGGGAACCCACTACAATTACACGTAGTTTCTTCAAAATATTCACATTTAATGCATAAATATTTACAAAAATGGTAATGCAAAGGAAATAAGAACAATGATAAACAAATAAATCCTTTGGTCAAGGCCTTGCGCGCACACACACAGACAAAGGGTGACAAAATGAAAAACGGCCTCTTTTTAATTTTTTTTAAAGTATCCTGGCCCAGGGCTGGTCCTCGTCAAACTCGGAATGGGGACGCTTCCACTAGCACGTGAACACGCAGACAAAATGGCGCCGTCACTAGTCGCAGAGCACACGTGCGCACAGTGGCGCTTCTCTCGAAGCTTTCCACATGAAGGCTCCAAATGTCCCAGCCTTCCTCTTTCTTAAAAGGTGCCACCGAACTCATGTGCGTGTTTTGCCGAACCAGACCGGAGCCTTCCAAACTCAACACGTGCGAAAATGTGTCTGCCTCCTGCACCTTCGATCACTCCCTTTTCTCGTCCCATACAGTAGGAGCCTCCTCGCTCTGCGCCAGCCAACCATCCTCTTATCACCCTCTCTGTCCTCCACCCCTGGAGCATAGCTTGTTCGCCCCCAAACCTGGGAAGGCGGGGCTTCTGTTTGTCGTTTCAGGGACTCGTTCCCCAGCTTTACAGCCTGGCTTGAAATATAAAAAATAGGGAGAATCACAGAGGGCAATCATGTACTGGGGGACTTATTTTTACTCCCTAAGCTTATTAACACCACACCACCTCTCGTGTGGTGACACTGAACACTTAAGCTCACAGATTCCGTAACTTGATTCCATCGAGATGTTTCTACTCGTCTACGAACCATGCTACACTATACAATGCCAGCTTCCCTATTAAATCTTTACATCTACTCCCATAATCATTTATTTATATATATATATATATATATATATATATATATATATATATATATATATATATATATATATATATATTGTTGCGGTTTTCGCGCCCGCCGGCGTGCGAACGGCCACGTAACTCGAATCGCGGCACGTCGCCCACCGGACGGACAATCCAGTCGTGACCCTCTCGGACTAACGCCGGGAACCAGTCACGGGTGGACCTTTCGGTCTCACCGCGATCGAGCCAATCAGCCCCCGCGTGGGATAGGGTTGCTCGCCAAATTCGAACTACCTAAGTACCCACGCGGAGGGTAGACCGGGCGATCGCACCTCGCCGCAGGTCGACTTCGGACACGGGCCACTTAAGCGACCCGTTCCGTACTATCAGAATAACCGAGCGGTGTTATCGTCGACCTCGACGGTTCGATTAATTATCGGGCGTACTCAGCCCACTACCAACCCTTTACGTGAAGCAAGATGAGGGTTCAATGGGGGAAAAGACGAAGCGAAGCGGGAGAACAGTTCAACAATAAAGCACATTTATTCTCGGCACACGGGAAGCACACAAATACAATTCCACCAAATGCACACAAAAAAGAAAACACAATTCCATTTACACAAAAAGCAAACATAAAAGTGAAAACACAGTGCAGAGCTAATACCGACTACCGAGCACACGGCAACACTTATACAATTCTACTTCACAGACGGCGCCGACAACACATACCCAAAACCAAGGAAAAGAAATACCCCAAGAATGAGGTAGGCCTGGGGCCGAGACCGGGTCGGGCCTACCCGTCTGGTGATGAGACGCGGAGCGGCGATGGCCCCGCAACCCGCGGGCCTCGTGGACAGTGCCTGGCAGGGGGTGAGAACGGGGCCCCCTTGGTCGCACTATCTCAGCGCGGGGGGAAACAGGAGGGGGTTGCTGATGCTCGGGGTATAGAGGATCTTTATTATGTGCGACGAGCGTCTCCACCTCGGCCAGGTCGCGCTGTCGGCCTCCCTCGGGTGCAGCTTCCTGCACGACGCGAGCACCCCCTCGTCTGGTGTCGCCGCCTTTCCACAGCTCCGTCCCCTCCGTTCCGACTCCAACACACACGACGAGCAGCTCCACCGCCCGCGAAGTCTTGACCCTCTGCTTCCGACTCTCCTCTTCTTGACTCTCCGACCCGTTCTGCTGACTCTCTCGTTCTGACTCTTACGACTGTCTCTGACTGACGAACACGGTCCTTTTATCCCCCCGTAACTTCGCCTTTGACCCCCTCCCTTTGACCTTTCACCTCGCTCCCCATTGGCCCGAGAAAAAGTGGGCGTGAAGGCTTTTTGATCCACAAATTTGCATATATCGATCGTTCTGGAGGCGGGGCCAAATCGCCCCTCGCTCACCGATTGGACGGCAAAAAGTGGGCGTGTGTCGTTTTTGATCCGTTTTTGAAGCACAAAATCCGTGATTTTGTACACGCTGTTCGACTCGCGTTCTGCATGAGTCCAACACCGGTACCCACAGCGGGGCAAGAACGGTGGCGATGCTACGGTTGCGAGGTGTGACGGGAAGGTCGTGGCGGTTGTGGTGAAGCGGCGTTGTGGTTGGTGGTTGATGTTGTGGTTGTGATGGTAATCATGGCGGTTGGTCCAAAATAAAGATAGTAAAAGAAAAACGGCTATCCTGAAGAGTCGCAGCACGTATAAATGACATGTATTCCCACTAGACAACGGGTTTGGGCCTAACTACACATGCACTTACCGAGATACCTCACCTAAGGGACCTGAATGGTGGTTTGCGAATCTGGTAACCACAACACTATATACACACACACATAATAATTTGCTAAAAGTAAATGACGGATTTTTTTTTTCTTCTTTCTTTCACACCTTCACGAGATTCTTGCAACTCTTCAGACAAAGACCTTGCAATGATTGATGTAACAATGATCTTGATAATGACATGGGACCTCAGATCCCTGGTTGAGTTAAAAGAAAATATACATAAATATTAACAAGGGCTTGCCGAACCTTTGTGGTTGAAACCCCTACTCGAGAGAATGCCAGTTATTTGGGCGATGTATAAGGCAAGAGACCACCGCCTCGATCGCTCTCCCCCCCTCCCCATCTTTGAAGCAAAAACATGCCCATTGCCTATGCATATACAGTATAATACGTCATTGTTATTTTCTATCTTGGATAGATTCCAATTACACTTTCCCATTCGCTGATGGACCTCAGGCTTGTAACTGCTGTGGCCTTCACAAGGCCCAAGACACCTATATGCTCCAAACTTTTTGATATTTAACAATCGTTTTAAAAGTTGCTCTGATGATTTTGCACTGAAAGGAAAACTTGCAAGTAGCGCATGCATGGTAAGTGAATACAACGGCTCCGAAGCTGTCTGGCTTCACATAGCACTAACATGGCAGCCGTATGATTCTTCAGGTTACAATTTTGGGTGGAGTCAGTCCAGCTCTCTCACCAATGGGTGGAAAGGAGAGTTACGCATAGACAGAAGAACAAGCATATTGTTGTGTCGATATTAACAACAATACGGATCGTAAAATGAACAACCACCTCCGCCAAAAACAGAGCTGTTGGGGAAACCTGCTCCATGTGCGATGATCGAGCGAGCAGTCTTTCCTCCTGGTGTGCAGCAGATCGGTCTGGGGTTGTCCCTGCAGTGCCTTGCGTGCCTGTCTGATCGAGTCGTCAGCGTACCACGAAGCACTGGAATAGCAGAATGAGATAGAGATGAGAATGGGAACAAGTTCTGAGCAGTGGCAACAACTCACCATTCCTTATTCTAATATATGCCCCATTGGCCGTTGTAACCCTTAGGCCAGATCCATAAGAACAGTTACATTTCAAAGTTTATCTGAAAAAATGCTATTAGAGGTGAACAAGTTGCTGCAGCTGTGGAATTAATGAAAGCATTTAGCCTTGGGCAATGCTTGCTGGCTTTGTCACATTATTTTTCACTTTGGTAGATTATTCTGAGCTGCTGAGAGTAGTTGTTTTGGAGATATTTTTGCTTTTAAGGTGCATTCACTTGTGCCATTGAGCTGTCTCGCCTGAGTTAGAATCTCATCCCAGCTATAAACTTGGTACATAGCTTTATTATGACAAGTTTGAGTTTCAGGGCATTTGGTCATTTTTTTCAATAATTTTTTTTTCAGTTGTGCCCTTTTTAAACTTAGAAAATATCACATTTATACATGGGTCAGTGTTCAGCTGGTCAGACTCTACCCTAATTAAAATCATTCGCTGCCATTCCATGAAACGGCACAGATGGGCAAGCCTTAGTCCTTGTTAGTCCATGACCCAGTGCAATTGAAATTATCCAAGGTATTTTAATGACCATGATGTGTTGTATATCCACATAAGCCATACAAATGTTTTTGCTTCATGTATGTACATCAGGTTATTATTTTCAGCACCGAGCGTGCCAAACACCGCACAAATAAATAAATAAACAAACATTCATTGGGACCGGTAGGGGACATGTATTGCAAAGCAATTGTCACTCTTGTCTTCATTCAATATATTCTGCTCCCTCCTGTTATAGTCAGGCAGAATGATGCATAATATCATTCAAATTGTGGGTTAAGTGTTGAAAGCATGCAACTTTGCATAGCAATAAAGTAAATGCTGACAATTGATTTTGGAAATGGGCCACTTGGAAAAAGAAAATTCAAGATGGCCTCCATACAGTCATGCGGTGAAAGTCAATTTTAACACTCTGTGTTTGGTTTTCATCCATGGGTGTTTTGATGTTCAGAATTAAAATGTTATCGTTGAAACTTGATACCTGTTGCATGTTTTCCTTTTCCCCTATGAATCGTTGGTATTCGGGTCAGGTCAGGTATGGGAGCATGTGCCAGAACAGCGCGTCGCTGCATCCACTTTCCGCCGGTTTCGTTTTGGTATTCGTCTGTTGTTAAAGCAACAAAAACATGTACTGTATGCATATTCTGTGACATATATATGTTGTGGATCTGGGAACGCATCCATCCAAAGAAATAGCAAGCATCATACAGCGGTCCCTAGACAGTTATTCCATTAATATACGTTCAGACAGACCCTTCCCTTTTTGTCTCGTGGGACAACGTGTTGTGTAAACTTCATAGCTCGGTTTGAGTAAATCTCTGCACTCATTCCTATTCTTTCTTCAACTCTTATTCCTGAGGTAAATCCCAGCCATGTGCACCCTTCGCTGTGAGATGGGTCCTCAGCAAAGGCCAAGCAGGCATTACGCCGGACACCCCTCTGCAGAAATCACAGCCTGCCCAACGCACGTGCAGCGGTAATTTCCACCAACTGGACAAAGCGCAACTAACATGACGCCCACGCTGCATGGAACACGGACGGAGGAGATGGAAGAAACGGCACCAAAAATACTGGAAACTTGCAAAGCGCACACGGCCGTGCCCTTTCCAACCCATTTCCAAATTCCCATCTCGTAATTATATCCATCTCCTTCCAATCCGAATCCCCATTTAATACTTGTGTCTATCCTCCCCTCTAATCTTTTCCCTGAAATGATGACACGGATCAGTGTGGTGGACCCATGTACGGCCCAGGGGTGGTTTATCATCGCTCAGGCCGCGTGGCGCACTATGGAGCAGGCACATTGACAAGCGCCAACAGCAGGTCGCCGGGGCGTGGCACGGGTTTTGGTGCAAGGCGATTCATGTCACGGTGCTTGGAGCGAGACGATTCTGCAGCTTGGAACCATCTGGCCAGAAGTGAAGTGGAGTTTCTTCAGGTCATGGCGGTTGGCCCGTGTGCTGGCCAGGGCACAACTAGAGCACCCGATTTTGGTGATGACGAGTCACTTCGGGTCGTCGCCCCTGCTCCGCACCCTCAGATCTATAAAAGGATGGGTTGTAGGGTGGTGGGAAGAGGAGGAGGAGTCGTCGTTCCTGCTCGCTCAAACCTGTCGATTCGTGTTGCTCGTCCTGGCCTGGAATTAATCTTCAACCATTCGCCTTCTGACTCCACCTTTCTGTTCCAACTCGTTGCTGACTCCACCTTCTTCACCACTTCTCCGCCCAATTTCTTCGGACTCCGCTTCTCTCTCCACCCATTGACTTTTGACTCCACCTAAGTCCCTCTCTGCATGCCCGACGGTCACGTCTCATTCTCTGGACTGACGCTAGTGGCACGAAGCAAGAGACAACATGCCAGCTGTCAGGGAGGTATCACCCAGTGGAGCACCCCCAACCCTCCCCCCCAAAAAAGGTATTAGTGGCGTGATCGTGCAAGGTATTGAGAGACCTTTAGCCTCATCAACGTGTGTGTGTGTGTCCTGGAGTCCTAGCGCCTGTCCACGTTTAAGTTAAGAGTGTAGAAGAATTGTATCGGGATAACTCTGCTCTGTGTCTGCTTTTGAAAGTTGATTGTATTTTGCTGCACTTCTCATTTCTTCCTATTCCTGCTGCAGACAATAAACAACATTCATTGTGCCACATACCTTTCCTCGCCTGCCTGTTAATAAATCCTTTGAAGAAATTTTCCCAGCTCATTAACCTCCGCCATCGCAGATCGGAGGTTACTGTTTTCACCCTTTTCTGTTTGTTTGTTTGTTTGTGAACAGTATTACGGAAAAACTCCGACGGATTTCAACGAAACTTGGTGTGAGGATTAGGTATGGTCCAAGGATCATGCCTTTAGATTTTGGACTTGGTCCAAAGTCCAATATGGCCGCTATGGCAGCCATTTTGAAAAAATATTTGGATTTTTTTTTGCATTTCTACATGTTTTAAGTGATTTCCACCCCCCCCCCCAAAAAAAATAGTTAGAGAAAAAAAAATTTTTGCAACTTTTTTTGCAACATTTCGATTTTTTTTTATTTTTTTATTTTTATTTTTTTTGCATTTCTATATGTTATAAGTGGTTTCCAACAAAAAAAAACATGCCAAAATTATAATTGCGGATGATTTTGGAACTTCAGGTGGATATACCCACGTAAAATCAAGTTATGGCGAATGAATTGAGTATGTAAAAGTTAAAGGGAAAGTTGAAAACTATAACTCTGTGAGCACTGTTGACGTCAAATTGAATGAATAGGGTATCAGGGTCACTTGAGTGACCTAGCAGTATTGGCGGCGGAGGTTTTGCACTCTACCGAGTGCTCCCGCTCGAGTTTTTGTCTGTTTTAATTGATCCAGCATGGTCCATATCCTAACTTAGGTGGGACTATTCCCAAGGATCCGTTCTTTTAGCCGGTACGTCCTTGGCAGTGTCGCTCGGCTGCATCTGATCCGGTAAAGTGATTCAGTTCGGATAAAGCGTACCAAGGGCGACCCCTGGTAATTCGATCACGTGATTATTTTTTATTTTTTAGGCAACAGGATAAATTAGATTAAGGACCCTAAGTCACGTGGTTGAGTTATTTGCGTTCATGGTGGGTTAGCGACCCGCCACGTCACGAAGTTATTTGTGTGTGACGGCCTGCGATTCTGGGGAGTCTGGTGGGACGGACAGCGGGGCGAGGTCACCCAGATTTGATGCAGGTTGGGATTTTCGGCCTTGGGCCACTGATTGAGAAGGTGTGTGTGTGTGTTTTTACCTAAAATGCCTTGGTTTGTAAAGGGCTGAAAATACTTAAATACCTGAGAGAGGGTGTGCATGCCTCTGCACAATGAAAAAGTTGACGCTTTGCAGCTCACTGAAAGGGCAGCTACCTGTACTGCAAATTTTCAACAATGTGGGCCAGTGCAAGGCTTGGGTGGAAGGACTTGTGCTTTTCAAGCCCCTGACAGATTGCCACCAGTGAATGGATTCGGAGCCTTGCGGGAATGCCTCCTGTGAGCATGGCAGGCTTGTGATTTATTGAACGGATGTCTGCAATCGGAAAGGCTATGCTATGCATAATTATCACCTTTTAGACAAAGAACCTCTTCACGACATGATGCACGAAGCTTGTGCCAGCTATATTAACATGGGAATGAGATGTACCAGGTAGACTTCCATGATGGAGACACGGTAACTGGTTTGGGTGCTTCTGAACACCAACGGGAATGACATATCTGGGGCTTGGGAATACATACCATCCATCCATTGGGACCATACTCTGTGCAGAGTATTGGTGCTGCCTAAGCAGTCTCCTTGGCTATTGGGCACAATCCTGGATGGGTCGCCACTCCGACACAGGACACCGACACAGTATACCAGCAAGCTGGCACTCATTTTGCCAACCTCGGAAGGATGACTGGCAGAGTCAACCCCACCTGGTATTAATTCAACAGCAGAGTGGGATTTGAACTCAGGATCCTAGGATTCCAAGCCCATCACCCCAACCATAAAGCCTAAACCAGGCATGAATACACACGGTAAGGTTAAAAAAAAAACAAGAAAAGATGATTCATGCATGCATTTCGAAAGTCCCCAGCTGTATTGACCTGCACTGGAACGTGGAATTCTTGGCAGATTTCAAAGGTCAAAGGCTTGTCCTGCTTCATCGAGTAGATAGAGGCTGCTTGTAGTGATGTGGGGCAGCCCGATTTGTACCCACTTCGATGAATGTATGCTCCGTGATGCTGCCCCCCCCTGCTTGTAACACAAAATGGCAGTGCAACCCCAATATATTTTAAACTTTTTCGGATCAACAGCAGGATGAGACTCGTGGTTGATTTGGTGGTGTGCTGCTTTACGCGCTTTCGTGTCGTGACTAAAGATGTGTTGGTTTATTGCAGCATGGTTATTTGGAGAGGGGGAGAAGGGTTCTTCTTGTTGTTCAAGAAGTCAAACTGTTAACCCACATTATGGGAACTCTGCAACTGTTCCCGTTTTTATCTATCGATTAATTTTTCTTTTTATTATGGTGGAGTAGATAAAGCATTATTGCATTGCCCTTGTTGGTGTGGGTTCGATTTCCCGTGGATGCTAAGTGGAAATTTTTGCACTCTGCGTTGGAACAACGATTTCTCCAGCATTGGCTCCAAGCTGGGAAGTGTTTGCGGATCATCATGATTCATCCAATTCTTTGTTAACCCTTTGAACTTTCAGCTCCCCTGCCCTTGGCTCCCTGTAGAAAAATCCTGTCGCCCGGGTATATGGAGGTTTGAATTGCGGCTCGGGTTCAAAGGGTTATGAGCATGGGCCACCACCACCACCACCACCTCTCTTTATAGTGGAGATTTGGTTTGACGACGATATAGAAAGGCCTGTTGTGTGCAATACTGAAATAAAATGGTAGGTTAATGCAATTTTTGTGGGACATTTCACTTTTGCAAAAATGAAGACGAGGAAATATTTTATCCAATATATTTTTTGTTTTATGGACTGAGTAAGTGGTAGGTCAGGTCAGGTATTTTTTTTTTTTTTTGTATACCTTGGTCGAGGCTCGTATGAGAGCTAACACACAACTCACAGCAAGGAGGCATGAGACAAGAGGGGCGGGAGTGGAAGGGACAAAACAGTGGGGAACAGACACATTGGTGAACTGTGGAAGGGAGAGAGATGGGGATGGGACGGGGAACATGGCGAAGAGAAGATGGACATTTCAGGGACTTTCAGGAAGGAAAGCAGGAGAAATGAAGGAAGTGGGCTTGGGTGGATTATCGGGGGTAGAAAAGATGGAGGATTTGGATGGGGGAAGACAAGAGGTGGTGGTGAACAGCTGTTTTGAAAGCCTGGAAAGAAGAATGGGAAAGAATAGAGTGAGGAAGTTTATTCCAAAGGCGGGAAAAAAGAGGAATGAAAGAGTGAAGATGAGCAGCGATTCGTGATTTTGGTAGTTTTACCAGAAGGGGGTTGTTGGCGGACCTTGAGCGCCCTGTGGAAATGTGGTGGGGACAAATCGCAGAGAGAGCAGGGGGGGCAAGGCTGGAGAGGAGTCTGTAGAAGACAGAAAGACCACCGACCAACCTGCGGTGATTGAGTGAGAGGCCCAAAGACTCAGCTTCATTGCTGGAGATGCCGATGATCTTAAATGCCCTGGTTTCGACAGCGTGAAGCCGAGAAAGGTGGGAGGCAGGAGCACCAGCCCAGAGGGGAGAGCAGTACTCCATCAGGCTATGGACAAAAGCTTTGTAAGTGGTCAGGAGCTCAAGAGGGCCAAGGAAGGACTTAGCACGACGGAGGATTCCCAGTCGGCGACTGGCTTTTGAGGCGAGGTTGGAAATGTGACTTTCCCAGGAAAGGTCATGGAGATAGTGAGACCTAGAAGCTTGAAAGAAAAGACTTCTTCCAGAGGATTGTTGAGAAAGTGGATGGGGGGGGTTTGTAAACGGTCCTTTTGAAGAGACATAGTGAGAGTGTGAGATTTGTCTGGATTGAAAGACATGTTCCACGTGTTGGAACAGTTTGTGATTTTATCCAGATCTGCAGTGAGTGAAGAAGCTGCTGCTTGCCGGTCTGAGGGATGACAGATGGTACGGCAGAGGGTGGAGTCGTCGGCAAAGAGAAATAGAGGATTTTCCAGAGAGTCCGAGAGATCATTGATGAAAACCAGAAAAAGAACAGGGCCCAGAACGCTACCTTGAGGAACTCCAGCCTGCACAGGAAGAGGGGATGAAAGAATTCCATTTTAGGGCCACACGTTGACTGCGACAGGAGAGGAAGTCTGCGAGCCATGAGTGGAGATGGCCTTGAATACCATGGGAAGAGAGTTTGGTGAGTAGGACAGGGTGCCAGACTGTGTCAAAAGCACGTGATATGTCCAGGGATACGGCTCGGATTTCCTGTCTGGCATTGAGGACCTCCATCCATTGATGGGAGAGCAGAAGCAGCATATCCAGGGTAGAGTGACCTGGTCTGAAACCAAATTGATGATTGGAAATCAAGCCATTGGAGAAGAGGAAGGATTTCATGTCTGAAGCGATGATGGATTCCATAACCTTGCTGATGATTGGGAGAAGGCTGATTGGTCTGTAGTTACAGGGATCTGTTTTTGCACCTTGGTTATGCAGGGCAGTGATGTTAGCAGATTTCCAAGCAGATGGCAGATGACCTTGGGCAAATGAGAGGGTGAATAGAACAGGGAGAGGGTGAGCAAGAGCAGAAGAGCAGGCTTTGAGGACACGTGGGCTGATGCCGTCTGGACCGGTTGCAGAATCTGAGTCAAGGTTTGAAAGCAAGCTCTCCACCTTGTCAGGAGAAAAGGATACAGAGTCCAGGGACAGTTGGGTGCGACTGGGTAAAGTGGGTAGAGATAGTGATGGGTTTAGGACACAAGATTTAGCTGCAAACACCGAGTTTAAACATTCAGCTTTATCACGTGTGGAATCAGCAGTGCGGCCATTTGAGGTAAGGGAGGGGATGGAGGGGGAACATACACCAGAAACAGATTTGATTAAACGCCACCAGGATTTTGAGGAGGGAGAGAGGTTTGAGAGTTCAGACTTGAGATGAGAAAGATGTTGTTTTCTGGCTCTCCTGAGGGTAGATACACACTTGTTCCGAGCTTTGTGGAAAGAACTGAGATTGCCCTCAGTTGGGTTTGCTTTCCATGAGGCAAAGGCAAGTTGTTTCAGGACAACTGCCTCGCCACAAGCTTCAGTAAACCAAGGGCGGGAGGAAGGGTAAGACAACTGAACACGAGAGGGGATAAATCTGTGCATGAGGGAGAGCAAGTTTCTTTGAAAGAATTCCCAGGATGAGTTGATGTTTGAGAAAGTAGTGATAGGAGACCAGTCTGTAAGTTTGATGGCTGCTCGGAGACCCTGCCAGTCGGCTTGAGTGAAATGCCAGACTCGACGGCGGTGAGGTGGTTCTCTGATAACAGCCAGAGAGATGTCCACTTTGACAAGGACGTGGTCAGAAGAACCAATTGGAGCGAAGGAAGAGCAGCAGATATTGTCAGGGAAATTTGTCAAAATCAGATCCAGAAGAGATGGAGTACCATTGGTTGAGATCCGGGTCGGGAAGTTGACCGATTGAGTGAGTCGCAGAAAGCTTTTGCTGAGGTGCCATGGCAGGTGAGAGAGGTACCCACACCTAGCCAACTGGCGTGATGACAATTGAAGTCACCACATAAGAGGAAGAGAGAGTTTGGATGAGAAGATAGAAGATGGTCCATGTTTTCGGATAGTGAGGTGTAGATGGAGTCATCACTGTTCGGTGGACGGTACAGTACACATATAAACATGAGGTGGGAGTGGAGGGGAAGCCGAAGCCAGAGGTATTCCGGGGGGTGTGGGGGAGTGAGAACAGTGCATGGAGAGTGAGGAATTGAGTCTTTGATGAAGAGAGCAACACCTCCACCAGGACGAGGCTCAGGTCTGTCATACCGTAAGAGGGAGTAACCAGGGAGAGATACTTGGGAGTCAGACACGTCTTGGGAGAGGAAAGTTTCTGTTAGGCAGATAATGTCTGGTTTGTCAGTGGCAACCTGTATGGAAAGATCTGAAAGGTTTGAGCGAAGGCCCCGGATATTTGAGGTCCACACTTTTAATGAAGAGGAAGAGGAGGAGGCTTTGGGTGCAGGAGGTGGAGGGGGAGGGGAGGGTAGGACAAGGGACGAGGGGGCAGGTAAGGAGGGTTGCTGAAGGAGTGTGGGGTATTGCAGAATAGTGAGGGGAGGGGGCCGAATGAGGAGGAGAAAAGGCTCTCTGGTGCTGGGGGAGAGGGGGACAAGAGACGAGGAAGAAGGCAGTTGAGGATTTGAGGAGGTGGAGTGAAGAGGTGGAGGGAGGCAGGTTGGTGGATGAGAGGGGGGCAACTTTGAGAAGGAAGAGTGAGGGGGATGAAAGGTGGGAGAAAGGTGAGGGGGAATTTTTGAGAGAGGTGAGAGGGAGGCTTGATGGGAGAAGAGTGGCATGGTTGCTTTGAGAGTGAGAGTGAGGGGTGAGGGGGGTGAGTTGGCACTGAAGTTGGAAAAAAAGAATGTTTGATGGAAAGCGAGCATCCATGGCAAACTGTGGTTTTTAAAAGTTTTAGGTCAGAGATGCGATTTAACACAATTCTTGATGGATGCAATGAAGGCGAATTCAGAGCATGGAGAGAAGAAGCGCTGTAATAGTTGGATTTTTTAGGCAAAGAATGAAGGAGAGGTCGAAATGAGAGCAGTCTGTTAAAATAGCAGAAGAGTAGTGCATTGTGAAACAGTAAAGAGTACCACATGTGTGAGAGAGAGGAAGATGAAGCATTATAAGATCGTTTTTGTTGTTAAAAATAATGTATGAGAGAGTTCAACAGATTAGGTCATGGGAGTGTAGAAAAAAAAATCGAGGAAGAAGATGAGGAGGAAGTTAAGAGGAAGAAGAAGAAGCAGAATCGAGAGAAGGTGAGCGTGTTGTTGTTGTTGGGTATATATATATATTTTTTGTTGTTGTTAATATTAATGTATGAGAGAGTTCAACAGATTAGGTCATGGAAGCATGTGCCAGAACAGCGCGTCGCTGCGTCGACTTTCCGCTGGTACTCCAGGGGCTTCCGTCTGGCCATCCCCCAGGCAGATGCCAGGCCCATCCCCATCTCCTTGAGATGATGGTCAACCTGTTGCAACCATGAGGCACGTGGTCGGCCCACTGGCCTCCTCCACTCATGAGACTCCCTCGCTGAGAATCTGGTGAGCAGGATCGGCGTCAGGAAAACGAGCCACATGTCCATACAGCCACAAATGACGCTCACGGACTATGCAGGTAACAAGGCTCTCTCAGCAACCGCTCGTTGGACACAAAATCCGACCAGCAATAGCCAAGGATTCTCCGAAGAGACCTGGTACCAAAGGAATTAAGTCTCTGTTTCAGATCCTTGGCCAGAGTCCAAGTCTCACACCCATAGAGCAAGACTGGAAGTACCAAGGACCTGAAGACTCGGACTTTCGTCCTCCCGCACAGGTACCGGCAGCGCCACACCCCATGATCCAGTGAATCCATGACTCCCCAGGCCCGACCCAGATGTCTATTGACCTCCGGCTCACAACCTGCGGAGACATGAATATCACTGCCAAGGTAAGTGAATCTCTCCACGACCTCAACATCCTCACCACAAACAGACACAGACAGGACAGCAGCATCCAAGATGTCACCGAAAGCCTGGATCTTAGTTTTGACCCAAGAAACCCGTAATCCCAATGGCTCCGACTCCTCATTCAGCACCTCGAGGGCCCCCAAGAGGATGTCTAAAGTCTCCGCAAAGATGACTGCATCATCTGCAAAATCAAGGTCCGAGATCTTGACATTCCCAAACGATGCACCGCAACTTGATCTCTCCGACATCCTCCCTAAAATCCAGTCCATACAAGTGCTGAAAAGTGTGGGGGCAAGTACACATCCCTGACGAACTCCAGTAACAACTGGAAATAAGTCAGAGATGGTACCACCACACTTCACAGCACTCTCAGTTCCAGAGTAGAGTTCAGACATCAGATCGATCAGTTTTGGTGGCACCCCACGAAGACCAAGAATCCTCCAGAGGACATCCCGATTCACTGAATCGAACGCTTTACAGAGATCAACATAGGCTGCAAGCAGCCCCTGCCGAAACTCTCGTCTGCGTTCGGTGAGGACACGAAGTGCAAGGATACGGTCAATCGTTGACCTCTTTGGTGTAAAGCCTGACTGCTCTGGACACTGGTGCTCAAGCAGATGGTGGCGAACCCTATCAAGAATTATCCGAGCAAAGACCTTACCCGGCACTGAGAGCAGCGTCACCCCTCGGTAGTTGTTGCAGTCCTGGCGATCACCCTTCCCTTTCCAGAGAGGGACAAGAAGGCCCCTCTTCCAGTCAGTTGGGATGATGCCTGTGTTCCAGGCAGAGCACAAAACTGCATGCAACGACACGAGCGCAGCATTTCCACCAGCCTTGAGAAGTTCGGCATGGATGCCACAGATCCCTGGAGCTTTGCCCCGTTTCAACTGGTTCACCGCAGCCCGTGTTTCCACAAGCGAAGGTGGACCACAGTTGATTCGAGGGTCAGCAACAGGGACTGTAACACCCTTGACGTCCAACTCGACAGCTGGGGGATCAGCCTGGTACAACCGCTCAAAGTAACCGGCCCAGCGGGCCTTCACTTCAGACTCCTTTGTCAAGAGCCTAACACTCTCTGCTCGAACTGCAGTGCTCCGAGGGATGGGCTTGGATGAACGTAATGCGCGAATTCCCCTGTAAGCGGGACGAGAATCACCTGTCCACAGGTGATGCTCTACCCCCTCACAGATTCCTCGCACATAGGCCTCCTTGTCCACCCTCAGTGTACGTACAGTTTTACGCCTCAGCTCCCTGAACAGCTCAGCTCTGCCATTCAGCCTGGCCCTGCGACTCTGGTCAATGGTATCCAGTGTCCCTTGAGAGACTAAATTATTCTTTGCCTGCGGTGAGCTCCAAGGCATCCACTGGCAACATCAAGGACGGTGGTCTTGAAGGCACTCCACAACTCTTCAGGACCCCCCAAAGAACCCAGACCCCCCAAGTGTCCACTCAGCCTGTTCGCAAACTCCTCAGCTACTCTCTCATCCCTGAGCTTGGCAACATCCAGCCTAGGCTGGGATGGTACCATTCTCCAGGATTTAAGGTGCAGCTTTAGAGTTGCTACAACAAGCCTGTGGTCAGTATTGAGGAACTGAGCACTCCGGTAGACCCTGCAGTTCTGGATCATCCTCCAACGACCGTCAATGAGGACATGGTCAATCTCCTTTGCCGTACCGCCAGCGTTGGAATACCAAGTCCAGCGATGAGCTTGTGGGCGCTGAAACCATGAACCAGCCACCCTAAGTCCATGACTTCTTGCAAAGTCAAGGAACTTAGTGCTATTCTGGTTCATAGTTCCTGACCCATGGGGACCAACACATACCTCCATAACCATCCCTATCAGTTCCAGTCGATGCATTGAAATCCCCCAAGACTATAAGTGTATCTCGTCTGGGGCACTGATCAACCACAGACTCGAGTGTGGCGTAGAATGTGTCCTTCACAGTGAGATCACTCGCCTCAGTCGGAGCATAAACAGAGACCAGGGAAATGACACCTAAGGAGTGGCGAATCCTTAATCTCATAATACGCTCGCTGACCGGTGTTACCTCAATTATCATTGGGGTCAGCTTATTGGACACAGCTACAGCAACTCCTTGGGTATGGTAACCATCAGGGCGACCAGACCAATAGTAGGTGTAACCACCCACCATTATCTCGCCGCAATCCGGTCTCCGAACCTCAGAGAGAGCTGCAATCCCGATGTTATCATCTGAGCTCAAGCGTTTGGACAGAGACAGGTGATCATCCTCTCTTAGGGATAGGCCATTCCAGGCACCCACCCGAAGGGACCGCCTCAGGTTAACCCAAGGAGACCGCCATCTGGTGGACGACACCTCAGCACCACTCCGACACACTCTCCCGCAATCTGACCCAGGGATGTTACCCCGTGGTTTCCCTCCTATCATCAAAGATTGGGGGTCCCGAAGGCTTTGCCCCAATCCCGTCATCCGGTGAGCTGCCCTGCGAAGGGAAGCTGCACAGGAGGTACTCCCACGGAGTGGGTTTTCAGATTTTTTTTTTGCGTTTTTGCGTTTTGCGGAATGAAGGGTTTTACGGTGGCCGGAGTGCAAATCCTGCCACCAACCTCCTAATAAGTGACCCAACTGCAGGAGGACGTCCGCAGACACAGTTGGGCACTAGTTATGGATGGCCGTTGGCTCTCAAGGAGCTCCTCCGCCCTTTTGAGTAGGTGGTAGGATGGCATAGAAATACACAAACTTGCCTCTGAGCTGTCTCGCCTGGGTTCGAATCTCACCGCAGCTACAAACTGTCATCCTGTATGACACCTGGGTTTTACAGGGAGGATGATTCATCAATGTGCGTTCCGTCCCTTGAATGGACTTTACACTGGCATCCTGTCTACGACATTAGTTGGTGGGTATTGTAATCCCATGGTGTCCTTCACAAGGCAGAAGGTGAGCTCTCACCAACACCTTGGCCAAATTCCAAATTCCTGCTCTAACTCATTTGTTGAGCATCAGATTTTACCAGCCAGTTTGTGGACGACTTGGACCAAAAACTTCCCATGGACAACCCCACAAGAATGTGGTGGTAATTGTGGCTTTTAAAGAAGAAGAGGATTTGTGACCTGAGTAGACACTTAAAAGTTTGCATTTCAAATTCATAACTGGAAGGGTGAGGGGAAGCGAGGAGGACATGATGAAAGTTGACAATATATATATTAGGGCTTCAAGCATGGCTGAAGCCCTATTGAATTCGTTAGTATTATTATTATTATTAAAGGCATTTTATGTTCTACTGACCGATTTTGTGGCGGATCTGGAGGGAAAACTGTTGGATGAAATTCAACGAAACTTAACAGGATAATTACTCACCACCTGAAGTTTATACTATGAAACATTTGATGACGTAGGTCACGTGGTATGGCGGCCATATTGGATTTTATACAAAACCTAAAAACATCTTCTCCAGAAGGGATAATCCGACAGCCTCAAACTTTTGCACACATTTGTTGCATTCCATGGGAATGTTAAGTTGTTAATTTGGTCCAAATCGTTATCTAATTTACATGATTTAAAATGATGCCTATTCGCCTCATTAAATATGAAAATGAGAGTTGAAAAAAATTTAATGACATTTAGATAGGACATAAAGATGGGACTCCAAATATGTTTATACGATGTCTGTGTTTGATCCCAGTGAGGCCCCAGAGCCCCCCAAAGTTGAAAATGACCCATTTTTGAAATGTCATAAAATGAAAACAACGCTTGGATGAAATTCGATGAAATTTATTCATTTAATAACTCTCCACTTGATGTTTGTGCTTTGAAAATTTTGATGACGTAGGTCACGTGGTATGGCGGCCATATTGGATTTTCTCCAAAACCTGAAAACATCTTCTTCTCCAGAAGGGATAATCCGACAGCCTCAAACTTTTGCACGCATTTGCCAGGTTCCATTGAAATGTTAAGTTGTTAATTTGGTCGAAATCGTTGCAAAATTTATATGATTAAAATGATGCCGATTCGCCTCATTAAGTATGCAAATGAGAGTTGAAAAAATTTAATGACAGATTCTGATAGGCCTTGAAGAGGGGACTCCAAATATGTTTACACTATTTCTGAATTTTACCCCAATGAGGCCCCAGAGCCCCCCAAAGTTTAAAATCACCCATTTTTGACATGTAAAATGAAAACTAAAGAAGATAGACATATAATGACCACACATTCTGGAAGATATTTTTAAGTTCTTCAAGTTCACCATTTACGTTAATATGCAAATGTGTAGTTATTGGACTTTTTTGGGGACTTGAAAATTTGTCCAATGTGGTTTCTTTCTTTATCATGCATTGCTATGGGCTTTTCAATCCTTCATTGAGATAACATGAGGGACCCCGTAGCTGGACCCCATTGCAGACCTGAACTAACTTTCTAACTCGGAAAACCCATATCATGTGACAGGGTGATAGTGTTGAAATTTGTTAAAATGGAGGCACGCCTTGAAGCCCGGGATTACTGGTTTACCAGTTTTAATTATTAATTGATATTCTTACGGATCTGGAAAC
This sequence comes from Eptatretus burgeri, assembly GCF_056783735.1. Taxonomy (NCBI): domain Eukaryota; kingdom Metazoa; phylum Chordata; class Myxini; order Myxiniformes; family Myxinidae; genus Eptatretus; species Eptatretus burgeri. The sequence goes on from NC_140963.1 coordinate 107,154,455, forward strand.
CATTTGCATTCAACATACAGGTCCCAAAAGTCAGTTATCCCGTTAAGTAAACGTGTAGTCAGATCCCATTCCTTTTGTCTTGTGGGAGAATCAAAAACGTGCGTTGCGACTTCTTTTAGGTGGGTTATTAAATCTTTACATCCAACAAACCATCTAAGACCATCCAACAAACAAATCGAAAACACCACTGAACAAACGCTTCACCCGCCCAACCGGCGAGTCGCTGTTTCGAGGCAAAATCTTTGTAAAGTACCTTTTTGGGCGAGTCCACACGTGTGGAGTGGGCGGGCTTCCCGGTATGGCCGAAACCCAGCCCAGAAAGGGCAGACCCATGGAAGCCCCATCCAATCAGGGCGAACAGTGACGTCAGTTTCACCAAGGCCCCTCTCCGCTGAGGGAGGCCCATAAAAGTTTCGACGCCATCCTCAGCGGGGAGTTCTGTAGAGAGGAGTCTCGAGAGTTCTGAGGGGGTTCGGTCGTGAATTCTGAAGAGTTCAGTGGAGAGGAGTTTTCACTGTGGCTGTTACAGGAGAGGAGTTCTGTGGACCCCGACAAATAGCCACGAGCCACGGGTCCCACACGTGCGACTGGGACCAAACCGACGACCTTTGGCAGGTGCCGCACTATAGAGCACGCTTTCCCTCCGACGACCAGGTGCCCACCGAACTCTGACCCCCAGCTTGTCTCTCTTCACGGCTGCGAGGGTCAAATAAAGACTCTGGGGTTTCTTTTCTTTTTGTGTGTGTGTCTGCGTGTGGGCCCGTCTTCAAGTAGAACTGAGTAAGTGTTTTGTGCTTATTGTAAATATTTCTCTGGTTGCATATTCACGTCAAGTCTTGCCTTTGTCTTTATTTGACTGTTAATAAATTTATTTTAGTTAATTAGGTAAATTGGTTATAGACAAATAGACCCTACGCTCCGCGGTTGAGATATTGGCGTCCACGGTCGGTTCAGCGACCCGCCAGCTCAAGCAATTATCCAGAGCGACGGCCTACAATTCCGGGGGGTCTGATGGGAGACGGCGTAACCTCCCCCACCTAGTGGTCATTCTCACCACCATCCCCCGGCCACAACAATATGTTCATTGGTGCACCATCTGTTTGGACTTATTCTCAACCCTCAAGTGTAATTGACCTTGGATGACTGTGTGGTGATAAACCATGCAACTGCAGGAGCAACAGTTTTATGGATGCCAGCTGAGGTTCTTAACTCCTGAAATCTTGTATTTATTGGATACAAAATGTTTGATCACCTCCATAGGGCATCAGCATAGATCACCATCCAAAAGGTGAGGTGTAAAAGGGTCACATGGATTTTCCCAAGTTTGCATCAACACCAGTCTTGGACGCTGCTGTTTCTGCACAATGGCTTCATCAACAGGTCAGAAATAAGTTCATGTTGGAGGGTTGAGATGATTACTGATGATGGATTACAACCCTCAAGTTATGTGACAAAAGCTGCAAAACGATTCAAAATGTTTTCAGGTTGGGGTTGAGACCAACAATGAGTTTGATTTAAAAAAAAAAAAACAAAAACAAACTTGTTTTGCATTCTGCAGCTGGTAGCAGTTGAATGGTGGTTTCTATGTTGAGATACACCTCAAGAGATGAGTGTGAGAGGGTACACTACTGTCTGTTTCAGATAAAAGCTTGTAGTTCAGCTTACGTGTATAAGGAAAAGATAAATGAAAAAAATAAATCACTTGTGACACTTGACGAAACGGCATGGCACTCTGTCGAGTGCAGACCCTTCGTCAGGCTGAACAGTTTACATTTTGTAACTCACTGATAGGTTGGATCTGAATCTGAATCTGGTCCTTAACCAATAACAAATCTGCTTATTCTTGTTACCGAACCAACTCGTCCACCTAGTTTTGTCACAAGTCCACAACTTTTAGAGATACTGTATCATGTCATACATGGTTTCTGACCCCATCTCTCAATGGTGACGAATCACTTTGAATGATTGCTTGAACTGTGGCCAAAAATCGTGTGACAGACAAATGTCACAGAGCAACATACTTCACAAAAAAAAATTTCACCAAGTACTAAATTAATACAAACCATGGGAAAACACAAATGCCTTTCAGAACTGCTGACAGCACAAACCATCAGCCCAATCATGAATCTGATTCCATGTATAGCAGAATAATTAAATAAGGCAGTTTACCACCAACTTTGGTCATTACTACCCATGTATTATATTATATTTCTTTTCTGCCCCCCCCCACCCCTACCTCGATCCATCAATTTACAGGTAGCCAAGTTTCCTTTCCTCTTCCCTCTCCTGTTCAAAAGACTGTCTTGGGTTAAAAAAAAATTTCCCATCAATGCTCAAGCTACCTAAAAGTCCTGCTAACATTCTTGTACCCCTCTATCTCCAAGACTTGCAGCTACCTCTCCAATTCCAATTTAAACTTATATACTGTTTCTGCTGCCACGACCTTTCCAGGGAAACCATTCCATGCATTAATAACTACTCTCTGAGTAAAAGACCCCCTGCCTTATTACTGTCTCAACTCTCCTCTTCTTTACTCTCAGGTTATGGCCCCTGGTCCTATCACTGTCTACTCTGCTGAATGATTATTCTTCGTTATGTCTGTACCCTTAGTTAAACATCTCTATCATGTCTCCTTCAGCCTCTCCTCGTAGCTGAGTGTAGCTTGGCCTGGGATCAATCTAGTAGCCCAGCACTGAACCCTCTTTATGGCAGCTATGTCCTTCCTGAGTTGTGATGACTATTCTCTCAGCTGAGATTTGGTGGGAATTTTTTTTTTTTTCAGATTAGTAACTGGATTGGTTGTTTTGATTTCGAAATGGTAGCATGAGATGAGTCAGAATACACGAACACCATCAAAACAACAACAAATAAAAATATTGGTCCATCTTTTTGTTTGGTGAAGCATGAAAAGTGGGTCGAAGCGACCACTGGTGTGGTTAAAATGGATTGTCCTTGTGCTGAGGAATGATTTTGTTTTTTTTTGTATCTTTTAAGCCAAAGTTAAACTAATTTTTCTGTAATGGTGAAAAATGACAATGTATGGAGTTATTGAAGCAGCTTTGTGGAAGATTTCAGATGATCCTTCACAGGGATTTGGGGTGATGGTGATAATTAGTCAAGACTGTAACTTTAGCATCACTCATTTACAAAGATGTGGGGCAAAAAAAAACCCCCACATTTTTTGAGGGACATTGCCAGGAAGGATTTGCTCCATAAGATAATCAGGTGAATGGTTGCCTTCTTATTGTGTTGGCTATTTTCCAATGAATGTTGTCTTAACGCCAAATATAGTCTTTTGGTCCAACAGGCTGGTTCAGATGGAGCACACTTGCCTTTCAGCTGTTTAGTCTTGGTTCGATTTCCGACTCGACTTTCATAGACTGTCTAAACACATACACGTGTGTGTGTGTGTGTGTGTGTGTGTGTGTGTGTGTGTGTGTGTGTGTGTGTGTGTGTGTGTGTGTGTGTGTGTGTGTGTGTGTCTACATATATGTTGTTGTGGGCCAGGGGTCAGATGAGCTTCCTCCCCACCCCATGGTGGTCTTCTATCACGGGTTCCCACCAGACTCCCCGGAATTGCTGGCCGTCGCACACGGATAATTCTGTGATGCGGTGGGTCGCTAACTGACCATGAGCGCCAATAACTCAACCACGTGACTTAGGGTCCTCTGTTGAGTTAATCCGGTTGCCGAAAAATAACCACGTGATCTAATTACCGGGGGACACGCCCTCAGTACGCCTTGTCCGAACCAGATCACGTTACCAGATCAGATGCAACCAAGCGACACTGCCAAGGACGTACCGGCTAAAAGGAATAGATCGTTGGGAATACAGTCCTGGCTAAGTTAGGATAGGGACCATGCTGGATCAATGAAAGAAAATACAAAACCGAGCTGGGAACATTTCTACAAAGGATTTATTAACAGGCAGACGAGGAAAGGTATGTGGCACAATGAATGTTGTTTGTTGTCTGGAGCAGGGATAGCAAGAAAAGTGAAAGGTGCGGCAATATACAAGCAACTTACAAAAGCAGACACAGAGCGGAGTTATCCTGATTATAATTCGTTTACACTCTTAACTTAAATGAGGACAGGCACCAGGGCACACAAACGAAGAGAAAAAGGAGAGGAGATGAGGCTAACTGTCTCTCAATACCTTGCATGATTGCCAGATCGCGCCACCAATAAGTTTTGGGGGTTGCTCCACTGGGCGATACCTCCCTCACAGTTGGTGCGTCGTCTCTTGCTTCATGGCACTTCATGCAGCTAGCGTCGGTCCAGAGAATGAGATGTGACCGTCGGGCATGAAGGGAGGGACTTGGGTGGAGTCAGAAGCCAATAGGTGGGGAGAGATGATGAGGAGGTGAAGAAGGTGGAGTCAGCAGGTGAATGGGTAGGTTGTCGATCACAAGCCTGACAGGAATGACACGCCAGAAATGACGAGCAGGAACGACACACCAGAACCAAGCTAGAACAATGACTACTTCTCTCACCGCCCCGCGACCTGTCCTTTCATTTATCCAGTGGGGCGGGGGCGACGACCCGAAGCAATGTGTCATCACCCGAATCGGGCGCTTTGGTTGGGCCCCAGCCAGCACACGGGCCAGCCACCATGACCGGAAGCGGCTCCACTTCACTTCCGGTCAGATGGTTCCAAGCTGAGGAATCGTCTCGCTCCGAGCACTATAACATGAATCTCCTTCCACCGACCCCCGTGCCGTGCCTCGGTGACCCGTGGTTGACACCGGTCTTTGTGCCTGCTCCATGGTGCTCCACACGGCCCGAGCGATCCAGCCGCACAGCATGCCTCTGCCTGGTAGCAGCTGCATCAAGGAACAGGTGTGGGAGGATGTCTGCCGTCCTCGCGAGACATTTGTTGCTGTTGTGGTGCAAGAAGACCAATGGTAAGATGTTATTATAACCCCATGCACAGACCTGACCAAAGATGTATTCGTGCCCCGTTCTGCACGATGATAAAGTATCACGGCTGCGCGTGAGTCTGCCATTCTACACGTGGTCAGTGCGTGGGTCCGCCGCCATCGAGCACGCCCCGTACAGTGCACGTGGGTCCGCCATTCTACACGTGGCCAGCGCGTGGGTCTGCTGCCATTGAGCATGCCCCGTACAGTGCACGTGGGTTCGCCATTCTACACGTGGCCAGCGCGTGTGTCTGCTGCCATCGAGCATGCCTCGTATAGTGCACGTGGGTCCGCCCGCTATCGAGCATGCCCCGCACAGTGCGATAATAAACCACCCCGGGGCTGTGCGTGGGTCCGCCGCGCTGATCCGTGTCATGAATTCAGGGAAAAGATTGGAAGAGAGGATAGACACAAGTATTAAATGGGGATTTGGATTGGAAGGAGACAGAATAATTATTAGATGGGGATTTGGAAATGGGTTGTAAAGGGTGCGGCCGCGTGCGCTTTGCAAGTTGCCAGCATTTAGGGTATCATTTCTTCCATCTCCTCGGTATGTTGGGACATTACCGCTGCACGTGCGTTTGGCAGGCTGTGACTTCTGCAGAGGGGTGTCCGGCGTAATGCCTGCTTGGCCTTTGTTGAGGACCCATCTCACAGTGAAGGGTGCACGTGGCTGGGATTTACCTCAGGAATGAGTGCAGAGATTTAATCGGACCGAGCTATGAAGTTTACACAATGCACTGTCCCGTTGTCCCGCTAGACAAAAGGGAAGAGTCTGTCTGAACGTATATTGATGGATTAACTGTCCAAGGACCGCTGTATGATGGTTGCTATTGCTTTGGAGGGATGCGGTTCCCAGATCCGCAACAACATGTAGATATTTTAATTTATTTGAAGGCGGTATTTAATCAAAGTGCGCCCAACAGGAGTCCCACCCGCCATCCCACGGTGTCTTTCAGGGTCGGTGAGTTCTCTCCAGCACCCTGAACAAATTCCAAATTCTTGCTCTGATGACCTTTGGCAAGGCAAAGGGATACCACTTGGTGTAATCCTTGTTGTGTAGCTGCCTTGGCATCACTGAACCTGCTTTTTGGCAGAGCACCATAGTCTAGTCTCATCTATTCGGAGGCTTTTCTGAAAATACTTTGGATTGATTTTTGCATAAACATTATAAAGACAGATTAAATCATCCATGTAATTTGCAGGTTATCCATGTTTAATGAAGCTTGTGTGACTCTCTCCCCCCCCCTTCCCCAACCTGTATTCTATTCAGGGGATGCTTGGCACAACCGGAAGTCATGCAGCACCAAAGGGTTCGACAAGCTTTGACCACCGGAAGTCTCTTTCGTTGCATCTACCGCATGGCTACTGGTTGCCTGTTGCCATTCCTCCCCATTTACTTCCGCCAGATGGGGCTCTCTGCTGCTTTGGTCGGCTTCATCCTGGCTGCCCGTGGCCTTGCATTCCTGACCATTGCTCCTTTGGCAAGACGCTACACGAGAAGACTTCTCAGGGCACGCTTGGCTCTTATAACAGCCTTGTTAGGTTTAATGGCAGCATACCTAGGCCTCATGTTTGCTCCTTTCCAGCCTCTGGATGAATGCTTTCGAGGCTGGGCTCTTGTGCATCCGAAGAGCAATTTTGAAATTTCATGTGGGGAAAGTTTTGTCCTTCAAGGAGAGAAACCAAAAATGATTAGGCCAACAGCCATGAACAACCTCTGCAACAACAGGTCCAAGGATGAAAGCAAAACTGCAGTATTTGCCACAAATGATAGTTCACGAGGAAATGCCAGCTCTACGTGGGAATGGCTGACGGGGTTTGTACCAGAAATGTTTGAACGTGGTGATGAATACCAAGTGTTCATCGCTGCATTGCTTTCGATGACTGCAGCAGGAGCCTTTTCTGCTGTGGTGGAGGGCGTGAGTCGTGATGCACTCCTACGTTTTGTCCTACGACTCAATGAAGTTGCAGGAACAACTGAGCCCTCCCATTTCGATGCTGGAAGGTTGTGGGGTTACGTGGGTTTTGCCTTTGGCGGCCTTGGGATCACGGCAATTGTCACCAACTTGGACTGTAATATTGCACCCAATATCAGCCGAATGGCCGTTCATATCTACACCTTTTCTGCTATTATTGTGCCTGTAATTCTTTTAGGCCTAAAGTATCCCATAATATCGTCCAAACTTGTTATGAATATTGGTGGCCACTTGCCCTTTGATGCCTGTGTTGTATCCTATTCTGTCGTGATGTTCTTGTCGGGTTTTGCTTCCGTCTCTGCTGAACTCTTTCTCTTCTGGCTTCTTCAAGACCTTGACGGAACATTGTTGCTCTTGGGGATCGTTGTTTTTCTGAGTGCCGTTTGCAAACTGGCATTCCTGGTGTTTGCTCGATCATGCCGCGTGTTTGCTCGTCTCTCAAGGAATGTCTTGATTTTGTTGGCCCTTTGTTGCATGTCTATCCAGCTGTTTCTTTACTCTCTTTTGACTGAAGCTTGGCTGGTGTTGCCAGCACAGGTTTTGTCGTTCCTGGGAGTGCCTGTTCTGCGCATGGTTGTTTCTGGTGGAGCAGGGCTGCCCAATGCCGAGTTGATGGCACGGGATGGTGCTTTTGCATCTATTTATAACCTCGGTGCTGTTGCTGGGAGTTTGGTTGCAGGATTGGTTGCCTCTGCCTACAATTTCAAACTACTCTTTCGATGCTTTTCCATAGTCATGGCAACATGTGTACTGCTATTCGGCCTGTTACAATTCTGGGGTTACCGCCGGCGCCAAAAACTTCATTTTGGCCACCTCCTTTCTGGACAGGATACGGATTTTGACAGCGAAACGGATGATGATGTTGGAAAGGAGCTTCTAAAGGAAAATTGTGTTACCCCTGACTGATTTTGAAGTTGACTTGAAAAGTTTTGACTCTTGATAACATTGAGCTTATGTACATGGAATGCAGCATATCTCTTTTCAATTATGTGAAAAATGAAGGAAAATCAAGATGGTGAATGCATTTATAACAAAATGTGTAAAGATAATGAAAGACTAACCTGCTTTTTTGTTTTGTTTTGTTTTGTTTTGTCTCCCCCCCCCCCCACCCCAATCTCCTTCCACCTCGATTTTCTCACTTTGCCACTGTTTGGTGAAGGGTTACAAGCCATATGGTCGATGAAGTTATTCAAGCAATTCGGGTGGTTCTTGATGTACTGCTTTGTTTCCACATGTTTAAATTTTGGACAGTCTAGTGGTGTTCTAGATGTTTAAGCATTTGATTAACGTTGTCCAAATGAGATGATGCATTGCAGTATTCACGAAGCCAAGGCGTCTTTGTAACGAGACACGAGAGCCTCAAACACCAAGCTGTTGGATCCTGCTGTCATATGTCTCGTAGAGTTCTGAACCCTGTTTTATTGGTCTCCAATTCAGCATTTATGTTTGCAAAGTAATAATTGAGGAGATGCGATTATCATTATTATTATTATTTTTTTTTCATGCTTAGATTTGACTTTGTTATACACTATAAGATACCGCAATTCTTGGATTAGAAGCAGTGGTTAACTTTCTCCACCCCACCCTTGAAATGATTGTTGCAATTGTAAGGAAGTTGGTCTGACTTGGACAATTTTTTTTTTCTTCCTCAAAGTAACTGGATTAATGGTTTTTTTATTTTTATTTTTTATTTTTTGGGACAACAACATGCCAGAATAATGAGCCGCTATCGTAAACTGAAAAGCCACTTTGTTGCAGAGGTTTTGTGTTCTTTCTCCGAAATGCCGGGCATGCTGATGTGCCCACAAAATAGCTGGTATATAGATATTTGTTTGGGAGCCCTTTATGTATGGTACTTGATTTTTCAAGTGGATTGATCCATTTGATTTTGACTTTGCTGATTTGCGTCAGTTAGCATTGTCGTTTGGACATACCATTCAACTATTTGGTTCCAATTGTAGCATTTACCTTTTTGCACTTGGATTTGGTTGTCATTTACCCCCACTCCAATTTGTGTTTATATAATAATATTTTCTGCATCAATAATTTACTTGTACGTGAGTGAAGCTATAGTCTTTGAAATTGTAATTTTAACCTCATACGTGTAACGATTGCTTTAATGTCTGCGTTTTCCATTGTTGCCTTGGAAATGTTTCATGCTGGAATCGTTTAGCAATTAAAGTTCCTTGTATTCCTGTGTATTTTAAAGTGAATGGATAAATTAAATAAAGTTTACTGCACACTTCTATCGTTTATTTATTTATTTTTTTGAGCTGTGGGGTGGGGGGGTGGGGGTGGAATTAACAAAATCTTTAAACTTGGGTTTATATATATATATATATATATATATATATATATATATATATATATATATATATATATATATATATATATATATATATATATATATATATATATATATATATATATATATATATATATATATATATATGACAGCTGCTTGATTATCAAATACTTGTTTTGACTCGATTGATTTTTGTTGCCTTGGGCAACGAACTAAGAACAGTGCAATCTGTTTCTGCATGTACCTGGACATGATGGGCAGTTTCTCCTCGTATGCAAAGTATTTCCATGTTTTGATTCAAAGCATAGAATTTTAAAATGCTGCTTGCTATGCATGTTTTAATGAGGTTGCATCCAGCTGAACCGTCACTCACTCACTCATGGCCGAAGGAGCTTCCTAAGCAAGGATTATAGACTGGGTGGTTTTCCATTGCCCTCCCAGAAATGATTCCCACTGGAATTTGGAATTTGTTCATGGTGCTGGTGATAGCTTGCCTTCTCTTCACGAAGGACACCATGGGATCTTAAGTGTTCACTAAGTAATGCCGGCAGATTAGCCTCCCCTTCACGTCCAAATGATGGACAATGCACACACACACACACACACACACACACGCACACACACACACACACACACACACACACACACACACACACACACACACACACACACACACACACACACACACACACACACACACACACACACACACACACACACACACACACACACACACACACACACACACACACACACACACACACACACACACACACACACACACACACACACACACACACACACATATATATATATATATATATATATATATATATATATATATATATACACACACATATATATATACACATACACATACACACACACGTGAATCGCCCTACCTGTGAAACACCAGGATGACAGTTTATAGCTGGATAAGGATTCAAAACTAGGCTCCAACTTAGAGATGAGTGTGCATACCATGCAGGTCTTGGCTGTCTGACCAGCCCTCAACTGATTATGAAATACCCTATAATCTTTAAAACAGGAATGAACAACACATGCTGACTTGCTTCACCTTTAATTTTTCTTAACTAACCTCTAAGAGGCTTAACTTTATGTTGGAATTGTTTGATTGAATAAGTGCAAATGAATGATTATTTTATTTTATTGAAACTTGCTGGAAATGATTTTAAAAAAAATTTTGCATCCTTCCTCTTCCAGGAGTTTGACATGTGCTTTGAAAATTCAGGCACTTTAAGTTTACATGTTTCATCTTCGGCCAAAATGTAAACGGTCATTGTGGTAATAGTGGGGCAACTTAGCATAACAATTGTGCATTTTGTGAGGAAAGCACCAAATTTGGCAAACTAGTAGCCGAACATATTATGAATAGATTTGGATATTGGGCCATCTCAAAATTTTTGATGGCAGTGGAAAATGGCTACCACAGCCATCAGCGGCTAAATTTGAGATGGCCCAATATCCAAATCTGTTTACAATATGTTAGGCTACTAGTGTGCCAAATTTGCTGCTTTCCTCACAAAATGCACAATTGTTATGCTATATTTAGCTAAGTTGCCCCACTATAATACTCATTAAGCAATGGGTAACTTCGGACATGCAAGACACTGATGCACCATGAATTGTTCCATTCCACAGGGTGTAAATTTTTCTGTGTAGCAAGCAGAGCTGAGCATTTTTACCCTCTTACAAGGATGGGGGTAATGCCATTGCATAACCATGAGACAAGCTGTTGCAGGCTTGTTACGAGTACTGAATTGAGTTTCTCATAATACTAGCTTTGTGGGTTTTTTTATTTGTTGTTGTTATTATTATTTTTTTGTTATCCTGCTTTTACTATTGTACTATGGTCCTTCATTTGCCATTTAAAAAAATCTCTGCAGTCCTTTGGAATTGAGTAAATTAAAAACTCTTGTTAATCTCGTTGCTTGTTGATTTTATTTTACTTTTCATTGCACCTTTTGATAATGTTTCCACAGTTGGTCGTGTTTTGTGGAATGGCTGGGATGATTGAAATGTTTCACTTGGGCATGGGCCAGATCCGGCCCATGACGTGTTTTGATCTGGCCAGTGTGGTTTGGTTCAATATTTTTATGTAGCTATTTTCACTGAACTTACAAATAACTTGTTTGCAACAAGTACTCCACCCAACATGCCCACTCTTGTCACAAGGAAATAATCTCGGTTGTATTGGGCAAGTTACTTTAAAATTTCTATTAGTATTGTGATGGTCATGTGGGTAGAAAATTCCGAGCCAAGCTTGTCCACAAAAATACTGCCGTGTCCAGGGGGTTTAACCCCCTACCTGGACGGATGGCTAAACTTCTCCCTTGGAGGCCGAGACTGAGATCATGCATGCGGGAAAACAGTTAAGCGCTGCACCAGAACAGCACAACTACACAGACACAAGCAGATTGAATTAATTAAATAATAATTTAATAACAATAATCAAATGTGTACAATGATGACTATTCAAGTTATAATGATGTGAGCTAAACGAAATCTAAAACTAATTGAGGTGCCTCCACTAAGACTCAAATACAGACGAGGGGAAAGTGAGCCAAAGAAAAATCCCTCCTTTGTGCCAGAGATCATCATGAGGGAGCTTTAAATTGATATGAGGCGCTTCATAGACGGGCCCAACAAAATGGTGCCAAGCTGCCTTCTCACCAAGCGAAGAACGTATCTAATGCAATTTGAGAGCGGCAATTAACACTAAGGCTCAAAGACCGTCGTGCAGCTTAATTTCACAAGCGAATATGCCGACCGTTCCTCTTTTGCACCCGGTCTGTTCACAAGGATGGTCCACGAGGCACACACTCCTAGACTCCTTCCCTCCTTAAACGTACACACTTTACGGCTTAGCCAAACCATCAACGGTCAACATTCTGCTGCTCAGCACGTGAGCAATTCACACAGCTCGAACATGAGAATCTTGCAGCCTTCGTCGTGCCGAGAGCAAAAGCAAGATCATCGGTGTCCTCTTGACTAACATCCTCTCGCGACCGTGTGCATCCCTTGGTTCTTACTTCACAACCACCCCATCTGATCTGCTCCTCCCATGCCCTCTTCCTCTTCATGTGTCTCACGTCACACCCATCAATCCTCCACCTCCAGGGTGTGATCTCGCACGAAACCTGGGAAGGTGGGGTCTCTGCCCGCATGTAGTTGTTTTAGGGAAGTGTTCCCCACCTTTTGCTGATCTTGGAATTAAAAAAACGTAGGGAAAAGTGACATGGGGGGAAAGTACATACTGGGGAAAGTATTCATAATCCCAATCTAATTAGCACCGCACCACCCCCCCCCCCCCCCGTGTGGCGATGCGTAACAAGTAAATTCAGTCAATCTACTTGATTACATCGAGAAGTCTCCTACACATCCACGGGCCAAGTAACTCTACACAATGCGATCTTTCCTTTTAAATCCCTTCATCTATCACCACAAACATAACGATACCATTGACGACATTCACATCTGGTAGGATCTTCACACCCAGGGTCAGTTTACTGTACCTGGGAGATTGATGAAAATGAAGCAAATGGGGAACTGTGTGGTGGCTACTTAATTGGCCGAGCGAACCAACGCCACATACTGCAATCTGGGCTACCATTACAATGATTTACTTGGAAGAAATGGTTACTCTCTTTTCTGAGGCCTATCCACTGTAAAGGATATGTCAGTGTTTGCAGATTATGTAATATATTGTAAAGTAACAGAACTGGTTGTCCTCTTTTAGAACTCCCTGCACATGACATTGCACCTCCCTCATTGGCTTTCCTGCCCCCCCCCCCCCCAATGACATGAAGCAAAGTTGTTAAAGTGAAACCACATGCAAGAGGCACGTCTGGAAGAGTAGGATTGGTCCAAATCCTAATTGGGATGATCCTAGTACAACTTATTGTAACACTGATTAGGACACAACTATCGAATTAATTAATCAATCTCCATACTCCTTAAGGCATTTTCTCACTATTAGGTGAGTGAAAGTGCAGCCAGCGGTCAGGAAGTTTTTAAAGCAGACTTTTTGAGGTGGTTTTGAAAAATCTAGGTCATTTCTCTTATGACTTGAAGTTTCTCTGGATACTTTTCATGACGATGGGTTTGAGGATGGTATGTAAATGGTATTCTTCATTTATTCACGCCTTGGCTTGGAAGGCTGCAAACAACATGTGACTTTTGCTTCAGCTGTACCTTGTTTCCTCTCGTGGTTAACACATTCTTTATATATGGGCTTTTGGTTAACACAATCCATTGTTTAACGTCTCTACCAATAGAAATTGACACCATCCTTTACAGAGAATTGTATTTCCGCTGACGACATGAGGCTTCACCCAAAATTCCTCTTTATGAAGGTACCAATTATTCTTCATCCCACACACGTTGCTTTGAGCCAGAATTTTAAAAAGTGTTGTTCAAAGCATTGGGCTGGCAGTATAGCAGAGTTATGAATGCTGGCTGGCCTCTGAACTGTGGATACTAGCTTTCAAACTTGGCCCAGCTCTGAACATCCTAGTGTTTTTCAGAGGGTGATGTCGCAATGTGTGTCTGCCATCTCTCCGATCTTTGTTAAATTGGGTGTCATGTCTGCGAGCACCGGTTGGTGGTTGTATTAAAAAAAAAACAAGAAATGCCAAGGTGTCTTGTCTTGCATAGAGTTGGTGAGTTACTGCTGGCACCCTAAACAAATTACAAAGGCTTGCTCTAACCTACAGGGGGCAGCGCATCCACTGTCTGAGCATGTGCATATAGAAAGGCATCAATATTTGGGTCTGCATACCATTTCCTCAAGCACATATACTGCTTCGGTTCTGCATGTGTTGTGGTGTGACAGATGGCTCATTTAATTCACTGGAACCTGTGTCAGAGTGGCGACCTGTCCAGGATTAGGCCCAATAGCCAAGAGACTGTTCGGCAGCACCAATGCTCTGCACAGAGTATGGTCCCAATGGATGGATGGAACCACCCTCTCCTGCCGGGTTGGCCAAATATATATATATATATATATATATATATATATATGTATATATATATATATATATATATATATATATATATATATATGTATATATATATATATATATATATATATATATATATATATATATATATATATATTGTGCCTTGCCTAGTCATCAACTCTGTCTCCAGCAGGGGTGAGTAAACCACTTGCACTCTCACGTGTACCATACAGGCAAAGATCCTAAACCGTCTCCTCTTATGGGGGTGGAGGAGTTGTGTACTCATGATCTGACCAGGTACGTATGTAAAAATTTGTGGAGTGGGCCAGTTTTTATTTATTTATTCTCTCCCCTATAAAATTCAGACATGACACCACACACACACACACACACACACACACACACACACACACACACACACACACACACACACACACACACACACACACACACACACACACACACACACACACACACACACACACACACACACACACACACACACACACACACACACACACACACACACACACACACACACACACTCTTCAATTCAGTAGGACTTGAGAAACGCAAAGTTTACATTTCAAAAGAGAAATAAGGGAAGTGACAGTTTTCCACAGGCAGAGTCTTGCATAAATCGGTGTAACATAGTCTTAGACTTGAAGTTAGGGAATTTTAGTAAATTGTATTGACTATCTGTGAAAAAAATTTTCTTCACTAACGTGTTCATCTTGGTGTCTACTAACACCTATCAATTAGTGCAAACCCAAATCCTTGTGGAAAATTCTGTGGAGCCAATCAAAGTTCGGGTGCTCAGAGGGCCTGCGCGGAAAAAAAATCGGAAAATTAACTTTTGCCAATATTGACTTGTGGGATGTCTAACTAGGGTTTTTTGGGGGGGTGCCGAATCGATTCCAACCATTAGATTTGAGGAAAAATGAATCCCTGGCCGTAAAATATTGATATGATACATTTTTAGATATCTCAGACTGTGTTTTGCAGTAATTTGGCTCAATTGATTCAGATTGTTCAAATTGTGCTGAAACCAGCATACAATATTTTTAAAACCACTGCTATATTGTTGGTTATACTTGTGCTCATGCTCAGTAGAATTTTATCTGTGTTAGCTGGTGTTAGCTAAGAGCTTTTAGCTATAAAATTATTGTGTACCGGACTTGATGGAAGTTGAAGATATTCAACGTAGAGTGGACCTATTAATGTTAAAACACATCACTGTATGTGTGTTCTGTCTGTTTTGTGTCAAAATTTCATGTCCTGTCTGTTGTTTACAAAAAAAAGTCTTATTTTTAGGACAGTATGGACAAGGATGTGACTGAACCTGGCTTGAGGTGTTTCATCTGTGGTGGTTCCGGGATTGAAAAGCATACGCTCTCAAAAGTCTCCAATAAAGGCCACCCACGGATCATCACATTCTGAGCTTGTGGGCGATGCAGCGTTGATCGGGAGACTAAATGAGGACTGGAACAACGGAGAAGACATCAAGTTGAGATACCATGTGGATTGTAAAAGAGTTGTACAGTTGTGCGAGAAGTATATCCACTGAAACAGCTAATCGTAAGTTTTCGATGCCACATGGGACAAGACTCTGGTGTCCTTCTCAACTGGGTTCAGCAGTACTCCCGAAGACCAAGTCAATGCCGATCAAGCAGAAGAAGTTGGCAGAGCCATACAGGCTAAGATGGATGGGAAAACTGTTGTGGATGCAATGGTAACCAAACACAAGGTCAAATCACTTGCAAGCCTCAGATCTGGACCC
Source organism: Eptatretus burgeri (assembly GCF_056783735.1). Classification (NCBI taxonomy): domain Eukaryota; kingdom Metazoa; phylum Chordata; class Myxini; order Myxiniformes; family Myxinidae; genus Eptatretus; species Eptatretus burgeri. The sequence goes on from NC_140963.1 coordinate 107,170,419, forward strand.
AAAGTCAATGGCGAGAAGCTGGTCATTGACTCGCTGAAGCTATTCAACCGCCTCATTGTCATCAGTGAGCGTGAAGTCAAGACCAAAGAAGCTCTGCGCTTTGAGTTGACACCAAAACCGATGTCTCTGTTTGACAAAAATCAAAAGTTGCAAAAGCCAGACAAGGCTGCCCTAGTAAGGTTCCTGAAGGCATGTGTGGCACCTGTCGAACAACCCCCCTGCACAAGCCTTGTGGTTGATGATGGGTGGCTCCTGCACAATGTCAAGTGGGAGGCTAACCTTACTTGGAAGGATGTTTCCGAGAGCTACCTCCGGTTTGTGAAGTCCATGGGGAGCCATCGCCTCTGGATAACGGTGGTCTTTGACGGATATGGCAGCTCCACCAAGGACCATGACCACTTGAGACGAACAAATAATGCATGCTGTGACATTCAGATTCATCTGGATCTCAAAATCATCATTGCAAGAGAAAAGTTCCTTGATAACAAGAACAACAAAGCCCAGCTTGTTCTGCTCCTTGCTGAGATATTTAGTAGGAATGGAATCGGTGTGCAGCAATGCTCCAATGATGCCAACACCTCCATCGTCCGCGCAGCTCGAGATGAGGCAAGAGTCCCCTGTCGAGGTGAGGGCTGAGGACACAGATGTCCTGGTTATGCTGATTCATCATGTTGCAGACCATCCAATCGTCCTCACGACAGCCAAAGAAACATCTTACGATGTCGGAAAGATCTGGGAGGCCCTCCCAGAGATATACCAGAGGTATCTCATCTTCTTGCACAGCTTCTCTGGCTGCGATACAGTGTCTGCAATTTTTGGGTTCAGCAAACCAACTTTGCTAAGCAAGCTCTGCAAGACTGATGAAGCAGAGAGGGCAATGGACGTGCTTATGGACATCCGAGCTGAGAAAGGTGATATCATTAAAGCAGGCTGTGATCTTTTCATGCTCATGTTCCATGGGAAATCCTCCAAAGACTTGGAAGACTTGAGATTCGACATCTTCAGCAAGCGAGCTGCTACTGGGAGCATAAAACCTAAGAAACTCCCCCCGACAACAGGAGCTGCAGCACATCACTCTCTCCGAGCTTACCTCCAGACAAGAGACTGGCTGATGCTGCAAAGTCCATCGTTGGATGCCCGGGACTATGGATGGCAACTCACTGAGCAAGGATATGCACACGTCCCTTCTACAGACCTCATTGCACCAGACTACCTCCTGACGTTTGCCAGCTGCAACTGTGTGGGGGACTGCAGCTCACTCAGGTGCTGCTGTAAAAAGCAAGGAGTCAAGTGTATTTCTGCTTGTGGCATCTGTCATGGTAACTCTTGCCTGAACATAAACCAGCTGGATGACAAGAGGAGTGAGGAAGATACTGGGGAGTTTGATGAATAAGGTTGTAAAATCTGATGAAGCAACATTTCCATTGAGCACAGTTCTGCTAAAAATGTCAATAAAATACACTTTATATGTTCAAGGTGTGTTTTATCTCAAAAATAATGGTTGGAATCAATTCAGCACCCCAAAAAAGCCCCTAGTTGGACATCCCACAAGTCAATATTGGCAAAAGTTAATTTTTCCGATTTTTTTTTTTTTTTTTTTTTTCCGAGCACCCGAACTTTGATTGCTTCCCCAGGATTTTCCACAAGGATTTGGGTTTGCACTAATTGATAGGTGTTAGTAGACACCTACATGAACACGTTAGTGAAGAAATTTTTTTCAGATGGTCAATACAATTTGCTAAAATTCCCTAACTATTGGAGGGATGTTAAGGTGAGACATATCTGCTGGCATTATCAAGTGGATGTTAAAAATACATTTTGATGAGTTCGGTGAGTTTTCTCTGACATGGAGAAGTTCTGGGACAATGGTAAGTGTACCTAGTGTAATCCTGGCTGAGAGACTGCTTCAGTTGTGATGGTGCCTGCCCCACCTGAGTCGGGTATGTTACCTGATAACTATCTGTAATTAAATATTCCACAATGGGAGAAAAACAAAAATGGTCCCCTGAGCTCTTTTGTAATTGTGAAATTCCATGGAGAGTACAGCTCCAGAAACAGGTTTACATCAGGGACTCGACTGTTTTGGGGGTCAAAAAGATGATAAACATTTTTGTCTGTCAATATTTCCAGACGGTCCTTTTCGGAGAGAGATATGGTGAGAGTATGCCTGGTGTTGGCTTAATTGTTCTGGTGGTGGGCTTGGGATCCTCGGATCCTGAGTTCAAATTCCCCTCGGATGTTGAATTAATACCAGATGGGGTTGACTCTGCCCGTTCATCCTTCCGAGGCCGGGAAAATGAGTGCCAGCTTGCTGTTATCCTGTGTCGGAGTGGCCAACAGCCAGGATTGTACCCAATAGCCAAGGAGACTGCTTTGGCAGCACAAACACTCTGCAGAGTATAGTCCCAATGGGTGGATGGATAGTGAGAGTCAGATTTTTCAGGATTGAGGCGTGTTCCAAGTGTTGGACCAGTTTGTGATTTTATCCAGATCTGCAGAGTGAAGAAGCTGCTGCTTGCCAATCTGAGGGATGACAGATGGTACTGCAGAGGGTGGAGTCATCAGCAAAGAGATAAAGAGGATTTTACAGAGTCGGAGAGATCATTGATGAAAACCAGAAAAAGAACAGGGCCTAGAACGCTACCTTGAGGAACTCCAGCCGGGACAGGAAGAGGAGATGAGGGGGAGCTATTAAGGGCCACACGTTGGCTGCAACAGGAGAGGAAGTCTGTGAGCCATGAGTGGAGATTGCCTTGGATACCACAGGAAGAGTTTTGTGAGCAGGATGGGGTGCCAGACTGTATCGAAAGCATGCGATATGTCCAGGGAGATGGTTCTGATTTCATATCTGGAATTGAGGATCTCCATCCATTGTTGGGAGAGCAGAAGCAGCACATCCAGGGTAGAGTGATCTGGTCTGAATCCAAATTGATGATCGGAAATCAACCTATTAGAGAAGAGGAAGGATTTGATGTCTGAAGCGATGATGGATTTGAAAACCTTGCTGATGATTGGGAGAAAGCTCATTAGTCTGTAGTTGCAGGGATCTGTTTTTGCACCTTAATTTTTTTTTATGCAAAGCGGTAATGTTAGCTTATTTCCAAGCAGATGACCTTGAGCAAATGAGAGGGTCAATAGATTACAGTTAAAAGCTCGATGTTGTGGTATTTGTGAATAAGCATTGGTAAGTGCCGATACATGCACAAGTAAAATTGACGGTTACATGTTATAAGTTTCGTGTAGTACACATCGGTGAATTGTATTTATAAACTGCTTGATGCAATGAGCTAATTTTGACTGTACATGTCGGTATTGTACTGTAGACTGCCTGGTGAGATTCGTGAAGGTGCTGGAACGTTCTGAGACAAAACTGCCAGTGTTGACTCGAATCACATTTGCTGGAAGGCACGGGATTGCTCTGTTACGATATAAACCTGTGAGAGGGAGGGAGCCCAATGCATATGTTACATGGTCCTCTCTGGATGTTATCAGAGAACCATCTCACCGCCGTCGAGTCTGGCATTTCACTGAAGCCAAGTGGCAGCGACTTCAAGCAGCCAAACTTCCAAACTGGTCTCGCATTTCTACTTTCTCAAACATCAACTCATCCTGGGAATTCTTTCAAAGTAATTTGCTTTCTCTCATGCACAGATTCATCCCATCTCGTCTTCTGTTATCCAACCCTTCTTCCCGCCCATGGTACACTGAAGCTTGTAGCGAGGCAGTTGTCCTAAAACAAATTGCCTTCGCCGCAATGAAAGCAAATCCAACTGAGGGCAATCTCAGTTCCTTCCACAAAGTTTGGAACAAGTGTGTGTTGACCCTCAGGAGCGCCAGAAAACAACATCTTTCTCATCTCGTCTGAACTCTCAAACCTGTCTCCCTCTTTCAAATCCTGGTGGCACCACTTGTCCGATTAATTTCAAACCTTTTGAAAGGCAAACAAACACAGATTGCTGGAATTGTAGATACTGTGGGTGCAAAACGCCAAGCAACGTTAACTAAATGGCGCCCTTTCCCCATCGGCCACGCCTACGCAGCAACGTGACCTTTTCATTGGTTTGGTAAATAAATGTCCATAACTTGGGAACCACTTGTCCGATTAATATCAAACCTTGAAAAGGCACATCCTCAGGTCCCCAGCAATATACCTGGCAAGTTTCAATTAACATCGGACCAGTGGTTGTCGAGAAACAGCGGACACACATACACACCTGGAATTATAGAGAGAGAATAGTTGATATTTGCTGGTGGAATGAGAGCTCGTGAGTAGGGTAAGAATACTGATTCTGGCTCACTTTTCCCCATGTAAATGAATGGGGGATTTTCAGCGATTTATATTTTTTTTCCCTAAAAATAAATCTCCTTTTTATCCCAAGGTATATTTATTTGTCTCCCCTTTTAACTTGGAGGTTGAACCTCATTGAATTGAACACCTGGGGGTTGAACAGCTCACTCATTGAACCTATAAAGATTTGTTCATTCTCAAATTCCTTCAATAGTTTAATTTTCTTTGCACAATAATCCCCATCTAAAATATTGACAAACAAAACATTTGAATCTTTATATTTTTTAAGATACCCCATTTGTGCCATTACGAAATGATAAACTTCTCTTAATGCTCTCATCTGGCCACCTCCTGAGCCACATATCATTTTGAGATTATAGTAAATTGTTTTTTCATTGTTCAATTGATAACCATCAAAGTTTTCAGTCCATTCAAGGATATTCATTTTTTTCTTTACATCCTCTAACTTACTAGTTTTTAAATTAATTCGCTTATTTGTTTTATTTACCTTTGTTTTAGTTATTTTTTCAATAAGACTTATTTGATATTTTTCACATTCATTATGTTTTCCATTTATATACCAAGACTGAGATTTTCTCCACTCTTTAGTTTGATTAATACTTGGTTTAACCATTTATATATTGTGAAAAAACGCGGCGGTAGCCCTTAAAAACCCTAACCCATCTTCCCATCGTTAAAACATAATCTATTTTATACACTCTATCATACAATATCCATATGGAACACAATCTATTCCATTATCTAAAATAAATCTCTTATCATCAAAGGCTCCTAATGCCTTTTTATTTACTTCTTCACTATATATGTTATGTTTATAACTTCTTATTGTATTCATTTTCCTATATTCTTCTTTCTTATTCATCAAACAATTATAATAATTTCTAAAAGTTATTGATTTCTTTATTACATATTTCTTTATTCCCTTTAACCTCTTATCAATCTGTTCACCATACTTATAAGCATATGCCTTTGCTCTCAATCCAATAAACTCACTCATTACTTTTCCACCCAACTCATCCTTAAACTTACCAATAACCTTTTCATTCTTTTTGGAAAATAACTCACTCTTCTTGCTGAAATTACTTGTATCATATACTCCAATATTTTTCTTCATATCTTCATAAACATCATCAGTTTTTATATCTAGGATAAAACTATCAGTATCCATATACAACAATGAAACATTTTCACCATACTCTTTCTTTAAGTCATTATACAAATAATCATACATCAATATCTTTGATAAATCAAGAACTGCTGTTCCAATATAAATTGGTTTATCCATTACAATACTTTCCTTTTTCATATGAATTGCAGAAAAGTTCTCTGAAAAAACCTCTTCTCTCTCAAAACTTGGTTTATTTATCAATCTCGAAGCTTCTTTCCAAGATGTTGCGAATCTAATGTTTTGTCTGTTTCTAACATTTTCCATAGTCTTTCCAAATACAGCATTATTCATTAATTTATAAAAGTCCCCTTCAAATTTTACTTTTGTATTTGCTCTCATATCTGTATTGAATTGAATATACTTTTTCACCCAAGGACTTTGTTTAAATTTTAAAACTCTATGAATTTTAGCTACTCTCAATCCTTCTCTCAAAAACTGTTTTAAGCTTCTCTGATGCAAAACATATCCCTCTTTATCATAGAATGTTGTTAATAACTTTTCTGTTGATTTACCTTTAATATTAAAACTTTTATGATAATCACTTAACCATTCTTTCTTTGGAGTTTCTTTCTCACATGCAAAAGGAAGATCTTTATGCTTATTATGAAGATCACTCGGGTACCTCAAATCAACTTCAAAATAATAACCTTCTTCTTCGTCATTCAATTCCTCTTGAGAAGAAATAACAATATTCATCAAAGCCTTTTCATAATCCTTTTCTTCCACCCACTCTAATTTACCATAAGGTAGAGATTGAGACATTGCCCATCCATACAAATTATTAGCATCAAAATACATCAAATAATTACTATCTTTTTCACTATCATAATTTGGGAGATATTTATTATTTGCTTTAGCATATCTTTTTGAACATACTTGTGATATTCCACCTCTCTTGGACTTCTCAATCATCAAAAGCATATCAACATCACTGATTAAATCTATATCTTGTTTTGTCATTTTCAACATTGCACTCCAAGCTAAACCAGGAGCTGTGAAATAGTGGGCAGGGTCTAATCCATAACAATTTTTATTATGACAGAGTGTTCTAAAAGCCTCAAACACATCAGCTAACAATAAAACATCTGTTTTTAGATATAAATCATGATATTCTCCAAGGTTCTTTATCTTAAATATTTTCCATATTTCTTGTGCGTGTTTATATTCCTTATCACTTATCTCTTCTTCATAAAGGTTATTATAGAAACTTTCTTTTGAAGGAAGTTGTGTTTCTTTAAATCTCATAAATGAATCCATATAATCATAAGGATAAATTCCCTTACTTGTAAGAATTTTCTCTTTACTTTGAATTTCATTCCTTGTTTGAATTTCCTCTCTCGTAAGAATTCCTTCTTTAATCAGAATTTCATCTTTAATCTGAATTTCCTCTTTAGTTTGAATTTTCTTTATAATTAGAATTTCATCTTCAGTTAGAATTTCCTCTTTACTTTGAATTCTCTCTTTAATCTGAATTTCCTCTTTAGTGAGAATTTCCTCTTTTGGAAAGAATGAATTAAGATTTGGAAAAGAGTCCGTGGAGCTTAGATTTGATGCGAGGTAGGCTAGTGGTGTTCCCATAAACTTGTAAGAATCTAAAAACCTAATACGAGTTATAGGTTTTGTGAATATCATTTTTGAAAATGAAATATACTTTTGACTTGTGTTTGTTATAGCAGAAATATTCCCTGGTGTTTTTGAAAGTTCATTTATAAATAGATGTGTATCATAGTTGGCGCTGTTGTGAAGAAAGACTGGAATAAAAGAAGGTAATTTATAATTAAGATTACAACAGGAATGAGCGGGACCTCTATATTTACCAGTAAGATGACAATGGTCTCTAACTTTAGACTCCTTAATTTCCCCCTCACAAATATGACAGATATTGTTCATTCTAAATTCTAATTTTTCTTCTTTGGTTAATTTCATCGGTTCATTTGTTTCTTTCATTAATTTAGTGAATCTTATACAATCCTTTTCTAATCGTTTTACAAACTCTTGTGAAGCATTTTTTCCACGATAATGTTCAAGTTTGTTATACTTTTCTCCAACAGATGATTTGATATAATAACAGAAACCACAAGGAATATGTTTTTGATATTTATTTGTATATGGTTCTTTTGGATTAGGAGAAGCAGTATTTATCTTTTTAAGGATACATTCAAAATCAGCGTATATCACAAATGGGTGCATGATAGATTTATTATAATCTTCAAAATAAATCTTTTCACCAGGTTTAGGCATTGTAATTACAGCTGATTTATGATTACTACAATATTTTGAATGTTGTTCTAATCGTTCTTTTGCATGAAATGAATTAAGACATTGCTTACAAGGATATATTTTGTTTGCTGTTCTGAATACCTGAGAAGAGATTAATCTTGATAAATTATTGATGTATGTGTAATGTGAATTCTTTCCAACACTAAAATATAAAAGGTCAATGTGTGTTTCTTCATTTTTATAGTTGTTTGAAATTTTTAATATTTGAACTTTGTTTGTATCCGTTAATCCATATACATTAATAGAAAGATTATTCTTTTTCTCAAATTTAGGAATATCTGTTAATGGCATTGGGAATTTAAAATCTTTAATGTCCAAGGTATTCTCATATTTCATATATTGTTTTACTCTTTCTGAATTACATTTTGATGGATGTAAGTGAGCAAGAACAGACCAGAGAAAACATTTATTATCATTGTTCTTAATATTAACAACTGCCTTCTTTAGTTTTATTTCTTTTGGTAATTCAATATAAGAAGAAGCTTTAAGAGGGTTTGATTTTAGAATGTGTATATCTGAAAAGATGATTTTTTAATATTGAATCCACTTCCTACCACTGTATTATCAACATCCTCCTCTTGTCTTGATAGTTCTTCATAAACCCCACTATTCAAAAAATCTTGAAATGATGTTATAAAATGAAGATCTGTTCTCATATAAGGAGTTTGTTCTTCATCTTGTCTTTTCATATTCATTTTCACTCCCATATAAAACTTTAAAGTTTTTATTTCTTTTAATGTCTTTTTAATAAATTTTTCAACATCGGGTTTCACTATTTCAATTGATTCAGCTATTGATGATGGACCGGGTTCTCCAAATTGAAAAATCCTTATTTTTATATGCCCTTTAAATGCCCCATCAGTGTTTTTAATATAATAGTCTCCCTTTACTTTAAACTCATTTTTCTTGTGTTTTTGTGATTGAAGATGTTGATTATAACTACTCTTCAAAACATCCTTTGAACAGATATCACAATGTTTTCTTTCCAACTCAAGAGGAGATATTTGATGAAATAGATTAAATGTGTGTTTGTTGGTTTGGAGGTGTTTTCTATAATGTTTATATTCGTGATTACAAACATCGCAGTACGTTGTATTCACCATATTTATAGAATAAAACTTTGCTTAAACTAAAATTTTCTTGATGAAAATTTTGTTTAATTTATAGGTGAATCTGTGCTTAAAAACATTTTATCCTCCAACTTTTTCACTTAATAAATACAATGTTTCAAGACACAAAAGACAAGTTTCAATCAATCTCTTCATCTGTTAAAGATACTGAGAAATATGTCAAGGATGTAAAATTGAACAAAGATAAATATAACAACTATTGGATAAAAACTATTATGGTAAATAATATGAGTTCTTCAATTTCCTTCAGTGGAAGGGCTTTTAGTATACCTGGTAGAACATCAATTAAAGTATCTCTAACAAAAGTTTCTCCTCTCCTTCTAGTAATATATTCAAAACTAGAAAAAGCAATGAAACAAGAAAAAGTATCAAAGAACAAAAACCTTATGGATGAAGCTTTAGAAAGAAAAGATAAGACCATCTGTAATATGCAAGGAGAAATTTGTATTTTTTTCAACAACCTTAAAGATGTAAATCTTGATGAAATAAAGGATGTTAATATATCAGGTGAAATGACATTTCGTTCAATAGTAGTTAATGATAATTTTAAAATTACCTTTAATATAAAAAATGTTGTCGTTGAATCTGATAATGAAAAAAGTATATCGATATCGATGGTAATATACAACTGAAAGTATAGATGAATTTCAGTTTAAGTAAAGTTTTACTTTATAAATATGCTAGACTTTCCTGATTCTCCATATGACAAATTTGAGAATTGTCCTGCGTGTGAAAGACAGGGATTAAACACAGAGTCAAAAGCCTATAAACAATGTATATTCTGTGATTATCTTCTAATTAATGATAATAAAAAATATAAAAAGGAAAATAATTCTTTTAGATTTACACCAAAAATGAATTACTTTACAAGATTGATTAGAGAAATGAATGTAAAGTATGAGGATGATAACACACCTTTCCTTACAAGGGAAGAAACTGAACGTATAAGAGAAATGTTCAAAGGATTGTTGTTGTATATTATTCATGGATGTAATTTTCAGGGAAATATCAACACAAGATATTGTATAAATAAAATAATGGATTATCTTGAAATTAAACCTGAACTTAGGATAAAATATAGAGTTTCTAAAAAAGCTAATAATAAATTAAATAACCTGTTTTTCAAATATATAAATGAATGATTTTTTACCTATTTGGGAAAATAAGATAAAATTTAACAACCATAAAAATCTCCCAAATTCATTAAGATGTCTCATAGTTGGTTCAAGTGGATGTGGAAAAACCTGCTTACTTTTAAAAATGCTCCTCACTCCCAACTTTTTAGATTATGATAATTTAATAATTTTCACAAAGTCGAGTTTTCAACCAGAGTATCAACTACTCTCACAAGGTTTTAATGCTGGTCTTCAAAAGAAGATATAATAGGTTTATTTAAACGTCAAAAAAACCTAAATGATTATAACATTGAAGATATAATTCAACTATTTTGTGATACACAGAGATGTAAAAAGAAATCAAATCTTATAACTTGTATTCTTAGTGATAATATGGATGATATACCGTCTCCCCAAGATTTGGATAAATCAAAAAGAACCTCGTTATCTTTGATGATTGTGTTAATGAGAGAAACCAAACGGTAATGGACAGCTACTACACAAGAGGGAGACATTCTTCTTGTAATTGTATTTATCTTAGTCAATCGTACTTTCAACTTCCTCGTCGTTCCATCAGAAACAATGCTAATACTTTTATTTTATTCAAGTTAAATTCAATAGATATCAATAATTTTTGGAGAGATAATTGTTCTACATTATGTAGTAAAAAGAAATTTGAGGATTATATGAAGCACACGACTGAAAAATATAAATATATTGTTGTGAAACAAGATGAGATATTAAGGGATATATTTTTTGTTTTATAAACAACTACATATATAAATGACAACTATTATTATAAATCTTGTGGGTAAATCTGCTTCTGGAAAAAACTTTCATAAATCAAGGTTCTTGTGTAGTACAAATGAGAATATTGTAAATTTACTTAAAAAACACCCCGTGATACGCATTGTATCAACAACAACTAGAGCAATAAGACCTGGAGAAGTAAAAGGTGAAGATTATCACTATATTTCAGTGGAGGAACATATGCGATTGAGGAATGAAGGACAAATATTTGAGGAGGTTTCTCTTGGTACAACAAAATATTCACATTGTAAGAGTGAGTTAAAGAAACTAAAATCTGGTGGTGTTGGGATATTAGAAACTAATCCAGAAGGAACAGAGACAAATTATTAAATATCTGAGCGGAGTGAAGATTTTATCATTCGGTTTTGATGTTGATGAAGAAACTCAACACAAACGTATGAAAAGCAGAGATGCAAGGATTAGTGAAGAAGAAATTACAACTCGCATTAATGTTAATAAAGAATTTGATGAAATATTTAAAGAAAAGGATTTATTTGAACACATCTACTTGAATGATGAAGAAAAGGAAAATTTCCCTGTTGATCTTTACAATTCATTAAATGATATTTTACAATAAATAAATGGATACAAAAGAAAGAGCAAGAAGATTTAAGGAACATCAAGAGTTGGTTTCAAAAGTTGTAAAACAACAGGAAGACATAAAGAAGAAACGCAGACAGAAACTAACGGGCGAAGAAGCATTTGAAAAAAACAAGAGAAATTTTTTAAACCACTTTTAAAAACTTCCCAAGAAAAATGAAAGATGTTTCCACAGTTCCCACAGTAGAATATACTCCTAGAAAGCTTCAAATGTTAAAAGATTTCAGTCAAATGACGGAGGAAGAATTAGAGCATTTAGGAGAATTAGAATATGATGATGAAGGTTTATTTCAACAACTGGAAGAGATTAATCAACCCCCTGATTATATTGTGAATGCTGTTCAAAACAATGAATATTCAGCGGATTCAAAAACCAAAGCAGGACTCATTCCAACAGAACAACCAGCAATATTTCATCTTGTTCAAGAAAAGGTATTGATATTTAATGATGAATTAAGGTTCTTAAGTTCTGCTCAACCCTCTGTTAAACTAACTCCGAGATTAATGTTTCTTCTCACAAAAGATGGAAGACAAGGTTCAACTGTGAGGGATGAATCAAAGTATATTGATAAACCATTGGATATGGAAAATAATGATGATAGAGTATATATTGATTTGCTAAACACTCTAAATTATAAGGTTATTCTTTCTGGTAAAAGTAGGAAGAATGAGAAGGAGAAACACATTATTCAGGCTTTAAGTATCCTTGGTTCAGGTATTAGTTTTCTTCCAAATGACCCATCGCAATTAGTTAATAGACTGTTATTGTTGTTCGGCAGTAAGAAGGCTGGAAATAACAATTGTTTTAATGAAGCATCAGCCATTTTAGATCAGTTGATGAACATGAAAATAATTAATAAATCTCAATATAAAGACATTTTAACTCATACTAAATAAGATGAGAAGCACAATCCTGAGTTTTAATTTCACAACAAGCGACCACACATCTTCATTCCCATACCCACTACAACTTGACACAACAAAAGAATATGAGGCATCTTTATTGTCCATGGAGACTTATAATACCTTATTTAATATAACCGAGAAAAATGACAAGTTTAGTTATAATCCGGGAAGTGGATACAAAACGATAACAGTCTCACCCGGAGCATACGAGATTTCTCAAATATCTTCCGAAATTGCTCGTCTTATGAAAGAACAGGGTGATGAACCAAAAAATATTATTATAAACATTCAAAAACATACTTCAAAATCAACGATTAAAGTTAAAAATAACTACAAGGTTGATTTCACAATTGATAATTCATTTAGAGAGTTATTAGGTTTCTCCTCAAAAAAGATTGAAACTAATGGGACGTTTTACAGTGATAATGTCATTCAAATATCCTCAGGAATAAATTCGGTGTTAATTCACTGTGATTTGATTGATGGTGCTTATAATGATGGATTAAAAACAAATACAATATTTTCATTCAGCGCATACTCAACCCCAATTGGTTATAAATTCAATATGGAGCCTAAAAATTTGGTTTATCTACCTGTGTCAGGAAAAACCATACACAGAGTAAATTTTAGGATAACCGACCAAGATAATCGTGTGATTTCTTTTAATGGAGAAGTTATATCCATCAGAATTCACCTACGTGAAGTTTTTCAATAAATAAATACGATGGTTATTGTGAGGAAGCACGAGTTGGGAAAATATAAAATAATTACAGGGGATGGGATGTTCCTTTCCCCGTACTACAAGGGTGAAGGTATGTATCTTGGTAGAGGATACTATAAACCTAAGAGACAAAGGGGTGTTGGACATCAATTTAGAGGAGATGGGATAATTGATACTCTCATGGGTATTGGTTCAACTATTCTTAAACATAAAGACCTAATTGGTTCAACTGCTTCTGCTGTGGGAAATGTAGCAGGTGCTGTAAAGAGTATAAAAGATGCTCAGAAAGAATCTCATAAATTACAAGCAATAAAAGAAATTAAGAAAGGTAAAACTCAGTTGTCCCCCAAGAACGACAGAAAATAATTCAAATACTTGGATCAGGGTTTCAAAAGTTTTAACATCTTTTTTCCTAAATAAATACAAGTATGGAAGCAATTGATAGTATCTATGATTTGGATGATACTATTATTATCTCAAACTCCACTAAAAAAGAAGATTACTTCAAGGTAAATGCAATAACTGGAACAGACTGGAATACAAATGGTACAAAAAGTTTTGAAATAAATAATCAACAAACCTATTTGAATCTCTCCGAAAGTTTCTTGTTGTGTAAATTTAAATTCACTAAGGCTGGGAATAACACAAACGCTACACTTGTAAATGATTTCTTCTGGAAAATGTTTGATAGTGTGCGATTGTATATTGGAACACAAGAAGTTGAAGCGGTTGATTATGTCTCTGCTGTATCTGAAATGATGAAATTTACACTCTATACATTCAGTGATAGAATGGGAAAGGGGTCTGTCGAAGGTTTTATTCCTGATATGTCAACGGGAACAAACACAGACCCTGGATATATTCAAAGGAAAGGAATGTATAATGATGATACAAAAGCAGAAAATAGTTTTACTGTGGCAGTTCCTCTTAAAGGTATATTTGGATTTTGTGATTATGATAAAGTTCTGTATGGTCTTAAAATTAGATTTCAACTACAAAGGAATGATAATGAAAATAGATTGCTTTTTGGTGTTGGTAATGCTTTTGGTGATCAGAATAAATTTGTAATTGAGGAGATGAGTTGGTATATCAGTGAATATACTCCTAATCTTAAAACAGAAGAGATGTTGAATCGAAGACTTAACTCAAAAAAACCACTCAGTGTATCATACCTCAAAAGAAGATGTCAACACGTTAAACTCAATCAAACTACTTACACGTGGAATTTGGGTGTTCTGGAAGGAAAGCCACGATATCTGTGGATGATTTTTAAAAAGCCAGATGGTGATACTGCGACTGATAAGAATAATGCATTGAGTGATAATGCTAAGGTGAAACAACTTCGCGTTTCTCTAGATGGAACATTTTATCCACGAGATAGATTGGAAATTAATTGGGAAAAAAATGATTTTGCTGAAGCATACAAGTCTTACCAAAAGGTGTGTGAAAGTAATGGAAATAAAGAACCTATTTTGGATATGACAGCATTTAAAAGTTTGTATACAATCTATACGTTTGACCTGAGCGCTCAAAAAGAAACTATAAAGTCGAATCGAGTGGATACTTCCCTATACATTGAAAGAGGAGAGAGTGAAGAAGTTGATACATATTGTTTGCTTTTGGAAGAAACAGAATTGCAGATTAATACAGATAATGGTGTGATGATTAGTCTCACATAATTTTTTTGTTAAATAAATGAGTGGTAAAGTACCAACTGGGGTATATGTTAATCAAATCAATCTTCATAAACTATCATCTTGTGTTCAAAATCAAAAGCCTTGTACGATTAATGTTAATACAATTCAGAGAAAAGGAGCAGTAAGAATTGATGTTTTGCTCACAAGAGAACAGGTTAAAATCTTGAATGACACTGGCTCACTTAAAATTAAAATGACAAAACCAATGTTGAAAAAATATTCAATAAGAGAGACGAGTGGAGGATTTCTCCCATTTCTAATTCCTTTATTTGCTGGTTTAAGTGCGGTTGGAGCATTGACGGGTGGTATTTCAACAGCGGTCAAAACTGCCAACGAAAGGAAGGCTCAACTCCAGGCTCAAAAAGAATTGGAAAGACATAACAAAGAGTTGGAGAAACAAATTAGTGGAAGTGGTGTAATTGTAGATTTTGCTGAAAAACTTGAAGGTCTGCCTGATAAAGCGAGATTGTTAGTTGGAGATATGCTTTCTTCTATAGCACAAGCAGGTGTAAAATTAACGAAAAGAGGTAATGGATTATATCTTTCTAATAAATAAATGAGCATTGATGAGTGGTTGAAAGAATTTGGAAAGAATACAACATCAAATTTACAACTTACCAAATATTGTAAGAAATTAAAAATTCATAATGTGGTTATTTGTATGAGAGATGAATTAACAAATGTGTCGAAACATACAAAGAATATTATTATGAACTTAGAAGATAATGATGGGAACGGTTCTCATTGGGTTTGTATTTTTAATAGTCAAGACAAATATTATTTTGATAGTTTTGGTCTTCCACCACCTGTTGAAGTCATAAAATTCTTACAGAATGGTGTTTATCAAACATTTCAAGTCCAAGAATTAAATTCCAAGTGTTGTGGTCAATTATGTCTATATGTGTTATTTCAACTCAACAAAAATAAAAAATTTTATGATATTATTTTTAATCTAATATAAATGACTTATGTTGGTAAAGATGGTTCTATCTTTGGTGTATCTCAAGAACTGGATATTGATTTATCAAATTATTACACAAAGGCACAGGCTGAACGATATAAATATAATATAAACAAAAATATTAACATGAAAAATGCTTATAAATTAAAAAATTATCCAAGCCCGACTGACGCGAATGACTTGGTGAGATTAAGCGATTTATCACAATATATATACTTAAATAAAACGGCTGTGTAGTCTAAAGATACAGAAGTGTTGATATTATCTCCAGGTCATACAGAATTCACAGTTCGAATTAAAATAAATTTTTATAAAGAAGGGCGTATCGTTTGTATGAGAATAGAACAATGGGGGTATGATATGAATGATTTAGGGTATAATTGGTCATTTAAAATTAACCTCGAAGACCTGGAACAATTAAATCAGTCTCGTAAGGAAGAATATTATCCACTTGGTATCGAGAATGAGTTTTGTGGAGCCACGATTAGTAAACAACAAATAAAAGAATTTAATAAGGGTAAATATAATAATGGTTTTGCCCTTGTTTATCTCATGAAAACAGAAAAAACAGGATTATATATAATAAGTAAGGAAATACAAAATGATTTAACTATGGGAAGATGGGGAGGTGTTTCGTGCCATAATATTATTCTAACATATATTTCTAATACATAAATGACAGCAAGAAGGCTTCAAGAAAATTATCATTTCTGTGTTCAAGCATACCTTCAAGAAAAGGGTATTCGGTATTTTAATAAATATGTTCTACAACATAAGAATGAGGTATTTTCAATAAAAGATTGGCATTATGCTGATGTTGATAAACCAACAACTTTAGATTTAATTAGAATGTTAAATAATGAAAAAATTATAAGGTTAAGAAAAGGTAAGGCTCTTTTAGAAATTCAAAAGAAATTTTATTGGTATCCTGTTGTAAAAAATTATTTTGGATACAGGAATAACAAGAAATCCTGATGAATATATGTATAATATTCTATGGGGTGTAAACGATTCAAGTATAGTAAGGGATGAGGAAGGAGTTGAAGAAGAGAGGGAAGAGGAGGAAAAGGAGGAGGAGGAGAGAGAGAAGGAGGAAAGAGAGAAGAGAGAGAGGGAGGAAAGAGAGAGAATGAATAAATATCAAAATATGGAAACCAGTGAGATTCAAAAAGAATAGAGGTATTAAAGAAATTAACTTATCTCACCAGGGAGGAATACAAAGAATTAAAAAGTCTATTTGCAATACTTTCGACAAGACTATCGACATCGAGAAGACATGTATTTTAATTCAAGTTTTTTCTTAAATAAATGGAGGAGAGAGTGAAGGCATTTCTAAGGATTCTTTATGTTTTAAAAATTAAGATTCAAATGTGCATGTTGGAAACTAAAAAGGTTTTTGCACTCTGCAGAAATTTTTCTCATAAATAAATGAGTTATTGTCTCAAATGTAAAAAGAAAACTAATACTAAAAATATTTCATATATTAAAAGTAAAAATAACAGGGTTATACAAAAAGGTATATGTTCGGTGTGTGGTTCAAAAAAAATCAATTTATCTCCAAACACAAACTCGGAGGAGATATACAAAAGTTTTTATCAGGAAGTAAATTTACAACTACTGGAATACCAGGGAATTACATCTTCCAGGGTATTCTTTCTGTGGTCCAGGCACAAACTTGGATAAAAGATTAGATGAGGCAGACAATCCTAAATCCTGGAGTAAACCAATCAATAGAGTTGATGAAGTGTGCATGAGACACGATATTGATTATGGGAATACCACAACGTTGGAAGAAAAGCATGAAGCCGATAGAGAAATGTTATATAATTTGTCTCTGATACAAAATCCAACCTTGAGAGAAAAAGTTGATAGGTTCATCGTGAAGAAGATGATTAGTGCTAAATTGAAACTTGGACTTGGAAATTCAAAAAACTTATAGGCTCTAATGATGCCATTAAGACTGAAGAGCAATTAGCTGATGAATTACATAAACCAATATTCACAAAGTTTCAGAGAAGGAAAGTTTATTCCAAGGAAGTTGATTATATCTGGTCTGCTGATTTGATTGAACTCAATAATGATAAGGGGTACAAGTATGCTTTAACCGTTATTGATTTGAGGAGTAGATATGCGTGGGTTGTCCCTTTAAAAAACAAAACAGGTAATACTCTTATGTTAGCTTTTCAACAGATATTTAATAAAAGTAAGAGAAAACCTAAGAAATTGTGGACTGATGAGGGTAGAGAGTTTTATAACAAGACATTTATGAATTTTCTAAAAAATAACAGTATTACATTATACAGTACCTTTAATGAAGGGAAGGCAGTTGTTGTTGAACGTTTTAATCGTACCTTAAAAGAGAGACTATATAAAAAATTCACACAACTCGGTTCACAACAATGGTCATCTTTTATTCAGGATATTGTGGATAAGTATCATGACACGATTCACACGTCAACGAATATGAAGCCATCAGAAACATTTACAAAATTAAAATATGAAAAAGAGATTAATGTCAGAAAACCTAAGTTCAAAGTTGGTGATATCGTAAGAATATATAGGTGGAAATCTCATTTTGAAAAGGGTTTTACTGAACGATGGACGAAAGAACTTTTTAAAATTGTTGATGTAATAGATACAGTTCCTTGGACTTATAAAATATATGATTTGGAAGGGGAAGAGATTTTAGGTTCATTTTATTCACAGGAATTACAAAAGACAAAACTAAGCAGATAATACACCTTTGTGGACACTCGAGGGCCAAGTCCGAGGTGTATAACAGTATATAATGTGTGTCAAGGGGGACGTTCTTAGATCTGTGAACCCCAAACACAGAATCCTCAACTGAATAGTCAAGGCTTAACTTTTGTTTGTTGATGTGTATGTGTGTGTGTGTAATGGGAGCAATAGGTTGGCGCTTCACTCCCTCCTACTATACACCGTTGTGGACACTCGAGGGCCAAGTCCGAGGTGTATAACAGTATATAATGTGTGTCAAGGGGGACGTTCTTAGATCTGTGAACCCCAAACACAGAATCCTCAACTGAATAGTCAAGGCTTAACTTTTGTTTGTTGATGTGTATGTGTGTGTGTGTCCCAACCCTCACATTCAAAATCTCAACCCCAACCCTCACATTCAAAATCTCAACCCCAACTCAATCCTCGCCCAACACAATGTCTTTTTCAAAATGAGATTTCCACCTATATATATATATATTTTTACGTTTTTTTTTCTTCTTCCAATTCTGTCTTTTAAGGCTTTCAGGTTTGATGACGTAGAAAGGGGGAGTAAGCCTGCACTTTCTTCCCAGAACTTTCTTGATCTTGCTCCCATCAAGCACCATCCGACAAAGAACTACATCGATAGGTTTAGATCCTAAAGAGTGATAGCAACTCCAAAAGTCTCCAAAATATAAATAAATAAAATAATAATAATAATAAATAAATAAATAAATAAATAAAAGCCCCCAAAAAAGTTTCAAGTGTCCAACATAAACCCAACTTTCCAAGTCTTCAAGGTATAACCACATTCCCGTTGAGTTTCCAAGATATGTATCACATTGTGAGTTATCAATCCAGAACCCACATTTCAAGTATTCAAAGTAAAACCAACTTACAAAGTCTCTTAAGGATAACTCATTTACTGATTTTTTCAAAATTTGTGAGTCTCCAAGGTAGGCCCCATATTTAGAACCATCTTGGCAGAACCCTTTTCCTGAGTCTCCAAGGTAGTTATTTAAACCATCAAGGCAGAACTCATTTACTGATTTTTTCAAAATTTGTGAGTCTCCAAGGTAGGCCCCATATTTAGAACCATCTTGGCAGAACCCTTTTCCTGAGTCTCCAAGGTAGTTATTTAAACCATCAAGGCAGAACTCATTTACTGATTTTTTCAAAATTTGTGAGTCTCCAAGGTAGGCCCCATATTTAGAACCATCTTGGCAGAACCCTTTTCCTGAGTCTCCAAGGTAGTTATTTAAACCATCAAGGCAGAACTCATTTACTGATTTTTTCAAAATTTGTGAGTCTCCAAGGTAAAACTTGTATTCTGGCTCATCAAGGTATAACTTGTTCAGTGGGTATTGTCTTGATAACTCACAATGAGTACTATTGCTGTAAAACTCTTTTTCAGGATTTTGCTGGTCTCCAAGGTATAACTCTTTGGTTGGGTCATCAAGGACGAACTCGTTCTGTGGGTCTTGGTCGCTCATAAGGTCTTCAACCAAGCCAACAATTTCGCCCCAAGTTGTAGCAAAAGCAGTATTTTCATTTCGTATTTCAGACACAATTTCCTGTGAGAGAAAATAATAATGTATTAATTAAGTTATTTAATTATTAAATGAGTATGCTTCAATCAAAGTTTGAAAATAGGAAAATAAAAAATCTTACCTCAATAGATAAGAGGTTTGAATCCAGTTCATCAACTTGAAGGTTTAGTTCCATAGAAGACAGAGAGTTTGAGACAAGCACACAGAACACCATTGCCAGCAAGAACAAATGTTTAAAATGGAGCCTGGGTTTGAAGCTTTTATAGAGAAAGACTGGTGGGTGTGGTTTCCTTTGGAAATTCCCTGGGCAAGCCTAGGCAAGCCTTCATTGGGAAATTTTTCAAAACCATAACATCCTGTAATTTTCTAGTGATTTCTTTGTGAGTCAGAGATGAACTGGAAATGATGTAAGAGTGGGCGGGGCTTAGCAAAAGTAGGCGGAGCTTAGGAAAAGTGGGCGTGGCTTAGAAAAATACCTTATGAAAAGTGGGCGGAGCTTAGCAAAAGTGGGCGGAGCTTAGGAAAAGTGGGCGTGGCTTAGAAAAAATACCTTATGAAAAGTGGGCGGAGCTTAGCAAAAGTGGGCGGGGCTTAAAGAAAAGTGGGCGGGGCTTAACAAAAAATAACCTGTGGCTCAGGAGGTGGTCAAACAAGAGCATTAAGAGAAGTTAATCATTTCGTAATGGCACAAAAGGGGTATCTTAAAAAATATAAAGATTCAAATGTTTTGTTTGTTAATATTTTAGATGGGGGATTATTGTGCAAAGAAAATTAAACTATTGAAGGAATTTGAGAATGAACAAATCTTTATAGGTTCAATGAGTGAGCTGTTCAACCCCCAGGTGTTCAATTCAATGAGGTTCAACCTCCAAGTTAAAAGGGGAGACAAATAAATATACCTTGGGATAAAAAGGGGATTTATTTTTAGGGAAAAAAATATAAATCGCTGAAAATCCCCCATTCATTTACATGGGGAAAAGTGAGCCAGAATCAGTATTCTTACCCTACTCTCGTGTTTGCTCTGAGCTCTGCTTTCCCTGAAACCAGCAGTGATTGACCCTGATTGGAGGTGCCCTCTGCACAAGGATCGATTTGACATTCCAGGTGTTGTCGTAAAGAAGGAAAGAGCTCCATGTCAGACACTGCAACGACTCGACGATGACTCCTCAGACGCGATTTCCCGACTTGATGGCAGCATCTCTCACAGCTGGAAGAACACACTCCCGAGAACAATGGACCTGCCGGGCCAACCACAGAGGGAAAGACGTCCCACAGCGAATGTCGTCCGCAACACCAGATGGATTATGGAAACAAGCTTGATCACCAATGGAGGAAAACCTGAAATGGAACTCGTGTCTTCATTTGCAGAATCGTTGTGGTACTCTGTGCATCTTCATGAAAATGAGTGGTTGCTTTTTGGTTTTGAGCCCGTCGAGTTCAGAAAAACTCAGTTATTGGATCTGATGTGGACACGATAGGACTTAAACTATCCAGAAATCGATAGGCATGCATTGTATGTTCAACATCAATTTGTGGCTTCCATTCAGAGGACTCGTTATACCATACGATTAGATGTATATGATACACACGATAATATACCATTGTGAGATGATGGATGACCGTTGGCACAAGGAGCTCTGCTCTTCAGCAGGTTTTGTATTTAATACTGCTGCATGTCCGTGTCCTCTCTATGTCTCTCTTGGCTGCTCTTAGAGCACCCTTATTCTGGACATTTCCATCCGTCTGTCTGTCCGTGAAACTTTGGTCAAGCCTAGGGACTAAACCACTCAACCGATTCCAATGAAATTTGGTAGGTGGGACCAATATTTTTGGGAATCGTGTGCTTTCGAATTTGGGACCCTGGGCCCCAGCAACGGCAGAGCAACGGGCCTTTAAAGTGGTCAAAAAATCGAAAAATCGAAGCTTAGAGTTCTGTGCGCAATCTATCTCGCTCCCTTCATGCCAATTTGCAGCCCGAACAAAAAATATTTGTAGAAGGAGATAGGTTTTGGGTGAGTACATGTCGAACATTTCAGAAACGGTTAATTGCGAATATCTCGAAGAGAAAGAGACTGATTTTGATGAAACTTGGGTGAAATGTGTACAATGGGGCCAGCATGTACACAAAAATGAATGGTTGCTATGCACACCTCCGTTGCTCAGCAACAGCTAAAATACTTTATCGTACATCGTACACTTATTGTGGACTGTACAAAAAAACAATACCTTCGAAACTGGTCCTCCGAGGGACCTGTTTTTTTTGTGCCCAAGGAGAATGTCTTACAGCATCATATATTAAAAAAAAAAAATCTTTAGCGAATAGATAAATGGAATTACCAGGGCTGCCATTTGTTGGAGTCTCTTTGGAAACATGCCTGAAATTTCACAAGGCGGGTTTCTGGGCACAAACTAAGAGGGCTGTGATAATCACATTTATTGTGTTAAATTGATTGATAGCATGTACATGAATATCGGGTAGTCACGTCGGCCAGCTTTCCATCGAGAGTGAGCAGCCATGTTGCCTACCGGCTTGTCTCTCTCTCTGTCTCTCTCCCTGTGTCTCTCTCTGTGTCTCTTTCTCTGTCTGTCTGTCTCTTTCTCTGTCTGTCTGTCTCTTTCTCTGTCTGTCTCTCTGTCTCTGTCTCTCTCCCCTCCCGCTTGGCATGCACATGTAATCGCAAGGGGATGTTGCTCAGTCTCTGGCGGTACGTGTGTAGCCTGTGTTGCTTCTCCTTTCTCTCTAATGTATTTTCAATTTTTTTTTTTTTTTTTTTACAATTGGAGCATCCGTTTGTATAAACTCTCTTGTTGTTAATGCTTTATCAATTACTTCAAAATAAATTGTTTTCTTCTCTTTTTCTCCATTCTTGTATATTATCCTTTCCTTTGTTGTGTGGGTTTATTTTAAAAACTTGTTATATTGAATTTTTTTTTATATCTTTTATACATTATTTTGTAATAAAAGGACCTAAAAGTCTCTTTCTCTCTCCATCTATCTCTTTTTATATCTCTATCTCTTTTTATCTATCTCTCTGTGTCTGTCTCTCTCTGTCTGTCTCTTTCTCTGTCCTGTCTGTCTGTCTGTCTGTCTGTCACCACCACCACCTCTTATCTTCCCCCATCCAAATCCTCGATCTTTTCTACCCCCGATAATCCATACTTCCTTCAATTCCCCTGCTTTCCTTCCTGAAAGTCCCTGTAATGTTCATCTTCTCTTCGCCATGTTCCCCGTCCCATCCCCATCCCTCTCCCTTCCACAGTTCACCTAATGTGTCTGTTCCCCACTGTTTTGTCCCTTCCAGTCCCGCCCCTCTTGTCTCATGCCTCCTTGCTGTGAGTTGTGTGTTAGCTCTCATACGAGCCTCGACCAAGGTATACAAAAAAAAAAATCTCTATCTCTCTACCCCCCCCCCCCCCACCCCGGGGTACCTGCGAGGGAGAGCCGGTTTCGTTGCCGACATTTGACCATGAACAGGTTAGTTGATACCCGTAGCAAGTCAAAGATCTGATTTCACAATCAGGTTAGGGTGCCGGGCTTCTTTGTACCATCGATTAGCGCGGCACAACACGGTACCCGTCCTCAAGCGATCCCCCAACCCCAGCCTCCGACGATTCGGATTACAGACTCACGTCACTACGCCCACACGTCACTACGCCCACACGTCACTACGCCCACCCACAGCACATCGCGGAAGATCATTTCAATCCTCCACTATCTGATGTGCGAAGAACTTATTCCTGACTTCCAGGTGGCTCCTTTCTTTGAAGATATTATATTTTGCCATAGAAGCGTTTGGGCGGTGTGTTTTTTTTGTTTTTTTCAACATGCGTGTTTTACTATCCGGTGCACGTGGTCACTTACCGCACGCCGAATATAATGTTTCGGTTCCGTTGGATGTATTTTACATGCATACAATGAGGTATGTAAACGAACGTGTTTTAAAATCCAAGGCAGCACGACGATGCGAGATGGTTGTGGGCGGGGCTTCAAAAATAACATCAACGTCATCACGTCAGATGAAACACGTGGTGAATTTGCCGATGTGAAGTGAATCTGAGCGCGCGTCGAATGACGGTACAACATGTCACGTTGAACATTGATATCGTAAGACATTCCGCAAAATGCCCGGTAGCGAAACCCGATGAACCTTTGGCACGGTTGCAGGTGCGAGTCGTGACGAGAGCGTCCGGGTTGGTTGTCCCGTGTATTTACCGAGCGAACCGCGCGCGACCAGCTCCTTGGGTGTTGATGGGTGATGATGATGAAACTGGGGATGGTGCGGTGCAGGCATGATGGGCCGAACGGCCTCTTCCTGCACCCAGGCTCCTCGAGTTCCTTTGTGAAAGCAAATTCTTGTTTGTCATCCTCAGGTCTGATCGTCGATGAAACATGAGGAATCTGAAGCTCAGTTATCACCTGGAGGTGCAGGCTTCTGCACAGCTGATGGGTGGACGGAGCCTGCTCATAGCTGAGAATGGTCTTGTCATGGTGGTGTCATCAAGGGGTTTGGCTTGGCTTGACCCCCAGATTTGCCAGGTCTGAGCATGTCGCTCTGTAAGAGGACCTTTTTTTGTGACGATACCATTGTGAGATTGAATAGCAGTCGTATTGTTACGAATCTGGAAGCTTACTGCACTCAACATTCGGGTCCCTATAGAACAGTTGTATCGGTAAGTACGTGCTTCTAGTTTGGGTCCCTTTCCCCTTCTGTCTAATGGGAATTACATGTGTGCGCTAGGGATTATTTTATAGCTAGGATTTTTGCATCACCTTCACCGACAACAGCACCTTCACTCCATCCTGACGCCATAACACTCGCGGTGGGCGGAGTTCAAAAGGGCCTGGCCTCCCTCTCTCGCCCAATCAGGGAGACGCGAGCGAGTTCCCCGGCGGTCGGCCAAAGAACACAGCCCACACAGGACCATATTCCTCTCCCTGTTTGAGGGGCGGTCCACTGTGACGCCCCGACACGCCCCCCCCGACCAATCACTGGGACGACCGATTTTCCCCTGGTGAATGAGGGGCGCAGTGACATGAGACACATCCCCCCCCCCCCGACCCCGTGGGGTAGAAGAAATAGACGGGATGGCACGGTCATCGACTCGGTCTATGCTGGTTCTTCTGGTCTCTTCGTGCCGCTGAGTCTACGCTGGTTTCATCTTGCTGCTGAGTCTACGCTGGTCTCGTCTTGCCGCTGGCGCTTGTCTGCGTCTGGCTGCCCTGGTCCGTCTTTTGGCAACCAGAGCTCCGGGAAGGGGTGGACGTCTTGCCGCGCACTCACGGCCAGGTAGCCAGCCGTCCTGACTCCCAGCCGAACTATCCTCTGCGGCTGGAGAGCCGAATAAAGACCATTTGGGTCCGCTTCTCTTGGGTGTGTGTCTGTGTGTGGGCCCGTCTATAATTAAGAATTGTTAAGTGCTTTTTGCTCTACGTGATTGCATTTCTTAGTCAGTTTAACTCTGCTCCTTGTGTTCCCTCCCTGCCCTTATGTGCTTCCCTCGTTCTCCCCCCTATTGCAAATAAATCCCCTGTTAAATGTTTCAGCTTGTTTCTGTGTTTTCTTCATTGGTTTAGCTTTAGCACGGTACGTGTTGGTGGATTAAAAAGGCCGTTGCTGCCGTAGTTGTGCATTTGGACCGACGGTACCTCGGTAACCATCCGCTCGGGTTACGCACGGGTTGAGCACGGAAACGGTTCGTCCCGTTCGAGCTCCGTCTCGGGTGTGAATTCCTCGGTAGCTCGCCACGTGGGCCTCTAGGTATTTTGAAGTTTGGCAAATAACCCTGTCCCATGCAGTTGACTTATTGACGATTCACGGTCCTGTAAGGGACCCTTACCTTCGGAGTTATCGGAAAGGTACGATCTAGATTCCGGGTGTTCGGTGGAACCGACTCTACTGCTCCATCTAGCGGTCGTGCTCGTCACCGATACCCGGCCCACAACAATATTATTGGATAGCATTCCAGTTGAAAGACTTCTTAGGTCAGGATTCATTTTTGAACAAAAATATGATCCCAAGCAGAATCAATAAAGAAATATCAGCATCAACATCATCATCCGCGAACTCGGGTACACGTTTCAATTGCTTGCCACTCGATTTTGAATCGAGTCGCGACACGAGCAGTCGCAGCTCCTGCTAGTGTGGAGTGAAATAATACCTGGAAGGTAAATGTGAAAAGTGTAATTGAGCATTCATAACTGTGGCGTAGCTCAACTATCGTGGTAAATACCCCACTCATTTTGATAAACCAATCTAAATATAACATGGTCACCTTTGAGTTCTGAATCCATTAGACTGTCAGGTTTGGACATCTTAAAATTGATTGAGACATCATAAGCACACCTGTGTTGCTGGGAAGTGTGAGTGGTTACTCGTCAGATGTGCATTGCTTTCACAGCTGATGTGTTTGGTGTTTTATTTTCCATTATCAACTACCCTGCTGTGGGTCACTGTTACGGACCAGTGTATTCATTTCGTTGTGCTTTGGCTGGGATTGTATGGGCTGTTAAATTTCCTGTTAAGTCACAGCAGCAGCAGCAGCAGCGATGATAACATTCGCAAGAGCGCACCCTCTGCTCTGTTGAACAGTTTACATGTTTTATCCCCCTGATGGGCCAGATTTGGATCCAGATCTTTTACCAAAATCTAATCCGCTTGTTATCGTCGCCTAACCAACTCATCCACTTAGTCTTGTCATAACTCGTCCACAAGTTTTTTATTTTTTATTTTATAAATATCATGCTAATGTATTGTTTTTGGCCCTATCCCTCAATGGTGAAGAATCGCTTCAATTTTTTTTTTTTAATTCTCGTATCCGGCTCTGGATTCTTCACAAAAATTGAATCAATTTGTCCTTGTCACACACTCAACCTGTCCACCAAGTTTCATCTGAATCTGTCCATAACCTTTTGAGATATCGTGCTCACAGACAGTCAGACAAACAGACAGGGCAGAAACATAACCTCTGTCCACCTTCGGTGGCAGAGGAAACACCAAAAAAACAACACCACGAGATAAAAAGGCATCAGCAGTTTGAGGACGCAAGAAGGAAATCAGGATAATGAGGAGAGAAGGCATGGACAACATTATCTTGAACTGCCACACTGTTTCAAGCGGTGCATATAATTTTAAAACCGACATACCCAGAGAAGGAGGAATCGGTGGTCTTCTATATGCTAACCTGGGAAGGTTCAGTGACTCACCCCTTCCCTGACCATAACGGATAAACTTCAACCTGCTGTGTGTTGGTCTGTGGAGATTCAGCTTCGCTTCTTATATCACGCCCTGTGAGGTATTCTTCGCTGAACCCCCTCTACTCATGGAATCTTCCTTTTGGACATTGCACTGCTGTTATCTTAGTGACTATTTCAAAGCTGCTCCATATATACCCTCGTTGGCGTCGTTTCGGGTGATTTATTCTTCGGTTCTATCCTTGATAAGGCACTCAGCTGGTTGACTGGTGCATACACTTGGAGCTTATTTGTCCTTCCAACCTCTCGCATCCTTGTTTGTACTCATTTAATTTGGGGATTCTTAGGAAAGTCATTAAATGCTACATTTAATTGGTATTATTGAGCTTCAGGTCAGCCTTATGGGTTAATACATATTCCTAATAAAGTTACCCTTCTGTCTCTTCTCGTATGTTGGTGTCACCCTTAAAACACCACGAAGAGCACAGTTGTGTCTTTATTTATTTTCTGTCATGATGTCCTCTGGGTTACCAGTGCACTCACTGCGGTGCCCTGAGGTCGACATAACAGTTACAAATGGTGATACCAAACTACATTTAGGAATGATTTTTACCGTGTAGTATGTGTTGGGTTAACTGTTGACACTTTTGTTGGCTTTATGTCAGGTGAATGAAGAAAATTTGTTCTTGGTGGAGGGTTACCTGCCAAGTGATGGAACTGGCCATTTGGTGGCCATCCAAGATCTACCAGAGGCAGAGGCGGTCTGCATAGCTACCACTTCTGGTGATGTGTTGCTCTATAATATTGATACAGCTCAGGTGAGTGAAATATCGACCGTTTCTTTTTTAGCGAATAGGTTTAGGTTGGATTCCCTTCCCCACTCCCCCCCCCCCCCCTTAATCCACATCCCTATGATACTTATGCCAAGGTTCATTAGTATTGTGTAACATAAAGAAATGAAAGAGCAAAGTTACATTAACATTGGAGGATTACGTTGTCATGGATTACTTCAGGTGGAACACAAATTATTTGAGAACATCCTAGAAAAGGGAGACATACAATATACAATGTCCAATTAAAAAGTTTCCAGGCTCATTATTTGGTATTTATTTGTCACGTCTATCATTTATTCATTACACATTATTTGAAAACGATTTAACATGTGTTAAAATACTGCTTGCATGCCAAGAAAAATAGTTTGGTCATTATCAGTCATCGACTTTTATGATTCGACAGTTTCTCTTCCATTTCCCTTTTCCAACTAGTGATTAAATTTTGTGACGGACGTCACCTCCAGATAACTCTAATGTGGTCAGTGCATCTCGAAAGACCACAATAGCCAATCACTCCAGAACTTCCTGCGGGATCCCATGCCAAGAGTCGCGTTACCATACAAAGAAGCCTGAGTACGAATGAGTATCATGCCGGCAATCACGCACCACACTTTAATGAGTTGGCTCAGCAGAATCAATGGTGTATAACTGCTTCTGCAATCTATACCCAATTAAGCTGGTCAATCCACTGTCAGTTGTCTTACATCGCAATATAAATGGACAGGATAAATTGGGACAAAATTTTTTGTGAAATAAGGCTTTACTAAAGCAAGGCATGTATTTACAAATGAGGCAATGTACAGGCATGTATACAATTCCCATTATCCCCTAAGCACAACACCTGTGCCATTGGTTCCTTCTACTATCACTTAGCACTCCATGTTACTTGGCACCAAACATGCATCCAATGCTGATGAGAGATAAGGAAAGAAAGAAGAAGATTGGGGTGTGTCGAGTCCCTGTACACCTTGCACCAGCCCGGTTGAGCTCGTGCCACCCAATGTTCTGCAAAAGATTGTCCTTCGCTCCACTGTCGTTCCTCCTCCCCCCCCCCCCCCCCGTGCCGCCAATGTGCCATGCTTCTCTGTGTGCCGGGTGATGAAATGCTCGTGGTGGGAACTCGGTATACGTTTTGGCGGGAAACACTCGAGGTGTACGAGGCAAAGGGGGGCCAGTGATGCAGCCAGATGGTGGGATTGTAGCAATTGGGATTCAAGATGAAGGTGTGCAAGGGTGAGAGGTGAAAGATGTGTGAGAGGGAAAGTGAAAAGACAAAAATGAAAGAAACAAAAGGAAAAGGAGGAGAGAAGATTGGGACCATACTCTGTGCAGCGCGTTGGTTCTGCTTAAGCAGTCTTCTTGGCTATTGAGCACAATCCTGGATGGGTCGCCACTCCGACACAGTATACCAGCATGTTGGCACTCATTTTGTCGACCTTGGAAGGATGACAGGCCGAGTTAACCCCACCTGGTATTAATTCAACAGATGAGCGGGATTTGAACTTAGGACCCTAGGATCCAAAGCCCGCCACCCTAACCATTAAGCCAACACCAGGCATAAAAGGAAAAGATTGAGAACAAAAGACGAAACCAGACATGAGTGTGTGGACTGTGAGAGCTCCCAGGCTGATTCCGTCACTCAGACGGAGGGACTCTCAGAGACAGACTCAATGACACACAGAGACAGACTCGGTGTGCTCATCAGCAGATGAGAAGAAAACAAGAGAGCCTCATCGACTCTTGAGAGACACACCCAATAACCCTAACAGAGACTGAGTCAGACTCAACTGGAGAGTTCATAGAACATGACATCCCATGCAGTGTTCAAGGATACAGTGTACAGGAAGCCATTGCCCTTCATGGGTGTTACATTCTTGCAGATCCCCATGAACTGCAAATCCACAATGGCATCTTGGGAAAGTATGAAACGGGACGATCCTGTATCATATGAGACACCTGGTTAGCCTGCGATGGTGGGACATAGCATTTGTCGCCCATTTTGTCTGCAGTGTCCGAGTGTGCCTGGGTGTCAGCTGTAGGGCGATGACGAGTATTTCTGCTTGAGTAAAAAAGCTGATTTATCAGTTAATAAAAAATCTCTCCCTCATAAACCATTACTTGAATGGAAAAACAAAACCGACCAATCTGCAGTGAGCATGCGACCAGCAGTTTCATTTTCACGATCACTTCTGCCTTCTTCCTCCTGAATCGCTTGCACAAGTCGCAAAATGATACGCCTCCATAATTCCCGCAGAAGCGTTTCCATCACGAATTTTGTCTCAAACTGTTAATTCAAAAACCCACTAATCACTTTCAACGTACTGAGAACCTTAGGAGTTGCTGATGATGGTGGAATCGGTATCTAAATCTGAGCTCAAAATACAGTTTTCGATGTAAAGCCGCCATCTGGATCAAGGTGGTCTTGACATCACTGGTCACAGGTGTGACGTCACTGACGAAATCGAAAATTGACAGTCTAGGGCTTTTTTTGACACTGTGATTGGCACAAGAATTTCAAAAAAAAACTTCCCTTCAAATTAGACTGTGATTTAAGGAATTTCAATCATTTTCAGGAAATTACTCCGTGCACAAGCGTGTTTAAGCAAGTGGTTCACTTGTATCCGTCTGTCCATGTATGCCTGGTGTTGGCTTAATGGTTAGGGTGGTGGGCTTGGGATCCTAGGATCCTGAGTTCAAATCCCACTCTCCTGTTGAATTAATACCAGATGGGGTTGACTATGCCTGTCGTCCTTCCGAGGTCGGCAAAAAATGAGTGCCAGCTTGCTGGTATATTGTGATCAATAGCCAAGGAGGCTGCTTAGGCAGGACCAACGCTCTGCACAGAGTATGGTCCCAATGGATGGACGGATGATCTGTCCATGCTCTGTGTGTCTCCAAACGTCATTTTATGATTGAGGAACAACTTGATTTCAATTGAATATTATATTTTGAACGTGAGCTGGAAAACGAACCTGCAGTTTAGCACTACTTTGGCTCTGAATTCGTCATTATTGCGCATGTGCAGCAAAAAGTGAGATAATTTTTTTTTTTTTAGTTTGTCTACCTGTCTGGCAATAAAACACAATTGAAAATCATTCAAAACAGGACACTTGCTGTTTTTTAAGGACGGCATAAAGGACACGTACAGACACGAAGAACCAATGTAATGTGTTAAACAAAGTGGTGTAAAAGATGCTGCATCAACAGGAGTAAACTTCTGGATTTTTTTTTTCCCCCATGACCTGTAAAATCTATATTTCATGTCATTGAATCGTATACTTGAACACAGTACAACACAAATTACCCTTTTGACACTTTCAAAACCCTTCTTTTTAGCATTACTTGAGCAATCGCGAACAATTAAATTTGACGTTCTGGGCCCCCTCCCCCACTCTCTTCCATGTTCTTGTATTATATTTTCCTCTCGTTATATTATTATTGGGTGGTCGCGAGAGTACCCTTATTGTCGGGGTGTGTGTGTGTGTGTGTGTGTGTGTGTGTGTGTGTGTGTGTGTGTGTGTGTGTGTGTGTGTGTGTGTGTGTGTGTGTGTGTGTGTGTGTGTGTGTGTGTGTGTGTGTCTGCAACGCGAGGCTCCACAGCACAAACCAGCAAACCAATTTCGATGAAACATGGCGAACAGGTGCCATATGAGCTGGGAGTGTGCGCGTTTGAGTTTCGTTGCTAAACAACCACCTGTTGCTATCCAGCGGCCGAAAAATCGCGTTTTAAGAACCCAAACGGTATTTTCAATACTTGTCCTACAGTTTTGAATGTGGAGAAACAAGACTTCGGAATTAAACACTTCGAGATATTTAGAAAATTTTACTCGAGCCGATTTTTGATTTAGGTTTATTTTTCAAATGGTAGTCCTTCAAAAATAGGGTGTCTATTTACCGTCATTTTTTGTTTTTGTTTGTTTGTTTGTATTTAATGGATAGTTCTGGAGGCCAGAGGAGTCAACCGATTTTGATGAAACTTGACAGGTAGGTTCATACCAGGATCTAGTTCTATGCTTTTGAGCACCGTTGCTATGGACACCACTGTTGCCTAGCAACGGGACTTTGAAATTTTAGAAAAATCCTAAAAAAAAATTTTTTTTTCGAAAATCAAAAATGTACTTCCAGGCTTTTATGCGCACTATAATCAACCTCTTTGTCAAAAAATTTCAGCCCGATCCGTCAAAAACTGTATGACTAGTATGCCATTATGTCACGACCACCCATGTCGCCTCCCGGCTTGTTATTATATTTATCTCAATACTGCGTGGGGTAAGGTATTGTATGAACTCTATTTACCCTCACCAGAGGAGAGGGTATTGCATTTGGGTCAATTTGTTAATTGCTGGAATCCTCCGGATTTCGGCAATTATGTTGGTCGGTTGTGTGTGTCATTCTGTGTCCTGCTCTGTCTCTGTCTCTATCGCTGTCTGTCTGTCTGTCTGTTTGTTTGTGTGTTTGTTTACCCTGTAGCAGCCACACCGTTTCAGCGATCATGACTAAACTGGGTACAGACGTCGGCCATGGTCCAACTTAGACACTTGTTTTTGGTGAATCTTGGTCAAAGGTCAAGATCACGGAAAAATTGAAATTCTTATTTTCGCAATAACGTCCGCTAAAATGGTCGTATCGACTTCAAACCAAATCCAAAATGTGCATCTTCCAATACTGCATCCAACCATATGTCTCATTGGGGGTGTCACACCAACATCCTTCTTAGCGGTTGGGGGTCGAATGTCAGTGGGGTCGGGTCAAAAATTTCAAATTGCGATAAAAACGCCATTTCAAGTCCGATTGACTTCCAAGTTATGATCATGACCAAACTAAGTGCTATAATTCATTAAACAGTCAAACTATCGACTTATAAGAACCAAATTGATTTCCAGGTTTTTGTTTTTTTCAGAGATCATGGAGATATGACAAAGTTATTCCGGCAATTCCTTGCTCAACGAGCAATTTCATTTGTTTGTCTGTCTGCATAAAACTTTAGTGTTTTTCTCTGGAACTGCTCATCAGATTGATACAATTTTCACCATCGGATCGACTACTCATGTGGAATGTTTTAATGATAATTATGACATCATAGGTCACATGCTGTGGCAGCCATGTTGGAAAAAAGGGGAAAAAATTAGGACTTCTGTATATCTGAAACAGCACCAAGGAAATTTTTTTAATTTGGCACATGGCAAGTACTCATGGGGAATATGAGTGATTTTTTTTGATGTCATAGGTGCCTTCATTATGACGTCATAACTGCATATGTAGAATGCTACATCCGATCAGTATGAAAATTTTTGAGGGCCAAGCATGGATAAATTGGTCCACAGGAAAAAAAATTGATTGTTATCGGTCATGTAGTTCAGCAGCGACGTTTTATTTTATTTTATTTTTATTTTTTGAAACCTTCAAAAATCTTCTCTGATATGGCTGAACAGATCGAGGCAAAACATTACAGGTATGACGACCTATCCATGAGGAACAAAACGTTCACACCTATGATGTCAAAGATCACATGGTCTGGCAGCCATATTGGATTTACCCTCTAACCTTTAAAAATCATCTTCTCCAGAACGGCTCGACAGATCAAGGGGAAACTTCACACAAATGTTCCCCAAGCCTTGGGGATACCACAATGTTCACAAATAATTGATAGGTCACATGGTCTGGCAGCCATATTGGATTGAACGAGAATCTTAAAAAAAATTCCTTCTCTTGAACCGCTTCATCGATCGATATGAACCTTCACAGTGATAGGAAATTTAGGTTTTAAATTTCAACTTGATCAGACACATGGTCTCGCAGGCAGAATTTTTTTTTTTTTTTGATCTGAGTTATTATTATTATTCTTTTTTAAAATAACGCTCACTTGGCTTTGCCTGGATAGGTTTGAGGGTGGAGGGGTAGCAGCTGAAACCTAAATCCTATCCAGATTCTTCCTGATGACTTCATCTTTTTTTTTGGGATCCTTCTGATGACTCCGATGTAGGACTGTCCCTATTTCGTCTTCCACTTCATTTGAATTGAATTTATTTTAATCCTATGCTGAATTCAATTGAATAATAATTATAAACATCATGGGTCAGGGTCAGGTGTCTGCTCAAAACAGGGTTGCATCAAAGCGGCACGTCTTAGTATCCAGTCATCACTGCCAGCAGTTATAAAGTGGCAGTTCTAACTATGTCTCTAATTACGTTACACACGAGTACACAAGTGCCACACAAAATACACCACACAAAACTACACAAACGCCACACAAAACAAGTCCTGGTGAGGGTCTGCAATCTCTGATTGCTCTTTTTCTTTTTACTAAATTGTAATGATCATCTTAATACATTTAAGTTGATGTGTTTGGGTCTGATGTAGTTTTCACAGTGATATGCTTGTTTATATAGGGTTTTGAAAAAATTAATTATCTATGCTTGCCTTGGGCTTTTTTTGTATTCAGTGTTGAGGCTCGTAAAGGAGCCAAAACATGGAATGGTACCGAATGTAACAGACTGAAAAGAACAGTGAAGAGGAAGAAAGGATTGGGGGGGGGGTGTTGTGGAATACACCAACAGCAGGGTTAAGCTACAAAATAGAGGTAGTCTGGAAAAATTAGGGATGTGGGGAAGAATGAGAGCAAGGGGAAGACACGGGGTGAACAAGATGGATACAGCCGCAAACTCTCAATCACAGAGATGGAAGGAAAACTTGGAAACCCAGAAAGAAATGGGCTTGAGGAGGGTGAATGGATAGAAAAGATCATGTTTGTGTATGGGGGATGACCTGAGATGGTGGTGAACAGCTGTCTTGAATCCCTCAAGAGAACAATGAGATTGAAGAGATTGAGGAAGTTGGTTCCACAACTTGGAAAAAGAGGGGAAAAAAATGAGTGGAGGTGAGCAGTGAGTCTTGATTTTGGGAGTTTCACCAGAAAGGGTTGTTGGCAGACTGCATGCCCCTGCAACAACCTGGGTCAAGGGTGGTGGGGGTGGGGGTTAGAGCCTGGAAAGGCAGAGGGTGCAATACCAGAAAGAAAGTGATAAAACACACAGAGACCACCAACATGTCTGCAATGTGAAAGTCATATAGGAAGTAATTACTTCAGGGCTTTGCCCTGATTATGTTTGTATTCTATACTTGTGATGATTGGTTGTGTGTGTTGTTGTGCACCGTTGTGCTGGTGTTATTGAAAGAACTTCCGTGATCATCAAATCTTTCCTATAAAAGTGCTTTTGTTTCTCCATGTGATGTGCGACTGGCAGGTTGAGTGTGTGGGCAGTGTGGAAAGCGGGTTGGTGAACATGGTATGGAGCCCTGACCAGGAGATCCTTGTTCTCGCTACAGGTGTGTCATTTATTTTGGTGGTTGTATACATATTTGGGCCTCTTGACGAATATTCCAGCAGAATTATCTTATATGACCAACATTGTATTAACTAACCATTCTGAGTAATGATAAAATGAAGTTCCGTTTTATGAATATGAATAAAAGGATGTCTGTTTGTCTACCTGTGTCTCTGTCTGTTAACGTTTTCTAAGTTTTCTTTCACTGTTTCATGTATGATTACCAAACGTTGCAAGCATAATCAACAATCCTACAATTCTGTTTATGGCATCTCAATTTTCTTGAATTCTAAATTTACTGAATTGTTCCGTTCAGCCCAGTGGAAAGAATACTTTTCTCAAAACTTTTGTCATGCTGGATGATGTCACGACATTCCATTGGGAGGTGCTTTCGGCACCATTCTGTCATGGGATTGCTGCTGTTCTATGGCCTTCCTCTTTTAATACTGTCCACTTACCCATCCTTGATTGAGTATATATACTAGTTTTTAAATACAATAAAGAATTAAATGTTTCTGGTTTGTATTCCATAACTTTGTTCAGATGTATCATGCCATTTTGTACTGTGTATTTAAATTTACATTTTCGGATTTATTTTACACTTTGTAGATTTGTAACAAGAAGTAATTCCAACCCATAGTTTTCCATGTTGTATATATTTGTTTATATTATGGTCTTGGCTTGTTTCGTTGTCAATGTAAATCCTCTGTGCTGTTCTTTATCTGAGATGAACAGCTCGTTACAATCATGTTATGCAATTTATTTAATTTATTTTTCGGACCAATATGTTTAAAGTCTGTGTTCACTTGTTCTGTCATTTAAATTTGAGGTTCAGAAAAATAGGGGGGAATGGGGAGGTGGTTCAACGTTGTTCATAATTAAAATATAATAAAATAAAAAAATCATAATTTTTTTTCAGCAAATAAAAGTACAATAAGATTTTCTTTCTTTTTCTTTTTGACTGTATAAGGGTCATTAAAGAGTCTTGACATAAATGGTGTCAAGGACAAGGACAGTAGAAGATGAGTGTGTACGTCTTTACATAGAGTACAAAGATCCGATAAATCAACAAAGCAACATCAGCAATGTGCTGAAATTGGAACACTAAACGGGCCAACCCAAACTGAATGATTTCATACTTTGTATTGTGTCTTCAGGCCAGAAAACTCTTATCCTCATGAACAAAGACTTTGATCCAATCACAGAGGTCTCCTTGGATCCAGAAGATTTTGGAGAAGGTGTGTCTTAAAGTTATGTGATGTATAACCATTGGAAAGATGTTTTTTTACCCATTCTGAATAGCTTTGTTCTGTAGCCTGAAATTGCATTGTTATCTAAACTAGCAGAGTACCCGCCTTACGGGTGATCTTGTCCAAGCATGCAACACGTTCTTCTGATGCATACCTTTTATTTGGGGGGTGTATCGACAAATGACAGCTGCGTCAATCCATCCATCCATTGGGACCACACTCTGTACAAAGTGTTGGTGCTGCCTAAGCAGTCTCCTTGGCTATTGGGTACAATCTTGGACAGGTCGCCACTTCGACACAGGATACCAGCAAGCTGGCACTCATTTTGTCGATCTCGGAAGGATGGCAGGCCGAGTTAAACCCACCTGGTATTTATTCAACAGATGAGTGGGATTTGAACTCAGAACCCTAGGATCCAAAGCCCACCCTAACCATTAAGCCAACACCAGGCATGAAAATATAATAAAATACAATAAAAATAACCTGGGTTACATGCATGAAGCAAAAACATACCTACTGCTTAAAATTCAAAAAAATCTCACTGCACTGGAAAATTTGGGGACAGGAATACTGTACTGTAAATGGTGGAGACTTGTAATACCCTCCCCCACCAGGAGTGGCGCTACACGATCCACATTTACATAGAGAACTTGCGGAACCCCTCCTCCCCCCCCCCCAAAGAGCACCGACAAAGATATAAAAAAATCACCCCTATACATTAATTGGGGTCATGTTGATCCTATGTAGCAAGTCTGGATGTCATCAACCCAGAACTGTGGGAAGAGTAGCATGACAAACAAACAAAATCGACTGACTAATACACTTGAAAAATCCATGATTTTGCAAGTAACAAACAAACACACAAATGCCGGTCCATGAATTATAGTTTTTGTCAATCTCGATCAAGGATAAAGGGATTCATAGTTCTAAGAAAGCAATGTAAAGTTTCAACGCAGACTATTTTTTTTTACCCCTTTATGGATTTACACATACTGTTTGAGCTTTGTGTGATTTTTCACATCAACCTAGAACATATTAAATCTTCTTTGACTTCCAAATGGCTGTTTATTCCCTTCTTCGACTTCTCCTATTAATTCCTTTATTTTGGAGTGTTGTCTTGTCAGCTATTCGATTCGTGTGAATTGTTGCCTGTTGCCATTTCTGCAGCAAAGTTCATAACATTGGGTTGGGGAAAGAAGGAGACGCAGTTCCAAGGTTCAGCTGGGAAGAAAGCGGCCTATCAGAAGCAACAGGTGAGACCTGATCATCTGCTTCCTTTTCGAGGTTCACATGAGTTCATTAATTTGGGCATTCTCTGGTTTGAATCCTCCATTGATTAAGCCATTTAAGTTCTTGAATGATACTCTTTGCTTTAAAGCAAAGGCAACTTACTAGTTGGCATGAAGGATGTTATTAACCATCACGTGCAAGCTTCCGCTCACCCACTGTGTATGTGCCGGGCGTGGCCCTGAGAGAGCTGAATGGTGGTTTGCTGAATTTGCAACCTTGCATTTTCCAAATGGCTTCCTGCTTTCCTAACAGCCTGATGGGGGAAGAGAACATGTCCCCATGCTATTCATTTGATAAAGTTTTAATCCCAAGAATGATGACGATAAAGTCAAGCACAGCAAGAATCATTGAAATACTTACTATAAAAGCAACTATATGGCAGCAAGGGCGCAAAGTGCATTGGAGTCCTGACAATGCAAACATAACATATAATATGAACCTAAAACGATTGCTGCAAGACTAACAACAATTGGATGGGTCACCATAGATAGGGTTAGCAAAGCAATAAATCAATCTTACTCCGGGTGCAGGAGAAAATAACAGAACGTAACAGGGAATTGGCGTCTGTTGGTGGTGGAGGCTGGCACACATGCAGTGAGCTGGTACAGGCTAAGATGAAGGTGTGGATCAGCACTGGACGGACTAGTGCAGAAATGCAGCCAGCTGATGTTCTGTCATAAAAGTTTCACTGCGCTATGTCCAACAACTCTCCAATGTCTCTTCCATTTTCACCAACTACTTTGTTTATCTCTATCTCTATCTCACTCTCTCTCCCTGGGTCATGTCCTTCCATACTGTGGGATTCCCTTTTATAAATCTCCCATGGGATGCAATCCAGCACCACCTGCCACATCGTGTCCATATTGTCATGTACAGGGTGTTTAACCCCGACCTGGATGGATGGCTAAGCTTCTCCCTTGAAGGCCAACAGCCGAGATTCAGATATTAATCCACACACGGGAAGGGGGCGCAATGGCGGAGGGGCAGAGGAGCACAGCACAAGGGGAGTTTATACTCAAACCCCACTACAAATACATGGATACAGCTTCTTAAAAGGAACACATTTAATGAAAATAGACAAATATTTACAAAGGACAATAATTCAAAAGGTAATGATAATAACGTGAAGTAAATATTGTTGCGAATCGAGAAGCCATGAGCACACAGACATTCTCAGGTTCCTATAGCTTAGTTATTTCGATTAGTATGTGTTTCTAGTTAGAATCCATCCCCCCTAGTCTAATGGGTGAATAAATGTAAATGTGCTGTGAAGTTACTTTAATAGTCAGGTTTTCTTTTATTTAACACCAACGATAACAACAACTCCAAGAAATGGGGTGCGTCAGCCCCCACCCAACGATGAACGAATTGAATTCCATGCCCTAATATGGACATAAATCCGCTCGCGTGGGGGACTCCAAGAAATGGGATGCGACAGCCCCCACCGACGGCGAATGAGTCATGCTGGAAGCGAGCCGCACCCGAGAGGGATAAGAAGGGAAGAGAGAGACAGAAATTGGTTCTTCTTGGTTCTTGTTCGTGGTTCTTGTTCGTGTTCGCTCTGCTCTGGTTCGGTTCTTTTGCTTTTCTTGGTTGGTGGTGCTTCGGGGGAATCGACGCAGCGGATTGGGAAGGATTGGCACCTCGTCTCACCAGCGCGTGTTCCAGAGCGCGAGGGGATCCGCCGGAGCTCAGAAAGCTGATCGCGGCTCGCGGTGGTTGGATTCAGCTCGCCCTCGCTGGTGCCTGGTCCAAACAGCTCAAAGACCACACGAGGTGGGCAGGTCCAAGGCAGAATCTGGTCTTCAGCCCGACTGTCCTCCGGGCTGGAGGTCCGAATAAAGACCATTGGTCCGATTCTTTGGGTGTGTGCGTATGTGTTTGTGGCGCCAGTATAGGAAGTAGTGAACTGTATAAGTGCTCTTGTTGTACATACCTTGCATATTGCTTATTAATATTCGGTTTAGCTCTGCCCTTATGTGCCCCCCTCATCCCCAATTGTGAATAAATACCCCAATTGTTGAATGTTTCAGCTCGTTCGCGTCTATTTAATTCTTTCATTGACTGAGCAGGCTGCATGTTGGAAAGTTAGCCAGGCCATTGCCATTGTAACAGGGTATTCAGGACCGACGGAACTCGGCGATCAAACCGCTCGGATCACACACAGAATGAGTACGCTGAGCAGCTCGTTCCGTACGGGTGCCATCGAGGGTGAATTTCCCCAGTAGGTTAGACCACATGAGTATTTAGGTAAATTGAAATTGGCAATCGACCATACCCCACGTGGTCTGTCTATTGGCGAGTTCGGTCCAAAAAGGGACCTGTACTTTTCCGGAGTTTTCTGAAGAAGTACGATCTGAATTCCGGGCGATCGGTCGAGCCGACTCTGTAGCTCCATCTCGCGGTCGTGCTCGCGGCCGACGCTCGGCCCTGCAGCAATATATCCGAAAGTCGAGGCACTCTTCACACAGACTTAAATACAGACAAAGGGGAAACAAAATAAAAAGAAAACCCTTCCTTTATTCTTGTACTTAGCTTGGGCCAGAGCTGGTCTTTGTGGAATTTGGAATCGAGGCGATTCCACCAGCGCGTGCAAACGCACGCCACATGGCACTTCTCTTGTAGCAGGACAAACATACGTCAGGCAATCCGCGAGTGGTACTCAACACTAAGGCTCTGAGACTCGGTGCAGCTGCTTTGTGCGTCGATCTAACCCGTGACGAGTGGGCATCCGCCCACTTGGCACGCCTGGTTACCTCTGATGTCACGCCCATCAATCCTTGGGCTCGGGGGCATAACTTCGCCCGCGTTACCCTTGGAGGCGGGGCTTCTGCCTGCTTGGATTGTTTGCTTGTAGTTGTTTTTCGAATGCGTTTCCCCTCCTTTATTGCCAATCTTGAAATATACATATCACAGAGGGGCGATTCACAAAGCCTGGTGTTGGCTTAGTGGTTAGGGTGGCGGCTTGGGATCCCAGGGTCCTGAGTTCAAGCCCCGTTGGCTGCTGAATTAACACCAGGGGGTTGACTCAGCCTGTCATCCTTCCGAGGACGGCGAAATGAGTGCCAGTGTACTGGTCCCAGTGTATGCCCCAGTTAGAATAGGTGTACCATATCACTGTGTGTCGTAAGAGGCGACCAGGGTTGGCGTCAGGAAGGGCATCCGGCCATAAAACATTGCCTCAAGAAAAAGCCAAACCCCTGCACAGCAGGGAAAAATGGCTGTAAAAACGGTCATATATTATATTTAGAGGGGCGATTCACAGATTTCTGTGAATCACAGGGAAAAATCACAGAGGGACGATTACATACTGGGGAACTTATTCTTACTCCCTGGCTAATTAACACTGCACCACACCCCATGTGGTGATACGTAACACTTCAGCTCACAAGTTCCCAACTTGATCACATTGAGATGCCTCCTACACGTCCACAGACTAAACTACTCTATTCATTGCTAAGTTCCCTATTAAATTCCTCCATCTACCCCCACAACCATAACAATATTGTGTGCGCCATATAAATATGCTCCCCATCCATTCTGTGTTGGCTGAACAAGGCTCAAATGGAATGGCAGCATTAGATCGTGGATTTTGGATTGGGGAAGGTTGTAGTCATAAAAGGAGAGCTGGGGGTGGTGGGATATTCCTCACAAAATTAAGCAAAAAAGGGTTTGAAGCTTGTAATGTTGTTTTTCTTTTTTACTGGTACTTTCCATCTTGCCCATATTATGATCAAGTAGAACTAACTCAATGGAAGCCACAGTAATGGGACAACAATGTAACTGTCTGTCTGAAATGAGTGTGTAAATTAGCAATGGCAGTCTACACATGTTCACAAACAAGTTTACATTGGCAGAAATGGCTTTAATGTGTATGACCACCATTGTTTTCCACACAAAAATCTTGGCTCATGGAAGTGGGGTGATTGAGGGTGAAAAGGAAACGCACTGACAGTGGGGCAGTGGGACCACATTTCGTTACAAGCAAGAGATTGAATGAATCGAAAAAAGGAAAGAGGATAGGAGGGAACACATTAAGCCAGATGGTTGTTTGAGGTAGGGTTAATGGGGTGAGAAAAGATAATCAATTGGGATGAAATGACATTAGGTGGTTGTGCACTGCCTGCTTTTGAAACTCTGGACGAAAGAGTGCAATTGAACCATGTACAAAACCAGGCAGTTCCACAAATGGAAGAAAAGAGGAGCAAAAGAGTTGAGGTTGGTGGAAAGCCTCAATTTTCAGAGTTTAACCAGAATGGGGTTCGTGTGAGAACATGTGTTGGAGGATTTGAGGGCTGAGAGAGCAGAGGAAACAAGACAGGAGGAGAGGTGGTGAAACAAACATAAGCCACTGACCTGTGTAAAGTGAGAGCAATAGGTCTTTGACTCTTTGTGCTTCAGCCTCATCATGGGAGATTGCAAAAATGTTGAGAGAAATCTGGGATAGACAGATGTGGTGATATGATGCCACCCCATCGGAGAGCGAAACATTCCATCGAGCGACGGGCAAAGGCCTTGTAGGCTGTTAGTATTTCCCATTTCTCGAGGAATAATTTGGAAATACGGAGGGTGCCCAGTCTGTGGCTGGCTTAGCAGGCCAGCTTTGTTATGTGGTCAGCCCAAGAGAGATCTTGTCTGATGGTGAGGTCTATACATTTAAAAGCATAAACCTCTTCCAGTGGCTGATCAACAAAACAGAGAGGTGGGTTTGCTTTACAATCCTTCTGGAGCGACAGTGTGAGATTGTGAGATTTACCAATATTGAAGACATTTTTCATGGATGAGACCAAATATAATCGATTCTATGTCAACAGAGGGTGATGCAGCTGCCAAATGCCCATCAGTAGCATGTGGTACTGTATAATGGAAGAGAAGGTTTTGCTGAGCATCTGAGACTTGGCTGTGTCCACAAATTACTGGGAAATTCCACACAGTTGTTGATTCATAATTCTTTAATGTCATGTGTCCCAAAGTGGGAAAACAAAGTAATCTTTTAATTATCATTTTACATCATTAGTTGTTTCAAATTGAAATGACAAGATGTTGTTTTCCACAAGTTGCATGAGGTTCTGGTCTGGATAGGACACTCTGTGAGTGTGTATTGCAGGAAAAACTGGTTGCGAGTCCATCAGATGACCAAAAGGTGCAGATAAGTTGGAGAGGTGATGGTCAATATTTTGTGGTCAGCTCAGTGTGTCCAGCCACAGGTAAATTAAACACCTCTGCACAACAGTGTAATCCTCTTTAGGATGAATGTACAGCGGTAGTGGTTTTGATTATAGTTGGAGACTTTGTGAACCTGTAATTTTGCACCTCGGGAGGAAATACCGTGAGAAAATTGCATGACAAAATT
This sequence comes from Eptatretus burgeri, assembly GCF_056783735.1. Classification (NCBI taxonomy): domain Eukaryota; kingdom Metazoa; phylum Chordata; class Myxini; order Myxiniformes; family Myxinidae; genus Eptatretus; species Eptatretus burgeri. The sequence goes on from NC_140963.1 coordinate 107,213,627, forward strand.
ACCTCCACTCTAATTTTACTTAGAAATTATTTATCTTGTAAATATTTTTGGTAAGTTGTACATGCCACACAGGGGCACGTAAGCTGCGTGTGTGGAGCAGGGAAGGTGTTCTGCAGTCTACGAGTGAGGCCATTGCGGGATTGGAGCATCCTGTGTGCTGGAAGTAGGTATTTGATACTCGGGCTGAAAGGGGATTATTTTTCTGTCAATAATCTGACAAAGTATTGCCCATTAAAAGCAACTGCTCATGCAGAGCATGCCAACTCAAATTGTAGCCATATGTTTTAACCTGAATTTTCCAACGTTTTTTTAATGGGGTTAGTGTGAGATGTTAATGTATGTTTTAACATTCAATTTGTTTTGTGCAATTCCCAATAAACAATCTGCATAACCTCCCCTGTTAAAAACTTCGTGGATGTTATTAGATGCAGAGCCATGTTTCCATGACATTTGTGCAATAAGTAACCACCTTCACATCTAAATGTCCTTCTTTACTGTGGGTGAATTTGATGATTCCAGTGAATAGTCACATGCTTCAAGATAGCCTCATCACTGCGTTTGACAGATGATAACATGGTAAAAGTATAATGGCACTCAGTAGAGCACATAGTCGTGCCTCGTGTGCTTATTCTGAATAAAAATACCATCATTAACTGAACACACTACTATTATGGTCCACTGATATTATGACCCATATAAGGCCAAAAAAAAAAAATGTTGCATTGGCGTAACGGGTCACTGAAAAATAGGGTAGGTCGGTCGGGATCTTTATTTATTTATTTATTTATTTTTTCCTAATAAATCCCTCCCAAAATCTCCCCCGGCTCGAGTACCACCCTTTTTGTCGGCGGGTTCTGTCCGAAACACTTCCGGGTTTTTGCGATCGCGATCGCAATCAACAAGATACTTGAAAACGATAGCAAAACAACAAAAATAGCAATGAAATAGGGTCGGCAAAATTTTTCGATAGCAAAAAAACAAAAAAAAACGTAGGGTCGGCGGAATTTTTAGGGTCGGGCGGGTTACGCCAATGCAACATTTTTTTTTTTTGGCCTAACCGTATCATCCATGCACCCTATTATGTCACATACATTGCCATTATCCATAAATTTATTGATTGATTGTTAGGATATATAACAACCATGTCTATGCACATTAAGGCTAAATTGTATCAATGATGGTGAATGTGAAAAAAAAATCCAAACTTTATTCCTCATTTTCACATCGATCTGTTAAGCGGTTCTGAAGAAGAATTTAATGTTTTTATATTCAATCCAATATTGCTGCCAGACCACGTGACCGATGAAGTCATAAGTTCAATCCTTTACTCACATCCGGTCATAGATCAGATATATGAAATTTCAGATTTTTTGGGATTAGAATTTCAATTCAACCAACTATTGCTGGAATACCACTTCACCAATGATATCATCGTTGTTAGCCTATTCACTCCATGGGGAGTTGTTGACGTACGTATGCCAAATTTCAATGTTTTTTTTTTTCATTGAGCGGTTTCGGAGATGATGTCCAAATTTTCCCCTTTAATCCAATATTGCTGCCATACCATGTGACCAATGACGTCAGCATTGTCAATAAAATATTATCCAAGGGGAGTACCTCCGATGTTAAAAGTTTCAATTGATCAGACAAGTGGTTGCAAAGAAAATTTAAACCAAAATATGTAGACGTGGAGACACACACACACACACACACACACACACACACACACACACACACACACACACACACACACACACACACACACACACACACACACACACACACACACACACACACACACACACACACACACACACACACACACACTCTGACAGGGTGTTTCAATAGTCTCGCAACTCCTTCGGGACAACACTAAAAGGGGAATGTTTTCCTTGAATTGCACGCATCACGATAGGTGCAATCAATCACCTTGAGATCATTTGCAGGCATTCAGCAGTACATTTGATGTGTCCACTTATGGGAATGACTGTACAAACCTTTTTCAAGCCAAGCATTTAAGTTTACACTCTGGTTTCTCTTTTTGATGATATGATGCCTATACCTCTTCAGAAGTGCATGGTAAAGGTAGTAGTGAGCCCTTTTTCAGATCATATTGACCATAGCGCCCATGCATTGACCTTGTGTGCATGAAATAGATATCACTCATATCTTCTATATTCTGTACTAGTTGAGTCCTTGTTTTTCCATGATGCGCTTCAAGAAAAGAAATCGATATAAACACACCTTGGAATTTTGTATTGCCCAGAAGCCTCCCACAAATATGGCTGTGGCTCATTCTGTATTCATTACATAAGGCATGTAACTTTGTAACCAAAGAAATTGTAAAAATGAAATTTGTTTCCTTGTGTGAACAGTGATTGCGAAACAAGACAATGTTGAGTTGTTTAGAAAATATTCATTACGAGCCATAATGACGTTTTCAACTGCTCCTGCATCTACATTTTTCTCTTTCTGGTGTACTCTAAAGCACTAAACAGTAAAATCAATACATCGGTTGTACTGGGGTGTGATTTGTGATCTGGAAATTAATAAATATGACATTGTAAGCCTTACTCCTTCGTGGAAGGTCTTCTACATGGAGAGTTCAGTTGATCATGTGGCATGGTACTATTTTTGATCCAACGGGCTCGCTGGATACATAATTTGAGTTACGGAAAGCGTAGATCTGTGAATTGCAATTGTTTTAATTTTTTTTTTCCTTGGAGTTTTTTATTTTTTCAGATCCTCGTGGAGGATCTCCAAGTCTTACTCACATTGTTGTTCTTGTGGACTTTTTTTGTTTCACAGCCTACAGTTTTCATCGAAACTTCCTGAAACTTGGCGCATATATGAAAAATACCCTGCGCAGACAGTAACCATCTCCGATTTTGAAAATTCCTCCCAGAAAAAAAAGTTATGACATCAAAATATCTCCGCCAATGGAAATCACCTAAAAAATTATCTCCGAAACTCGGCAAGCTTTTTGAATTCTGTTTGCGGGAATCGAGCAGGGCATTAGCAGAGATGAATTACCACACATATGATACATCACTATGATGTCATATCAATTTTTATGGCATCATTCCTATTTTTTGACATTTTTTGTTTCACAGCCTACAGTTTTCATCGAAACCTCCTGAAACTTGACATATATAGATATATATAGATATATATAGATATATATATATATATATATATATATATATATATATATATATATATATATATATATATATATATATATATATATATATATTGGGGAGAACAAGTATTTGATACACTGCCGATTTTGCAGGTTTTCTCACTTACAAAGCACGTACAGGTCTGTAATTTTTATCATAGGTACACTTCAACTGTGAAAGACGGAATCTAAAACAAAAATCCTGAAAAATCACATTGTATGATTTTTAAATAATTAATTTGCATTTTATTGCATGAAATAAGTATTTGATCATCTTCCAACCAGTGAGAATTCTGGCTCTCACAGACCTGTTAGTTTTATCTTTAAGAAGCCCTCCTATTCTCCACTCATTACCTGTATTAACTGCACCTGTTTGAACTTGTTATCTGCATAAAAGACAGCTGTCCACACTCAATCAATCAGACTCTAACCTCTCCACAATGGGCAAGACCAGAGAGCTGTCTAAGGACATCAGGGACAAAATTGTAGACTTTCACAAGGTTGGGATGGGCTACAGGACAATAGGCAAGCAGCTTGGTGAGAAGGCAATGGAAGACGTTCAAGATAACAGTCAATCTCCCTCGGTCTGGGGCTCCATGCAGGATCTCACCTCGTCGAGCCTCAATGATCATGAGAAAGGTGAGGGATCAGCCCAGAACTACATGGCAGGACCTGATCAATGACCTGAAGAGAGCTGGGACCACAGTATCAAAGAAAACCATAAATAACACACTACGCCGTCATGGATTAAAATCCTGCAGCGTACGCAAGGTCCCTCTGCTCAAGCCAGCGCATGTCCAGGCCCGTCTGAAGTTTGCCAATGTCCATCTGGATGATCCAGAGGAGGAATGGGAGAAGGTCATGTGGTCTGATGAGACCAAAATAGAGCTTTTTGGTTTAAACTCCACTCGCCGTGTTTGGAGGAAGAAGAAGGATGAGTACAACCGCAAGAACACCATCCCAACCGTGAAGCATGGAAGTGGAAACATCATTCTTTAGGGATGCTTTTCTGCAAAGGGGACAGGACGACTGCACCATATTGAAGGGAGGATGGATGGGGCCATGTATCACGAGATCTTGGCCAACAACCTCCTTCCCTCAACAAGAGCATTGAAGATGGGGCGTGGCTGGGTCTTCCAGCATGACAACGACCCGAAACACACAGCCAGGGCAACTAAGGCGTGGCTCCGTAAGAAGCATCTCAAGGTCCTGGAGTGGCCTAGCCAGTCTCCAGACCTGAACCCAAGAGAAAATCTTTGGACGGAGCTGAAAGTCTGTGTTGCCCAGCGACAGCCCCGAAACCTGAAGGATCTGGAGAAGATCTGTATGGTGGTGTGGGCCAAAATCCCTGCTGCAGTCTGTGCAAACCTGGTTAAGAACTATATTGGAAACGTCTGATCTCTGTAATTGCAAACAAAGGTTTCTGTACCACATATTAAGTTCTGTTTTTCTGATGTATCAAATACTTATTTCATGCAATAAAATGCAAATTTAATTATTTAAAAATCATACAATGTGATTTTTCAGGATTTTTGTTTTAGATTCCACCTTTCACAGTTGAAGTGTACCTATGATAAAAATTACAGACCTCTACGTGCTTTGTAAGTGAGAAAACCTGCAAAATCAGCAGTGTATCAAATACTTGTTCTCCCCACTGTATATATATGTAAAAATACCCTGCGCAGAGAGTAACCATCTCTGATTTTGAAAATTCCTCCGAGAAAAAAAGTTGTGACGTCAAAATATCTCCGCTGATGGAAATCGCCTAAAAAATTGTCTCAGAAACTAGGCAAGCTTTCTGAACTCTGAACAGGGCATTAGCAGAGATGAATTACCGCACATATGATACATCACTATGACGTCATATCAATTTTTATGACGTCAGTCCTATTTTTTGACATTTTTTGTTTCACAACCCAGAGTTTTCATCGGATCTTCGTGAAACTTGCCATGTATATGCAGAAAGCCCACGTTCAGGCAGTAACCATCTCGATTTTGGAAATTCTTCCTAGAAAAAAAGTTGACGTCATAATATCACCGTTAATGGAAATCGCCTATACCATTATCTCCGAATTGGCTAGCTGTTTGAATTTTGTTTTGCGGGAATCAAGTCGGGCATTAGCACAGATAATTTATCGCAAACCTGATACATCACAATGACGTCATTCGTTTTTATGACGTCATCATTAAGAGGACGCGGATCTTAGCTCATTTGAGCTTGTTTTTGCCCTTTGCAAACAGTGTGAAACTACCATCAAATGCTCCCATAAGGTCACATGACTGGATGGGGATCTGGCACTCTGCTTTTTGACAAATGAGGTCTTTGGGTTTAAACAAATTGGATAAAATGGAATTACTGTATATTCCGGTGTATAAACCACGGCCGTGTATTTACTGCACCCATGTTTTTCACTCAAAATAAATGATTATATTGGTAATTTTATTTTCTGATCGAGATCTAAATATGTTTGTGCATTAACTTTGCATAGAACAACGCGATGGAGGTATCAACAAGCTTACTCCCATGTCCAATTAATTTTGTTGAACAGTCTCATTCTCATTTTCAAGAAGTTGAGAAGAGAGTCGAGGATACCAAGAAGTTTTTATTTTTCTTTCTTTAAAAAAAAATATTATCAAGGATTTTTTTTGTTCCTAGAAAAAGGAAGAAAAGAGATTCATACCGGTAATATTTCTTGTGGATTTTTGGCCCTGAAAAGGGCCGTTTGGGTTTCATGAAACTTTTCAGTTTAACCCAAGGAAATCCTCATCGGTGCTTTCCTTGTTGAAGATGGCACGTAGCTCCTTGTCCAAATCCAGGGTAGAGCAAGTCCCCATTGCTGTCACCATCATTTGCAGCCTCTTCCTCCCAAATTTTGTCGTCTTCTGTGCTGTCCATGCTATTGGAGATGCAGCATTTCAGAAATGCTCACTTGATGATGTCTGACAGTATCTTCTCCCACACCTTGATGATTCTGTTGTAATCTGCAATAAGAAGGAAGCAGGAGAAACACCACAATGCCAAGGAACATCAAGAGCGATCCGTTTAATCCATCACTCCAGCCATGAACCACTCCTTCTCCGTCCACGTGATGACTTCATGCCATCATCCGTAGCACACGTGATACAGTATCTTCAATATAATGTACAATGAAGCGAAACACCACAGATCCAGCCACAGATCATCAAAAGGTCGACCTTTCTCATTCTCCCCCTTTTGGTGTAGGTCTTCTCCCCATTAATTATTCAGTCGGACCAGCAGCGACCTAGCCCATTCCTGAACGGCTTGTTGATGTACACATCGAGGGGCTGCAGGAGCGATGTCATCCCACCTGGGATGATGAGATCAGTGTTAATGCGACGGAGCAGCACTTTGGTGTTGTCGGTCTTGTGACTACTGAATGCATTCAGGTCTAGCATGCTCCGTCGTCGGAAGAGACTGCCATGCGGCCTACTACTCCCAACCGTGCGTACCCAGTCCTGGACAAGTCACAAACATAATTCCCCTTCTGCTGCACACGAACAATGATGCTGGTTGGAAACTTGTCTTTTGTCATTGTCTTCCTCTTCAACATGACAAACGCGGGAAGCTTGCCACCATCTGCGGTGCAGGCGAGCATGACGGTGAATCGGTCCTTCTCGTGACGAGTAGTGTTGAGTGGCCGTTTTTGTGGGTCAGGTGACTACCCCCAGCCTGTTGTGGGATGCACGTAAGGTTGTGCGCAAGCTTATTTGAGGTGGGTGCTCCATTATTGGACTATAGCCATTGTGACTATTTCTTCTTTTGATGAGACCAGGTGTTCTTCTTCTTCTTTTGTGTTTCATGGCGTTTTCAGAGCCGCAAAGCTCTATAGATGCCACACATCTAAACTCTGGATGTGTCCTTTTAAAAAAAATGAAATTTCTGCACATGGTTAACAAAACGCTGTACAAACCCTTAACCTGAACCAATTTTCAAAATTTAAATGGCAGAATTGAACATAACTGCAGTTCTGACTGCTAAATAAAGGTGTTCATTACCTTCGCATTCTGCGAAAGGTTATGTTTTGGTCGGCGTGTATTTATTTATTTATTTATTTATTTGTAATCTTGTGATTCGTATAACTCAAAAAGTATAAAACCGAATTGCATGAAATTTGGTGGGATGATTGGTTATCAGCCAGGAAGCATTCGATTAGATTTTGGGATCGTTCGGGTCAAAGGTCAAGGTCAAGGTCACGAAAAGGTCAAAATCGTCTTTTTACGATAACACGATCAATTTTTATTCAATTTGCATGCAACTAACGCCAAAATGTTCAGAATTCAACGCCTCATCTTGTGATATGCAATATGACACAATGACGCCCATACTCTTGTTACCGGTTAGGGGTCAAAGGTCAGGGGGGTCACGACCTTGAAAAATATGCGGTTTTTGTCATAATGCGGTCAATTCTTGTCCGCTTTACATGAACCCAGCACCAAAATGTTCAGAATTTAATGCCCAATCTTGTGACACAATGACGTAATAACACATGTCACCGGTTGGGGTAAAATGTCGGGGGAGGGTCACGTCCCTTGAAAAATATGCGGTTTACGGCATAACTCAGTCAATTCTTATTCGATTTGCATGAAACCAGCATCAAACGAGATTACCTTCTCTTGTTGAAACGTATTCACCGAGCTTGCGAGTGAAGACTCGCCAAAATGACGCGAGTTGATTGTTGTGTCGTCCGTAGCCCCCGAAAGTCGGGGGGGGGTCATGACATTATAGATATGTGGTTTGTGTCATAAGACCATTCATATGAAACCAGTTCCCCACACTCATGCCAAGAACAAAAAAGTAGTGGCGGCGAAGGTATGCACTCTATGAGTGCCCGTTCTCGTTTGGAATATAATTGAAATGAAGCATTGATCATTTTTAAGACTGATTTTTTTTTCTATACCCGTGTATTAACCGCAACCCCAACTTTTACCTTTTTTGCTGATAAAAAAGTGCAGTTTATGCTTCTGACATAATTCTTGGAATGTAAGGGACTTATCTTCATGTCCCTTGGTACCCTATGCTGTCATTCAAAACTTTCTGGGAAGAAGTTGATAAACTTTTTGTACAAGCTGTTAGTCTTCAAATTGTTACCTCCACCACTGAAGGTGGACTGAGGTTGTTTTCACCCCTGTCTGTCTGTCTGTTTGTTTGTTACTTCTGAAATCTAAAGATTTCGTAAGTATATTGATGCCTTCCGTTTCTGTTTGTTTGTTTGTTTGTTTGTAGGCACGATAACTCGAGAACGGAAGAAGCTACCAATGTCAAATTAGACCACGTGATTCAGGAGGGTGATGGCTCGTGCTGATTAGATTTTGGTCAAAATCGGTCAAAGGTCAAGGTCACAGTGAGGTCAAACATAATTCCGTAAATTCACGTGGAGAAATGGAGTATTTTTGCTTCGCTCGACGTTACGAGTTCATTTTAACTTCGATTTTAATTTTGTCTTCGGTTTTTGCGATCGCTTAGGACGCTTAAAACTCGGTTGTAGAAATTCTGGTAAAAATCGGATGTTTTGGAGACGTTTTAAGATTGTATAAAAAATATTTCACTCAACGCGTCACGGGTCGTCCCATGATGCAGTGCGCTCGAGCAGACTCGTCGTTGAGTTACGTTAAGGTATAATTGCGTGGAGAAATGGAGATTTTTGCTTCGGTCGATGTTACGATTTTTGATGGTTTGATACAGAATTATCGTAGAAACTTCTGGTTTGCGTCACTACCTTCTCGAGAGACAGCTTTTATTAGACAAGGTCAGAGGTCAAGTTGACTATTTCGTAAGTACCAGTCTATGACTGCTTGTTTGTTTGTCTGTCTGTTTGCAGGATATCTCAAAAAGTTAATGATGGATTTGGATGAAACTTGGTGGACAGGTTGTGAGTGTGACAAAGATGAATCAATTACATTTTGGTGAAGAACCAAATCCGGATACTGGAATTTTTTTTTTTAATATTCTTCAACATTGCGAGATAGGGCCCAAAACGATTTTTATCACGATATCTCAAAATGTTATGGACACATTCGGTCAAAACTTAGTGGACAGGTTGGGAGTGTGACTCGGAGAATCGATTCCGTTTTGGTGAAGACCTGGATTCGGATATAGATTTGGAAACAACAATTTTTGAAAGTGATTCTGTACCATTGAGAGATGTGGCCAAAACTATACTTGGCTTGATATTTCCAGAAGTTATGGATGGGTTGTGACAAAACTTAGTGCATGATTTGGGTCGGTGACAAGAACAAGCCAGTTAGATTCTAGTTATGGTGTGGATGCAGATCCATCCTATTAGTGGGACACAAAGCGTTCAGCCAGAAGGAGGTATGCGCTCTACTGAGTGCCTTTCTCGTTCGTAACTGTCATGATCTGACTGTAGGTGAGGATGTTTTTTTTCCTATGAATTGCACTGAGCATTGTATTACCATAACAGGTTCCCATCGATCACATAGTTGTGTGATTGGTCCAAGCATTTGCAGAATATTTAAATGCTTGTGAAGATCTTGTAATGAAATATCTTCAATAGCAGTTTGATGTGATTATTTATAATGAAATATATGATGAAGGTACTTTATAGACAATGTGTATCTACAAAACCCACATTTATTCCTTTCTATGTTAGGCCCTCTGGAAGCCTGATTGCCAGCACACAACGAAAACCCAATAAACATGACGTGATCTTCTTTGAACGCAATGGCCTAGCACATGGAGAGTTTACATTACCCTTTGGCAGGGACAGTGTCTTGGTAAGAGGTTCTCATTTTGTTGAGGTAAACAGAGGGCTGAATTTATGAGAGGCGCTTTGCAAGCTTCTTGCCAACACATGCCTAACCCTTAAACGTGGCAAAAACATTGTTGTGTGCGCACAGCTAATCACCTGTCTAGATAGCAATTTACAAAGGGAGCTAAACAGCTGATTAGCCTGTGAAACACCGCACATATCTACAACATCCAATTGAAATGATGCACTTCCATAGAATCGCAGCGCCACGGACAATTGTTGAATGGGATTCAGCACATTGCTCCTCATTGCAGGATGATCCAAGTCATCTTGCACTTTATTCAGCAGCAAACACAATGATTCCTTTTAGCGTCTGTAACTCCAGACAAATTTGACACGGTCATACTTCTTCATTGCATCTATCCTTGAAGTTTCTCAATGCATGTCAGTGAACTGCCCTATTCCCCACCTCTTCTGCCTCCCCTTGAGTGAATTCAAGCAATCCTAGCATCCATATTCACCGTCCCATATAAACTAGCAATTACAAGCCGTGCAATGCTTCTTTCATGAACTTAAACATGCCCTCGCTAAACGTGTAAAAGTTTATTTGTTATTTAAACGCTTGTGATTAGGTTTTTATCACGCATTAGATAATCACTCTTCAGCGATTGATGATTAACTTTGAACAGGTGATCATCACATGATTTGCGATTCTACATGGCATCTAATTCCTAAATGCCTTTTGTAAATTTGGCCCAGAATGTTCAGGGTGGAGCTAAATTGACGGTTTATCTTGATTTCATACCTGGCGGTTGAAAGTCTCTGTCTCCTGATTTGTTGTGCTCTGCTCAAGTTGTTGTCCTTTATGCAATGACTGTAAGCTATTTGCAGGTGAAAGAGATGCTTTGGAATTCCGATTCGAGCATTTTGGCACTTTGGTTGGAAGATCAGGAGCCATCTGCTGATGAACAAGCTACAGTTGAGGCACTATATTGTCACAGTGAGTATGATTGTTTTGGCCTATATTATTAGGCTGTCCCTCCCCCTCCCCCCCCCAAAACCCAACGCAGCAGGCGACGGGGTTTTGCAATTGCATTTGTCTGCCTGTCTGTCTGTCTGTCAAAGCCTGTCAAAGAATCGTTTTTTTTACCATTTGAGCTTTCGTCATCAAACGTTTATTATGAAAATATTGAGTTTATTATCCCTGTTGCAGTGTCAATCGTGAAATGCCCTCTTTTTAATCGCTTCCTTGTTTCTATTTTATTTTCCATTGAGATTCAGTGTGTATGTCCAAATCATACGATTTTTCCAATTTGAGCTTTTGTCATCAAATCTTCAACAAACTTTTATTATGAGAATATGGAAAACACAAATTAATAAAATATACAATTTTTTTAAACTGTCATTTTCATCAAGTTTAGTTTGAGTACAAAGCAGATGTGGGTAGGATTTGCATTTTGGGATGCTTTCTAGTTATGACTTGTAATAGCCCCCTCTTCCCCCCCCCCCTCCCATGATTGTTTGTGTGACCTATTGCAGTCCAGCTATGGACTGTGAGTAATTACCACTGGTACCTAAAGCAGAGCTTGCGCTGGGCTAAGGGTGGGGATCGACGGGTAGCTGCTCTCTGCTGGGATCCCGAACGTGCCCGCAAGTTGCACGTGCTCCATGCGGATGGCACCTACATGGCTTTTGAGTGGCAATGGGTGACCGATGTCAGCTGTGCGGGTGGTGAAAAAGACGACAGCAGTGTTGCTGTCATTGATGGAGGTATCAGTACAAGAAGAAAAGAAAAACAAATCCTCCATTGATTTCTAATCCATCTTTGCTTAATTGGAAAGCTTTTCCTTCATTCTCAATTTACTTTTCTTGTTTTCCATTCTTGCTCAGTTTGGTGTGTAAAGTTTACTTTTCTAGCTTATCTTTTTAATCTTTGGCTCCTTAAATTTTTTTTTCTTTTTACTTCTGGATGATTGTAGATCGGCTACTTGTGACGCCTTTCCGTTTCCTCGTGGTGCCTCCACCAATGGCAGCCTGGCAAGCCCTGCTGCCTGCCCCTGCTATGCAAGTGGCATTCTGCCCTCAGCAAGAGAGTCCCGCAGACCTGGCTGTGTTGATCACTGATGGACGCCTTCTCATCTATCGACATGGTGAGTGGTTTTCATCAGATGTTTCTTTCCGTTGGGATGTCATTTGTTCTAGTTGCATTAACAGGGCTTTCTTTTCAAATGCTGTTCAGATGTGATTCAGTGCTATTCAACTTTTGAGATTTTTTTTTTCATACATGACACCGAGCTGGATTTATAAAATATTTTGCTCCAAACAGTTGAGGCAAAACTTCATGCTGAAATAGGAATTTCTCAAAGATTGCAACATAAAATCCTACTATTACTTTGCAATTGGTCACTGGCTTTGATACCAATACAATTTTTTTATTACGGACCATATGCATCAAAAAGATACATACATCGAACAAATAGTTTCAAACGGATAACCGATCACCACCATTAGAGCATTTAAATTGCATCAGATGTGGCAATAAATATGAATGGTTTCTCCCTGCTTGCCAGCTCCATGATTGAAGAGGCCATTTGCATTTTTGCCGCCTTCATCCCTATCCCGTTTAGAATCCCGTACGGGCACAGGTAACTTGCTAGTTGTGCAGAATAAACAAGTTGGAAGCAATTTTCCTGCAATTGGATTCACGGCTTTTTTGTCGATCATTTCTGCATGACAGGTCAACATTTCTTCCAAAGACGTGCAGTGAGGTTTAGAATTTGGGTAATTCTCATTTGAACCAAAATTTGATCAAATACCAACATTTCTGCAAATGTAACTATTAGAAGCAAATAACATTGCCAGGTCTACAGTGCTTCCACTTATCATCTATTTTATTTACTTGACATATAAATAAATATATAAGATTTTCTAAGTAATGAAATCATGTGTTCTGGTTTTAGGCCTTGACCAGATGGATCCCACAATTTGCTGCGATACAGCTAATGGCTTTCGGAAGTTGATATCCACCCCAGTGCTGGCTGGTACTTTTAGGTTGGTATAAAAAATTCCAAAATGCTTTTGTTTTCACTTATCACCCTTTGCATAGACGGGTATAGCAGTATATGCTGTATACCAATGTATACCATATGGCTGCACAACACATGTAGCTACCAGGTCTCTGTTGTGTTATTCTGGGATACTTGAGTTTGGTACTTTGGTCTCATTTGACAAGTTTTGCTGTATTTTCATTTACCTTTTCAAGTGTGTGCGCATTAGGCTTGAAGGAACCATGGAAGGTCGGAGGAGTGCCTCAGATCTCCATCAGCTTACCTGGTTGGGCGGAGACACCTTCCTGGCTCTTTCAACTGCTCCCTCTACCACCTCTTCGATTCTGTTACATCTTGTGGCTGAGGAATGTCACACTGGCCAGGAGCACGAAGGTTCTCTGCTTATCAGGTAACCATCAGGTGACGAGCAAGATGCTTATTCATGGTTCAAAGGTTTTACTTTGCATACTGTAATTTATTCACGAGTTAAACTTAAAAATATACTTCAAAATTTATGATGAGAAGGCCGGTACTCATCACTCAGTTTAAGCCAATAAGATAAATACATCCCATTTTCGGTCTTATCGGGCCTGACTTTGGCACGACACATATGAATGGACACGGAGCATGAGAAGTGTGTCACCTGCATGAAATGGTGTTGACTTCAAAAGTAATACAGATTGATGTGTGAGTATCACTTGTAATGGTGTTCTGCAAAGACAAGATCATTGTAGATACAATGCTGGCTTTTTAAGAGCAGACATATGTTGCTACATATCACATGATGCTGTATGTATTGGAGAGCGGGTGGTTGTGAACGTATACAGAAGGTATCTGTGGGTTCAGAAAGCTGAAAGAAAGTGGCGCATTAAATTGCATGGTTTATATTGTTTATATTTAAAGGAAGATGATCAAAGTTTCAAGGATAAACAAAGTTGCAAAAAGTATGCAGGATATGCAAAATGTAAACTGTACCAACCACTTGTTCTCTGACTGAAAGCTGATTGGAAACACTAATGTTTGTTGTTTGGGTTGTGGGAATTTGTTTTACAATTTCATCAATTTTTTATGTTATTTTTCAGCAGACAAATGGTGCCTTTTTTATCTCAAGAAATTTGCCTGGCCCTCTCATAAGTTCCTGTGTACAACCTAGAAATTGTCCTCAAGTGCCTTATCAGCTTGGAATTGGTCACTGGGATCCACCTCAGAACTAATCTCAGAGCCAGAGCATGCTTACCTACCCTCTCCAAACTCTCTCGCTTCTTCCACGAAAAATCTTCTGCAATAAGATTTGATCTTCTGCAATAATCTTCTGCAACGAACTTCATCCATATTTTGGTCATGCAATTATGTATTTTGGTTTCTTTTTTTAATTGCCCCACTCAAAGTGCCATAATCTTTTGAACATTATCTTAATATGCAGGTCACAGATCGAGGTGGAAGGTTTCGTGATCAGCCTGACTTATGGTGCAAAAACTGGCTCGGTGCTTCTACAACTGTTGGATGGGAGACTGTTGCATTACAGTACAGGTGCTCACATATCACATTATATTTGTCATCATCATTGCCTTCCCTTTGCAACACAATCTATTTTGCTTTATCTGTTTGGTGTTCCCATTTGTAAACATAGCTCATATGCCAGGATCCCAAGTTTAAATGCTATATGACGTGCGCACATATGCCAGGATCGCAAGTGTGGACAGACAGAGAGAGGAATGCAAGTGCGGGTGGACGGATACACAGATAGAGGGGTGGATGCATATATCGACACAAACTGAAGAAAGACACAGATAGACAGACAGACACACACACACACACACCGCATGATGGGTCGAATAGCGTCCTTCTGCATTGGAGTTCCTCGTGAGGGAACTCATTTTATTGTGGTGTCATTTTGCAATAGCTTCTGAAGCTTCCAGGTTTGAGTACTGCATTTAAAAAAAAATTTCTTCGGAACACAAAGAAGCAAGAAAAGTTCCTTTGCGAATTATTTGAAAAAAAAAAATAAACCCCTGTTTTTGATAGTTTTAGAGCGTGAAATTTTGCATGCTTCTTCAGCGTGATGCACAAAGGTATTAAAACGTTTGGTTAAAATTTTTTAAATGTTTAGTGAAGGGTTGCATGGTTGAAGACCAGTCTGACTAGTCTGTGGCTGACCCTTTAATGATGTAATATTTAATTGTTGTTCAAATCCACTTCTGCACAAACCACATTGAAGAAAATGCACAAGTTAACCAACTTGGTTTTGCTTAAAAAGAACAAATGCTCAAATTTAAACGATTTTGGCCACGTCATGTGGTTTTTCAACCCATTCATTGTCCAGGGTGTTTGCAATGAAATCATGTATACTCTTCTAAAATAGGCATAGCCCCATTAGTCTGCAACGAACTATGAATATGAATCCCTGTGAATTGTTCCAATAATTGGCTTTGAAGATGTCCAGAAAGTGCTTTTTTGGTGAGCATTTGTTTTGAATTATGAACGAATATGGTAGGTCACAGAAACACAATGATGCTAATGAGAATGGAGTATTGTCTGATCTCATCAGCTTATAATGATGTGTAACATTCATGCCAATCAACAGATCATTACCTTGAAATCATTTGATAATCATCATTGTTGTCCTTCAATGCTGAACAAGGCCATTCACACATGACTTGTGAAGAAACTGCGAATGTAAATTTGTGTTTCTTGTCGGAGCTGCTGCACCAGATAACAGCCCCACACTGAGATAACGAGCAGTGTAAACGGGTATCAAGGGGTATCCAAAAAGACCAGATTACTTGTTACCCACAGTTATAGGTCGGGATTTGTAATTTATTCAGGCTGCTTGCGATGACTTGCCTACGCTTCACGAAAGATATCTTAGGATCTGTATGTCAACCAACAATTATTGCTGGCATATGGGTCCTCTGGCTTGACCTCCTTCCGATGGACGACACACACATTAATTAATCACCCTGTTTGCAAAACACTGGAGTGATAGCTCAAAGGCAATTGTGCATACCTCCTAAGCTATCCTATCAACCCATTTTATAATGTTCAAGTAATATAATCATAAAAATACTCATGTATTTTATTTTTTAATCACCTATGCATGTGGGATTATTTCATCTCCCCCCCCCCCCCACCCTTTTATTCCATTACTCCTGCTGCGTTTCCAGCTGTATACAATAGGGACTCGTTTTTAATCCATGAGCATAAAATTACAACTCCAAATCTGACAAATATACTGTATACATGCATGCCTCAAAAGTTTGCTGGAGTAGTTATTTTCTTTGGCAATTGCTGGAACGTCAGCAATTGGCATTTGGGTTTGACCCATGTCCACAGGAAGTCGAAAGGAATTATTGTCACAATGGGAGTCAGAACAATTGGTGCTTGCTTTTTGTGAAGAAATTATTGAAAGAGGAAGTGGCTGACTTGGTATTTGAACTCGCATAGCATCAGCATGAAACATTCCCTTTGTGCGCACACAGCCTAGTTGTTTGAGGTGTTCGTTGTCAATTAGGTAATCTGATCCGAAGTACCATACTCTGTGTTTCAGAGTGTTGGTTCTGTCGAAGCAGTTTCTTTGCCAAGGGTCATGCTGGGCAGTTTGCCATCCCTCTCCCAGCAGTAGTTGGGGCAGAAATTTGGAATTTGTTCAGGGTGCTGGAGATCGCTCGCCTACTCTTCGCGAAGGACGCCGTTGGATCCTTCATGTCCACTAACTAATGTCGGTTGATGGGGTGCCCGGTTTAACATCTATTCGAGGGATGGCACACATTGATAAATCAAACTGCCTGTGAAACTCCAGGATGACAGTTTATAGCTGGATCAGGATTTAAACCCAGGCTGCACAGCTTAGAGGTGAGTGTGCGTACCTCCTAGGTCAGCGTTTCTCAACCGGGGGCCCATGGCCCCCCCAACGGGGCCATCGGTCTTCGACCGGGGGGCCATGAGCGGACGCCGAAAAACTGCGATTCAGAATGCAGAAGCTTGTAATGTACAATTAAGGTGACGAGTTTCCGGTCATAGTGTCAAAGTAAAAAGGGTAGATGAGTTTAACCACGATTTTAAAAGAGAAGGCGGAGCCCACAGAGCATTCATAGTAAACCAATGTTTAGAAAAACGTTATAATTTTGTTTTTTTCAATTTTTTTCTCAGATGTCGAAGGTTCGAAAATGGAATGACAGCTATATCAAATTTGGATTCACGAATGTCAGTCGAGATGGCGTGGACTGCGCGCAATGTCTGCACTGCTCGGTCGTGATGTCAAATGCGTCACTACGTCCTTCCAAACTTTTGAACCATCGCGACAAGATGCATCCCGGAAGGAAGGAAGATAATATCGACGCTCTGTCTGCGAAACGATCACAATATTGTGCTGTATCACGCAGGTCTAGCTTCGTGAAGTATTGACTCCCCGCCAATCGCGCATATATTTCATCGATTGACGGCAATGGATATTGCTCCACGCTGAGCCCCGGGTTAACCGTGGATTTGAAGTCCCCGCACAATCGGACGTCTCCATTCCGTTTCAGCACCGTGACAACCGGGGTGGCCCAATCTGAGTACGACACCCGTTCGATCACTCCACAGGCCTCCAGCCTATCCAGTTCACCCTTGACCTTGTCCTGCAGGGCATACGGCACCGGACGTGGTTTACAAAAACGAGGAACCACCCCCTCCTTCAGGAAGAGTTTTGCCTTCACGCCCTTGAGTTTCCCAAGGTCATCGCAAAACAAACCTTGATGTCTTTGAAGAATCTTCTCCAACTGATCCTCCCACCGGCTCGGCACGGGTTGCACAAGGTGAACTGCGGCCCAGTCTAGCCTGATGCGGGCCAGCCAGTCTCGGCCGAGGAGAGACGGTCCCCTCCCCCGCACGACGTATAACGGAAGCATGGCGACCTGGCCTTGGTACCGCACAGACACGTCTGCCATCCCGACTGGCGTTATCTTCTCGCGGGTGTACGTGAACAGCGTGAAGTTTGACCTGATAAGCTTCAGGCCGTTGAGTCTACGCGCGGTCTGTTCACCGATGATCGACACAGCCGCTCCCGTATCGACCTGAAACGTGATCGGCGTTTTGTTCACTTCGATTTCCACCGTCATCGGGCGCGCCGCCGCCGGGCCAATTGAAATTAGGCTCAACAACGGCCGCCGGTTCCGCCCCGGGTCGCCTCGCACATCGCCGTCCATGACCTTAACGGTGGCCGGCGCCCCACGGCACACACGCTTCAGATGACCCACCTTGTGACAATTTAAACACACGGTGCCTTTATACGGGCACGCACGGTGCAGGTGTCTACCTCCGCATCCCAAACACGTCCACGGGGTCACTTCGCCACACGTGCGGCCGCGTGGCGACGTCCGACCCGCACCGAAGGTCGTGCGCGCGTCCCGGGATGCTCGCGACCTCGCGTGGCCGGCGATGGCCCGAACATCTCCGCGAGTCTGCTCGACCGCTGTAGCCGTGCTGACCGCCGAGTCGAATGTAATGGCTTCATCCTTCAGCCGTAGAACCGCCGAAACCATCTTCGCATCCTGTAAACCAGCAATAAAACGATCTCTGAGCCAAGCCGGACGCTCCCCCGCCGTGAACTTGCAGGCCACGGAAGAATGCTTAATCCGCGCCACGAAATCAGCGACTCGCTCCACTGCAGCTTTCGAGAGGCGATCGAACTGGTATCGAGCAAGTTGTAATGACTTCTCCGGCGCCATGTGTGCTTTCATCTTCTCCACAATGTCCCGAAACGACAGCCCGTCATCACGGGGCTTGTCCGGCTCCACCAAATCACTCAGTAGTCGATAAAGCTCCGCCGAAAGCGAAGCGAGCAAGATCGACTTCTGTTTGCTCTCGTCGACCACATCATTCGCGTGGAAATAGCATCCCAATTGCTCCGAAAACAATTCGAAGTCGTCTCCGACGAAAACGGGCACATGTCCGTTTTCAACCATCCTCGTCAGCCAACTATGGTGTACGAGGTGCAGTGGAACACAAGAAGCAAGCGTGTTAGTATCAACTCCGCTTTATTGCGCCAAAATGGTATTCGACATCTAAGGTCCGCACCATATCATCCTGAGACGAATGGGCAGGCTGAGTCGTTTGTTAAGATGTTGAAACGGGATTTGCGCAGGGGGGGGTGTTGCACCTGTGCAGACAGTGGTCGATGTCTTTTTGCTCCATTACAGGAATGCAATTCATCCTGTCACGGGTGATTCGCCTGCCATTCGTCTCTCTGGACGGGCATTGTGGTCAAGACTGGATTTGCTGCGACCTGGAGGGTCGTGGAGTGGGGCAGTGTCGCGTCCGACGCTGCTGTGCGGTTTCGATGTGGCACAGCGGGTAATGGTGCGCGATTATTTCCACAGTTCCAAATGGGTGCCGGCTGTGGTCTCGGTGGTACTGGGGCCGGCGAATTGCATGGTGCGGACTGATGGTGGGGAAGTGTGGAAGCGGCACATGGACCAAATGCATGATCGCTGTCCAGCGTCACCCCCCCACACCCCCCCCGGGCTGAACGATGTGGGACCCCCACCTGTAATGTCGCCGGGGCCAGATGTATCGCCAGGGCCGGATGTGTCGACGCCCAGGGGGTCTTCGCCTGATTCTGTCCTGCCCGGGGACGTCGGGCAGGCTGGTCGGCCGGGGGCGGTTGTTATTGCGGATGGCGCAAGTCCGGCAAGGGTGTCACCTCGACCGAGCCGGGAGGCGTCTGAGCCTGGGCTGTCTGGCGGCGCTGCCCGTCCGAGGTGGGTCAGGGTGCAGCAGCGGTACTTGGAGGATTATGAGTGTTGATTGGTTTCGGGTGGTCATGTTATGCTTGTCCTTTCATCATTTGACTTGCCATTTTACGAGGGGAGGAGTGTGCTGTATCACGTGATTGGATTTTCGTATATCATGCCTCGCCCGCTAGGGGTGGCAGGAATGTACATCCGGATGCGCAATAAAGCGGAGTTGATGCTAACACGCTTGCTTCTTGTGTTCCACTGCACCTCGTACACCATAGATATGACCGTGAAGCGACACTTCCCAAATATGGATTCCGGCCAGAAGAAAAACCTGCTCTTCAATCCAGCTACGAAGTGGCATACCGAATTGCGAAGTGCAAGAAGCCGCACACTATTGCTGAGGACCTTATCAAGTCATGTACAGAGAAAATGGTGGAATTGATGATCGGACCAGAGGCGAAAAAGAAGATCCAGCAAGTTTCGCTCTCTAATGACATGATCCGACGACGGATTGACGACATGGCCGCTGATGTGTGCCATAAAATTTGCTCCGAAATCAAACGAAGCACGCTCCAGGCTAGCCTTCAATTAGAGGAGTCTACCGACAGCGCCCTGGAGAGCCAGTTGATCGCCTTCGCTCGCTACGAGAGAAAGGGAAAGTTGAAGGAAGAGTTCTTGTTCTGCAATACCCTTCTACCACAACGACACAATGTTCTACCAACCACAACGACAGCGGCAGATATCAAAGCTATCGTGGACTCTTTTTTTTTTTTTTTTTTTTTTTTTTTTTTTTTTTTTTTTCGAAGCTAATGGACTCGGTTGGCAGAATTTCAAGCACATTTGTACTGATGGTGCCCCAGCGATGGTCGGCGTCAGAGGAGGGTTCGTCACGCTTGTGAAGAACGAATGGCCCCATGTGACGTCCTCCCACCGTTCGCTACACCGATACGTTCTTGTGTCAAAGACTCTTCCACCTCGTTTGCTGGAAGTCATGGACGTTGCGGTCAAAGTGATCAACTTCATTTGTGCGAAGGCCAAAAATCATCGGCTCTTCCAACTCCTGGCCAACGAAATGGGAGTGGAACATGTTGGACTTCTGTTCCACACTAGAGTCCGTTGGCTATCTTGGGGGAAATGCCTCTCTCGGCTGTATGAACTCCGGGTTGAGGTGGAAATCTTCATGCGAGACAACGAAAACAACCTCCATGTTCACTTCGACAATGAAGAGTTCGTCATGATGCTCGCCTACCTGGCCGATATATTCGGCCGGCTCAACGAAATGAACCAGTCCTTGCAAGGCCATGATGTGACAATCAGTGACGTTCAAGACAAGCTTGCTGGACTGTCTGCTAGAATGGAAGTCTGGCAGGCACGAATCAAGGCCGGGTCCACTGCCTCGTTTCCTTTCTTGTACGAGCACCTGCAGACGCACAGGATTGAGCTTCCCGTCGGCATCAAAGATTGCATCACTAGACATCTCGACAATCTCTCCGCTGAGTTCAAATCGTATTTCGACGATACACCGTTGGATGTTCCGTGGCACAAAGACCCGTTTAACGCCAAAATTGAACCTCCTGAAGATGAAGCAGAGGAGCTGGCAGAGTTGAAGGTTTCAAAAGCAATGAAGCTGGTCTTCAATAACAAAGAAGACCACTCCACCTTCTGGTTGTCTGTTCAGGATGCATATCCACTACTCAGCAAGAAGGCATCCGTAATGCTCATTCAATTCGCCACAACATATCTTTGCGAATCTGGATTTTCTGACCTTGTGACCATTAAAACGGAGTCCAGAAACCGTCTTGACGTTGGGAACAATATTCGCCTTGCTGTTTCCAAGACGGAGCCGGACATAAGAGGCCTCCTCAGACAAGCCCAACAGCAAGTGTCTCATTGATTGTATTGCTTAGAAAAATGTTTACTTTGATTTATCTTTTAAGACTGAGTAAATAAATTTCATAAAACGAAATCTGCATCTTTTATTGAAGGGCAGGGGACCACGAATGTTAAGCGACTCGGTAGGGGGGCCATGGGCCATCAAAGGTTGAGAAACGCTGCTCGAGGCCATCCTATCAGCAATTGGGTAATAAACACCACTTTAAAAAAACTTCCTGGCACTCATGAACTTGTAACCGATTACAGGTCATTTAAGTTGATCGGCAGTTCTTAGTTGTCATTTGTCACAGCACAAGCAAAACTAAAGGTCATTCGATATGTTGAAGCATACAGCAATCGTGCAATTGCAATAAAATGTTCAATTTTTTTTGCCAAATTCTTCTTTCATTCCTTCATTTTCTGCAAGTGTACTTTCCAATCAATGAACAAATCCAGCTGAAATTTCATGCATATTTATTGTCTCTGTGTATGATCCATGTCCTTGGGTAAAATATTCATTTTTTTTTTTCTTTCCGTTGTGCAAACTTGAAGAATGAGCTAATTGTCCTTTGTTATATATATATATATATATATATATATATATATATATATATATATATATATATATATATATATATATATATATATATACACACATACAGTAGACGAGGCGTAAGTCGTCACCATCGGGACCGAGAAAAAAAGTGACGACTTAGAAATGTGACGACTTACGCGGATGCGAACATTCATGATGACTGTGGGGTGAAGGATGAAGTCGCGCGTGGCCTGGACACGTATGTGTGAGAGCCGACTATTGTACCAAAAGGAAAACACAATCCTCGGGGCATAGGTGGCGGTTCATTGGTGAGTTGGAAAGTGATCAAGCAAAGATAGAATTCATGAATCACTTTATCAAAAGTAAAGATAATGAACAACTGTAAGACAACAACTTTGCCTGCTTATCACCATGATGGGATTGACCAACGAACCCCAGAGACTTTTCTGGCAGCATCTGCAAGAAAAGCCCAGTCTCATCGGCATTGTACACGTCCCGAGGCTGATACCTTTCCAAGATGTCTTTCAATTTGCCATCCTTCCAGTCGTGCACCACTGCCGAATCCCACTGCCTGATTCGCCGCACTTCTTGACCTTGCCGATTCCCCACCTCACTTTGAATCTGTGTATCCAGTGCATCGGCAAGGTCTCGGCATCATCATGCCCGAGGTCCACAGCGAATTTACGTGCCTTCAGCAGCAACATTTCACCGTCCAACCGAATATTTGGCAGAAACCAGATGATGAGCACATCATCGACATCTTCAAAGGACACACATTTCACACTTACCACCGGCCTCGCGATCTTCTCCACTTGTCCAAACATCGTGCCCTTATTCTTCAAGATATTGTTCAATGTATGCCGTTTGATGTCCAACTTCTCAGCTATGGCTGTTTTCTTCATCAGTGGGTTTGCCCCGCAAAACTGGATAATGTCGTATTTTCTTGGTAGGTTTTAGTTGTAAGCTTACACTTAGTCGCCATTGTCCTGCCTGCAGTGCGATCAACGTGTGTATGCAGTTATAAATAGCCTATCACTGGCGGTGTAAACCAATGAGCGAGCATCACGATTCCATGAAATCGGGATTCTCACGAGGCAGCAGTTCCGTGTGATGAGTTAGGAGTGGTAATTTACTTGAGTTTCCATTACGTGGGAACGGACAACATCTGTCGACTTAAACAAAATGACGACTTAGAGATGACTACTTACAGAGGGATGACCCTTTATTCATAGGGACTTAACATGAGATAAATTCGGGACTTTTTGATGCTGCCGACTTAGGAGAAGTGACGAGTTACACGCTGCCGACTTACGCCTAGTTTACTGTATATATATATATATATATATATATATATATATATATATATATATATATATATATATATATATATATATATATATATATATATATATATATATACACACACACGTCGAGGCTCATACGAGAGTGAACACACAGAACGTCCAACAAGGGGAACAGGAGAAAAGAGGTGTGGGAGAGGGAAGCACAAAACTGTGGAGAACAGAGACATTAGATCTGTGGAAGGGAGAGGGAAGGGGTGGGGTAAACAGGGTAAACAAGATGGGCACCACAGGGATTTTCAGGAAGGAAAGCAGGGAATTTGAAGGAGGTGGATTAACGGGGGTAGAAACGGATTGTGGTTTTGGATGGGGGAAGATAAGAGATGGTGGTGAACAGCTATTTTGAAGACCTGGAGGTAAGAGTGGGATTGAGGAAATGTGGGAGTTTGTTCCAGAGGTGGGGAAAAAGAGGAATGAAAGAGTGAAGGTGAGAAGTGATTCTTGATTTTGATAGTTTTACCAGAAGGGGGTTGCTGATGGACCTTGAGTGCAACGTGGAAATATGGGGGGGACAGATCAGTCAGGGCAGGTGGAGGATAGGTCACAGTCAGATTGGGGGGGGGGGTGGTGGTGATGCCAGAGAGAAGACAGAAAAACCACTAACCTGCCTGTGGTGAGAGAGTGAGAGACCCAAAGACTCAGCTTCGTCGTGGGAGATACCAATGATCCTAAAAGCCTTGGTTTTCACAGTGTGAAGCCGAGAAAGGTGTGCGGCGGGAGCACCAGCCCAGAGGGTGGAGCAGTGCTCCATCAGACTGTGGATTCAAGCTTTGTATGTGGTCAGGAGTTCAGGTGTGCCAAGGAAGGACTTGGCATGGCAGAGGATGCCCAGTCGGTGACTGGTTTTGGAGGCCAGCTTGGAAATGTGGCTTTCCCAGGAAAGATCATGGCAGATAGTGAGACCCAAAAGTTTGATTGAAAAGACTTCTTCAAGAGGAATGTTAAGAAAGTAGATGGGGTGTGTTGAGGGCGGGGGGGGGGGGGTTCCAGACGGTCCTTTCAGAGAGACAAAGTGAGAGTGTGAGATTTGTCCGGATTGAAAGACGTGTTCCAAGTGTCGGACCAGCTTGTGATTTTATCCAGATCTGCAGAGAGTGAAGAGGCTGCTGCCTGCCCATCTGAGGGATGACAAATGGTATGGCAGAGGGTTGAGTCATCAGCAAAGAGATAAAGAGGATTTTCCAGAGAGTTGGAGAGATCATTGATGAAAACCAGAAAAAGCACAGGGCCAGAACACTGCCTTGAGGAACTCCAGCCTGGACAGGAAGAGGGGATGAGAGAATTCCATTAAGGGCCACACGTTGACTGTGACAGGAGAGGAAGTTTGTGAGCCATGACTGTTGATTTGAAGAAAAAAAAAATTACTTTGATGTATTTGGTTGGTTATTTGATACTGATGATTGGACCTTCGGTTGATTGTTCCATTGTTTTCAGTCGATGGGCGACTGCGTCCCTGGAAGGATGGGATTGGTAATCCTGTTGCGTTTTCACATCCATGCATCAAGGTTGAGCTGGCCAGCTACAAAGATGAGGTTTGTTTTCTACTTCCAAAGCAATCTAATAATTTAAATTTGGTAAATCTTTTTTTTTCTTTAAAAAAAAAATGCTTTTCGAACAATTTAACCCATCCTTTGCCTTTGTAGTAAGCACAAATCTTCCATTCAATGGGGCATTAAGATCTGTTTTTATCTTGCCAAAACGAAGTTTTTGCAAGATATGTTAGTCAGCTTGTATGTTTTTTTTTTTTTTGGGGTTTTTTTTTGTTTGTTTGTTTGTCTGTAATCACGTATAATCACTCTGCAGAGCACAGGTATCATTGGAAATTTTTGTAACTTCGCATATCAGAGGCCTATAGAGGTCCCTTTCAGCGCATAAAATTTTGAAGGTCAAGGTCACTTTGTCGTAAATCAGGGGAGTCGACGAAACCCTTATTTTTTGAGTAATTTTGATCGGATCGTCTTCAAACTTCATGGGAATATAGTTCATGGTCTAGCGCTCAGCTGATTAATTTTTGGTGGCGATTGGCCTTGACCTTCATGTGTTTTTTTTTTTTTTTTTGTCTGTAATCACGTATAAATCACTCTGTAGAGCACAGTTATCATTGGAAATTTTTGTAACTTCGCATAACAGAGGCCTATAGAGGTCCCTTTCAGCTAAAAAAATTTTGAAGGTCAAGGTCAAAGGTTAAGGTCACTTTGTCGCAAATCAGGGGAGTCGACAAAACCCTTATTTTTGAGTAATTTCAATCGAATAGTCTCCAAACTTTATGGGAATGTAGTATATGGTCTGGCGCTCAGCTGATTAGTTTTCGGTGACGATTGGCCTTGACCTTCATGGTTAGCGCCTGAGGTCAAACGTATTTGACCCCAAGGTCAAATTTTCAAGTTTTAGGAACCATATCGTGTAGTACCTCAAATTGAACACCTCAATGAGTGCTTTCTAGATATGTCAAGCTTGAGACATTATGACGTCATTTGGTGACGTTATGAGGAAAACGCATATTTTTCATGGTTACTCTGTAGAACGATTCTCATCGGAATCTCTCGTAGGCAGATATTCCTCAAGGAGTCGCTCCTGGTGGATAGCAGCTCTGTTCACCTCAGTGTGACCTTAAAGAAGTCACATGTGGTCACCTTTTGGCAAGATACAGGTCACCCTGCGGGTGACATTGTTTTTTTATTGTTCTGTTGTTTCATCTCAAGAAGTATTAACCTCCCAATATATTAAATATAATTTGAAATGTATGAACTCGAAAGACGGGGAGGAGGCTGTCGGATTGGGGAGCATTTTTCTTCTCCTCGTGTGCCCATATACATCCTTTGGGAAGCATTCATAAATATATAAATACAGTATCTCTTTTCCCTCGACTGTTGGCCTACTCTAATTAACTCCGTTTGTTCAATCCATTGCTTCATTTTGTTGAGTAACAACAAGCGCACTGCAACGATTTACCCACCAAAACACCTTTCCACATGTTGGTGATGCATTTCAGCATTTGTTTGTTTTAAATAAATGTACTCCTTTTGCATGTACAACACCAGGTAGTAGTGTTCCTCCAGTCCACCTGTGCACTCATCATCATCATCATCATCATCATCATCATCATCATTTCTTTCAGGCCTATTGCAATGCATCCCGTCACAATGATGCAGTTTATTTTGTGAAGTTTTCTTTTTCTTCAGGACGTTGTGCTTGGGCTATCAGAGAAGTCAAAGTTGTTCATCGATAACCGTGAGGTATGTGGTTGATGTATTATTTTGTAGAATCTTTCATTTTCTCTTTTCTTTCACACAGGTCACACACTACGGCCTTTAAATAATTTGTGTATCGGGTTCTACTTCGGAGTTTGATCTAAATTGTCTTGATGACTGTTATGACCCGAGGACTTTTGCCCATGGTTTGGTTTACCAGGACATTGCTCATATTTTTCCCTTGCACACCTTAACAACGAGGATAACAAGGAAATCCAACACAGGTGGAGGCCATTCAGCCTATCATGCCTGTGTGAACACCACGCCAACCCATGTACACAAGATCCAAGGAAGAAAATGAAAAAAAATTTTTTTTTTTAATTGATGAATTTTTTTTGCTAGCTTGTTTTTGTATTTTTTGTATTTTTTTTAATTTTTCCCCTTTTGTTCCCCTCAGGGGAGGGGGCATGGGCTTGGTTAAAAACGCACATCAACCATTCAACTTGTCCAAAAAACAGTTTTTGCTGAACTTTATGGCTCCATTGAAGACTTTATTAATTTTTAAAAACTTGTTTCCTTTTATTTTTGTCACTCGGATTCAGTGAAGATTGTCTTTTTTATGATTTTGCAGCCAAAGGCACCAGAGGCAAATGTTTTTGGGTTCGTCCGTCTGTGCATAAGTGTGTGCGTAGCAGACTTTCGTTGCCACGATAACTCGTGAACCGCTGAAGGGATTTTGACCAAACTTGGTACAAGTATGTACTATGTGCAAAGATGAACTGATTAGACTTTGGGGTCAAAGGCCAAAGATCAAATGTCATGCGACCTTTAGCTGAAAATGATGAAATTGAACATAACTCTGGATGAGAGCATCTGATGTTGACATGGATCGGTGAGTGGATTTGCCATTGTGAGTGGAGGAATGCTATGAACTACAAGATGACAGGGCCATTAGACCTTTATTTGATGAACCATTTAAATTTACCGAACTCTTGCTGGAAGCATCTCATTTCTCTCTCACACACTCTCATATAGTCACGGAGTCGAAAATATGAAGTGTACAGAAAGGGATTACCCAGGCACAAATTTTGATACTCCCAAATTCCGATCTCCCAACAGGTAAATTGAATCACCGATATTAATAAGTTAAAAACGATTGACAATGATACCAGATATAAAACCAATTTATCTCGTTAAATATACCTCCACAGCCACTGAATTTTTTTTCATAAATATTTCACCATCACACAATACACCCACACCCAAAATAGCCTTTCCTTGCAAAAATTGTATTCATGGCTTGGCACCATTAGCCTCATGTAAAATGATCTTTCATTAATTAATGTTTAACATGGTCTGATATATGGTGCCAGTAACTCGTATGGCTCATTTAAATAGGCAGTAGGATTATTTTGTATAAGCACAGTCCTCTTGGGTCAAATAGATATGAAACTGTTTTTCTCCAGAATCATCTCTCTGTATGTGTGTTTAATCCATTATTGATGCTAATGTCAATAGTAGATGAAGCACTATTGAGGCTCGTGCTTTACAAGGGTTGTGAACATATTTATCCTTTATTTATTTATTTATTTTTTCTTCAAGAATGATTCTCATGGAAGAGCAAGGTTCAAATAACAGTGAGGTACCAGGGCAACAATTGTTAGTTTATTCCGTTGCTGGTCATGCACAAGAGAGAAGAGGAGGAAACACTTCAATCAGAAATTAAGAGGTTTGAAAGGGTCATTCGGGATGTGAGATGACGCGAGATGGTGGTGCACTGCCGACTTGATTGAAGCCCTCGATGGAAGAGGAGGAAAGAACAGCCTCAAAAAGGCGGTTCCATAGATGGGAGAAGCAAAGTACAAAGGAGTTAAGGTATGCAGTCAGCTTATATTTTGGAAGTTTAACCAGGAGGGAGTTACTGGAAGAACCCTTTCATCCTAGAATTGCTGAGGTGGGTTGGAGGACAGAGTAGAGACAGCAGCAATATCGAAGAAGAGGTAGCTATAAACAAACCTGGTGTTGGCGCAGTGGTTAGGGCAGTGGCTTGGGACCCAAAAGGTCCCGAGTTCAAGCCTTGTTGGGACACGGAATTAATATATGTATGTGGATATATGTATATGTATATGTATGTATGTATGTGGATATATATATATATATATATATATATATATATATATATATATATATATATATATATATATATATATATATATATATATATATATATATATATATATATATATATATATATATATATATACACACCAGGGGGTTGACTCAGCCTGCCATCCTTCCGAGGTCGGCGAAATGAGTACCAGTTGTACTGGGCCCGGTGTATGCCCCGGTTAGAATAGGTGTACCATATCCCTGTGTGTCGTAAGAGGCGACCAGGGTTGCGTCAGGAAGGGCATCCGGCGTAAAAACCTATGCCAAATCATTATGTGGACAACAAAACGAATTTCCATACCGGATCGGTCGAGGCCCGGGTTACCAACGATACGGTGAGGGCGGAGGATAGAGCGAAATGGAGACGGTTGATCCGCTGTGGCGACCCCTAACGGGAGCTAGCCGAAAGAAGAAGAAGAAGAGAGGTAGCTAGAAACAGAGAGACCACTCACCTGTCTGGGATGTGAAAGCGACAATTCTTCACAAGACTAATGTTGTAACCTTTGGCAAATCCAGGTGACTGTTGTATATTGTTCCTTTTTTCAGTAGTTGTCCATGTTTGCCCTGTGTAGATTTCTTACTCACTTTTCTTGTCATTTGGCCAATCATGTTATTTGCTGCACTTCTTTACTCTTCCTTTTGCATCTCTTGTGCTCTCTTTGCAAATTGCAAGACAAAATATGTTTTTCTGTTCTGATTTCTCTTTTTGATCAATGTTCTTTGTTTTGCTGGCTTTTTAGGTCATCTCCAACTGTAATTCTTTTGTTCTGCATGATAACTTCTTGATGCTCTGCTCACACACACACTTGCTGTGCTGTTTGGAGTGGCACGGAAGAGAGACAGGTAAACAAGTTTGTTTGTTTTTAACAGGTAAACAACTGACAGGTTTTTTTTTTTTAACGTCTCCACTGGTGAAGTTGCCAGTGACATTGTTTTTGGCTTGTACGTCCGTCCGTTCATTCATGCTAATTTTCTCTGTTTTCTCTGCAAATGCTTATCTGAGTAACTTGAATTTTTCATCTGAGGTGCGACTACTCATGTGGAATGTTTTTATGATAATTATGTCAAAGGTCATGTGGTGTGGCAGCCATGTTGGAAGAAAGGAAAAACTTTGGACCTCTGTATCTCATAAACTACTTCATGGAAAAAATTGAAACTTGGCTCATTGTCAAGTACTCCCCATGGGAAATAAAAGTGGTTTTTTTCTTTTTTTCTTAAAAAAATGTTATAATTACATCGTCAAACACTTTATCCGATCAGTATGAAATTTTTTAGGGTCATCAAGGGCTAAATTGTAATTGGAGAAAAAATTGATAATGTCATCAGTCATGTGGTTTGGTAGTCGTCTTTTTTAACATAAAATCTCCAAAAAGGCTGAACAGATCGAAGTGAAACTTTACAGACATGATCGCCTATCCATGAGGAACAAAACATTCTCCACCTATGATGTCATCGGTCACATAGTTTGGCAGGTATGAATTTATGAAGAACAAGCAAAATGGATTATAAAATGCCAAAGCCCCTATTTATTTTTTTTTTAGTAATTTTTCTGAATGGAGTTAAAGGCCTAGCTCATATTTATGTACAACTGAAATGGCTGCCAGTCTACCATCTTTGATCAGATCGCAAAATAAAGTGAGGGCCATGTGTATGCCATCATGTACTGTGCTGATGCCATGTTTGAACAAAATCGGACCATGCATTTCTGAGAAATGGTTGGGGACACATTTAAGTAACAAAATGGCCATCAGTCGGCCATCTTGGATATGATCTCGAAAAAAAAAAAATGACATGCTTATGAAAGCCATCATTCATTATCCAGGTGCCAAGTGTGAACAACAACGGTAAATGCATGCCCACGAAATGGTTGAGGACTTATTCAACATTGGGTTTCCTACAACTAAAGTGGCTTCCAGTCGGCTGTCTTGGATCTGATGTCGAAAAAAAATGACGTGCATATGTCAGCCATCATTCATTATCAGTTTGCCAAGTTTGAACAAAATTAGTAAATGTTTGAACAAAATTGGTAAAGTACCAAAGTGATGATGACTTGTGAGTAAAGATTCTTCTTTTTGTTTGTGCAAGCAGATGTCTTACATTTTGAGAATGTATGTGGTGCCTCTCATTGTCATTAAGCTTTTTGTTTATTTTTCTTAAATCAATATAAAACTCGTGGTGTAGTTTCATTCCTGTTTGTTCAGGTATTTTGGATGTTGATATGCCAAAAGAGGAGGTCTCTAGGAAACTGGAGCGAGGATCACGCATCGTCACTGCTGTATCAGGAGACACCAAAGTTATACTGCAGGTGCCAGATTAATTCATGAATTCTTTATAGCATTTTATCAAGTTGTGCTTCGCGTTTATGCAGTGCTCTTTGCTCGTATTTCAGTCAAAGATGGAATTGAATGCAGTATGATTATGGTCTTTACGGTTGCTCAAAATAACATTTATCAGCCTCTTATGACTGCTCTTTATTCAGTGTTTTACAAAAGTGTCTTGAACTCTCACCATTGATAAGCATTTGATCTTATTTGGGAATTCGTTTGTACCTTGGCCATCTCACATTACAATATTGTTGTAGCTGTGTGGGTCATTCCAGTTGCCTGTTGCGATCCCAGTGTGCCGTTTCAACATGACCGTAATGGGTAGCTGGGTCGGCCATTCTGGGCCAGATTACAGGTCTTTCCACTACAATACTGTGCCTGCGGGACTGTCAAATCACTTGGGAATTATGCGAATCAGTACTGCGTGCCTCATGTATAAGTAACGCCAGAGTGAGCCGATGACGTGTGGTGTGGTCTGGATTTACAGCATTAATTGCTGTAGCCAATTAACCCTCAGCGGACTTTCCTAATTTCAAGAGTGACCACAATGACCCAAATTCAACCCAAGACCAGGTATATTTAATTACAACAAGAATGACCCTGGGGAGGAAATACACAAGAAGCGATCACACTAATTATCTCAAAAATTAAAACCTCTTACCTTCTACCAAAATCTACATACCCACAAAACGATGAACAAACGGGATTCCTTAAATACCAAATGTCTAAACTGGGCCCACACTCATTCCATGATAGAAAAGACAGAGGGAATCCACAAGACATAACTACTGGGTACTCTCAACAGAATTCCACAGGAAGATCCAGGCACAGCCCTGGCTTGCTCGGGCATGGAGAACCGCTACCACATACCATGCTTCTTGGTCCGGGGGAGAGGAGAGAGCATGGTTATGGAGTGTGTGGGTAATGGTCTTGGCATGGTGGCATGGACGAAGAAGCGCAGAACTTCTTGCTTCTGTTCACTACATCTGCTATTCAAGCTTCCCACCCATGAGGGGTGATCATCCATGCCCCTCCCCTCTCTCACCATTGGTCAAGGGTCCCGTTTGATGGGGGGAGGCAAGGTCCTTCCTTCAAGACTTCTCAGTCAGGCAAGGTCCTCCCCCTTCCCTCTCTAGCAGAAACGAAGCTGTTTCTGCACATAAACATCGATCGATCTTCCTGAGGAAGTTCAGTCATTCAAACTCCTGGTTCTCACTATCAGCCATGATCTTTCTTGAGCAAACCACTTTTCAAAGTTGGCCTAAAATGCCAGCCACTGATTAGACATCCTCCATTGTACACAGTCCGTCCTTGGCACACCTGAACTCCGATCCACCTTCAAGGCTTTCATCTCCCACTTGATGGAGTACTACTCTCCCCTCTGGGCTGGCTCTCCTGCATCAAATCTTGCTCAGCTTGATGCTATGGAAACCAATGCTTTTGAGATTATTGCAAATCTCCTGTAATGAAGCTGACTCTATGGGTCTATCACTTTGCCATCGCAAACAGGTTGGTCGTCTCTGACTTCTTCTGCCTCCTTTCTAGTCTTGCACCCTCTGCTCTTTCTGTGCTTTGTACCCCCACCCAAGGTTTCTGCATGGCTCTTATGGTCCACCATTAACCCCATTCTGGTGAAGCTACTTAAATCCAGGATCATTGCTCACCACCTCTTAGTTGTTCCTCTTTTTCCCCATCTGTGGAACCAACTTCCAAATCCACTTCAATCTCATTATTCCCTCCAGGTCTTCAAGACAGCATCATCTCAGATTGTCCCCATTCCCAAACCATGATCTTTTCTACCCTCGTTAACGCCACCCAAATCCTTCCTCCTAATTTTCCAGTTTTCGCTCCTTGGAGTTTCCTTCTGTAACCATGTTGTCCACCCCATGCATCCTCTCCTGCCCCCCATTCCTCCCCACACCCATTGTTTGTCCAAGTGTCCCTCTATCTTAGCCTTCAACTCTGCTGTGGGTGTTTCCCACCTTTCTTCACTGCTTCTTTTGCGTACGTCTTTACTCTTCGTTTTGCGTTTTTTGCCTCCTGTTTTTGTCTGTTACGTCCTGATTTGTCCAGTGTACTAGCTCTTGCACGAGCATCGACGATGTAAACCCCCCCCCCCCACCTCAAAAAAAAAACTAGTGCCGACGGCTGAGTAAAATGACAAAAATAACATACACAGGTTTCCAAAGGGTAGAACATAAGACAGAGGCTTGAAGGAATGATAATTTTAAACACAGATTAGGAGGGGTGGACATCGTCTATCTTTTACATAAGTGATGCATATCTAAAAGTATGATTAATTTCCTCACCCTTATTCGAAGGCATTCATTATGGAGCTAACTAAACTATACGAAGCAATGTTAACCCATAGGAGTCATTTCCACAACAATATGTTCACCCTGTAGCAACAATATAATCACTTGAAACAAGGGCCCGTCCACTTAGTCCCCTACCGGTTTTATCGGAGGGGACTATAGGTTTGCTCTCTGTCCGTCCGTCCGTCCCACCTGTGGTATTTTTCCTCTCATGCCCTTTAACAAATTCAACTGAAACTTAGTGCATGGCTTTATTATGATAAGTTACAGAACAAGTTCGAGTTTCAGGGCGTTTCATCAATTTTTCAGTTATGCCCTTTTTGGACTTAGAAAATATCACATCCATTGGGGACATACATTGCAAAGCAATTCTTGTTCTTGTTGAAACAGCCTTGCACAGAATGATTTATTTTCCACTGCAATGAGACAGAAAACATCTGATGCACTTATAAATTTGCTAAAATTTTGTCAACATTTGAAAAACTCTAACGAAAAACACAGTAAAATAAAAATGGTGGTGCAGTCGAATCCTTTTATAGACAATGATTTTATACTTGGGACCCAAACAGAGACACAGATACAAGAAATATGCATGCATTCTACGGACTGGTCCATTTTGAACCTTTTTACCTCTGCCACCAAATCCCCTTGCTGGGGAGTATCCCCTTGTTGTACCCATTTTTGAGCAGAACTCCTCCAACTAATCTGATTTCTTTAATTTTATCAGTTTTGGATGAAGACACCATCCATGCCCGAGCTGCCAAGGTCCCCACCTTGAAAGAACTAAAATGGACAGAATGGAAGGAGCCAGACACACTTTTGCACTGTGTACTGCCATACTACCCATGCTTTTCTGAAAGGTTTGGCAGGATAGTACACAGTGCATGGATTGGTGTAGCCTTCAAGCCTCTACGCATCATCCATAATATCATTTCAAAACTAAAGGACCCATTACCAACTGGTAATAAATCTGGAGTCGTTTACCATTCATCATGCAGAGCCTTTGACCAAATCTACATTGGTGAAACTGGAAGAAATTAAAAACAATGGCTAGATGAACATGATAGAGCAATTCGGGTTGGAAAGGTGACCCAGCCAGCCATAGCATGTCATTGTCTGCAATTTGGCCACAAATTTGACTTTGATGGGACCCGTGTCCAAGACATGACATCCAACAGACGACACAGGTTGATTTTTGGAAGCATTGTACGTGAAGAGCCTGAAGGGTCGTCGAACTGGAGAGACGGTGGACATACCCACACAATACACACCTCTGATGAAAATGGCAAAAACTGGATTGTGCAAACAGTTGGATAAGGTAAGCAGCAAACAACACTAAACTCCAAACACCACATCCGCATGTGAACAACACCCAATGAGAACAGCAACACTCGCACAACCAACACCTCATCATGTCCAATTCGGACACTAAACACCCGTGTTCGTGCTCTGGAAACACAAAAACGAGAACAAGTACACACACGTGCTCACCCACACATTTTTTGGTTGGAAGCACCTTCTTCTTTAACAACAACAAGAATATATATATATATATATATATATATATATATATATATATATATATATATATATATATATATATATATATATATATATATATATATATATATATATATATATATATATATATATATATATATATATACACACACACACACACACACACACACACACACACACACACACACACACACACACACACACACACACACACACACACACACACACACACACACACACACACACACACTGCATGTACTGTATAAGCCTTCCCCGAAAGATAGGGAGAGGTTTATAACTGTTGTAGGGCTTAAAGTCATTCTTATCATAACAACACTGTCACAATTTCAACATTTGTCCATGATGCATGTCATGTGCAAATTTTAATTGTGGTGAGGACTTGAGAATGAATGTAATATTTTAATCCTAATAATTTTTGAATCTCGTGGAGGATCTCTTAATCTTACTCACGTTGTTGTTCTTCATCTTCTTCTTGTTGACTTTTTTGTTTCACAGCCGACAGTTTTCATCGAAACTTCCTGAAACTTGGCATATATATATATATATATATATATATATATATATATATATATATATATATATATATATATATATATATATATATATATATATATATATATATATATATATATATATATATATTGTTGCGGATTCGCGCCCGCCGGCGTGCGGACGGCCACGTAACTCGAATCGTGGCACGTCGCCCACCGGACGGACAATCCAGTCGTGACCCTCTCGGACTAACGCCGGGAACTAGTCACGGGTGGACCTTTCGGTCTCACCACGATCGTGCCAATCGGCCCCCACGTGGGATGGGGTTGCTCGCCAAATTCGACCTACCTAAGTGCCCACACGGAGGGTAGACCGGGCGATCGCACCTCGCCGCAGGTCGACTTCGGACACGGGCCACTTTAAGCGACCCGTTCCGTACTATCGGGATAACCGAGCGGTGTTATTCGTCGGCCTCGACGGTTCGATTAATTATCGGGCGTTTTAGCCCACGACCAATCCTTTACGTGAAGCAAGATGGAGATTCAATGAAAGAAAAGACGAAGCGAAACGGGAAAACAGTTCAACATAACTCACATTTATTTCGCGATGAACGGGAAGCACACATATACAATTACACCAAAAGCACATGTAAAAGGAGAAGAAACACAATATTACACAAAAAGCAAATATAAAAGAGAAACACAATGCAGAGCTATCCGACTACCGAGCACACGGCAACACTTATACAATTTTACTTCACAGACGGCGCCGACAAAACAGATACCCAAAGCAAAAGAAAAAGAACCACCCTCAAGGATGAGGGGGGTAGGCGGGCCTGGGGCCGAGACCGTGTCGGGCCTACCCGTCTGATGATGAGACGCGGAGCGGCGGTGGCGCCTCAACTCCGCGGGCCTCGCGGACAGTGTCTGGTAGGGGGTGGGAAAGGGGCCCCCTTGTCGCACTATCTCAGCGCGGGGGGAAACAGGAGGGGGTTGTTGATGCTCGGGGGATGGCGGATATCACCCTGTCTCGGGTCCCGCGACGAGCGTCTCCTCCTCGACCTCGGTCGCGTTGCTGGCCTCTCCCTCTGCAGCTCCCGGCACCGACGCGAGCACCCCCTCGTCCGCCTTCGCCGCCGCCACCTCTCCACAGCTCCGTCTAATCGCCCTCTCCGTCTCCTCTTGGCTCGTCCCATCTCTTCACTCTTGACTTCTCCCCTCCGAACTCACAACTGCGAACTGAACTGCCTTGACTGACGAACGCAGCCGTTTATATCCCCCGTGGCCTCGCTCCCCCACCTTTGACCCTCTGCCTTCGACCCTTCACCTCTCTAACTGGCTCCCCATTGGACCGAGGAAAAGTGGGCGTGAATGCTTTTTGATCCATGAATTTGCATATAGCGTCCTCACTCCAACGCCCTGGAGGCGGGGCCAAATCGCCCCAGCTCGCCGATAGGACGGAACAGAAGTGGGCGTGAGTCGTTTTTGATCCGTTTTCCTCGGAAAGTCTGCGATGTTTCTGAACACGCTGTTCGGTGCGCGCCCTGCACGAGTCCAGTATCGGTGCCCACAAGTGGCGTGGGAATGACGGTGATGCGATGGTGGCGAGTTGTGACGGTAAAGGTCGTGGCTGTTGTTGTGAAGCGGCGTTGTGGTTGGTGGTTGTTGTGTGATGGCTGTTGAGACGTGGTTGGTGGTGGTAGTAATGGCGGCTGGTCCAAAATAAAGATAGTAAAGAAAAACGGCTATCTAAAAGGGTCGCAGCCTGCATAAATGACATTTATTCCCTCTAAACAACGGGTTTGGGCCTAACTACACATATACTTACAGAGATATCTCACCTAAGGGACCTGATTGGTGGTTTGCGAATTTCGTCAACCACAACACTACCCCCTCCCCTTTTTACAGACTCGTCCCGAGTCGTCAAATTCTCGTGTGCCATCATGTGTAGTTTTCCCCTAGTACATTTTACCTACGGATCCCTGAGTGCGACATTCATGGTATTCGTGTCCCCAAAATAAATAACCTGAGGGCTGAGTAACTACCTAAACAAACTCACTCACACGGACGACTTAAATAAAATTGCCGGCGCTAGGACAGACATGCCGGGGGCGCACTCATATTTACAGTACATCTTAACCTTAACTTACAAATTTTACACTAAACCATGGCCCAGGATCAATGAACTCTGCAAAAAGAAAGCAGTTAGCAGGGAGCCAGGCTGCTCGCATGCAGTCTCTGACTCAAATAATGCAGGTGACAGGGAACGTGGCCGGCTGCTCACACGCAGTCCAAGGCCTTCCCTTTTGAACTGAACGCAGTGAACCACAACGGTGCATGGGCCGCACAAACGTAGTCTCCGTGCCAGCTCAAGTGGCACACGCAATGAACACAACGAATGGATGGATGAATGGTTTGAACTGAACGCAGTGACCCACAACGGTGCATGGGCTGCACAAACGTAGTCTCCGTGCCAGCTCAAGTGGCACACGCAATGAACACAACGGATGGATGGATGGATGCAAACACGGTGCACTGGCCGCCATTGCAGGCCCGTGTTGTAGCTGCCAACAGGGCAGTTCTCGCAGCTTGCAAACTGTTGCCTTGACCCTGGCGCACATGGCAATGAACAGGGCGGGGGGGGCAAAGCAAAAATTGAATGGGGCTGGTGAACAGGGGCAGTGGGCATGGCATGGCAAAGGCAGCAGGCAAACACAGCCGGCAGATGAACTGGCCGGCACAGGCCTTGAAGAAAAACAGCCAGCCGGCAGATGAACTGGCCGGCACAGGCCTTGAAGAAAAACAGCCAGCCGGCAGATGAAGTGGGCCGGCACAGGCCTTGCAGCACAGCAGCTGCAGACGATCCAGCCGGCACAGGCCTTGCAGCACAGCAGCTGCAGATGAAGTTGGCCAGCCTTTGCCGTTCCGTGGAGGTTGGTGGAGGGAGTGCGGTGGTGCTGGCCACTTGGAAGGTGGGCTCGGACCTACCTACCTGTCTCCCTCCCACCTATCGCCTTTGCCTGTCACTTTACATACCCACTCCCTTAATTTGTCAAACCC
Source organism: Eptatretus burgeri (assembly GCF_056783735.1). Classification (NCBI taxonomy): domain Eukaryota; kingdom Metazoa; phylum Chordata; class Myxini; order Myxiniformes; family Myxinidae; genus Eptatretus; species Eptatretus burgeri. Next base: position 107,252,186 of record NC_140963.1, read on the forward strand.
CAATTTAGCCCCAACTTTTTTTTTTTTTTTTTTTTTACTTCCCCACTATAAATCGTCCCCTAACCCCCTTTACTGTCCTTGTTCGGCTAACCTATCCTGTCACCTAGCCTACTCCCAACCCCTACGTTCCCTTCCCGGAGGGGAATAATGGAGAGCTAACGTCCTGTGTCGAGGCCCAATTCAAGCCTCAGAATGGCCTCCCCAGACTTCAGCGATCTATAACCAAAGTGAGTCCAGCGGCCCACAACGAGAGCGAGGGGATGGATGGTGCGGAGGGGTACACTTCCTAATCTACCCTAACCATTGAACTGTTAAACTACCCCGGGGCTTTCAACAAGCGCCTCTCGCTTAAACTATTGGTTCTAACAACCCAGATTCCCGTCGCCTGTGTTGGTGTCCTTTTAATTTCGGGCCTCGCCCCCCAATTTTCTCTCCGTGCCCTCACACGGTCTCATGGCTGGGACACGTGGCTCCCTTTGGCAGGCACGACCCTCTGCCGATTCTCCGACGATGGCACCCCCGGGCACTACACTGCCTCCGAGCCTACCAGCTCCCTAAACACCGGGGAGTGCCCCCCATGGCACCTCCCCTGAAACGCACACGTGGCAGGCTGGCTTTCCAAGCCCCTTTCCGAGGGTCACCCGTGCCCACAACACTGCCCATGTGGCTAATGGCGCCCCGGGCCCCCGCACCAAGCAAGCGCACCCGTGCCCACTACGCTATCCCGGCCCCCCATGGGCCCTTGGCCTACCACGGCCGACTAGCCTGGTGCCCGGGGTACCCACTCAGCGATACTCACCTTTCGCAGCCACGCTCCCAGCCCGTCAACAGGGCTCCTGCACCCCTCCAAACGGGTTTCGAGCCTACACCCCCACCAACAACAAAACGACCTCCATTTTGTAAATTTGACTAACCCCCTAACTTACTTTATACTGACCCCGGGGTCCCTTGGGCGGGAGTCACTCCTCCCCCCAATCACTCATCGCACCATGCAGTCCCCATTCGCTCCACTCACACAGACCCGCTGGCCTCACTCACTCACCAAGCACATGCTTCCACTTCACTCACCAACTACTCTTCAACACACACCACTGAACTCTGCCATCCTTCTAACTACCTCCCCTAACTAACTCGTGCTCCCACGTCGTCCCTTACACTATAGCATGTTCCTTTTAACACTACGTAGCTAAACTACGTCCCCTCTACACATTCACAAGTCTGTCATTGTCTCCTAAATCATAAAAATCATTTTATTTCCCAACCTAAATCTGGCTACAATCCCTCTAACTAATCCATTCCACGGACTCCATGAGGACTTACCCCTGCCCCATGAAGTCGGTCTAACTAAGCTAACCCTTCCCCCTAACTAGTTTCCATCCTGTGCCCAGATCAAGGGGGTCTTCCACCCCTTGCCCAGGAATCCTGTGCACCCGAAAGTGAGGCTTGCTTTTTGCTTTTTGCTTTTTGCTTTTTTTTTTTTTCATGCGCAGCACCAGCGCGGCAATTCACAGCTCGCGCACTTTGCACCTGCCCATGACGTCATGCAGCTGCACGTGTACCTCGTCCCTCCTTGGACGGTACCATCCGGCAGGGATACCCCTCCTGCCGGATTCCAACCCCACGTGCAGCCATGACGTCACCGTGCGCATAAAAAAAACACAAGCCCCACGTCTCGAGGGGTTCCCCACGCGAACACATGTGCTTTGCCCGTTGGAGCTTAACACACACGATCGCGTGGAGAACCCGTCCGGTCCAAATCCGTAGTCCTGCCTAAACTTTGTCCGTCCGCGGGATCGGCAAATCCACCGCGTGCGTTTCCGGACCGGGACTTCACTCTCGCAAGCGAGCACGTGGGGGCCTCGTGCGTTGCACAGCACGGACCTCGTGCTCACTGCTGGGTGAACCCGGCACGGTCCCCGAAACAACTACAGCCGCTACCCGGCTTTCTTTCTTCACATGTCTCCGTCGTCACCTCCATTCCACCCACGCACACCTGCGTGTTACGACGCTCACACTCCATTCCATTACATTCACCCCGGGAGACGCGGCTGCATGTTCACACATGCCCACCGACATCTCCCTTACATACCGCTCTCTCACACACACGGTCTCCCTTGCATAAACCATACCACTCACACGTGGTGCTCCATTCACTCGCGGCCTTCCACTCACTCGTGCCATTTCCCTCACACAAACCACACCACTCACACACGCGGGGGCACTCACCCGCGGTTCCTCATCCACACACCGTGCCTCACTCATACACCGTGCCTCACTCACACACGCGGGGGAACTCAACCGCGGTGTTTCATCCACACACCGTCCCTCACTCACACACGCGGGGGCACTCAACCGCGGTGCCTCATCATCCACACTGGCCGTTTCATCCACACACACGGCCTCTTCCACACACGGTGCCTCATCCACACACGGCGTGCTGGGAAGCACGTACTCTGGCACCATCGCCACCACACCACTCACACACGGGGTCGCTTCCACACACGGGGACGCACTCACGCCTTGCACCACACACACAGGGACAACCACACTGGGGATTCGTGTCCCCACAAGGGTCTCCGGGGCCTCTATACCCCCCAAGCTCTCCGTGCACCTGTCCACAGCACTCCTCCCCTCGACCTCGCAAAGCACGACCGAACTCACCTGGTCGTGACTCGCCTCAAGGGGGCATACTCCCTCCCCTCGTTCCTGGAGGAGGCCATCCAGCTGCTCGCACCGGGCCTCCACCCAGTCCGCGAGCTCAACCTCATCGTCCTCCACTACCTCCGTGTGTGTGTGTGCGTCACTTACCCCGTCTTCATCGTGTAGTCTTCCCTCTATCGTTCCCATCTCCCGTGTCTCTGCCAACTCTTCACCCTTTCCCTCCCTTGTCTCCACTATTTTTATTTCCTTTGTCGTCACCTCGTGTCTCGTCTCACACGTTTTGGTCTCCCCATTTAATTTTTCCCTTTCGGTCATCGTCACGACCCTCGCCCAACACGCCCCCCAAATTATTTTGTCACCCGCCTCCACCGCGGGCCCGACAGCCGTTGCACCCCCTTCCAGCTCGTTCGCTCCCACACGTGGAGTCGCCATTTTTATCTCCCTGGTCACGGCCTTCATGCCCGCCTGCAGGCATCGGCCCATGTTCTGCGTCTCACCCCGGAGCTTTTTCGTTTCTTCCTTCATTTGCTTGTTCATGCCTTTCATTTCGTTTATAATTTCATTTGCGTTTGTATCCATCCTTTCGTTCATGCCTTTCATTTCGTTTTTCATATCCGCATTTATCTGTGCCAGCATGGTGAATAGCTGGGCCATGTCGGGTGCGCTTGGGTGAGCCGTTTCGGCAGGGGTTGGGGAAGGGTTTTGGTGGAGAGGGGGAGGGGAGGTGTCATACACCGCGGCCGCTGCCGCACCCATTTCGGGCTCTGGGTTCAGTTGGGCGAGTTCGTTTTCCTGTACAACCAACATTTCCTGCACGGGGATTTCATCCTGAGCCATGGATTCTACACATTCTACATCCATTTCTCATACCCCCGGCTCCCGCTCGCCTTGAGACGCCATCTTGCTTCTCTTAAAGGGTTAATTTAGCTCGCTCGTAATTTGGAGGGAATCGGGGGTCGCTTCTCTCACCCCTGGACCGATTCCCGTGAATTTAATTGGAGACAGGAGAGCCCGTTTTCCCGTTCTCCGATACCAGTGCCGCGAGGATGGCGATGGGTTTATATCGCACGACCTGACACCAGTGTTGCGGATTCGCGCCCGCCGGCGTGCGGACGGCCACGTAACTCGAATCGCGGCACGTCGCCCACCGGACGGACAATCCAGTCGTGACCCTCTCGGACTAACGCCGGGAACTAGTCACAGGTGGACCTTTCGGTCTCACCACGATCGTGCCAATCGGCCCCCACGTGGGATAGGGTTGCTCGCCAAATTCGACCTACCTAAGTACCCACACGGAGGGTAGACCGGGCGATCGCACCTCGCCGCAGGTCGACTTCGGACACGGGCCACTTTAAGCGACCCGTTCCGTACTATCGGGATAACCGAGCGGTGTTATTCGTCGGCCTCGACGGTTCCATTAATTATCGGGCGTTTTAGCCCACGACCAATCCTTTACGTGAAGCAAGATGGAGATTCAATGAAAGAAAAGACGAAGCGAAACGGGAAAACAGTTCAACATAACTCACATTTATTTCGCGATGAACGGGAAGCACACATATACAATTACACCAAAAGCACATGTAAAAGGAGAAGAAACACAATATTACACAAAAGCAAATATAAAAGAGAAACACAATGCAGAGCTATCCGACTACCGAGCACACGGCAACACTTATACAATTTTACTTCACAGACGGCGCCGACAACACAGATACCCAAAGCAAAAGAAAAAGAACCACCCTCAAAGATGAGGGGGGTAGGCGGGCCTGGGGCCGAGACCGTGTCGGGCCTACCCGTCTGATGATGAGACGCGGAGCGGCGGTGGCGCCTCAACTCCGCGGGCCTCGCGGACAGTGTCTGGTAGGGGGTGGGAAAGGGGCCCCCTTGTCGCACTATCTCAGCGCGGGGGGAAACAGGAGGGGGGTTGTTGATGCTCGGGGGATGGCGGATATCACCCTGTCTCGGGTCCCGCGACGAGCGTCTCCTCCTCGACCTCGGTCGCGTTGCTGGCCTCTCCCTCTGCAGCTCCCGGCACCGACGCGAGCACCCCCTCGTCCGCCTTCGCCGCCGCCACCTCTCCACAGCTCCGTCTAATCGCCCTCTCCGTCTCCTCTCTTGGCTCGTCCCAACTCTTCACTCTTGACTTCTCCCCTCCGAACTCACAACTGCGAACTGAACTGCCTTGACTGACGAACGCAGCCGTTTATATCCCCCGTGGCCTCGCTCCCCCACCTTTGACCCTCTGCCTCCGACCCTTCACCTCTCTAACTGGCTCCCCATTGGACCGAGGAAAAGTGGGCGTGAATGCTTTTTGATCCATGAATTTGCATATAGCGTCCTCACTCCAACGCCCTGGAGGCGGGGCCAAATCACCCCAGCTCGCCGATAGGACGGAACAGAAGTGGGCGTGAGTCGTTTTTGATCCGTTTTCCTCGGAAAGTCTGCGATGTTTCTGAACACGCTGTTCGGTGCGCGCCCTGCACGAGTCCAGTATCGGTGCCCACAAGTGGCGTGGGAATGACGGTGATGCGATGGTGGCGAGTTGTGACGGTAAAGGTCGTGGCTGTTGTTGTGAAGCGGCGTTGTGGTTGGTGGTTGGTGGTTGTTGTGTGATGGCTGTTGAGACGTGGTTGGTGGTGGTAGTAATGGCGGCTGGTCCAAAATAAAGATAGTAAAGAAAAACGGCTATCTAAAAGGGTCGCAGCCCGCATAAATGACATTTATTCCCTCTAAACAACGGGTTTGGGCCTAACTACACATATACTTACAGAGATATCTCACCTAAGGGACCTGAATGGTGGTTTGCGAATTTCGTCAACCACAACAATATATATATATATATATATATATATATATATATATATATATATATATATATATATATATATATATATATATAATTACCCTGCGCAGACAGTAACCATCTCCGATTTTGAAAATTCCTCCTAGAAAAAAAAGTTATGATGTCAAAATATCTCCGCTAATGGAAATCGCCGAAAAAATTATCTCCGAAACTAGGAAAGCTTTTTGAATTCTGTTTGTGGGAATCGAACAGGGCATTCGCAGAGATAAATTACCACACATATGATACATCACTATGACGTCATACCAATTTTTATGACGTCATTCCTATTTTTTGACATTTTTTGTTTCACAACCCAGAGTTTTCATCGGATCTTTGTGAAATTTGCCATGTATATGAAGAAAGCCCACGCACAGGCAGTAACCATCTCCGATTTTTGAAATTCTTCTGAGAAAAAAAGTTGACTTAATAATATCGCCGCTAATGGAAATCGCCTATTCCATTATCTCCGAAACTAGGCAAGCTGTTTGAATTTTGTTTGCGGGAATGAAGCCGGGCATTAGCACAGATAATTTATCGCAAACCTGATGCATCACAATGACGTCATATTCGTTTTATGACGTCATCATTAAGAGGACAAGGATCTTAACTCATTTGAGCTTGTTTATTGAGTCGTGACATGTGGTTGGGAAGGAGTGTGATAACCCTCACATCCCCCACCCCCTCCGCCCCCTTGTATGTTTGTGTTAAAATAAATGCAACCACTTATGCATACCTATACTTTGTGAATTCCCGTGCATGGGCCAATTATAACGGAAATACACTAGAATGCCACATTTCCTGGGGATCCCGTTTCTGCTACTTCCCCCTTAAAAAAATACTATATTAAAAAAAAAATAAAAAAATTAATATGTATGTATATATATATATATATATACATGGTCTGGGCCTGTGGAAGAGCTAGGAAAGACAACAGAATAGGACACAACATAACAAAGGGAACATCAGGAGAAAGGGTCAACACGAATAGCAGGGAGAAGGTCGACTGAGACAGACAAACGAGGGATGCAGGTAATGATGAGTAGGGGAGAATGCAAGGGGTGGACAAGATGGATATGTAAGTAAAGTTTTGGGATGGGTGGTGGCGGTTTCATGGGTCGAGAAAAGAACCTGGCTCTTGGATGGGGGATGACCTCAGATGGTGGTGAACAGCTGTTCTGAAGACCAGGAGGGAAGAATGATATTAAAGAGAGTGTGGAAGGCGGTTCCACTGGTGGGAAAAGAGAGGAATAATGAGTGAAGGTGAGCAGTGGTTCTGGATTTCGGGAGTTTCACGAGGAGGGGCTTGATGTTGATGGTGAACCGTGCGCACCATACAGAAACCCGGGGAGTGGCAGAGTATGGAAAGAGCAGAGGCTGCAAGACCAATAGATTTGGGCCAAAACAGGCAACTCTGTTATTTTTGAGACAAAACAGCCCGGCACGCCGAGCCTTTCAAGACCTGGACACATTATAATATATTGGTCATGAAAGATTAATTTTACAGATGTTTGCTTATTTCTTGTATTATGGAGAGCTTGTGGTTGGGTACAATTTGGACAAAACTTAAATTTAGTACTTACTAGACGACCCGTGAACCCGTTGGGTCCCCGTTGTGACAGCGGTTGATAAAAAAATCATTAAAAAAAAAACACAAAAAAGATAGCTCCAGCGAACTATACCGCTGAGGTTGTTTGCATTGATCAAATAATCCAGAAGAGTACTTGACTGAATCGGAAATTGATTTTTTAATAAATTTTTTCGTTGCCCGATTTGAATGAAACTTGATATTGCGCGTCAATGTGAAAAAAAAAACGGAGAAAAGAAAGTCGAAGAATTTATTGTGCGTAATCTTCTAAACACATTTTTATTTACTAATGAACACGCAATTATTAGATCAAAATGGCTGTTTATTTTATGCTTAAAAATAAATCGTTCTTTGTCTATACTCAATGTTTGAGATTTTAAAATAAATCATTTCAAGAAAAAAAAAGATAGCTCCAGCGAACTATACCGCTGAGGTTGTTTGCATTGATCAAATTCTCCCGAAGAGTACTTTACTGAATCAGGAACTGATTTTGAAAATATTTTTTTCATTTCCCGATTTGAACGAAACTTGATACTGCACACCGCAGGAGAATGGTGAGTAAGGTGGCGCTAAAATTTTTGTGCTATCGTGTACCATTTTGGCTGTATTTTGGGAACATACAGTACATATATACATACATACAAGATGAGAGTTTTAGTAATATATAGATTTAGTTCAGTACTTTCCCTGTTGGCTATGTTTAACTTGATGTCTGTTCAACATGCATGTCAGCCATTTTATAACCATTATTGTTTTTAGTCAATGCTTTGGCATCTTGCCATGCTGCTTCTGCAGATGCCACGTGGAAACTTGGAAACAATCCACCCTCGTCCTTTGGTGTTGGCTCAAGTTGGCAGATGGTTGGACAAGTGAGTGTTAATACAGTTAATCCATTCTTGTGACTGTTACATGTAAACAGCATCTGGAGCACATGTTTGTAACATGGAACGCTAGTTGTTGTCATTGATTGGAAGAACCTGTAGTCCCTTTTCAAGAAAAGCTCTTTATGCTGGGCTTGAATCGAAGGAGTTTCATTCTTCATGTATTTTTTCCTGTTAAGTGGACTTTATAAAATGTAAAGTTATCAAGAACTTACGCTCTTATTCTCAAGAACATTGTGATTGTTGAATGAGTTGGTTTATGAATCAACTCTTAGGCGTACCCGGCGTTGCCCGGTGCTGTTCTAATCCTGTTGGTATATTTGAAGAAATCAAATTTTTTTTTTCTATTTTTTTGTGGGGGCCTGAAACATTTCCCTACATCCCCTAAATAATGGGGTCAGGGATCATTTACTATTTCCTTACACATAGCTACAAAGGCTTAGGCACTGTAAATAAAAGTGATTAAAATTAAAAATAAAAATAACTTTAAAATCCAACTTTTGCCTCAAACACTCCCTGGCACTCACTGATGAACCTCTTAAAGTTTCAAGAAGATCCGTTCAGCCATCTCTGAGAAAAGTTGTGACACACACACGCACACACACGCACACGCGCACACACACACGCGCACACACACACACACACACACACACACACACACACACACACACACACACACACACACACACACACACACACACACACACACACACACACACACACACACACACACACACACACATACACATACACATACACATACACACACACACACGGCTCTCTTATAGTAGGCTATTGATTATACTATGAAATTGCATTAATCAAGTCTGACTAACCAGTGCAAACTGATAATTCAACTTGTTTCGAGTGCTGCATGTATGCTAAAGACTCCTAATTGAGCATTACTGCATTCAAACTTTGGTAGAGTGATATGGAAGTGATTTGGTGTAGATTTGGTATGGCCTCTTTCTGATATGGAAAACAGCCTTGTGTTGGCTTAACAGTTAAAGTGGCTGGCTTAAGATCTTAGGATCTTGAGTTTGAGCCCCTTTAGTGCTGTTCAATAACACCAGGTGTGTTGATTCAGCCTTGATTTTGATTCAGTTGATTGATTCAACCATTTTTCTGAGGTTGGCAAAATGAGTACCAGCTTACCCTAAACAGGGGGCACTGCATCAGCAGCACAGCTGTGCTCCCATCAATAATGCAACCAGCATCCACAGGCTGTATATGAAATACTAACAATAATAATAATGGAAAATGTGACAAAATATCTGGATTGATCATTGAAATGAAACCCAAAATAAGGATGTCATTAAAATTCACTTTTCCGATGCATATTTGCCTGTTCTTCCATCTTGACTTGATCTTTGGCAATGGAGAGAGTCAATCACAACTGGCATGTAACAAACTACTTACTTATAACCTGCTGTTTCAGGCTCATGTTCAAGGAGGCCTTTGATTGCACACGGAAGCAGAGAGTGAACTTGAACTTTCTCTATGACTATAATCCGAAGGTGTGGGAGGAGCCTCGTCTTTCTCGAGCTTTTTGCATGCAGCATTGAACACTTTATTACTGGTTTAACTAGTACAGTGATGTATGCAGTTCTCGTATTAGAAAACACACTTGCATTCTTCCTTGCAGGCTTTCCTTGACAATGTGGAGAAGTTTCTGCAGCAGATTGGATCAGTGACTCAGATCAACTTGTTCCTTACAGAGCTCAGGTAGGTGTGATTCATTTAAGGTGAAGATAGTTGTGTTCAATATTGGTAAATACATTGTGGAAAGGATAAAATGCAAATTTTTGTTCCATGTTCAAAATTGTGGATGGATGTGGAAATTGTAAATGATCATAATTGCAAGTCATTGGGTTTCCCTCCACCACCCCCAACATCAAAGATTTCATTTTCTCGTCTGTGAACTGATAACATTTTCATCTATGGGTATCAAGACTAATGGAATCATGGAGTAGGAGGAGGAGGAGGAGGAGGATATTGGGACCATACTCTACTTAAGTAGCACCAACACTGCACAGTTTCCTTGGCTATTGGGCACAATCCTGGACGGGTCACTACTCCGACACAGTATACCAGCATGCTGGCACTCATTTTGCCGACCTCTGAAGGATGGCAGGCCGAGTTAACCCCACCTGGTATTAATTCAACAGCTGAGCGGGATTTGAACTCAGGACCCTGGGATTCAAAGCTCACCAACCTAAGCATTAAACCAACCCAGGCATAGCAACAAAAGAGACATACTGTATATGAAAATATGGGATAAGCAGATGTAAGGTTGACAATAGAGTTAAACTTGGTGTCATCATACAGCAGAGAGTTGTCATGTTGGGAAAAAAATGAATGGAAGAGCAGGACTGGATAGAAGATGGAAACTGACTCCCCATACAGGACAAAAGTGGAAGTCGATCATTCTCTAATTGGTGAAGCATGTGAGATAGCATGTGTAACCTACAGGTGCTGGAACAGGATGGATAACCAAGACAATGCCACTCTTCAAAAAGATGGTATTAAACAGAGGTGACTCAGGTGGGAAAGTGGCATTTCCTTCACCTCTGTTTCCTGTTTGGAGATGCTATTGGTCCTCAAATTATTTGACTCTGCCACTTCAGGAAATGCCAGATGGGACAGCAGGGCAAGCAGCTTCCCCTGCTCCTTCAACACTCTGACCCTCCTTAGCCCAAACCAGACTTTCCCGTTTTTCCAGGAAACCCCTTTCATTGTTAACCTCCCAAATTCCAGGTTTTCTGCTCATCATCACTTATTTAATCCCCTTTTCTCTTGCCTGTTTAATTATTTCAATGTCTTTATGTTTGGAGCTCACTTCCATCAAATGGCATCTTTCATCATTGCTTCTTGTATTTACCCCTCCTGTGTATATGTGTATGCTAATCTGCCCCCCCCACCTCTCCACTCCCTGTCCTCTTCCCCATTACTTCCTATTCCACACTCTCTCTTCTGACCTATAGGGCTCTTTTTGTGTGACTTCATCTTCCTTCATTCACTTTTTTGTCTCATGTTCATTCTTGCTCTTCTATGGGCCTTTTGTATGCTTTCATATTACAGTAATACAGAAAAATAATATGGGTCCATCATCTTTATGTAACTTATTTTTGGAAATGCATGTTTAAGAGACTTATTTCACAACATTTTGAAAATGCTGCAAGTTGAAAAGCTGAGATACACTAACATTGGTCATCTGTTACATATGCACATTTTCTCATAGTACAATGGTTATTTTACTCTCGATTGGTGGTCATAGGTGGTGGAGAAGGAACTATTTAATATGAAACAAATTTCGCTTCGTAAATTTCAAATGTGTTGACTTATAATAATTTTTTAATTTCTTGCCTTTTGCTGATTACCTCAACTGTTAAACCGCTCACAGCTTTGGTGGGCACAGCAAACCTTGTGCTGTACTATGTGTGTACGTACACTCCGCTCAAACACCTCGGTATCCTCAATAGCTAGGGTGGCTTGGTGATGGATGTGGTGTCCTCTTGGATCAACATCTGTGATGGGGACATTGTTGCAGGAGCATTGTTACTCTATGCACTCTACACCTGGCAATCTCTCACTTTACCCTCTGAGTTGGATCCTCCGTGAATAATCCTCTTGCGTTGGTTTCCATGGAGTCGTACTTGTACCTGAAGTCATACTCTTCCGTTCACTTGCTCTGTCAATCCTCTCACTTTATTCCCTGTATTCTCACTCTCCACAGGGTTGTTCCCTTTAACCTGCTTTTCCTTCAACACTTGCTCTTGGATATCAGGCCATTGTCTTTTCCCACCAAGCCAACTCGCAAAGCTCACACAAATTCTTCTCCGGTCTCTGGTACCAACTCATGGTTCTTTTACTCCTGCTATTGCATTAATAGCTTCCAAGTCCCAAATCGATCACCCTGGCATGTCTTATTGACTTCCTGAAATTTCATATACAGTGTGGCTCATCACTTTTTAATTTTTTTTTTCAAACAAAGCCGAGTATATAGCTCGTCACTTCCTCGCATGGAAGAGCGAGGTGACAGACAACCTACTGACAGTTTGGTAGTGGGGCCACAGTTTGGCACAATGAATGTGAATGCTTTCAGTACAATCCTTCCTTTCTTAAAACAAACAAGGAGCTGCTACTCTTAGTCCCCTGCCTTTTTTGGCGGTATGATGAATAGATCTGCGTAATATGAAAGCTAAATTTTAAACATTTTTGAAATATCACGTACACAACCCAAGTTACCAAGATGGTTGTCATGGCAACAAAGTTCAGCCAATCGCAGTCATTATCTAATCAGGTTGAGATAATGTCATGAGAAATAGATGTATATACAATATGAAAGCAAAATGTTCAACGTTTTTTGAAATATCGCGTACACAAAAAGTACGTGGATGGATGGATAAATCAATCGGTCGATTGGTGGTGAGGAGAGAGCCTAGGGAGTCAATAATTCTGCAAGTACGAGTATAATGGGACAGTACCATATTGCATTGGTATCAGTGCAGGATTGATCCTGTGCAAGGCAAGAACCCACCTGGATGCATTATATGCACAAACACATGTATGCTGTTTTGTCACAAATGTTTCCATTTTGTTTTGCAAGCATTTACACCCATGTGTTATTGTCCCCTGCTCCTACAACAAGGTCAGAAATGGGGGACATTAAAATGAGCTCCATCCGACCGACCAACTGAACGATCATCCGTCCATGTACTTTTGTGTACGTGATATTTCAAAAACTCTCGAAGACTCAGCTTTCATTTTACAGATATCTTTTTCTCATGACATTACGTCAACCTAATGAGATCATGGCTGTGATTGGCTGAATAATGTTGCCATGGCAACAATCTCGTTAACTTCGCTTATTTACACGATATTTCAAAAACTGTTCAAGAGTTAGCTTTCATATTACACAGATCTATTCCTCATACGACCCAAAAGGCAGGGAACCGAGAGTATCAGCTCCTTGTTTTTAATTTACTGTCGTGGCCAAAAATATTGGCATCCTTGCACTTTTATCAAATAACTCACAATTTTCTCCAAAAATATGTTGAAATTGACAAAGTATTTTGCCTCCACAATTCTTTATGTAACTGTTAATATTACAGAACCTTTGTTTTTGATTCAGAATTTAATATATCCTTTTAAATCAGAGAATTAACAGAAATGGCATTGACAAAATTATTAACACCCGAGACTTCATATTTGGTAGCACAGCCTTTGCACAAAATAACTGCAGTCAAGTGCTTCCTATAGCCATGAATGAGCTTCCTACACTTCTCTACTAGCAGTTTGGCCCACTCTTCATGTGCAAAAACTGCTCCAGTTCTCCCAGATTTGAAGGTTGCCTTCTCCCAACTGCTGTTTTCAGATCTCCCCACATGTGTTCAATGGGATTTACATCTGCACTCATTGCTGTCCACTTCAGAACAGTCCAGTGTTTTGTCTTGAACCATTCCTGGGTGCTTTTTGAAGTGTGTTTGGGGTCATTGTCCTGCTGCAAGACCCATGACCTTTGACGGAGACCCAGCTTTCTGACAATGGGTTGAACATTGCACTCCAAGATGCCATGGTAATCTCCTGATCTCATGATGCCATGCACACATTCGAGGCACCCAGTGCCAGAGGCAGCACAGCAACCCCAAAACATCACCGAACCTCCTCCATGTTTGACTGTCGGGAAGGTGTTCTTTTCTTTGAAGGCTTAATTTTGTTTTCTGTGAACATAGAGATGATGTGTTTTAACAAAATGCTCTTATTTAGTCTCATCTGTCCACAGGACATTCTCCAAGAAGGATTTTGGCTTGTTCAGGTGTGTTTTGGCAAACTCCAGTTATGCCTTCATATGTCTCTCTCTCAGCAGTGGGGCCTCTTGGGTCTTCTATCATAGAACCCCCTTTCATTGAGTTAGTTTCAACTCGCACCATCTGTCACCATCATACATTGTGTATGAAGGTCAGCTTGAATCTGTTTGGCAGTTGATCGAGGTACTTTCTCCACCATGAGAACAATCCTTCGCTGCAATCTTCAATCAAGTTTTCTCTTGTGGCCATCTTCAGGCACGTTGGCTCATGCCATGGGCCTTAAACTTCCTGATAACGTGGCGTACGGTGAACACAGGAACATCAAGGTCTCTGAAGATGGACTTGTAGCCTTGAGATTGCCCATGCTTGGTAACAATGTTTTGTCTGACCTCCTCAGACAATTCTCTGGTTGTCTTTGTTTTCTCCATGCTCATTGTGGTACACACAGTGACACAAACCAGCAGACCAACTCCTTTTGTCTCTTCAAACGAGTTGAATGAGTGATTTTTATATTGCAGGCACCTGCAACTCACCACAGGTGAGTTCAATTCCAAAGTCAAGGAGAATAACCTGCTTGAAATCTAATTATTTCGAACAACTTCTAAAAGGTGCCAATAATATTGTCCGGGCCATTTTCGGATCTCTATGTGGAATAAGCTAAGATTTGGTATTTTTTTCAGCTTTTTTATTTTATTCCACTGCAAACCAAAGAAATACATATGTGGAGACCAAAATATTTTTTTATTTCAACAATTTCCTGGAAGAAATTGTGCATTATTTGAAAAAAGTGCAAAGTTGCCAATATTTTTGGCCACGACTGTGTCGTTTTTTTTGTCCTGTTTTACATTACTCTGTCCGTTTGCTTTAACCTTTGCTGTCACTGATTTTCTCCTTTCCTGCAGGGATGAGGATGTGATGACTACAATGTATCGCTATAGCTCTGCTGCTTGCAGCTACACCAGCAAAACGACGACGTGCAAACGAGATATTGTGTGTGATCATCTCCGCTTCTCCATGGAACGCATGGATTCCAAACGGCAAGTTAAATTTATGTTTTCTCTTTCCTGTATTTTTCCTGTTTGCCATTGCATCTGTAATTTCTGTCCTGCAGCCATTTGCTTGTGAGAGGAGGCTGAGAAGCAGTGATTTGATTATATATTTGCTTGGCCTACAGATATTTCCTTGCCATTCTGACAGCACTGGTAAAGAGAAGTCATCCAGATATTGAGGCTGCCCTCCAGCATGTACATCTGCTGCGAGGTATTTTGCTTTTCCATCCCATACAAATTAGATTAGCCTTTGTACATGTTTGTGACTGGATGATAATTGATGTTTTTCTAATACAGAACAATTGGAGCAAACTGTACAAAGTGAACAGTTGGAAGATGGACAGGGCCATGAAGGGAAAAGCATTGGAGCGGAGGAGGCCTTGAAGTTCCTGTTGTTCTTGGTAGATGTTAATGAACTTTATGAGCATGCACTTGGTACCTATGACCTGCAACTTGTGCTCATGGTTGCTGAAAAATCACAGAAGGTAGGATTTTGGCCACATGTTTGTTGTTTTTTTTTGTTTTTTTTTCCCCATTCAAGCTTTATTTGCATTACTTGAATTTAGGGTTGTTCCCCATTTTGCGTCCTGTCAGACCCCGCTTTTCATGGATTTGCTATTCACGGACCCTGCCTATTTGCGGTTCATAGAATGCGACCTGCTTCGACATTTGTGGCCCTGTGCTTTGCATATTCGTGTTTCTTTTTGCGTTTTCACCGTTTTTTTGCTGGCGTTTTCATGGTTTTTTTCATGGGATTTTTGAGTTTCCATCGTGAATCACGAACCGCCAGAAACCTATCCCTCCTTTTTCCATTGAAACAATGCCCCGCTATTGGTGGATTCGCTATTCGCGGCAATATCTAGGAACTTATCCCCCGTGAATAGCGGGGTCCGACAGTATCTTGATTTCTTTTTGACCCATCCTTCTTTTCAGTTTTTTCCTCTTTGTCATTTTTTGTTACTTTGTTTGAAGACAGTTTCCTTGTTTTTTTTTGTTTTTTTTTAAATGAGTGGTACGTCAGCATATTTTCATTTCAGTTTTTTGTTGGTGGTGCTGGTGTTGATATTAGTGTCCCCTCCGCACATTTCTCAGTTTGTTTTGTCGTCTTGGTCTCTCCATTCCTTCAAGACAGTAGCCCTTCATTTCTGGGTTATATTCTGACCGAAGAGTCTTTCATTGTGGCTGAACCTTCCCCATCTGTCTCCCTATAGCTTCATGTAATCACTTGGATCATATTTGTCTGTATTTGTCTTGTCTGCCTGTTCCCCTCCACCCCCATCTTTAATCATAATAAATTAATAACTGAATGTTCCCTCACAAGGCCTTCAACGCAGGAGGCCATTCGGCCCATTTAAACTTGCACAATGATTGCCAACTTGTGGTTGTTTGTCTGTGCTATGTCCTTTTATAACCAATGAGCATCAAGCAAGGAAGCAGCATGCACCATTGTTCGTCTTTAGTATGACTCGGCTAGGTTTGGGTTTGAACCACCGACCTCCCAGACTCAGAGAAGATGGTGTAACCATTACTCCACCGAGTCTGATTACCTTCCATTGCGTTGTTCCTTCACATCTATATTATCTAACTCTCCCATGAGCAGTAACCTCTAGATTTTAAAATAGTCCATGAGTTCAGCTTGATAAATGTTCCTATCATGTCAGATTTGTTAAGATGAGTGGAGTCAAGTCCAATAAGCGCTTGATATAGAAGATCTCAATGGAAGGCCAGCTGTCGTAGTCGAAACTTTAAGGGATGGGAGGATAGCTCATTTTGTAGTGTCATGTCTGAGCTGTATGGTCATAGATTTGTTCTCCTGTGGAATCAAACTGAATGAAAACCAACATCCTGGTGCATCAAAAACTGGCTTGTTACTGATTAAGTGTGCATCATATTCTCTGTTATGGTAAGTTTCTCCTCCCTCACCTCCTCCCTCTCCCTTCACCACCTTTATCTTTGCCTTTTCCACCACATAGTTTTTAAATATTGATGATGAAAATGTTCGTAATAAGGGTAATAAAACTAGTCAATTATAAATTTTATTCTTTGGTGCTGAATTTTGAGAAAAGTGTCAAAGTTCATGTAAATTATTCGTCCTTGATTTGGAAATGGAGTCGTTTTGAACTCATCTTTGACTTGTTTTGGGAATGAGGATAACATTTTATTGCTCTGCTTGTCAACTGCCTATGACTCCACCCATTTAACTTGTAATTTTTATGCCTCCGCCGATGAAGTCACCTGAAGCATTATGTTTTCGAGTTGTTCATCCTTGAGTCTGTCCGTCCGTGATAGGTTTTCGTTGCCACGATAACTTAAGAATGGCTGAAGGGAGCAAAGTCAAACTTGTTGCAAATATTATAATGGTGTAAAGATAAACGGATTTGATTATAGGGTCAAGCGGTCAAAGGTCAGAGGTTCCGTTGCTTAAAAATTCTGTTACTGCACTAACTTGTGAACCAGTGATGGGATTTTGAACAAACTTGGTACAAGTATATTGTGATGTAGTTATATTGTGATGAAAAGGTGAACTGATTCTAATTTGGCATCAAGGGTCAGAGGTCATGTCAGGTAAAAATGTGATACTTGCAAACAGCTGAAGGGATTTAAATCAAACTTGGTATGTTTATGTTTGGAGCTCACTTCCATCAAATGGAACTTCCATTTAAATCAAAAAGTATTATAATGATGTAATAATGTGGGCGGTGGCATATCCGTCAATGTCACGACGTCTGAGAGTGCCGTTGTTTTGTTTATTTTTTTGTGGTTGTTTTGTTGTTTTTGTTTTGCATTTTTGTTTATTTTTAGGATCCCAAGGAATACTTGCCTATTTTGAATGAGCTCAAACAGATGGACAAACATTATCGATGCTACACAATAGACCATCATCTTGGCCGGCATGGAAAGGCTCTTGTTCACTTGAGCAAGTGTGGTGAGTTTTAATTGGTGTTTCTTTCATAAAATTTCCTCATTCTTATCTTTAAACTGTACATGATAGTACAACAAATTGAAGACAATTTTTCAATTCTCATCACCAAACCTCCTCCTATTTTCCCCCAAATTATCGATCTCGGGAGGAGGTCTGGTCTGGCACACTTCCCTGCTCACCAAACTCTCTCCGTATGGTATCCAAGGACATCTCCCCTCATGGCTCGCAGACTTCCTCTCCTGTCGCAGCCATCGTGTGGCCCTTAATGGAGTTCTCTCATCCCCTCTTCCTGTCCAGGCTGGAGTTCCTCAAGGCAGTTTTCTGGGCCCTGTTCTTTTTGTGGTTTTCATCAATGATCTTTCCAACTCTAAAATCCTCTTTATCTCTTTGCTGATGACTCCACCCTCTGCAGTACCATCTGTCATCCCTCAGATCAGCAAGCAGCAGCCTCTTCACTCTGCAGATCTGGATAGAATCACAAGCTGATCCAACACATGGAATATGTTCTTCAACCCTGACAAATCTCACACTCTCACTTGGTCTCTTTGAAAAGGCCGTCTGGAAACCGCACCCCTCCCTCCCCCTCCCCCCATCTACTTTCTCAACAAACCTCTTGAAGAAGTCCCTGCATTCAAGCTTCTGGGTCTCACTATCTGCCATGATATTTCCTGGGAAAGCCACACTTCCAAGCTGCCCTCCAAAGCCAGTCCCCGACTGGGCATCCTCCGTCACGCAAAGTCCTTCCTTGGCACACCTGATCTCCAAACTACCTACAAAGCTTTCGTCCGCAGCCTGATGGAGTACTGCTCTCCCCTCTGGGCTGGTGCTCCTGCCTCTCACCTTTCTCGGCTTCATGCTGTGGAAACCAAGACATTTCGGATCATTAGTATCTCCCACAATGAGGCTGAGTCTTTGGGTCTCCCACTCTCTCACCACAGGCAGGTCGGTGGTCTTTCTGTCTTCTAGCGTCTCCTCTCTGATCTCGCCCCCCCTCCTGCTCTTTCTGAGACATGTTCCCCCCCATATGTCCGCAGGTAGCTCAAGGTCCATCAGCAACCTCCTTATGGTAAAACTACCAAAATCAAAAATCTCTGATCACATTCACTCTCTCATTCCTCTTTTTTCCCACCTTTGGCAAAACTCCCACACTCTCTTCAATTCCTCTCTTCCTTCCAGGTCTTCAAAACAGCTGTTCACCACCATCTCTTATCTTCCCCCATCCAAAACCATGATCTTTTCTACCCCATTAATCCACCCCAAACCCACCTCCTCCAAATTCCCTGCCTTCCTTCCCAAAAGTTCCCTGTAGTATAAGGTCCTGAAAGTCCCTGTAGTGTCCATTTTGTTTACCATGTGATCCCCTTCCCATCCCTCTCCCTTCCTCATATCTCCTCATGTCTGTTCCACACTTTTTTCTCCTCTTCTCCCCCCCTCCCCCCCCCCCCCGGCTCTATGTTTCACCAACCACTTGGTACTTGTCATTTGAATTTGATACCATTCATCCATCGACAGCAATTTTGTCATCTTGTGCTGATTCTAAGTTGGAGATCCAAAGTCTTTTGTTTGTGCAGTCAAGGTTTGCTTCTCATCATTGGTAGCCAAATATATGAGCAAGGGCAGCTATTCTCCCTTTTGGTCTCTTCCAACAGGAAGGACTCTTCAACAATTTTATACTGGAAAAATTAACTCGGTTGATTTGATAGCATTCCCATCTAAACCCCTGGCTCGTGATGTTGACATCCCAAATAGTGCATTGATTTGTCATTGTAAGTCATATATAATTAAAGTGATGGCGACTAATGTTTTTCCTCCTGCTAATCTACATGGCAGCTCCACCATGAGCCTTCTGATCAATGTAAATAAATAAATCAATAAATGTTTAAAATACCATTTCATTAGCAGTACTAATGAATGCCTTTTGAAATGCAAAACAAACCACAATGATAACTTACTACCATCATGTAGTCTTAAAACGACTGGTGTTGTTTCACACAGGGCCGGAGAAGTTTCCCATGCTGCTCAACTTGGCACGTGAGAAAAATCTTTTTCAAGAGGCTCTCAAGTTTTACCCACATGACAGCTCTGAGTTCCAGGTGATGGCAATACAAGCTCTGAGAACAGAACATCAAATGCTAAAACTGGGAGAAGGGTGGCAGGAGTAGATGTTATTTGGTTCCATGCCATGTACAGCTCGAATTACTCCATAATGTTATTTTAAGGCCGAAGGTCAGTGTTATTCAAATTCATGAGTGTTTGGTTACACCTTTCAGGTGTGAATGTGAGATGTAGCTTGAGGTGTAACTATATCCTCCTCTTCTCTCTGAATAAAAACCTTGACCACGTGACGTCGAACAGCTCGGTTTCCTGAGCTAAACAGTAAATGCAAACCATTTCGCTGTTTTTGCTTATTATCTTTTGTCTTTACCCAGGAGCTGAGCAAAGGATATGCAGAGAAACTTGGGGAGCAGGGTCATCTCGAGGAGGCTGGGTTGGTGCTCGCCCGCTGCGGCCTTTGGCATTCAGCCCTTGAAGCCTTTCAGTCGGCTGGGAGTTGGCAGCTTGCTCTAAGTGCTGCAGCACGATTGAGCTTTTCTTCTGATTGTCTTGCACGACTGGCCCGGTCTCTGGCGGGTGAGCAGCCTTTTTCGGAGGGATTGTTTCAGAATAAACTTTTTCCTCGGTTCATTGTGGTTTCTATATGAATATACGGGAATATTCCAAAATGCAGAAGGCTGTTTGGCCCATCTCTATGGAATATTTACACTCCCATTTTAATTAGTACAACTTTACTTTGTTGACTCCTTAATTTTTTCCATTCAAAAGTGGATGTACACAAAACAACAGGCTTTCTTTCCTTCTATTGGGGCTAAATGCTCAACAATGCTTTAACCTGATAATGCCTCAAAATGATGATTCTAAAGTCATTATTTTGCTGTGCAGATGACCACACAATTAATTATTTTATTTTGCTTTGTGTTGCTTTTAAGGTTGTTTTCTGTTTATTTGTTTTTTCTTTCATTGGAGTAATATTCCCTTTTGTGTTTTAGTGAAGCTAAAGGAACAGCGGAGGTTCACCGATGCTGCCTGTGTACTGGACCAATATGCAGAGGTAAGCAAGCATGACTGGCCTTGTGTACCTTTGTGATATTAGCAAGAGGGTGAGTTTTGTTGCTTTATAAACACAAACTGTTGTATAAGCAACTTAGTCTGATTGTAAAAAAGTAAACTCGCATTTATTCGACCTCTTTATTGATTTTTTTATTTTTTTTTTGCAATTAGCAACTAAGTTTCATGATGAAGATTGATGTTGTTGTGCTAGGATTATGAAGCAGCAGTGGTGGTGCTGATTGAAGGTCATGCCTGGGAAGAGGCCTTGCGGCTGGTAAGATCTTAGCGTTGTCACGTTTGGCCTGGTGGGGCGATTGACAAGCTTGTGGTTGAATATCGAGGCAATAAATTAAGCGTGACTTATTTTTATTTTCAGTTGAAAAGCTTAAATTGTTAAATGAATAAATTGGTTTGCATTGTTGTCAATAACATTTATTGGAAATACCGTATTCTTCGGCTTATATTCATAAGTGGAATTGGCTAATTTTCCCATTTTTCTTTCCTTCATTCATAGGTAAATTTATTTGGAGTATAAGGCGAAGTTAGATCAAATATGGTTGTTGGCAAAACTGTCAGTCACTCAGAACAACAGAGGTGTTAATTCCTCCCTGATACTGCCGCAACACATCGCTGCGTACGATACTTCCAGGGTCATGAATATTAGTGAGCTGTTTAGTGCGTATTATTTGAACTACTTTGTGGGACAACCTTTCGGATAAATTAGGAATCTAAATAGATTTTTAATGTGTTTGTTGTCACATGGAGGTACAACACTTCAAACAAGATACATTTCTCGCTGACACTGTATTTCCTGTGCATGGCCATATTCCCACCATTTTCCTCAGCTAACTTAAAAGCTGCTGTGTATGACTTTATGGGAGGAATTTTGATATGACGTAGTGAGGATGGACATGTATGATTGATTGAAAGGGATAGATCAAATGTAATTAGTGAATGTGCGCTCATTATTTATTGGGTAAGTTTGCACGCGTAGGTGAGCAGATTAACGTTTAATTACTCACCCAATCGGCAAACGTTCCGGGAAATGATTTCTGTCTTGTGTTTTGAAATTGACAATTATGCAATTTATTTCATAAAAATAACACTTTGCATTAAAAAAAAATTATTTTTTTTTGGTAACTGTCTATTCCCATCTGTTGAGCAAATTCCAAAATCCCTGTAAAGTTTAACCATATGAGTAGGATTCTGTCTAAGCGCTGCATGTGGAATCTCTTTAAACACCCCTAAAACGTTTCCAACAGAAAATCAGACTGGATCGAATATAGAGAAGTTGAAGTCTTATTATTTATTCTTTAATATTTATACATTAAAATCTAACGCTGCTGAGGAATTAACTGTTTCCATTGTACTTTGGTGGAATTGAGGAGCAGAAACGGCAAACTGTAAAGTGATTATACAGAATATATTAATGTGCAGATCTCAAACAGAAGTATTTAGCAAAGAAAAGGAAACTCTCGTGTTTTTGTTGACCTCGAGAAAGCCTCTGATTGAGTACCAAGATCAGTTGTTGAATGGGTTCTCAGAAGGCAACTCTTGCCTGAAGAAATGGTAAAAGTAGTCATGGGATTGTATTAAAGAAAGCAAGAACTATGGTAAAAATCAACTTGGAATACACTGAAATGTTTGAAGTCAAGGTAGTATTTATTACACCTCGGATCAGTTTTAACTCCTCCACTCTACTATTTGCAAGAGTAAAGGAAGAATTGATAGAGGATAAAAGGTTGCGATTCCCACGAGTGTTGATGTACGCTGATGACTTCGTATTGAATGCTGAAAGTGAATAAAGAAAAACAAACAAACAAAAAAACCAGATGATTCAAAAATGGAAAAGTGTGATGGAGAATAAAGCAGTGTACATGTCAGCATGTCAGCAAATGAGGTTTTTACTGAGTGGTGAAAAATGAGAAAGGAAAGAAAGAAGAAAAGGGCCTTGTTCAATATATGGAAAATAACTTGGATGGAATTCAATTAAATGTAGGCAGTGTTAGTGATGTTGACAGTAAACAAGAGGTGCAGTGGTATCACTGGAAATTTGGTCACAAAAGCTGGGATTTAAAATTTAATGATTGTGGAATAAATTATTTTAAGGAAAAGCGGAAGAACCAAAAGAAATGCTCCTGAGCTCAGAATTCAATTCAGAAAAAGGTCAAAGTTTCTGTTACCTTGGAGACATGATATATGCATCAGGAAGAACAGAATTGGCCATTAGATCAACAATGAAGTCAGCCTGGAATAAATGGAGATGACTCGATGTATCATGATGCGCACAAATATTTCACTATCTGTCGATTTATAGTTTTTATAAAGCCTGAATCAACTGGTATTGATGTGTGGAAGTAAAACATGGGCACTGCGGCTTGAAGAGGTAATGAGAATCGAACGAACAGAGATGAGAATGATACGAGACCCCAAGGTGAGTCTGGCAGAATAGAGCCTTTATGGGGCTTCCAAGTGTTACTTTAGAAGCCCCCATCCCTCCTCCCCATTGAGCTCACCCTCTTTCAAGAGTCTGACATGCTCATTCTGGGGTACCGTCCACCCATGGGACCCCAGTGAATGACAGCAGCCAATCATGCCCGTCATGGATGTGTCCACTGGGGAAGCCACCCTGCATGCATCCTCAGGTCCAATGGAGGTCGACCATGCAAAGCTGCTCCCTTCCACCAATCACAAGGTGGGCACCAGTGTACGCCGGATGACCAATCACTGACCACAATACAGCCACCAGGGTGCACAGAGCACATGTGTACTGGCCATTTTAGAAAACTGCCTTGCTCTTATCCACTTCAGATTGAGAGGATCATCGGACGAGATAGCCTTACCATGTCTGAGTTTGCATTTGGACCATGTCCATCCTCCAAAGGAGGCTATGCACCAGCCAACTTGATTCCAAACGTAGATTAATACAACAAATAACGCTAAACCCTACACAAGTAGATGGGCCTTACTTCTGTTGCTGACATCCATCCCTCCTCCCTCCTCCCCCCCTCCCTCGCATAGCCCCCTCCTGGACCTCATGCTTCTGACTGTCACCCAAAAATCTAAGCCTTATCACTGAAACAATCACATGCTAATTTTTAGCCATAATGAATAAATCATGAGAGGTGAAGGAAACTCCCATCAATGTAAGTTTACATTCTTATTAAATTTTTTTTGAGCAGTCTCGGCTGGTTTTATTCTCGACCAAGGTATAAATTGTCATGGTAATGTTTCATATGCAGAGTGCTGTATCAATGTGTTTGCCATCCATCAGATGTACGTAAAGCTCGGGGACTATTATTATTATTCTCCTCCCAGTTTCAACGGAGGTGGCTATAGGTTTGCATTCCATCTGTCCATCCGTCCATCCATCCCACCTGTGGGTTTTCAGACTCCCCCCCCCTCCACATACCCTTCAATATAGTCGACTGAAACTTGGTATATTTATTGTGATAAGTTACAGAACGAGTTCGAGTTTCAGAGCGTTTCGTCATTTTTTCACAGTTATGCCCTTTTTGGACTTAGGAAAATATCACAATCTTAGGACAACAATCGTAGGTCATGGACTGCAAAGCAATTCTAGCTGTTATTTATTGTTATTCATGTACTCGTACATTGAGAACACTGTGTGTGATTGTGCTTTATTCCTTCCTAACCTTCCAGTCTTTTACTATTGAGATTTTTTTTAGCTTTTATTTGTGAAGAACAAAAACCAATATTCCTGCATATATCCACCTAGTTTTGTTCAATGCATTATGTCTAAATACATAATTTGGATTGCACTTGAGCTGTTAAATTTGGCATCAGATGATTTTCTCTGCATTGTATTATTGATAAAAATGACATGTGAGGAAAGTTTGATGATGTGACACCTACATTTTAACCCTTTAAATGAAATTCATTCCAAAAAAGTTAACGCGTATATATGTACTGTTGTATTTTCCAACGTAGGTGCACAAGTATAGCAGGCTGGACTTGGTTGAGACACACTTGATGCCAGCACTTTTGGAAGGTGATGTATTAAGTTGCTGCATGTCGAAATAAGGAAATTAAACATCGTATTACTATATCTGCCAAAATATTTCCCAACTCTTTGGTCTGCAAGTTTTTACCTCCACCACCGAATGTGGACAGAAATTATGTTCTCAGCCTTGTTTGTCTGTCTGTGAACAGAGTATCTCAAAAAGTTGTGGACTGATTCGGACGAAGTTTGGTGTGTGACAAGGACGAAATGATTAGGCTTTGATGAAGATCTGTATCTGGATAATATAATTTTAAAAAGTAATTCTTCACCATTGAGAAATATTGCTAAACTGATATATAGCACAATATCTCAAAAAGTTGTGGACGGATTCGGATGAATTGATTGGATTTTGGTGAAGATTCGAATCTGGATCTGGACATGAGAATTATTTAATTTTTTAAGTGATTCTTCACCATTGAGAGGGTCAAAAACGATATAGTACTGTACAGCACGATATTTCAAAAACGTATTGGGCCTAATATGTTCTCGTGGATCAGGCATTACATTGCGTCGGTAATGCGCTCTACCGAGTGCCCTTCTAGTTTTTTTTTTAAGTAATTCTTCACCACTGATGGGCTAAAAATAATATATAGCACGTTATATCAAAAAGTTATGGACGGATTCGGACGAAACTTGGTGGACAGTTTGGGTGTGTGACAAGGACAAATTGATTCAATTTTGATGAATATCCGGATCCGGATATGAGAATTTAATTTTTTAAGTGATGCTTCATCATGAAGCGATGGGGCCAAAACCATATTATGTAGCATGATTCTTCAAAAAAGTTGTGGATGACTCGTGACAAAACTTGGTGGATGAGATGGTTAGGTGACAAGAACAAGTCAATTTGATTTTGGTTCAGGTCCGGATCCAGATCAGGCCTATCAGTGGGATACAAAACGCAAATTGTTCAACCTGGCAGAGGTGCACTCTACGGTGCACAAATGCACTCTATGGAGTACCGTTTTGGTTTATTTGTGTTATAGCCACATCTGTTTCATGATCATTATATATATTTTTTAAATTCAAAATTGAAGCTCATGAAAGAGCAAGGTGACTGGATAAAGGCAATGCAGTGACGCAATGAGCAGGGGACTAAACAAACAGGAAAAGAGGAAGTGGAGGGAATGCAATAACAGACCTGAGCAAGACCCACAAGAGCACGCGACCTGGACAAGAACACACAACTCAGGCACAAAGCGATTGTGAAGGCACTCGATGAGATGTGCAATTACATTGTATCGGAAAATTAACACCAATAATGAACAAAAAAAAAATCTGTTAAGCAAAACCATTCCAGAACAGGTATACTCAGCTTTTGAAGACAGGCTCTCAGAGTAGAGAAGATTGTGTTTGGCCATGAAGGAACTTGCAAGTGAAAAATACATTTTGGCATAAACTGAATTCTTGGAAGGATGTATTTGCACGTACTTCTTATGCCCCCATCGCCGAAGGCCGGTCTGTGGCACTGTTTTTGGGTTGCTCATCCGGCTGTCTGTCCGTCTGTCCGTTATCAGGTTGTTGTTTTTTATTCCCATGATGACTCGTGAACCACGGAAGAGATTTCAACCAAATTTTGTCAAAGTATGGACTGTAATACAAGATAAATTGATTATATTTTGGGTTCAAAAGGTTAAAGGTCATTTGACCTTTAATTTAAAATATTTATTACCGTGATAATTTGTTTCCTTTAATTGGTGCATGCGTGACAAATTTTGACCTGGTGTTTTATATTCTATTGCCTTATTTATATAATCAAGCAAACAGTGGACAATAAATCTGCCTTTTGGATGCAGTGTAATTGAGGAGATTTGTGGCAGTGAAATTGCTGGCTGACTGTTTATTGAGGTTTCATATCTTGACATTGTTTGGTGGTGCATGTGGATTTAATGTGGTTGTATTTTTATATGGTTGGTTTTCATGTATAAGAAATGCAAACGTGCAAAATAGTTTTTTCTGATCTGGGTACTGTTCGCACACAGCATGTGCAGAGCAGCTCCTTGTGCTGCAGGCTTGGCGAGAGCAGTTTGAGCGACATCGACGGCGTCTTACTGTTGTGCGGGAGAAACAGGAGCAAGTAGACCTTGATACTCCAGGTATGTACTTTTTACAAACCCTAGACTTGCAGGTTACATAGGGAATTCAAAAATGTATTCAAACAAGATATTCACAAAATACTAAGATGCAACCAAAATGTGGAATGAGGTGTATGCACGCACGCACGCACACACGCGCGTGCGCACACACATTGTTTTGTAGCCACATGGGTCATCACACTGACTTGGTGTGAATCTTGTCAGGCCGCATCAACTGCTGCTGCAACTGCCAGCTGGTTCGTCTGTCCCGTGCCGGATCATAGTTCTTTCCACTCTGATACCATGCCAGTGGGACAGTTGAGTTGGCTAGTGTGTTGCTCTCTCTTTGCCGCATGCCTACTCACTAATTACTGGGCGAATGAAGCCAGTGAGGTGCACGACACGAACCGAATATACAACATTGGTTGAAGTTCCCAATTAGCCCTTAAACGGACCTAATTGTGTGAACTATCACGGCAGTTCAAATTCGCCCCTAGACCAGATTGGTTTAATGGTACATGGGGGAGGGGCACCCACAAATTTTTACAAAACCCTTATCCACTACTGATATGGATGCACCCACAAACCAATGACAAATGGAAGAATCTTAATTATTCGAATATTTATAGGCCTTGAATCATCCCATACAAGATAGATAACAGCAAGGGATCCTCAAGACAGAAATACCTGGTGATGCCCTGCATTCCCGCAGGACAGGAGGAGGCAGGAGCAGAAATTATTATTGTTGGCAAATGGAATTGGCCTTTCCAGCAGATGTGGTCTGGATGCCCTCAGACCTGTGAGGAGGCGGAAAGGCGTGGCTGTCTGAGTGGGGATGTGGCTCTGGTGCATAGCTCTGCAAAACCGATGGAGGTTCTCCGCAGGCAGAGTCCGGGCATCTCCTGGGCTTTTGTCTGGCACATCTGCCGCCTTAATGGCTTCCGGCCCCCACCTCACCCATGACGCACCACGCCCATCCCCTATCACTCACCATTGGATCTGGTGCTTCCCACCCTGAATGGATGAGAGGACCCCCTGACTTATCACCTGGGTGTCCACCCTGGTGTCTCTCCCCCTTTCTTTGTACATGACCAGCAGATGCTTTCCCACCTAAAGTAGTGTTTCAAGGCCTATTGGAATGCTTAAGAAGGACATAAAGGACAGATTCCAGAGGGTAAAACATTTAGAGAAAGCACAGAGGGTTGGCGGTGTTTTGGCGCACGAGCATGGTCCCAATCTATGATAGGTTCATAGATGTCTCATCTCAAATGAACAATTTTTGGGAGTGTGTATTGGTGCAAACGGGAATTTAATGTAAGTGATGTGGACCATGACATGTGGTACATGTTTACCTTGTAGGCAATGGCGGTACACTCAGAAGAACGATCATTTGTCATCAAAAATATGCATAATATGCAAAACACAATACTTGGGAAATCCAATAAACAATCGTTTCCTTGGAAACAGCAATTTGGTAATTTCGAAAAATGACCAATCAAGTGTTTTACTTGTTGGAATGTTATGTATAACATATGTGGTTGATACATTTTTTAATTGTGGCCGAAATAGGTGCTTTACATGTTTTGAATGGCTGGACTTGACCTTTGACAAATTTTGACCAGATTTTATACACATACACTACACGTGTGTACAAATAAGCAGTATAAGTTTCAATCTGATGTGTTGAAAAACTCTTGAGGTTTGGCAATATTACGTATCATCACAAAAATCCCATTTGATCATAATGGGGTGAAATTGTTGTCATGGACACCTTTTTCTCTTTGCCGCGTGGGACTTTTCATTTTTCTGCATGGGACTCTTCCCTTTTCCGCGCGGCACGTTTCCCTTTTCCGCGCGGCACGTTTCCCTTTTCCGCGCGGGGCGTTTCCCTTTTCCGCACGGGGCATTTCCCTTTTCCAGGCGGCGCATTTCCCTTTTCCGCGCGGGGCGTTTCCCTTTTCCGCGCAGCACGTTTCCCTTTTCCACGCGGGGCGTTTCCCTTTTCCAGGCGGTGCATTTCCCTTTTCCACACAGGGCGTTTCCCTTTTCCGCACGGGGTGTTTCCCTTTTCCGCGCGAGGCGTTTCCCTTTTCCGTGCGGCGCGTTTCCCTTTTCCACATGGCGCATTTCCCTTTTCCACATGGCGCGTTTCCCTTTTCCGTGGGGGACCTTTTTCTATGCCAATAACCAACATGTGCAGAACCTGAAGAAAGATACACAAAAAATTAATTAACTCATAATATATTGCACCTTCTTAGCTCAGTACCAGTCATTGGTGCAATCCAACTTTAACTTCAAAACTCTCACACTCTCTCGCACTGCTTCTTACTCTTCTCTGGCACTCCTTATCCATGTCCTGTTATAGTCGTACATACTTCTCAGAGACTCCACAAATTCTTGCACATCTCCAGACTTCCTCCGGAAGTGCCCGGTCATTCAGAGATATGTCAGAAAATATCAATGAATACAAACTCTATGTTGCTTTGACCTTCCCAGTATTTCTCCATTGCTTGTCTCAAAACAAAAAGGACATCCGTGGTGCCTCTTCTTGTCATGAATCCAAATTGACCTTGGATTTCCACTATTTTTCTCAAGCTCTGATCTAACACTCTCTCCCTTATCTTAGAGGTATGTGGTAGGAGTTTACTCAGTCATTTTTGCATTCTTGAATGTCTCGCTATCCTTTAAGTACTGGTGCCAGAATGCTTTGCCTCCATGTGCACTTGTAATTTAACTTTTTCCTCATGTACTGCTGGCCAAAAATCTAAGATGGGCTGTAGGGACATATGGTTTTTCTCCACAGTGGACAGATTCCTGTGGGCTCTGGCATGTTTGTGCAGGGTCCACGGATGGGTGATCATGATGCTGGGCAGTTTTCTATGGGTGTGTTCCCAGGTGTTCTCCTGGTTCATGTAGGCCACACAATTATTTTTCTCTACTTCTGCAGTTTACTCATAAATATGATTTATTTTGCAGGATATCTTGAGACTGGACCAAGCTGTGACCAGTACTCGGATGTTGAGAGCAATCTAAGCTCCCTGAAGTCCCATTACTCTCGAAGCAATTCCCGTATTTCAGGGTGAGTGTGTCACATTGAATGGCCCATTGCACCTTATCAGTTCACGCTAAGAGGTGCATGCTTTGTGTACTGGCTTCTGATAAAGTCACTCTGAGCGAACGATAGCTCGAATTTCACCAGCGAATAAACCATTATACCAAGAAATGTCACATTCAGGCACAGAAATGGGTCTTGTAACTGCCTCCTTTAAAACAACAGTAACTGTGAAAACAAAACAAACAAACCACAAAATGTTTGCCAAACCGCAGAGAGACAGAGAGGAAAAAAAGGGGCCTCTACGATGTTAAACAAATAAATGAGGCTATTTGGCTTGTCATTGCCAATTTGCACTCTCAAGTTATTTTTTGTTGCAGGTGTAAAATATCGATTGATGGACTCAAACGTTTGTTTTGGGGTTTTTTTTTGTCATTTATTCTTCTCGCCTATTCTTCTTCCAACTTCCCTGTTGTTTGTGTGTTTCCCTCCTTTCCATTGTTTTCATATCTTTCTGATTTTGCTTATTTTTGACAATCTCGGCTAACAGCAATCATCTTGATGCTTTACATGCATCAAATAACCCGATTTTGATCGTGTGACCCAACTTGTAGTTCATTGTGCTCGTAGTTGATGTGCCAATTTCCCACTAATGTACTTGTAATTCATGGAACAGTATACTGATGTTTCCTAATGGTCTTGTCCTACTTGTGATACACGTAAAAGATTCTCCATGAGTATTGGATTGCTGCAATTTTATTTACTTTCACTTTTGTTGAGTGTTCATCATGCCCTTTGCTTCATTTGCAGCCGATCCTCCAAAAACCGACGTAAGGCAGAACGGAAGAAGCTCAGCTTAAAAGAAGGTTCAGCAAATGAGGAGCTGGCATTACTCAATGCTCTTTCCACCCTCGCTTGTGACACTGACAAGGCTACAGGTATGCAACCTTCACATGAGCTGTTAATTTTTATTGCTGATGACTATGTGATTGATTTATTGTTTACCTGCACTGTGGATTTTAATTGTTTTTGGGTAATTGGTGTAGTTGTTTGTGTGGGACATGTATATATATATATATATATATATATATATATATATATATATATATATATATATATATATATATATATATATATGTATTTTTTTTTCTGACCATATCAATCCTGTATCCCTCTCTAGATGAGATTGGCCCTCTCTTAAAGATGCTGGTGCTTTTTGCCCAGGAGGGAGAAGCCTGTGAACTTCAAGAAACTTTATCTGATATGCTTGGATTCATGGAGACCTCTGTGGCTGACATCTGGTCCACCAATAATCTTGCCTCCCATAGACCTGTGAGTGATTGAGGTTTCGACAATGATAAAAATTTGGCAGGGCGTATAATAATAAAAACTCAATTTTTATGCCAAGCATTTCACAACTGCAATTGCAAATAACATAGTTCGCAAGTTGCTCAAGATAAACAGCGAACCCTCAAATATCGCGGGTTCTAATATCACGTTTCGCCCAATCGCGGTAACCTATTGTGTTCCGATTTCATTATCGTGGGATTTCATTTTGACCATTCGCGGTTTTTGAGCTGAGATGAGTCATCGTTTGCGTCCTGTGCATGTATGATTATCTCCCATTACGAGGCTTTTGTTTCTCTTGCACCGCTTTTAATCTGGTGCACCGCAAACGTAAAGTAATGGACACAGTTAGTTTTGCCAAAAGGCAGAGAAAGGTGATGACATTGGGTGAAAAGATCCAGTTGTTAGATCAGTTGGCTCGAGATGAAAGTGTGGCATTACAGAATCGATGA
Organism: Eptatretus burgeri; assembly: GCF_056783735.1. NCBI lineage: Eukaryota > Metazoa > Chordata > Myxini > Myxiniformes > Myxinidae > Eptatretus > Eptatretus burgeri. The sequence continues at coordinate 107,283,998 of NC_140963.1, forward strand.
ATCGACTGCGTGGTATATCCGTGAAAATGAGTTGCATATTCATTCAAGTGTTGCCGCCAGTGCTCCACAAAATGGAAAAGTCTCATTCCAGTCCCATGAACTGTGATCCTCATATTGAAAGGATGGAAAAAAAACGCTTTATGTTTAGATCGGGGACCAAACAGAAAATAATGCATTTTTGAGTGGATTGGTGATATGGGAGAAATCATTTTGGATTGACTAATGCTTCCATGGGGCAGCCTTGGCTGAAAGCTCCAGTTCAAACATGGATACCCACAAGTTCCATGCCAGCAGGAGCTGGTTTGAGAAATTCAAGAGGATTTGGCCTCCATCGTGTAGAATTAGTCAGAGAAGCAGCATTGGCCGACCATGATGCTGCTAAAAACTACCCATCACAGCTCATGGAACTAATCGAGGCAAAGGGATTTATGCTGGAGCAGGATTTTAATACCGACAAGATGGGATTATTCAGGAAGAGGATGCCATCTGATACCTTCCTCTCCAAGCAGGAAAGATCTGCTCCACGGTTCAAGGTAAAATGGTAAAGGATTGTCTTGCCCTTCTCCATTGTGGCAATGCTGCAGGCAACTTCGTGGTAAAGCTAATGCTGCTCTTCCGATCACTGAGTCCCGCTCTCTGCTCCCTTTTCCCCTGTTCCCCTTCCCCCACCTCTGCTCCCCACTCTTATAGCATCATCATCCTGAGCTAAGTCTTGCGTTTTCTATTTACAGCAGAGTACAGTACGAGTACGTAATGTTTTTACCCTCACCCACCTTGCTGTTTTGTAAAAAACCACCTCACTTATTTGGAATAACTTAAAAAGGTAAAACTCTTATGTTTTTCTTTATTAGCCCCCATTGAACTTGGTCCGAAACAGGGGCTGATTGATTGGGTCTTGTCCATCCATGCATCCATCTGCAGCTACATATCAGATATGTATGGACTGATTTTGTTCAAACTTGGCATAAAGACAATAGATCATGCATGGACTGATTTTGTTCAAACTTGGCAAAAAGACAATAGATGATAGTCTACATATGCCCATCATTTTGTTTCATGATTCGATCAAAGATGGCCGACTGGTGACCATTTTAGTAGCAAAATCCCGGTGTTGAACACGTCCTCAACCATTTCTCCGGCATGCATTTACGGATCTAGTTCAAACGTGGCAGACAGATAAAGAATGAAGGCTTACATAAGCTTGTCATTTTCTTTTGAGTTCAGATGAAAGATGGCCGGCTGGTGGCCATTTTGTTACTTAAACTTGTCCCCAACCATTTCTCAGACTTGCATAGTCCAATTTTGTTGAAACTTGGCACAAGCACAGGAGGTGATTGCATACACGTGAACCTCACTTAATTTTGCGATGTGATCAAAGATGGCCAACTGGTAGACTGGCAGCCATTTTGGTTGTAAACTAGAAGGGCACTCAGTGGAGCGCATACCTCTGCCATGTAATGCCTGATCCATGATAACATATCGGGCCAAATACATTTTTGAGATTATGCTGTATAATCGTTTTTGGCCTCATCTCTCAATGAAGAATCACTTTAAAAAAATTTAATACTTCTCATGTCCACATCTGGATCTTCACCAAAATAGAATCTATTTCTCCTCGTCACACACCCAACACGTCCACCAAGTTTCATATGAATCCGTCCACAACTTTTTGAGATATCGTGCTATATATCGGTTTCACCCTCTCAATGTGAAGAATCACGGAAAAAATTATCCGATCCGGATCCGGATCTTCACCAAAACCGAATCAATTCTTCCCTTTCACACACCCAACCTGTCCACCAAGTTCCATCCGAATATGTCCACAACCTTTTTGAGATATCATGCTATATATCGTTTTTGGCCCCATCTCTCATTGGTGAAGAATCACTTAAAAAATTCTCGTAGTTGGATCCGGATCCGGATCCATATCTTCAGCAAAATCGAATCAGTTTGTCCGTGTCACACACCCAACCTGTCCACAAAATTTCATTCGGATCCGTCCACAACTTTGAGATATCCTGTACACAAACAGACAGAAATGTGTGAAAACTTAACCTCCTTCACCTTCGGTGGCAGAGGTAATAAATATGGCATTGCCCTTTAACTCCATCCAGGTAAAATTATGAAAACCATGGGGGCTATGACATTTTATTTCTTTTGCTCCTTGTTTTATACTGTATTTATTTTTGGCAACTGACATAGGTGTACAGTTGTATAGGGTGTTTAGGCAACTGTCGGCAAAAAATAATCTTAGTTACATGTATGAAGCAAAAATATACCGACTGCTTATAATTCAAAACACCTCACTGTATGGAAAAACGTGGCAACAGGAATACTGGACTGTAAATGGTAGAGACTTGTAATACCCTCCCCCACCTGGGGGCAGTGCCACACGATAACATTTACATGGAGAATTTGCGTCCTCTGCGTCTCCTCCCTATCCCCTCCCCCCTTATCCCCCCAAGACCACTGGCAAGGATAAAAATACCCTTTTACATTATTTGGGGTCATGCTGATCCTATTTAGCAAGTATGGATGTAATCTGTCCAGAACTGTAGGAGGAGTAGCGTGACAAACAAACACCCACACAAACACCGGTCTTTGAATTATAGTAAAGGATTAGTTCCCTACGAGTTTTACCAGAGGGGACTATCAGTTTGCTCTCCATCTGGCTGTGCCTGTCTGTCCATCCCACCTGTGGTTTTTCCAACTTTTTTCTCATCCCCTTTAAAATATTCAACTGGAACTTTGTACATGGCTTAATTATGATGATAAGTTATCGGAAAAGTTTGTGAAAAATTGAAAAAATACCCTGAAAATCAGTTATGCCCTTTTTAGACTTATAAAATATCACATATTATATTATTCATGGGTCAGTGTTCAGCTGCCCTGACTCCACCCCACCGCTTTGCACCCATTGGCTGGACAGCTGGCCTGACTTCATCCCAATGAAATGATGCCCTGCCATTGCATGAAGCAGCACGGATTGGCAGGCCTCAGGCCTTAGGCCTGGCTGTGTGTCCTCACGGCCCAGCGCAATTGGAATTATCCCAGGTATATAACCACGATCTACTATACATGCACACAAGCCGTACGCATGTTTTTGCTTCATGAATTTCATCGGATTATTTTTCATATGAACTCGGCAAAGTCTAGAAACGAACAAAACATGTTGGGGTAGAGTTTCTTCTTGTTAATTTTGGTTCCGGTATCGGCTCGAGTGTGTGTTAAAGCAAACTAATTTTATCTCCCGTTTGTTACCCTTAACTTTATTGGTTTCTAGTCTACAAAATATGTCAGAAAATGAAAATTGCTTTCCTTTTATTTTGCCAAATAGACCCAAACACTGTGGGATAGAGAGTTTCCTCCTCTTCATTTTGCTTACGGTATCGGCTCGAGCGTGCGTTAAACGCAAACTGATTTTTGTTTCCCGAACATTCATTGGGACCAGTTGGGAACATATATTGCAAAGCAGCTCTTGCTCTTGTTTTATTTTACATGCTTATTTCAATTGGGATGTGCAGTTTATTTCTGGCTACCACCCACCTTCCTCTATATTTTTTCGAACCCCAGGAACTGATCCCTCCCACCCCCTTTCCCAATGGCCCTTGGTTTCAACTATCGCAGTTTTAAGTATCGTGGCATTTTCCAGGAACATAACCCCTGCGATGTTTGAGGGTTTACTGTATCTCAGTACTTAATTGCTCACATGAGGCATATGAGACATGATCACAGTTTACAAGATCATGGTGGGTGAAGTAAGAATACCAGTAGAAATGTTATTCACGAGGGCAAATCCACCAAAGTACCCGAGGACACACATTTAAGCTGCACAGAGATAGGTCGAGACTGGATATTAGAAACAAGTTCTTCAGTCAGAGGATTGTAACAGATTGGAACAATCTCCCTGATAGTGTGGTTGAAGCAAAATCGATTCAATTCTTTGAGGCCAAACTTGACATTCACTGGTGGAATCAAACGTTTCTGACCAACAGTCCTTAAAGCATTCACAAATGGTATGGAAAGTATTATCAGATATTGTCGAGAACACCGGGATGATTACAGGAATATTCCTTTCTTTTCCGTATATTGATATTGATGATGATTATGATTACGAGGTCTGTGCGGATGAGGAAGTTTTATTCACCTTTTTTTCAGAAATTGGCATCGTACTTGTAAATGTATATATATTGAATGAGTAGTGATCTCATCTTGGGTGCACTCACATTGTGATAGATATCGTATTTGTGTGAATGCAAATGTGTAAATGCCAAAAAAAAAATTACATATTTGGATTTCTTTCTTTTATTCTCCTGTGAGCCACATCCTTCCTCGGTTCGTGCAAAGTCCTTCCTCGGCCCACCTGAGCTCCAGACCACATAAAAAGCTTTCGTCCGCAGCCTGATGGAGTACTGCTCTCCCCTCAGGCTGGTGCTCCTGCCTCTCACCTTTCTCGGCTTCATGCTGTGGAAACCAAGGCATATTTCGGATCATTGGTATCTCCCGTGATGAGGCTGTGTCTTTGGGCCTCTCACTCTCTCACCGCAGGCAGGTCGGTGGTCTTTGTCTTCCACCGTCTCTTCTCCGGTCTCGCCCCTCCTGCTCTGTCTGCGATTTGTCCCCACCACATTTCCGCAGGGTGCTCAAGGTCCGCCAACAAACCCCCATTCTGGTAAAACTACCAAAATCACAAATCACTGCTCACCTTCACTCTTTCATTCCTCTTTTTCCCGCCTTTGGAATAAACTCCCTTACTGTTCAATCCCATTCTTCCCTCCAGGCCTTCAAAACAGCTGTTCACCATCACTTCTTATCGTCCCCCATCCAAATCCTCGATCTTTTCTACCCCCGTTAATCCACCCCAAACTCAACTCCTTCAAATTCCCTGCTTTCCTTCCTGAAAGTCCCTGTAATGTCCATCTTGTATACCTCATGTTCCCTGCCCCATCCCTCTCCCTTCCACAGATCTAATGTCGCTGTTCCCCACTGTTTTGTCCTTCCCACTCCCGCCCCTCTTGTCTCATGTCCCCCCCCCTGATGTACATTGTGTGTTAGCTCTCATACAAGCCTCGACAAGGTATACAAAAAAAAAATTTTCTTAGCACCATCTCAATTTTTCACCCTGGGCAGTCGTATTTGACATAAGCGGTCAGTTTGGTGAAAGACTGTTGCTGCTGGAATAAAAATGGACTGGCAAAAAAAAAAAAAAATTGGTTCCAGTTATACTCTTACGAATTTGGAAGCCTTGTACACACAGACAGACAGCCGTCCCCATCATTATTTTGATAAGTATGTGTTTCTAGTTAGAATCCATCCCCTATGTCTAATGGGAATTACGTGTACATGCGCTCTGAAGTTATTATATAGATAGGATTTTTACACTTATGACAACGCCAACAACAACACTGCTTGAGGAATTGTCCACGCTGTTCGCACGCTCACGAAGCGTTTTGTTCTGGCCTGGCGCCAAATGAGAGAATGTGTCATTTTGCGGCCAATGGGCGACGAGCGGATCAGAGCTGGAGCGGTCCTTTGCAAGAAGGCGGAGCCGCGACACTGGTCCGCCCAATGAGAGCAGGCCACTCATGAGCGGACCACGCCCGAGAAGGACGACGAAAGAAAGGAGACAAATAATTTGCGCCCCGTCAGTCTAGCGCGTGGTCTGGTTCTCTGATCGCATCTCGACACTGGTCTGGTTCTCTGATCGCAGCTCGACGCTGGTCTGGTCGCATCTCTCGACGCTGGTCTGGCCTCATCTCGTCGCTGGCGCTGGTCTGCGCCTGGCTGCCCTGGTCCGTATTTTGGCGACCGGAGCTCCGGGAAGCAGTGGATGTCCAGCCGTGCGCTCGTGGCCATGTAGCCAGCCGTCCTGACTCCCAGCCGAACCATCCTCTGCGGCTGGAGAGCCGAATAAAGAGCATTTGGGTCCGTTTTTTTTGTGTGTGTCTGTGGGCCCAGTCTATAAGTAGGAATTGTTTCAGTGCCTTGTACATACTTGCATTGCGTAGTCGTGATAACTCTGCTCTTCCGTGTTCCTTCCCCCCTATTGTAAATAAATATCCATTTGTTGAATGTTTCAGCTCGTTTCTGTCCTTTCCTTCATTGGCTTAGCACGGTGCGTGTTGGGAGAATTAAAAAGGCCATTGCTGCAGTAGTTGTGCATTTGGACCGACGGGACCTCAGTAACCATCCGCTCGGGTTACGCATGTGTCGAGCACGGTTACGGCTCGTCCCGTTCGAGCTCCGTCTCGGGTGTGGATTCCTCGGTAGCTCGCCACGTGGGTCTCTAGGTATTTTGAAGATTGGCAAATAACCCTGTCCCACATGGCTGAATTATTGACGATTCACGGTCCTGTAAGGGACCCGTACCTTCGGAGTTATCCGAGGGTAACAATCTGAATTCCGGATGTTCGGTGGAGTCGACTCTGCTGCTCCAACTCGCGGTCATGCTCACAGCCGATTACCCGGCCCACAACAATACGACCGACACAAATTGTTAATCGCTTGCAGAATCACAGTTTTTATATACGATATGTTTGATTTTTGGTCAGCTTCCTCCCTTTGCCACTGGTGGCACGTCTAAAATGATGATTATGACAACAGCACATTCATCGTTGGTGATAGAGTTTAGACGTCCCCTTCTGTTTAAAATGCAATGGAGTCAATAACGATTTTAGAACTTTGTCACATTGTGCATGGACAATTATTCTGACCACTTCCATGTACATGGTGTGCGCCAAAACCAATCTGGATTGTTGGGGATAAACATCTACCTGAGCTCGTCTGTTGAGGTCCTTTTCTATAAATTTTCTTAAAGTTAAAGATCATTGTAGTTCACCAGAATCAGGGGAGATATCAGAAATGCAAAAATCGTTGTCGACATTTCATGTGGTAACAAATTTATCAAAAGAGATGAACACATTCTGCTGTCACCGAAACTTAGCAGACATGTCCGTAGCTATTAACCACATTACATTTTAAATAAATGAATACTATACACTGATCTATTAACTCCTGCAGAGCCAACTAGTAAGAACCTTTTTGTTAAAATAAAACACATATTGGTTGTACTTTGTGAGGCCAGATGGGTTCAATGTAAGTTTGTGGTTCTACGAAGCCGGTGCTCCTCCCAGACAATGACACACAACATATAGCGGTCCCGAGACAGTTATTGCCTCCCCCACCGAAGGGGAAGGAGGTTATGTTTTCACCGCTTTCTTTCTGTTTGTTTGTTACTTGCAAAATCTAAGATTTTTCAAGTATATTGGTCAGTCGATTTTGTTATTCTCTCTGTCTGTCTGTCTGTCTGTTTATCGTTTACAGGTCACAATTTTAAACTGGTCTTCATGAAACTTCACCACATGGTAGAGTTTGTTATAAGGAAGAAGCCTATTGTACTTGAGGTTAAAAGGTCAACATAGGCCAAAGGTCAACAACTTTGGTGAGATTTCTAAAATCCTCAATTTTCATTTGATTGACTTTAAATTTGAACAGGATTTGCACATTATGTCAGTCAATTGAACCACCTATTACTTTTGAGGTTGTCATTGGTCAAAAGGTCAACATAGGCCATAAGGTCAACCCAAAATAGGCCCAATTTTTAAATTATTTCTAAAATTGTGAATTTTCATCCGATTGCCTTGAAATTTGAAGACCATTTGCATATCGGGTCACTCAATTCAATGACCTATTAATTTTTAGATCAACATCGGCCAAATTGGGCCAAATTTTCTAAAATCCTCAATTCTCATCCGATTGACTTGAAATTTGAAGATCATTTGCATATGAGGTCACTGAACTCAACCACCTATTAATTCTGAAGTCAACTTAGGCCAAAGGTCAACAACTTAGGTGAGATTTCTAAAATCCTCAGTTTTCATCCGATTGATTTGAAATTTGAAGAGGATTTATATTTCAGGTCACTGAATTCACCCAGCCAATTACTTTTGAGTTCAACACGAACCAAAAGGTCAACATAGGCCCAAGGTCAACAACTCGGGTGGTCTTTCTAAAATCCTCAATTTTCATCCGATTGACTTGAAAGTTTAAGAGGATTTATATTTCAGGTCACTGAATTCAACCAGCCAATTTTTTTTAAGGTCAACTTCAACCAAAAGGTCTACATAGGCCCAAGGTCAACAACTCAAGTGGAATTTCTAAAATCCTCAATTTTCATCCCATTGACTTGAAATTTGAAGAGGATTTTCAGATCAGGTCACTGAATTCAACTAGCCAATTATTTTTGAGGTCCACATCAGCTGAATTTCTAAAATTGTCAATTTTCATCCGATTTACTTGAAATTTGAAGAGGAGTTGCATATTTGGTCATTGGATTCAACCACCAATTATTTTTGAGGTCAAATTTGTTTTATGGATTTTGCAAGTATCATGCTCTGCATGACATCTTCTTGTTTGTTTGTTTGTTTGTGTGCAGGATATCTCAAAATGTTGCAGATGGATCGGGACGAAATTTTGTGGACAGGTTGGGTTTCTGACAAGGACGAACTGATTAAGTTTTGGTGAAGATCCAGATCCAGATCCAGATCCGACTACTCGAATTTTTTAAGTGGTTCTTCCGGTTCCGGTTCGAGAGCAGCGAGAGGTCTCCTTTGGGGCTCCCTGCTGACGTTCTCAAAGCTAAGTTTCCGGTTGTTATTTGTCCCGTTTTAACTGTTTAATTTTCTCACCTACATGTTACTGTGTGTTGCTAGTTCGGTTTTGTTTCAAAAATCGTGCTATTTTGTGAGTATTTTTGTCGACGTTCTTACCTGTGCTTGAAGCCTAGGCCTAGGCTTGAGGCCTACCGGTTCCACTCGGTGTTCGATCGTTTTTTTGTTTGTTTGTTTGTTTTTTCTCCCCATTACCTTCAATTTCTATCCTCCCCATTACCTTCAATTTTGATCCTCCCCACTTTCCAAACATCTCCCATTCTCCCAACTAATCTCTTTCTTATCTCAACAACAACAACAACAACAAAAAAAATACCCTACAACAACAACACGCTCACCTTCTCCCGATTTGCTTCTTCTTATTCCTCTTAACTTCCTCCTCATCTTCTTCCTCGATTTTTTTTTTTTTTTTTTTTTTTTTTTTTTTTTTACACTTCCATGACCTAATCTGTTGAACTCTCTCATATATTAATATTAACAACAACAACAAAAAAAATATATATATATATACCCAACAACAACAACACGCTCACCTTCTCCCGATTCTGCTTCTTCTTCTTCCTCTTAACTTCCTCCTCGTCTTCTTCCTCGATTTTTTTTTTCCTACACTTCCATGACCTAATCTGTTGAACTCTCTCATACATTATTTTTAACAACAAAAACAATCTTTCATGCTTCATCTTCCTCTCTCACACATGTGGTACTCTTTACTGTTTCACAATGCACTACTCTTCTGCTATTTTAACAGACTGCTCTCATTTCAACCTTTCCTTCATTCCTTGCCTAAAAAATCCAACTATTACAGCGCTTCTTCTCTCCATGCTCTGAATTCGCCTTCATTGCATCCATCAAGAATTGTGTTAAATCGCATCTCTGACCTAAAACTTTTAAAAACCACAGTTTGCCATGGATGCTCGCTTTCCATCAAACATTCTTTTTTTCCAACTTCAGTGCCAACTCACCCCCCTCACCCCTCACTCTCACTCTCAAAGCAACCATCCCACTCTTCTCCCTCCAAGCCTCCCTCTCACCTCTCTCAAAAATTCCCCCTCACCTTTCTCCCACCTTTCATCCCCCTCACTCTTCCTTCTCAAAGTTGCCCCCCTCTCATCCACCAACCTGCCTCCCTCCACTGCCCTCTCACCTCCATCTCTTCACTCCACCTCCTCAAATCCTCAACTGCCTTCTTCCTTGTCTCTTGTCCCCCCTCTCCCCCAGCACCACAGAGCCTTTTCTCCTCCTCATTCGGCCCCCTCCCCTCACTGTTCTGCAATACCCCACACTCCTTCAGCAACCCTCCTTACCTTCCCCCCTCGTCCCTTGTCCTACCCTCCCCCTCCCCCTCCACCTCCTGCACCCAAAGCCTCCTCCCCTTCCTCTTCATTAAAAGTGTGGACCTCAAATATCCGGGGCCTTCGCTCAAACCTTTCAAATCTTTCCATACAGGTTGCCACTGACAAACCAGACATTATCTGCCTAACAGAAACTTTCCTCTCCCAAGACGTGTCTGACTCCCAAGTATCTCTCCCTGGTTACTCCCTCTTACGGTATGACAGACCTGAGCCTCGTCCTGGTGGAGGTGTTGCTCTCTTCATCAGACTCTATTCCTCACTCTCCATGCACTGCTCTCACTCCTCCACACCCCCAGGAATACCTCTGGCTTCGGCTTCCCCTCCACTCCCACCTCATGTTTATATGTGTACTGTACCGTCCACCTAACACTGATGACTCCATCTACACATCACTATCCGAAAACATGGACCATCTTCTATCTTCTCATCCAAACTCTCTCTTCCTCGTATGTGGTGACTTCAATTGTCATCACGCCAGTTGGCTAGGTGTGGGTACCTCTCTCACCTGCCATGGGACATCAGCAAAAGCTTTCTGCGACTCATTGGGACTGACTCAATCGGTCAACTTCCCGACCCGGATCTCAACCAATGGTACTCCATCTCTTCTGGATCTGATTTTGACAAATTTCCCTGACAATATCTGCTGCTCTTCCTTCGCTCCAATTGGTTCTTCTGACCACGTCCTTGTCAAAGTGGACATCTCTCTGGCTGTTATCAGAGAACCACCTCACCGCCGTCGAGTCTGGCATTTCACTCAAGCCGACTGGCAGGGTCTCCGAGCAGCCATCAAACTTACAGACTGGTCTCCTATCACTACTTTCTCAAACATCAACTCATCCTGGGAATTCTTTCAAAGAAACTTGCTCTCCCTCATGCACAGATTTATCCCCTCTCGTGTTCAGTTGTCTTACCCTTCCTCCCGCCCTTGGTTTAATGAAGCTTGTGGCGAGGCAGTTGTCCTGAAACAACTTGCCTTTGCCTCATGGAAAGCAAACCAAACTGAGGGCAATCTCAGTTCTTTCCACAAAGCTCGGAACAAGTGTGTATCTACCCTTAGGAGAGCCAGAAAACAACATCTTTCTCATCTCAAGTCTGAACTCTCAAACCTCTCTCCTTCCTCAAAATCCTGGTGGCGTTTAATCAAATCTGTTTCTGGTGTATGTTCCCCCTCCATCCCCTCCCTTACCTCAAATGGCTGCACTGCTGATTCCACACGTGATAAAGCTGAATGTCTAAACTCGGTGTTTGCAGCTAAATCTTGTGTCCTAAACCCATCTCTATCTCTACCCACTTTACCCAGTCGCACCCAACTGTCCCTGGACCCTGTATCCTTTTCTCCTGACAAGGTGGAGAGCTTGCTTTCAAACCTCGAGTCAGATTCTGCAACCGGTCCAGACGGCATCAGCCCACGTGTCCTCAAAGCCTGCTCTTCTGCTCTTGCTCACCCTCTCTCTGTTCTATTCACCCTCTCATTTGCCCAAGGTCATCTGCCATCTGCTTGGAAATCTGCTAACATCACTGCCCTGCATAAAAAGGTGCAAAAACAGATCCCTGTAACTACAGACCAATCAGCCTTCTCCCAATCATCAGCAAGGTGATGGAATCCATCATCGCCTCAGATATGAAATCCTTCCTCTTCTCCAATGGCTTGATTTCCAATCATCAATTTGGTTTCAGACCAGGTCACTCTACCCTGGATATGCTGCTTCTGCTCTCCCATCAATGGATGGAGGTCCTCAATGCCAGACAGGAAATCCGAGCCGTATCCCTGGACATATCACGTGCTTTTGACACAGTCTGGCACCCTGCCCTACTCACCAAACTCTCTTCCCATGGTATTCAAGGCCATCTCCAGTCATGGCTCGCAGACTTCCGCTCCTGTCGCAGTCAACGTGTGGCCCTAAATGGAGTTCTTTCATCCCCTCTTCCTGTGTAGGCTGGAGTTCCTCAAGGTAGCGTTCTGGGCCCTGTTCTTTTTGTGGTTTTCATCAATGATCTCTCGGACTCTCTGGAAAATCCTCTATTTCTCTTTGCCGACGACTCCACCCTCTGCCGTACCATCTGTCATCCCTCAGACCGGCAAGCAGCAGCTTCTTCGCTCACTGCAGATCTGGATAAAATCACAAACTGGTCCAACACGTGGAACATGTCTTTCAATCCAGACAAATCTCACACTCTCACTATGTCTCTTCGAAAGGACCGTTTACAAAACCCCCCCATCCACTTTCTCAACAATCCTCTAGAAGAAGTCTTTTCTTTCAAGCTTCTAGGTCTCACTATCTGCCATGACCTTTCCTGGGAAAGTCACATTTCCAACCTCGCCTCAAAAGCCAGTCGCCGACTGGGAATCCTCCATCGTGCTAAGTCCTTCCTCGGCCCTCTTGAGCTCCTGACCACTTACAAAGCTTTTGTCCGTAGCCTGATGGAGTACTGCTCTCCCCTCTGGGCTGGTGCTCCTACCTCCCACCTTTCTCGGCTTCACGCTGTCGAAACCAGGGCATTTAAGATCATCGGCATCTCCTGCAATGAAGCTGAGTCTTTGGGCCTCTCACTCAATCACCGCAGGTTGGTCGGTGGTCTTTCTGTCTTCTACCGACTCCTCTCCAGCCTTGCCCCCCCTGCTCTCTCTGCGATTTGTCCCCACCACATTTCCACAGGGCGCTCAAGGTCCGCCAACAACCCCCTTCTGGTAAAACTACCAAAATCACGAATCACTGCTCATCTTCACTCTTTCATTCCTCTTTTTTCCCGCCTTTGGAATAAACTTCCTCACTCTATTCTTTCCCATTCTTCCCTCCAGGCTTTCAAAACAGCTGTTCACCACCACCTCTTATCTTCCCCCATCCAAATCCTCGATCTTTTCTACCCCCGATAATCCACCCAAGCCCACTTCCTTCATTTCTCCTGCTTTCCTTCCTGAAAGTCCCTGAAATGTCCATCTTCTCTTCGCCATGTTCCCCGTCCCATCCCCATCCCTCTCCCTTCCACAGTTCACCTAATGTATCTGTTCCCCACGGTTTTGTCCCTTCCACTCCCGCTCCTCTTGTCTCATGCCTCCTTGCTGTGAGTTGTGTGTTAGCTCTCATACGAGCCTCGACCAAGGTATACAAAAAAAAAAAGTGATTCTTCACCATTGAGGGATCGGACCAAAAATGATATGCAGCACGATATTTCAAAAAGTTTTGAACGCCAAACTTGGTGGACAGGTCGAGTGTGTGGCAAGGCCGAATTGATTCGATTTTGGTGAAGGTCCGAATCCGAATCTGGACATGATAATTATTTAGTTTTCAAAGTGATTCTTCACCATTGAGAGATTGGGACAAAAACTAGATAGTACTGTATAGCACGATATTGTGGCATTGTGGGCCTATGTGTTCTCGTGGGCAATGGGCGCGATATGTTCTCGTGGATCAGGCATTGTGTGGTGGTATGTGCTCAACCAATTGTCCTCGTTTCATTAGTATTTGTTTTATGTAGCCCTTCCCTATTGTCTTGTGGTTTTATGGGGGAAAAATGCATTGCTCAGGCTTTTCAGCTTTATTCCCATTCTTGATTCTTTTATCAATTTTATTTTACTTCACACAGGATTCCCTACTTTCCTTCATGCAAGCATGCACACCACGGAAACAGATAGCTCATGAGCATACGTGCGCCATTTCCCGTTCAAACCTCGCGCCATTACCCAACCGACGCTCACTTCAGACCTTCGCCATACTCGAACCCCACACTAAAACATTTCTACAACCATCGCAATGCCTTCATAATAGTCTCCACATCATTGGACCCCAACTCAAGCTCACCACTATGCTCACCGCTACACCACCACTCCCATCGCTCAACCACCATCACCACCAATGCTGACGCTGCTTTTTAGGCCCAATCGGGAGCAAGGGAGCGGCCCAGACCATCAGAGGCACTCGAGTCTAGATGTTCTGGAGTTTAGATCGGAGGGCAAGAGTGCGCCAAATTCCATTCAGCATCGAGGGGTCAGCCCAAGCGTTCCGTTCAACTGCGGCCATCATTGGGCCAAGCACGCAACGCAAAGCACCAAGCAAAGTACAGCAAGTGCCTCATTTGCATATGCGTGCCGTTTTCCATTCAAACCTGCGCACCAGTTTCCAATTGCCATCTCACTTCGGACCTGTCTTTGGCTGCATTCACAAATTCCTTGCTTTCCACTGCTGTACATTTGCAATAAATGCCACACTGTGCCACATAATTTTCCTTGCATTGTTGAATAAAGATGCCTGTTAGAAATGTACCCAGCTCGTTTTTGTCTTTTCCTCCATTGGTCTAACATGGTCCACACCATAGCATAGCCGAGACGTTATACCCCAAATCTGCTGAATAGCCGGTGCATACTTGGCAGCTCCGCTCAGCTGCACCTGATACAGTAAGTTGAGCGAAGTACCCATCAAAGGCACGATTCCCCAATAAGACGACTACGTGTTCCTAGTTAAATGGTTGTCAGACGGAGGACTCTGAGTCACGTAGTCAAGTTGTTTGCATCCGCGGTCGATTAGCGACCCGCTGCAACACAAAGTTATTCATGTGCGATGGTCTGCGATTCTCGGTGAGTCCGGAGAGGAACTAGACACCCCCTCCCTCGAAGTTCCCCCGTGACCCCGGGGCCACGACAATACTTTTGTGAGAGGGAAGTCACCCGATTAATGTTTATTTTCACCCCTGCCTGTCTGGCTTGCTTTCTGTGAGTAAAATATCTCAAAACGTTGTTGATGGATTCGGAGGAAACTTGGTGGGCAGGTTGGGAGTGTAACAAGGACAAATTGATTAGATTTTGGTGAAGATCCGGATGCATGAATTTTTTTTGTTTTCAAGTGATTCTTCACCATTAAGTGATGGGACCAAAAAAGATATGTAGCATGATATTTCAAAAAGTTGTGGACGAGTTATGACAAAACTTGCTGGATGAGATGGGTGGGTGACAAGAGCAAGCCAATTAGGTTTTGGTTCAGGTTTGAATCCACATCCGGCCCATCAGTGTGATCCAAAACGTAAACTGTTCAACCTGGCAGAGGTAAGCGCTCTACTGAGTGCTGTTCTCATTTTCTTGAGTTATTCCCCTCGCCAAAGGGGAGGGTATTGCGTTTGGGTTTTTTGTCTGTTTTGGCCGCACAGAACTTTTGTGTTTTTCTCCAACTGCTTGTCGGATTGAGACGAAATTTTCACCAAAGGTGTGACTACTCATGTGGAATCATTGTCCTTATTGTGATGTCATAGGTCACAAGGTGTGGCAGCCATGTTAGAAAAATGGAGAAATTTTGGACCTCTGTATCTCTGAAACCGCACCAAGGAAAAAATTTCAAACTTGGCACATGGCAAGTACTCCTCATGGGGAATGTGTGATTCTTTTTTTAATGACATCATAATTGCTCATGTTGAACTGATTGCCACTGTATAACTGCTACATCTGATCAGTATGAAAATTTTTGAGTGTCATCTCGGGATAAAATGGTCTGCAGAAATTTTTTTTTGATGACGTCATCGGTCACATTGTTTGGCAGCCATATTGGATTGAAGAAAAATATTAAATAATGTTTTCTCTGGAACCGCTTAATTAATCTACATGAAACTTCAAAATTATGATCTAGTCGTGATGGGGAATACATGTTTTAAATTTCACCTTGGTTGGACACATGGTTTGGCAGCCAGAATTATTCAATTTTTTTTGATCTGGGTTCTGCTTGATTTTGAATTTGATTTTTGAAAAAGGCTCACTTGGCTGTGCCTGGATGGATTTGAGGGTTTGGAGTAGCAGCTGAAATGCGAATCCTATCCAGATTCCTCCTGATTACCTCATCTTTTGTTTTTTTGCTTATTTGCATTCCTTCTGATTACTCCATTGCAGGACTGTACCTATTTGGTCTTCCACTTAATTTGAATTGAATTTATTTTCATCCCATTCTCAATTAAATTGAACTAGTGCGTGCCCGTACGTGCGTGCCTGTACGTGCGTGGCCGTACGCTCAAAAAAAAGAAGAAGAAGAAGAATTGTGATGTCATAGCTGTCATTGGTTTGGTAAATAAATGGCCATAACTTGAGAACCACTTGTCCGATTAATATCAAACCTTAAAAAGGCACATCCACAGGTGCCCAGCAATATACCTGGCAAGTTTCAACTAGATTGGATCAGTGGTTGTCGAGAAACAGCGGTCACAGACACAGACACACAGCAATTGCTGGAATTATAGATAGATAATAATGAAAAACGTCATGGGTCAGGGTCAGGTGTCCAATCAAAGCAGGGTTGCATCAAAACGGGATGTCTTGGGACCCAGTCATCACTACCAGAAGTTATAAAGTGGCAATTCTAATTGTGTATCTTATTAATTACGAAACACACCAGTACACAAACGCCACACAAGATACACCACACAAAACTACACTAGCACCACACAATGCACCACACAAAACAAGTCCTGGTGAGGGTCTGCAATCTCTGATTGCTCTTTTTCTTGTTATTATTGTTGTTATTTCATATGCAGCCTGAAGCTGCTGGTTGTATAATTGCTGGGTGTGTTGCTGTGCCACTGATGCAGTGCTTCCTGTTTCCAGTAAGCTGGTACTCATTTTGCTGACCTCGGAAGGATGACAGGCTGAGGAAACGCACCTGGTGTTACTTAATGGCACGACAGGGTCTGAAGCTGTTAAGGCAACACTGGGCTTATTTTCCTGTATGAAGAGAACATAAAATATAGTTTATTTTCTTGAGTTATTAAGATCATGAAACTTACCTTTAATAATAATAATGTTGACAAACTTGATCTAATATGGCGATGGCGATGTTGATAAAGATGAGTTGATGGAGCTGATGTTACTTTGCCATTATGGTGGAATCTTCTTTACCCCCGACACAGATGCCACACCCTCTAATGCTAGATATCGATACACTGCACGGTTCTTGGAAGTATTATGGAGGTGATTTGTTTTATACAGTCTTCATATATATAATTTAATTTAAATAGAGGTTTAAAGGCACATAAATAAATTTATTTCAGGTTTCACCTCTGTTTTACTCAGCGTCTGTTGCACCACCCTATCTAACACGTTACATTTGTAATTAGTGCCTGTTGTACATGTCCATTATGACATCCTTAAAATCAGTAAGTTTCCTGTTTGGAATGATTTTAAATTTTGTTTGACCGCCAAGCAGGCAGACGGAGTAAAAAGATTATCTCACTCCTATCTGTGCATGCACAATCGGGATGAATGCAAAGACAAAGTACTACGTTAAAACTAAAGACTTGTCTTCATATTCATGTTTTGATTAGTGTTCAAAATATAACGTTCGAGTTAAATAAGTTGTTACTCGACCATAAACTGACAATCATATACTGATGAGAAGGATGGACTGACAAACATTGACCTATTGTTTAACCCTGCCTTTTGCTTCACATGTGCAGGGTAACAACAGCTCATTGAAATGTTGTGGTTGTTTTATGGTTATAATACTTTTGTTAGAGGGAAGGATGCCTGGGAAAATAATTAAATTTAAGAATTCCCCATCTTCTGACCTTATATTTTTGTGGCTTGTAGCTGAAAACGGACATTTGTTTTAATTTTTTTTTAGCCATATGATGATTTCAATAAAGGTTTTCTTCAAGGGAAAATCTCATCTTTATAAGGATAAAAACCAGTTTGTCTATGGAAAAATAGGGACAGTAAATTTTCTCAGTGAAATGTTGACAGAGTTTTGCTTAATGCTGTGAGGGGGGGGGGTGGGGGGGAGTGAATAAACCATTCCGACATGAGCCCGGCAAAACAAAATGAGGGTTGTTATTTTAAATTATTTTTTCTTTGAAAGATCAGGTCTCATGGAAGGGTGATGTGATCATGGAAGGTATGAACTGACAGTGGGGGCAGTGGGGCATCAGTTGGATTCAAGCAAGGGAATGGATGAATCACAAAATGGAAGAGAATGGGTGTTTGGCTAGGCTAGGGTGTAAGAAAGGGTGTGAGAATGGGTGTAAGAGTGTTTGGCTAGGCAGTGTTAATGGGGATAACGAACGATTGTGGGAAAGGGTGAGGATGACATGAAATAGAGAGTGGTGCACCACTTGCTTTTGAAGCCTTGGAAGGAAGAGTGGGATAGAACCGCTTCAAAAGGCAGTTCCACAGATGGTAAAACCGAGGAATAAAAGAGTTGAGGTGTGCAGTCAGCCTGAATTTTGGAAATTTAACCAGGAGGTGAGAGAGGTCATCACTGATGGTGAGCTTGGAAGTTCAAGTGGTGTGAACCTCTTCCATTGGCTAACCATGGAAGTAGATGGGTAGGTTAGTTTGATGATTCTTCTGGAGTTGCGTTTTAATGAGTTATCATCTTTAGACAGAGTAAAATGAAGAAACTTTATGAATAATTGCTATTAAATGGTGTCTCTGCAGATTATTGGTCCAGACTCCACAGCAAACAGCATTGCAGCTGCAATTCATGCTCAACAAAGCATGACAAGAAGTCAGGAGGGTAAGGTCACCCTTTTTCTCTCAAATGTTACTTCTTGGAAAAAATTTCAAAAACTCGGGCCACATTCTGTTTGGTGGGTCATTTTATACATGTAATCCATTGCAAAATGCAGATCAAATTGGCTTTAGGGTAACTATTGCACTGATGAAATTGCATTATGCTTTACTTTTTGCATTGGACCTTGTTCATTTGATGGTGTTCGATGTACCTTATCTGAAGTCATTTAATTAATGTTTTAAATATTACACAGTATTTTAGCACGACCAAATGGCAGACACATGAGGTCAGGAACATTTTTATTTTTTTTTATTTATATGATGATTCTTCTGTTTTCACTTTACTTGATGGTAAGAAAATGGTCAAAATGGATGCACCTGAGATAAAACATACATACATGAGAGACAATTATGTTGTTGGCTCCACCATAAGGCAAATGTCAGCAATTGTCAGCCACTGAATTTCTTTACTGCCCTGCCAGACTATCTTTTGGCTTAGTTTTTTAAATCAAGTCCTTTTGTAGTAGTTCTTTGTTGTAGCTGGAATAGTTAGCTGGAATAGTCATACAGCAGTTATGACTCATGCCACGATTGTAGGCCAGGTGTTTGAGTATTGTGATCATCGAGTCTGTGGTTTTGTCGGCAGAATAACTGGACAACGAGGCCAGCTAGAATCGTCAAATTTGGCACACCATTGTTTTGGTGTCGCTGGTACCCAGAGTGCTCCGGGAAGTGACGGCACTCCCCCCAAGCTCAGTGGCTGTATTGTCTCATCTAACAGTGCTGTGTTGTGTCTCGTGTATTCTGTATGTCCACGTGTTTGAAATCAGCATGACAACTCCACAACCAACCCGAGAGCCTGTAATTTTTTTAAGTTGAAATGATGAGCGTTGGTACAGTTTTCCACTGTTTTCCATATTCTTCTTCCTTCCCCCTCCCTCCTCCCCCAATCCCTTCACAGAGCTGGAACTATGTGCTGCACCAAAGATGAGAAAGAATGTGAAATGGAAACTTGAAATCCTGGAAAATCAAGCAAATGGAGTGAAATAACCTTTTCTGCTTGGACTGCTTAATCTAGTTTCATTGTCCGTACGATTTAAATTTAACAGACAAATTTCAACATCTGTAATTTTTGTTTTGGTGCAAATTCTTGGTAATAAATTACAAACCACCTTTGTTTTATGTAGAAGGAAGTTTTCTTGATTACAGAATGGAAAAATAAGCCCAAAAAGGACAAAGCAGAGCGGTTGCATTAACTAATGGTGTGCATTATTACAACTTCCTGATTCATTGCTAAAATAATCAAATCCAATAATTTGGCCAAAAGAATCCTCTATACCCCTCTCTCCTCTCAAAAAAGCAGAATATGAGAAAAGATGAAGGAAAACAAAAGAAAGTATAGATTAGGGGAAGGTGTGGTGTCGGGGAGGTGGCAAGAGACTGAAGGGACCAAAGTTCGCCCCTCCCCACTAACCTCAATCCTCAAGGAAGTATGGAGTTGTACTTAAAAAAAAAGTTTTTGCAGTGACTCAGTCAAAATAGCTTGTGATGATAAAAGGCTGCAAAACGAATCATTCCTTTGGAAACAAATCATGGATTTTAAAACTTGTCTCCAGAATGCACACAGATCAGAAAAAGGAAAACAAAATTCCCATGATGATTATATACTTGCAGGTTGTCGGTGAGAAAATGGTACAAGTCGATCACCGTGGTGAATTGTAATATTTTCTCACTGACAACAGTCTGTAGAACAGGGTTAATTCCCTTACAAAATGCAAAATATATTTCAATTTAAACAGGTAGAGCCTGGTGTTGGCACAGTGGTTAGGGCAGCGGCTTGGGATCCAAAAGGTCCTGAGTTCAAGCCCCGTTGGGCCACTGAATTACTACACCAGGGGGTTGACTCAGCCTGTCATCCTTCCGAGGTCGGCGAAATGAGTACCAGTATACTGGGCCGGTGTATACCCTGGTTAAAATAGGTGTACCATATCCCTGTGTCGTAAGAGGCGACCAGGGTTGCGTCAGGAAGGGCATCCAGCGTAAAACATGTGCCAAATCACTATGCGGATCATACGGATGATCCGCTGTGGTGACCCCTAACGGGAGCAGCTGAAAGAAGAAGAAGAAGATTTAAATTTAAACAGGAGACTTGAACTGCGTAAAATATTTATTCGTCAATTTAACTCTTTAAAAGTCATGTTCACCTGCAACAGGTCAATTACACCATTGTCTTCAGGATTGAAAAGGTCACTGACAACGAAATTCAACATAATGCGTACTGGAAGAATTATTTTCTCACATAATTTCTTTCATCAGTAAATATTAATAGATCTTCGGTGTAAGTAGTGTCAAAAGGGAGAGTTGGACGCAGTAATGTATCCCATTTCTCAGTCACAATATTTGCTCGCTTACTCACTCATATTTCTCCTTTTCAAAGTCGAACACATTACTTTGTCAAACACCTCCCTTTTGACACTGCTCCCAGCAGGGGAGTAGGTCTTCGTCTTCCTTTCATTTGATCATTTGTTTAACCAAATTGAGTAGTCAAATGGAGATCCTATAAATATTTGTTTGTTTTATTTTTGGGAATAACTTAATTTCCTTATAACACACATTACCACTGAGTATTACCTGAACTTGGTTTAAGTATGTTTGTTAAGCAGAGATGAAAAATGACATACCTCTCTTAATACTCTTGTCTGAGCACGTCATTTCGGGCTAATGACAGCCTGACTCAAATTTGGAAATTTTCCCAGACCGCACCCGGTATTTCCCCGAAATACTGTCAGACTGTTTCACGTCCTCAAAATACTTTTTGTATAATAAAAAGCCACGTTTCTCCAACTTGAAAACATTTTGACCCAACGGAGATGAACGAGAACTTGCTTCATGACCATCTTTCTTCTGATGAAGACTATAACGACCCATCACAACATTGGTAAGTTTCATACACAATTAAACTGTTCATGAAAGCTTTGTATTTGATTAATTATATAACTAATTATTTATTTTCCTTTTTATTACAGTATTGTTTCATATAATATTAAACTGTTCATGAAAGCTTTGAATATGATTAATTCCTCAACAAATTAATTCCTCAAGTGTGTGTGTGTGTGTGTGTGTGTGTGTGTGTGTGTGTGTGTGTGTGTGTGTGTGTGTGTGTGTGTGTGTGTGTGTGTGTGTGTGTGTGTGTGTGTGTGTGTGTGTGTGTGTGTGTGTGTGTGTGTGTGTGTGTGTTGTTCAGTCTGGCTTCCTTCTTGGAACTATGGTACAGTAAATGGTCTTCATTTTGATTGTATATGATTAATTATATAACTAATTATTTATTTTCCTTTTTATTGCAGCATTTCAATCTCACTCATATATGAGGTGGATTGTTCTGCTAACGATCTCCACAAGGAATGGAAAGCTCTGAACGAGGTCCTGACAGAAATTCAGTTCGTTTGTCAAGACTCAATATGACCTAAATATATGTATTAATAACCTACCTCTGAGATGGACATCACAGAATTTACCCAATGTTTCAACATTCCTTGAAGATTTATGTGAAAGGTATTATACATAATAAAATATGATGATGTTAAATTAGACGTCCTGTTTTCTTAAGCACACTGTTTATTCTCTTGAACCCTGTGTTTGCTGCTTTTACAGTGTAAATCACGAAGAAAGCACAGATATGTTGCCTCTTGTTCCAAACAGTCAAAAGAGACAACCCCAGGTAATTAATTATTCATCTCTCTGACTGAAACATATATATGAGAGTTAGGATTTATTTATTGAAAAATACGATATACTCCAGCACCTCCTTAGGTACACACATGTCATATAATATTCATACCTGTGTGTGTTTTCACAGGAAAGAAGCTCTCAGATGATTCAAGACCCCTCACTCTCTCACTCAAACAAACATTATATAATTAAATCTGTTGTCGATATTTTAATGTGCAATATATTGTGTTTTAAGTACGAATTATATGTTTGGCTTATAGTTATTTAATTTTTAATTACATGAAGAGAATAAAGGGAAAAGAAAGGGGAAGTGTGCCCTCACCAATGTCCCACCCCTCCCCCATTCTACCCTCTGCCTCTCCCCTTGTGTGTGTGTGGGGGAGGAGGTGGGTCAAGGGTGGGAACACACAAGGGTAGTGGATGATGGGGTGTGTGGTGTGACTTGTGTGGGTGTGACTTACATGGGCGTGGCTTGTGTGGGTGTGGTTTGTGTTGGTGTGGCTTCTGTGGGTGGAGACGAGAAGGGGGCAGAGTGAATTTTTAAAATTAAATAATCATGTTGTGTGTGGAGAATTTCTAAACTAATCATTGTATGAGGGAGTATGGATGTGAATTGTGAGGGTGGAGTGAATTTATTTATTTATCATCTTTGTCTTTTGTAATTGTTGTGAATAAAATGAACCCAAGATTTCCTCTCCCTTAAATTCTAGAATTTGTAAGTCCAAGAAACTTGTATCGATTACATCAACGATTTTAAATAGTTCATTTGTTCATCACTTAGTGTAACCTTTTGATTTCCACCGATATATTCTTACGTCACCAATATTAAATTTTGCATTTCTCAAATTAATCTCCCTTTCATATTCTAATTTTGTAAATGTTTCTGGTGGTTTTGGTTTTGTTGAGGAATGAACTGCATTGTTGTAATTATCTGCAATGTACTGAATTAAACATAACCATTGTTGAGAACCGTGTTAAGTGAATTTTTTATATAGTCTCTCTTTTAAAGTGCGATTAAAATGCTCAATAACAACCACCTTTCCTTCATTAAAGGTGCTGTATAATGTAATTCCATTATCTTTAAGAAAATTCATAAATGTTTTGTTGCAGAACTCTATTTCCTCATCACTCCACAATTTATGAGGTTTTTCTCTTGCTTTTATTAAATATCTGTTGGAAGGCTAACATAAAAGTATTACCTCTTTTGTTTTTCAAAGGAACAACCCACACATATATCTACTCCTCAAATCAATTACAGTTAAAGCACACTTGCACGCCTTATCCTTATTGAGTTCATTTAAGTCAGCGGACCAGATATAATCAACTTCTTTGGAATAACCCTTCCTTCTTTTCAACTATGTGATTATTGGTTTATATAATTCATCAGTTAATTGCTCTTCAATCTTTATGACATCATCAGAGCTCAATAGGTTTTTTGATAACCAAGTTTCAATTTAGCACTTATCTTCTTCATGATAGGTTCATCAACTTTTTATCTCAAGGTTGGATTTTTTATCGGACAAATTGGGCTACATTTCTCGATCCGCTTCATGATTTTTCTTCCAACATCGTGTTATTTTCATAATATCGTGCTACATACACACTTCATCAACCCTATGCAGAGGTTTAGACCAAGGTTTAGGATTGTTAGCCTCATCTAATCTTTTATCCAAGTTTGTTCTTGGACCACAGAAAGAATACTCTGGTGGATGTAATTCCCCTGGTATTCCAGTTGTAAATTTTCTCCACGATGAAAACTAGTGTATATCTCCACCACGTGTTTGTTTGGAGATGAATTTACTGTTTTTGAGCCCCACACACCGAACACATCCCTTTTTGTATAACCCTATTATTTTTACTTTTAACACATGAGATATTTTTAGTATTGGTTTTCTTTTTACGTTTGAGACAATTCCTACATATTGCAGAAACATTTTTAGTTTCAAACATATACAGTTGAATCTTAATTTTTAAAACAAAGAATCCTAAGAAATGCCTTCACCCTTTCCTGCATTTATTTAAAATATATATATATATATATAAAACTTTAACCAAACTCAACAACACCAACATCATCAATTATATAATATTTCCTTCTTTCTCTTCTCTATCTCCACTTTCTCATTTCAATCTAGTCCCTGATATTGATGTTAATACTCTTGACCCATATATTTTTGATAGACTTGTTAATTCTTTGTTTACTTCCTCAGTGCGTTGAGATTGATTAATTTTCTGTAATACCTCCATTCTTTTTCTAATCTCAATGGTTTCCATGTTTTTATATTTATTCATTCCCTCTCTCCTCTCTCCTCTCTCGCTCTCCTCCCTCTCCTCCATCTCCTTTTTCTCCCTCTCCTCCTTCTCCCTTGCCTCATTTTCTTCAACTCCTTCATTATCCCTAACTTTAAAATCTTTTCATTATTTAACATTTTAGTTAAATCCAAACTTGTTGGTTTATCAACATCAGAATAAGGGCAATCTACTCTTGGAAGCCCCTCCATTCCCATGTTGTAGAACATATCTATCTATCTATAACTCCAGCAGTGTGTGTGTGTGTGTGTGTGTGTGTGTGTGTGTGTGTGTGTGTGTGTGTGTGTGTGTGTGTGTGTGTGTGTGTGTGTGTGTGTGTGTCCGCTGTTTCTCGACAACCACTGGTCCGATCTAATTGAAACCTGCCAGGTATATTGCTGGGGACCTGAGTATGTGCCTTTTCAAGGTTTGATATTAATCGGACAAGTGGTTCCCAAGTTATGGCCATTTATTTACCAAACCAATGACAGGACACGTTGCTGTGTAGGCGTGGTCGATGGGGAAAGGGTGCCATTTAGTTACCAATGACAGGACACGTTGCTGCGTAGGCATGGCCGTTGGGGTAGAGATCCTCAGTTACCAATGACAGGACACGTTGCTTGGCATTTTGCACCCAGCGCGTTCCCCATTACGGGTTACAACGTACGGACTTCCGGATAGTGATGACTTACTGTATTCTAATAATTTCTCGATTTCTTATGCGCATTTATGTATAAACACAATGCCCCAATCCAGTCGTCGTTTACGAGAGCGAAGGAATGGCCTGTGTGGTTGTTTGAAAGTTTTATTGTTTTTTTGCACATATGGCCACGCACGTACGGGCACACGAGAGCGAAGGAATGGCCTGTGTGGTTGTTGTTTCTGGCACGCGGTTTGAAATTGTTTTGTTTTTTTGCACGTATGGCCACGCACGTATGGGCACGCGCGAGCGAAGGAACGGCCTGTGTGGTTGTTGTTTTTGGCATGCGGTTTGAAACTTTTTTTTTTTTTGCACGTATGGCCACGCACGTACGGGCACGCGAGAGCGAAGGAACGGCCTGTGTGGTTGTTGTTTCTGGCATGCGGTTTGAAAGTTTTCTTTTTTTTTTGTATTTTTTTTTTGCACGTACGAGCACGCACTAGTTTATTAAAATACTGAATATCCTTTTCTTGTAGATATGCTTGGACACAGAAATTATAATTTTCTTGAAGCCTTCTTGCTGTCATTTATGTATCTGAAATATATGATAGATTAATATGATGACATGTAATGCCTCCCCATCTTCCTATTGTTAAATCAGATTGTATTCCCTTACTTACTAGATATAATCCTGTTCTTTGTGTTTTCATTATATAAACTACGGCAAAGCTGTTAATGATTTTCGCCTAATTAAGTTATTTTGTTTGTTCTTTGCTAAAAGTGAATTCTGTATGACCTGCAGATAAAATCAACATTTCTGTATCTTTCGAAAACACAGCCGTTTTATCTAAGGAAAAATATAGTGATAAATCACTTGATCTCACCAGGTCATTTGCATCCGTGGGGCCTGGTTAATTTATTAATTTATAAGCATTTTTCATATTAATATTTTTTGTTATACTGTATTTCTGTCGTTCAGCTTGTGCCTTTGTGTAATAATTTGATAAATCAATATCCAGTTCTTGGGATACACCAAAGGTAGAACCCCATCTTTTCCAACATAAGTAATTTATATTAGATTAAAAATATCTTCATAAATGTTTTTATTATTGTTGAGTTGAAATAACATATACAGACATAATTGACCACAACACTTCGAATTTAATTCTTGCACTTGAAATGTTTGATAAACATCATTCTGTCAGAATTTCATCCCTTAAACAAGTGGTATGAGACCATAACTATCAAAATATTATTTACCCTGATTATTATGAATCTAAACCCAATGAGAACTGCTCCCATTATTATCCTCTCAATTCATAATATTCTTTGTACTTTTTAGGCAACTTTGTGAATTCATCTCTCGTACATATTAACCACATTATCAATTTTTAATTTTTTACAATATTTGGCAAGTTCTATATTTCATGTTGTATTCTTTCCAAACTCTTTAAACCACTCATCAATGCTCATTTATTTATGATAAAGATATAATCCATTACCCCTTTTAGTTTTACATCAGTTTGTGCGATAGAAGAAAGCATATCTCAGACTAACAATCTTGCTTTATCAGTAGGCTTTCAAGTATTTCAGCAAAATCTACAATTACACTGCTTCCACTAATTTGTTTCACCAACTCTTTGTTATGTCCTAACTCTTTTTGAGCTTGTATTTGAGCCTTCCTTTCATTCATAGTTTTTACCGCTGCTGAAATATCAGCCTTCAATGTTCCCGCCACAGTTAAACCAGCAAATAAAGGAATTAGAAATGGGAGAAATCCTCCACTCATCTCTCTTATTGAATATTTCTTCAACATTGGTTTTGACATTTTAAATTTAAGTGAGCCAGTATCGTTCAACATTTTCACCTGTTCTCTTGTAAGCAAAACATCAATTCTCACAGCTCCTTTACTCTGAATTTTATTAACATTAATCATGCAAGGCTTTCGACTTTTTAATACAACATGATAGTTTATTAAGATTGAGTTTTTAACATATACCCCAGTCGGCACTTTACCACCCATTTATTTTTCAGAAAATTGTGTGAGACAATTCATAACACCATTATCTGTATTGATCTGTGATCCTGTTTCTTCCAAAAGAAACAATATGTATCAACTTCTTCACTCTCTCTTCTTTCAACATATAGGGAAGTATCCGCTCTATTCGACTTTATAATTTCCTTTTGAGCACTCAGGTCAATGGCATAGATTACATATAGACTTTGAAATGCAACTGTGTCCAAAATGGGTACTTTCTTACCATTGGTTTCACACACCTTTTGCTAGGACTTGCAAGCTTTGGCATAATTATTTTTATCTCAATCAATTTCCAATCTGTCTGATGGATAAAATGTTCCATCCAGAGAAACCCGAAGTTGTTTCACTTTGGCATTATCACTCAATGCGTTATTCTTATCAGTAGCAGTACCTCCATCTGATTTCTTAAAAATGAGCCATAGGTGCCATGGCTTTCCTTAGAGAATATCCAAATTCCACGTGTAAGTGGCTTTGTTTTGTTTAACGTCTTGGCATCTTATTTTAAGGTATGATTTCTTTCGTGGTTTCTTTGAGTTAAGTCTTCTCTTCAATATCTCTTCTGTTATAAGATTAGGAGTGTATTCACAAATATACCAACTCATTTCATGAATAACAAATGTATTCTGATCACTAAAAGCATTACTAACACCAAAAGCAATCTTTTTTTCATTATCATTTCTTTGTAGTTGATTTCTGCATGGACTTATAATTAGATCTTTATCATAATCACAAAATCCAAATATACCTTTAAGATGAACTGCCACAGCAAAACCATTACCTGCTTTTGTGTCATCATTATACATAAGCTTTCTTTGACTGGTTAACATATATCACCAGGGTCTGTGTTTGCTCTCGTTGCCATATCAGGAATAAAACCTTCAACAGCCCCCTTACCTATTCTATCACGAAATGAATGTAATGTGAATTTCATCATTTCAGATGTAACAGAGATATAATCAACCACTTCAACTTCTTGTGTTCCAATATACAAAGGAACACTATCAAACATTTTCCAGAAGAAATCATTGATGAGTGTTGTGTTTGTGTTATTCCCAGCCTAAATGAATGTAAATTTACACAAGAAACTATTGGCTAGATTCAAATAAGTTTGTTGATTGTTTATTTCAACGCTTTTTGTTCCATTTGTATTCCAGTCTGTTCCTATTATAGCATTTACCTTGAAGTAGCCTTCTTTTTTTCGTAGAGTTGAGATGATAATGGTATCATCCAACTCAGATGCTATCAATTGCTTCCATCCTTTTATTTAGTAAGTGAAAAAAAAAAGACATCAAAACTTTTGAAACCCTGACCCAAGTATTTGAATTCTTTTCTGTTGTTCTTGGGGAGACAACTGAGTTTTATCCTTCATTTCTTTTATTGCTTGCAATTTATGGGATTCCTTTTGGGCATTTTTTATACTCTTTATAGCACCCACTACATTTCCCATAACAGAAGCGATTGAGCCAATTAGGTCTTTACGTTTCAGTGGTGTTGAACCTACACCCATTAGAGTATCAATTATTTCATCTCTTTCATTTCTAAGTTGATGTCCCACACCCCATTGCCTTTTTGGTTTATAGAAACCTCTATCAAGATATGTACCTTCACCCTTGTCGTGAAGGAAAGGAACATCCCATTCCCTGAAATTATTTTATATTTTCCTGACATTTTTATTCGAGGGAGCTTTTTTTCAACAGTATCTGCCAAAAATAATGGGTTCCTCACTAAAACTTTCATATGGAGAGAACATTTTGCTCGATTGGCAGAGTGGCTCAATTTTTCCAGAATTTTATTTGTGTGGGGAAGCAATTTCAATGTGATGTATTTGTGGATTTCATTACAGGGAAAACACCAAAACTATTGAAGACATTCACTTGAAAACATTTCAGTCGTTTGTAAGTCAATGATTTTTCAGTTTTTACACCCTTTTGAGGAGAATTAGCTGATGTGTTGTCCTTGTGAGTAATGTGTTGAGTATCCCTGCTTTTCACGTAGGAGACCAGGGTTCAATTCCCTCATGGGGAGAGCTTTTGATGACTAACTGCCAACAATTTCATTTTTGAATTCCTGATTTTCAATATTTGATCTTTTTAAGTCTTCTTCAATGGCACCAACAAAAGTTTGAAGATCATCACCTTCTTCATTCCTGAATCACTTTGAGAACGTTTTTCCAACAGTATCTGCCAAAAAGAATGGTTAACTCACAAATAAAAGTTTCATTTGAAGAGAACATTTTGTTTGATTGTCAGAGTGGATGAACTTTTCAAGAAAATTTTTGTGTGGGGAAGCAATTTTAATATTTTGAATTTGTGCATTTTATCACAGGGCAAACACCAAAACTAATAAAGACAATCACTTGAAAACATTTCAGTCACTTGTAAATCAAGGATTTTTCAGTTTTTACAGATGGCATTCTTTTGAGGAAAACATAGAAAACGAGCTGATGTGTTGTCCTCGTCAGTATAGTGGTGAGTATCCCTGCTTGTCAAGCCGGAGTCCAGGGTTTGATGCCCTGATGCGGA
Source organism: Eptatretus burgeri (assembly GCF_056783735.1). Taxonomy (NCBI): domain Eukaryota; kingdom Metazoa; phylum Chordata; class Myxini; order Myxiniformes; family Myxinidae; genus Eptatretus; species Eptatretus burgeri. Next base: position 107,313,716 of record NC_140963.1, read on the forward strand.
GAGTTTTTTTTATTTTTAAATGCCGACAATTTGATTTTTCAATTCCTGATTTTCAATATTTGATCTTTTTGAGTCTTCTTCAGCGGCACCAACAAAAGTTTGCAGATCATCACCTTCTTCATGACTGAATTATTTTGAAAAATTTTTCCAACAGTTTCCGCCAAAAAGAATGGTTTGCTCATAAATAAATGTTTCCTTTGAAAAGAACATTTTGCTTCATTGTCAGATTTGCTGAATTTTTCCACAAAATTTTTGTGTAGGAAAGCAATTTCAATGTGATGTATTTGTGGATTTTATCACAGGGCAAACACCAAAACGAGTGAAGACAATCACTTGAAAACATTTCAGTCATTTGGAAATCAAGGATTTTTCAGTTTTTACACTCCTTTGAGGAAAATTAGCTGATGTGTTGTCCTTGTGAGGAATGTGGTGAGTATCCCAACTTGTCACGCAGGGGACCAGGGTTCGATTCCCTTATGGGTAGTTTTTTTATTTTTAATTTCTGACAATTTCATTTTTTGAATTCCTTATTTTCAATATTTCATCTTTTTGAATCTTCTTCAATGGCACCAACACAAGTTTGCAGATCATTTATTTTTAAATGCCTACAATTTTATTTTTGAATTCCTGATTTTCAATGTTTAATCTTTTTGAGTCTTTTTCAGCGGCACCAACAAAAGTTTTCATATCTTCACCTTCATTACTGAATCACTTTGAGAACGCTTTTCCAACAGCATCCGGCAAAAAGAATGGTTTTCTCAAAAATAAAAGTTTCATTTGAAGAAAACATTTTGCTTGATTGTCAGAGTGGCTGAATTTTTCTCAAATTTTTGTGTGGGGAAGCAATTTCAATGTGATGTATTTGTGGATTTTATCAGAGGGCAAACACCAAAACGAATGAAGACAATCACTTGAAAACTTTTGACTCGCTTGGAAATAAAGGATTTTTCAGTTTTTAGAGATGGTATTCTTTTGAGGAAAACAGAGAAAACCAGCTGATGTGCTGTCCTTGTTGGTATAGTGGTGAGTATCCCTGCTTATCATGCAGGAAACCAAGGTTCAATTCCCTGACTGGGGGAGTTTTTTATTTTTAATTGCCGAAATTTCATTTTTTGAATTCCTTATTTTCAATATTTGATCTTTTTGAATCTTCTTCAATGGTACCAACACAAGTTTGCAGATCATTTATTTTTAAATGCCGACAATTTTATTTTGACATTCCTGATTTTCAATGTTTGATCTTTTTGAGTCTTCTTCAACGGCACCAACCCAAGTTTGGAGATCATCACTTTCTTCAGTACTGAATCACTTTGAGAATCTTTTTCCAACAGTATCCGCAAAAGATCGTTTGCTCAGAAATAAATGATTCCTTTGAAGAGAACATTTTTGCTTGATTGGCAGAGTGGCTGAATTTTTCCACAAAATTTTTGTGTGGGAAAGCAATTTTAATGTGATGGTTTTGTGGATTTTATCAGATGGCAATCGCAAAAACTAATGAAGACAATCACTTGAAAACATTTCAGTTGTTTGGAAATCAAAGATTTTTCAGTTTTTACAGATGGTATTCTTTTGAGGAAAAAATAGAAAACCAGCTGATGTGTTGTACTCGTTAGTATAGTGATGAGTATTCCTGCTTGTCATGCAGGAGACCATGGTTCGATTCCCTGACGGGGAGAGTTCTTTAATTTTAATTGCCGACAATTTCGTTTTGTAAATTCCTTATTTTAAACATGTGATGTTTTTGAATCTTCTTCAACGGCACCAACACAAGTTTGCAGATCATTAATTTTTAAATTCCGACAAATTCATTTTTAATTCCTTATTTTCAACATGTGATCTTTTTGAGTCTTCTTCAGCGGCACCAACAAAAGTTTGCAGATCATCACCTTCTTCATTCCTGAATCACTTTGAGAATTTTTTTTTCCAACAGTATCTGCCAAAAAGAATGGTTTGCTTAAAAAATAGTTTCATTTGAAGAAAATATTTTGCTTGATTGGCAGAGTGGCTGAATTTTTCCACAAAATTTTTGCGTGGGAAAGCAATTTCAATGTGTTGTATTTGTGGATTTTATTACATGGCAATCACAAAAACTATGAAAGACAATCACTTGAAAACATTTGAGTCGATTGGAAATCAAGGATTTTTCTGTTTTTACAGATGGTATTCTTTTGAGGAAAACATTGGAAACGAACTGATGTGTTGTCCTCGTTAGTATTGTGGTGAGTAGCCCTGCTTGTCACGCAGGAGGCCAGGGTTCGATTCCCTGCTGGGGACAGTTCTTTAATTTTAATTGCCGACAATTTCATTTTGTGAATTCCTAATTTTCAAAATTTGATCTTTTTGAATCTTCTTCAATGGCACCAACTCAAGTTTGCAGATTATTTATTTTTAAATTCTGACAATTTCATTTTTGAATTACATATTTTCCACATTTGATCTTTTTGAGTCTTCTTCAGCGGCACCAACAAAGGTTTGCAGATCATCACCTTCTTGATTGCTGAATCACTTTGAGAACGTTTTTCCAACAATATCTGCTAAAAAGAATGGTTTGCTCAAAATTAAAGTTTGATTTGAAGAAAACATTTTTCTTGATTGTCAGTGTGGGTGAATTTTTCGAGAAAATTTTTGTGTGCGGAAGCAATTTCAATGTGATGTATTTGTGGATTTTATCACAGGGCAAACACCAAAACGAATGAAGACAATCACTTGAAAACTTTTGAGTCGCTTGGAAATATAGGATTTTTCAGTTTTTACATATGGTATTTTTTTGAGGAAAACATAGAAAACCAGCTGATGTGATGTCCTTGTTAGTATTGTGGTGAGTATCCCTGCTTGTCATGCAGGAGACCAGGTTTTGATTCCCTGACTGGGGGAGTTTTTTAATTTTTAATTGTCGACAATTTCATTTTTTGAATTCCTTATTTTCAATATTCGATCCTTTTGAATCTTCTTCAATGGCACCAACACAAGTTTGCAGATCATTTATTTTTAAATGCTGACAATTTTGTTTTGAAATTCCTGATTTTCAATGTTTCATCTTTTTGAGTCTTCTTCAGCGGCACAATCAAAATTTTGCAGATCATCACCTTCATCACTGTATCACATTGAGAACGCTTTTCCAACAGTATCTGCCAAAAAGTATGGTTTGCTCAAAAATGAAAGTTTCATTTGAAGAAAACATTTTGCTTGATTGTCAGAGTGGGTGAATTTTTCGAGAAAATTTTTGTGTGCGGAAGCAATTTCAATGTGATGTATTTGTGGATTTTATCACAGGGCAAATGCCAAAACTAATGAAGACGATCACTTTAGAACATTTCAGGCGTTTGGAAATACAAGATTTTTCAGGTTTTTACAGATGGTATTCTTTTGAGGAAAACATAAAAAACGAGTTGATGTGTTGTCCTCGTCAGGAAAGTGGTGAGTATCCCTGCTTGTCATGCAGGAGACCCGGGTTCGATTCGCTGATGGGGAGAGTTTTTTTATTTTTAATTGCCGACAATTTCCTTTTTTGAATTCCTTATTTTCAATATTTGATATTTTTGAATCTTCTTCAATGGCACCAACGCAAGTTTGCAGATCATTTATTTTTAAATGCCGACAATTTTATTTTGAAATTCCTGATTTTCAATGTTTAATATTTTTGAGTCTTCTTCAACGGCACAATCAAAAGTTTGCAGATCATCACCTTCTTCATTCCTGAATCACTTTGAGAAATTTTTTCCAACAGTATCCACCAAAATGAATGGTTTGCTCAGGAATAAAAGTTTTATTTGAAGAGAAAATTTTGCTTGATTGTCAGAGTGGCTGAATTTTTCGAGAAAATTTTTGTGTGGTGAAGCAATTTCAATGTGATGTATTTGTGGATTTTATCAACTGGCAATCACAAAAACGATTGAAGACAATCACAAGAAAACATTTGAGTCGCTTGGAAAAAAAGGATTTTTCAGTTTTTACAGATGGTGTTCTTTTGAGGAAAACATAAAAAAATAGTTGATGTGTTGTCCTCGTTAGTATAGTGGTGAGTATCCCTGCTTGTCATGCAGGAGACCAGGGTTCGATTCCCTGACGGGGAGAGTTTTTTTATTTTTAATTGCTGACAATTTCATTTTTTGAATTCCTTATTTTCAATATTTGATCTTTTTGAATCTTCTTCAATATCACCAACACAAGTTTGCAGATCCTTTATTTTTAAGTGCCGACAATTTTAATTTGAAATTCCTGATTTTCAATGTTTGATCGATTTGAGTATTCTTCAACAGCACCAACACAAGTTTGTGGATCATCACCTTCTTCATTCCTGAATCGCTTTGAGAATTTTTTTTCCAACAGTATCCAGCAAAATGAATGGTTTGCTCAAAAATAAAAGTTTGATTTGAAGAGAACATTTTGCTTGATTGTCAAGTGGCTGAATTTTTCGAGAAAATTTTTGTGTGTGGAAGCAATTTCAATGTGATGTTTTTGTGGATTTTATCACAGGGCAAACACCACAACGAATGAAGAGAATCACTGTAAAACATTTGAAATGCTTGGAAATAAAGGATTTTTCAGTTTTTACAGATGGTATTCTTTTGAGGAAAACATAGAAAACAAGTGGATGTGTTGTTGTCGTTAGTGTCGTGGTGAGTATCCTTCCTTGTCATGCAGGAGACCAGGGTTCGATTCCCTGATGGGGAGGGTTGTTTGTTTTTAATTGCCGACAATTTCATTGTTGAATTCCATATTTTCAGCATTTGATCTTTTTGAGTCTTCAACGGCACCAACACAATTTTGCAGATCATCACCTTCTTCATTAATGAATCACTTTCACAATTTTTTTTCCAACAGTATCCACCAAAATGAATGGTTTGCTCACAAATAATAGTTTAAATTTGAAGAGAACATTTTGCTTGATTGTCAGAGTGGCTTAATTTTTCGAGAAAAATCTTTGTGTGGGCAGGCAATTTCAATGTGATGTATTTGTGGATTTTATCACAGGGCAATCACAAAAACTCATGACAATCACTTGAAAACATTTCAGGTGTTTGGAAATAAAGGATTTTTCAGTTTTTACAGATGGTAGTAGGGTGAATATTCTGATTCTGGCTCACTTTTCCCCATGTAAATGAATGGGGGATTTTCAGCGATTCATATTTTTTTCCCTAACAAATAAACCCCCTTTTTTTCCCAAGGTATATTTATTTGTCTCCCCTTTTAACCTGGGGACACTTTTTTTCAAATAACCCATGCAATAAGATAAAGATTTGTTCAAGTGGTAAAGTGGTAATGTGATTTGTTAAAGGTGATTCTAAATAAATATCTGAAACGTCTAAGCCTCGGGACACTCTTTTTCAAATAACCGATGCATATTGTTTAGCTCACTCATTGAACCTATAAAGATTTGTTCATTCTCAAATTCCTTCAATAGTTTAATTTTCTTTTCACAATAATCCCCATCTAAAATATTGAAAAACAAAACAATTGAATCTTTATATTTTTTAAGATACCCCTTTTGTGCCATTACGAAATGATAAACTTCTCTTAATGCTCTTGTTTGACCACCTCCTGAGCCACATATCATTTTGAGATTATAGTAAATTGTTTTTTCATTGTTCAATTGATAACCATCAAAGTTTTCAGTCCATTCAAGGATATTCATTTTTATCTTTACATCCTCTAACTTACTAGTTTTTAAATTGATTTGCTTATTTGTTTTATTTACCTTTGTTTTAGTTATTTTTTCAATGACTTATTTGATATTTTTCATATTCATTATGTTTTCCATTTATATACCAAGACTGAGATTTTCTCCACTCTTTAGTTTGATTAATACTTGGTTTGACCATTTATATATTGCGAAAAAATGCGGCGGTAGCCCTTAAAAAACCGTAACCCATCTTCCCATCATTAAAACTATTTTATACACTCTATCATACAAATCTATTTTATACACTCTATCCTACAATATCCATATGGAACACAATCTATTCCATTATCTACAATAAATCTCTTATCATCAAAGGCTCCTAATGCCTTTTTATTTACTTCTTCACTATATATGTTATGTTTATAACTTCTTATTGTATTCATTTTCCTATATTCTTCTTTCTTATTCATCAAACAATTATAATAATTTCTAAAAGTTATTGATTTCTTTCTTCCCTTTAACCTCTTATCAATCTGATCACCATACTTATAAGCATATGCCTTTGCTCTCAATCCAATAAACTCACTCATTACTTTTCCACCCAACTCATCCTTAAACTTACCAATAACCTTTTCATTCTTTTTGGAAAATAACTCACTCTTCTTGCTGAAATTACTTGTATCATATACTCCAATATTTTTCTTCATATCTTTATAAACATCATCAGTTTTTATATCTAGGATAAAACTATCAGTGTCCATATACAACAATGAAACATTTTCACCATACTCTTTCTTTAAGTCATTATACAAATAATCATACATCAATATCTTTGATAAATCAAGAACTGCTGTTCCAATATAAATTGGTTTATCCATTACAATACTTTCCTTTTTCATATGAATTGCAGAAAAGTTCTCTGAAAAAACCTCTTCTCTCTCAAAACTTGGTTTATTTATCAATCTCAAAGCTTCTTTCCAAGATGTTGCGAATCTAATGTTTTGCCTGTTTCTAACATTTTCCATAGTCTTTCCAAATACAGCATTATTCATTAATTTATAAAAGTCCCCTTCAAATTTTACTTTTGTATTTGCTCTCATATCTGTATTGAATTGAATATACCTTTTCACCCAAGGACTTTGTTTAAATTTTAAAACTCTATCAATTTTAGCTACTCTCAATCCTTCTCTCAAAAACTGTTTTAAGCTTCTCTGATGCAAAACATATCCCTCTTTATCATAGAATGTTGTTAATAACTTTTCTGTTGATTTGCCTTTAATATTAAAACTTTTATGATAATCACTGAACCATTCTTTCTTTGGGGTTTCTTTCTCACATGCAAAAGGAAGGTCTTTATGCTTATTATGAAGATCACTCGGGTACCTCAAATCAACTTCAAAATAATAACCTTCTTCTTCGTCATTCAATTCCTCTTGAGAAGAAATAACAATATTCATCAAAGCCTTTTCATAATCCTTTTCTTCCACCCACTCTAATTTACCATAAGGCAGAGATTGAGACATTGCCCATCCATACAAATTATTAGCATCAAAATACATCAAATAATTACTATCTTTTTCACTATCATAATTTGGAAGATATTTATTATTTGCTTTAGCATATCTTTTTGAACATACTTGTGATATTCCACCTCTCTTGGACTTCTCAATCATCAAAAGCATATCAACATCACTGATTAAATCTATATCTTGTTTTGTCATTTTCAACATTGCACTCCAAGCTAAACCAGAAGCTGTGAAATAGTGGGCAGGATCTAATCCATAACAATTTTTATTATGACAGAGTGATCTAAAAGCTTCAAACACATCAGCTAACAATAAAACATCTGTTTTTAGATATAAATCATGATATTCTCCAAGGTTCTTTATCTTAAATATTTTCCATATTTCTTGTGCGTGTTTATATTCCTTATCACTTATCTCTTCTTCATAAAGGTTATTATCGAAACTTTCTTTTGAAGGAAGTTGTGTTTCTTTAAATCTCATAAATGAATCCATATAATCATAAGGATAAATTCCCTTACTTGTAAGAATTTTCTCTTTACTTTGAATTTCATTCCTTGTTTGAATTTCCTCTCTCGTGAGAATTCCTTCTTTAATCAGAATTTCATCTTTGATCAGAATTTCCTCTTTAGTTAGAATTTCATTCATTGTTCGAATTTTCTTTATAATTAGAATTTCATCTTCAGTTAGAATTTCTTCATTAATTTCCTCATTAATTAGAATTTCCTCTTTACTTTGAATTCTCTCTTTAATCTGAATTTCCTCTTTAGTGAGAATTTCCTCTTTTGGAAAGAATGAATTAAGATTTGGAAAAGAGTCCGTGGAGCTTAGATTTGATGCGAGGTCGGCTAGTGGTGTTCCCATAAACTTGTAAGAATCTAGAAACCTAATACGAGTTAAAGGTTTTGTGAATATCATTTTTGTAAATGAAATATACTTTTGACTTGTGTTTGTTATGGCAGAAATATTCCCTGGTGTTTTTGAAAGTTCATTTATAAATAGATGTGTATCATAATTGGCGCTGTTGTGAAGAAAGACTGGAACAAAAGAAGGTAATTTATAATTAAGATGACAACAGGAATGAGCGGGACCTCTATATTTACCAGTAAGATGACAATGATCCCTAACTTTAGACTCCTTAATTTCCCCCTCACAAATATGACATATTGTTCTTTCTAAATTCTAATTTTTCTTCTTTGGTTAATTTCATCGGTTCATTTGTTTCTTTCATTAATTTAGTGAGTCTTATACAATCCTTTTCTAATCGTTTTACAAACTCTTGTGAAGCTTTTTTTCCACTATAATGTTCAAGTTTGTTATACTTTTCTCCAACAGATGATTTGATATAATAACAGAAACCACAAGGAATATGTTTTTGATATTTATTTGTATATGATTATTTTGGATTGGGAGAAGCAGTATTTATCTTTTTAAGGATACACTCAAAATCAGCGTATATCACAAATGGGTGCATGATAGATTTATTATAATCTTCAAAAGAAATCTTTTCACCAGGTTTAGGCATTGTAATTACAGCTGATTTATGATTTACTACAATATTTTGAATGTTGTTCTAATCGTTCTTTTGTATGAAATGAATGAAGACATCGCTTACAAGGATATATTTTGTTTGCTGTTCTGAATACCTGAGAAGAGATTAATCTTGATAAATTATTGATGTATGTGTAATGTGAATTATTTCCAACACTAAAATATAAAAGATCAATGTGTGTTTCTTCATTTTTATAGTTGTTTGAAATTTTTAATATTTGAACTTTGTTTGTATCCGTTAATCCATATACATTAATAGAAAGATTATTCTTTTTCTCAAATTTAGGAATATCTGTTAGTGGCATTGGGAATTTAAAATCTTTAATGTCCAAGGTATTCTCATATTTCATATATTGTTTTACTCTTTCTGAATTACATTTTGGTGGATGAAAGTGAGCAAGAACAGACCAGAGAAAACATTTATTACACTGAACAACAAATTTCAAAAAATTTTTTTTACTGGAGATGTGTAAAGTGATTAAGACTAATTTGGGTACGCTGATTTCAAAAATCATAACCGTTTTGCTGTATCACGTCAGGATTTTCAGGAACAGAAATATTCCCATTGCCTGGAAGTCAGGATTTCAATGAAATTTACATATGTCTTTAACATGTCTATTTCGTACAATTGTTGTTAACTTGTGTTATATTTCTTTCTTTCAGATAAAGATGAGTAGGCGTTCCTGTTCCAATCATCCTGACAACTTCTGTTATGTCTGTGGTCGGTATACCAAAAAAGATCAACAGCGAAGTATATCTACAGCAGTGAAAATGAAGGCCGCCTACTTTCACTACTTCGGGTGTAAGGTGGGGGACCAAGAACAGAGCTGGGCACCACACATCTGCTGCAGAAGCTGTCACACAACCTTGACTCAGTGGTTGGTGGGCAAGCGCGCGAGCATGCCATTTGCGGTGCCCACGATATGGCGTGAGCCGCAGAATCATCATGATGATTGTTATTTCTGCTGCACAAGCATCGCCGGCTTCAACAAGAAGACTAAAGGTCACATCAAGTACGCTGACTGCGTCTCTGCTCGTAAACCTGTGCCTCATGATGACGAGAACCCCGTTCCAACACCTCCAGCTGATCAGAACATAGCTGTAAGCAGTGGTGAAGAGGATGGTGATGATGAACCTTTTGAACCCGACACTCAAGAATCACACCTTCTGAACCAGGGAGACTTAAATGATCTTGTAAGAGATCTCTCGCTGTCAAAGGCGAAGGCAGAGCTGCTTGGATCAAGGCTGCAGCAGTGGAATCTACTTGAACCTAACACCAAGATATCCTTGTTCAGAGCACGTCACAGAGACATGGCTGAGTTCTTTGAGATGGAAGACACGATGACATTCTGCAGTGACATCAACGGTCTGTTGAAAGAACTTGGGTGTGATCACGATCCTGCAGACTGGCGCCTCTTCATCAACTCGGGGAAGAACAGCTTGAAGGCTGTTTTGCTCCACAATGGCAACAAGAAACCATCAGTCCGACTGGCTCACGCGTTCGGCATGACAGAGACCTATGAGACTATGCGGCAGCTGCTTGATTCCATCAAGTACAATGACTTCAACTGGCACATCTGCGGAGACTTGAAAGTGGTGGCGCTGTTGTTAGGGCTGCAGTCAAGCTACACGAAATACATGTGCTTCCTTTGTCTCTGGGATAGCAGAGACGACAAGAATCACTGGACGAAGAAAGATTGGGAAGAGCGAAAAGAGCATGTACCTGGTCGACACAACGTGAAGCATGTCGCCCTTGTCGACCCAGCCAAGGTTTTCCTTCCACCACTCCACATAAAGCTCGGCTTGATGAAAAGTTTTGTACGGGCAATGGATCTGAATGGGCGTGGGTTTTTGTGAAACCGTGAAAAGTTTGGCGTGAAAAGTTTGGCAACACCTTGTCGGAGGCCAAGATCAAGGCTGGTGTCTTTCTTGGACCGCAAATCCGACAGATTATGAAGGACGAAACTTTTCCGACAACTCTAAACCCCAAAGAGCTGGCAGCGTGGAGGAGCTTCAAAGCTGTGACGGACAACTTCTTGGGGAACGAGCGCGCGGACAACTATGAAGAAATAGTGCAGCAGCTGCTGGAGTCCTTCAGGAAACTTGGCTCCAGGATGTCCCTGAAAATCCATTTCCTACACCAGCACCTGAACTTCTTCCCTGACAACTTGGGAGCAGTCTCGGACGAGCACGGCGAGCGATTCCACCAAGAGATTTCACTCATGGAGACGCGTTACCAAGGGCGGCACAACCCGAACATGATGGGCGATTTCTGCTGGTTCCTGCATCGTGAAACTGACACAGAGCAGCACAAACGCAAAGCCAAATGCCTAAAGCATTTTTAATTCCATTCTAGTGGAGTTTTTCTGTAATTTCTATAATTTTGAAGCATTCATGATGAAATAAATGAATTTTTGTAAATTTCATTGAAATCCTGACTTCTAGGCAATGGGAATATTTCTGTTACTGAAAATCCTGACGTGATACAGCAAAACGGTTATGATTTTTGAAATCAGCGTACCCAAATTAGTCTAAATCACTTTACACATCTCCAGTAAAAAAATTTTGTTGTTCAGTGTTATCATTGTTCTTAATATTAACAACTACCTTCTTTAGTTTTATTTCTTTTGGTAATTCAATATAAGAAGAAGCTTTAAGAGGGTTTGAGATTAGAATGTGTATATCTAAAAAGATGATTTTTTAAAATATTGAATCCACTTCCTACCACTGTATTATCAACATCCTCCTCTTGTTTTAATAGTTCTTCATAAACCCCACTGTTCAAAAAATCTTGAAATGATGTTATAAAATGACGATCTGTTCTCATATAAGGAGTTTGTTCTTCATCTTGTCTTTTCATATTCATTTTCACTCCCATATAAAACTTTAAAGTTTTCATTTCTTTTAATGTCTTTTTAATAACTTTTTCAACATCACGTTTCACTATTTCAATTGATTCAGCTATTGATGATGGACCGGGTTCTCCAAATTGAAAAATCCTTATTTTTATATGCCCTTTAAATGCCCCATCAGTGTTTTCAATATAATAGTCTCCCTTTACTTTAAACTCATTTTTCTTGTGTTTTTGTGATTGAAGATGTCTATTATAACTTCTCTTCAAAACATCCTTTGAACAGATATCACAATGTTTTCTTTCCAACTCAAGAGGAGATATTTTATGAAATAGATTAAATGTGTGTTTGTTGGTTCGGAGGTGTTTTCTATAATGTTTATATTTGTGATTGCAAACATCGCAGTATGTTGTATTCACCATATTTATATAATAAATCTTTGCTTAAACTAAAATTTTCTTGATGAAAATTTCGTTTATTTTACAGGTGAATCTGTGCTTAAAACCATTTTATCCTCCAACTTTTTCACTTGATAAATACAATGTTTCAAGACACAAAAGACAAGTTTCAATCAATCTCTTCATTTGTTAAAGATACTGAGAAATATGTCAAGGATGTAAAATTGAACAAAGATAAATATAACAACTATTGGATAAAAACAATTATGGTGAATAATATGAGTTCTTCAATTTCCTTCAGTGGAAGGGCTTTTAATATACCTGGTTGAACATCAATTAAAGTATCTCTAACAAAAGTTTCTCCTCTCCTTCTGGTAATATATTCAAAACTAGAAAAAGCAATGAAACAAGAAAAAGTATCAAAGAACAAAAACCTTATGGATGAAGCTTTAGAAAGAAAAGATAAGACCATCTGTAATATGCAAGGAGAAATTTGTATTTTTTTCAACAACCCTAAAGATGTAAATCCTGATGAAATAAAGGATGTTAATATATCAGGTGAAATGACATTTCGTTCAATAGTAATTAACGATCATTTTAAAATTACCTTTAATATAAAAAATGTTGTCGTTGAATCTGGTAATGAAAAAAAGTATATCGATATCGATGGTAATATTATTAAATATGAGTCAATATACAACTGAAAGTATAGATGAATTTCAGTTTAAGTAAAGTTTTACTTTATAAATATGCTAGACTTTCCTGATTCTCCATATGACAAATTTGAGAATTGTCCTGCGTGTGAAAGATGGGGATTAAACACAGAGTTAAAAGCCTATAAACAATGTTTTTTCTGTGATTATCTTCTAATTAATGATAATCAAAAATATAAAAAGGAAAACAATTCTTTTAGATTTACACCAAAAATGAATTACTTTACAAGATTGATTGGAGAAATGAATGTAAAGTATGAGGGTGATAACACACCTTTCCTTACAAGGGAAGAAACTGAACGTATTAGAGAAATGTTCAAAGGATTGTTGTTATATATTATTCATGGATGTGATTTTCAGGGAAATATCAACACAAGATATTGCATAAATAAAATAATGGATTATCTTGAAATTAAACCTGAACTTAGGATAAAATATAGAGTTTCTAAAAAAGCCAATAATAAATTAAATAACCTGTTTTCCAAATATATAAATGAATGATTTTTTATCCATTTGGGAAAATAAGATAAAATTTAATAACCATAAAAATCTCCCAAATTCATTAAGATGTCTCATAGTTGGTTCAAGTGGATGTGGAAAAACCTGCTTACTTTTAAAGATGCTCCTCACTCCCAACTTTTTAGATTATGATAATTTAATAATTTTCACAAAGTCGAGTTTTCAACCAGAGTATCAACTACTCTCACAAGGTTTTAATGCTGGTCTTCAAAAAGAAGATATAATCGGTTTATTTAAACTTCAAAAAAACTAAATGATTATAACATTGAAGATATAATTCAACTATTTTGTGATACACAGAGATGTAAAAAGAAATCGAATCCTATAACTTGTATTCTTAGTGATAATACGGATAATATACCGTCTCCCCAAGATTTGGATAAATCAAAAAAGAACCTCGTTATCTTTGATGATTGTGTTAATGAGAGAAACCAAACGGTAATGGACAGCTACTACACAAGAGGGAGACATTCTTCTTGTAATTGTATTTATCTTAGTCAATCGTACTTTCAACTTCCTCCTCGTTCTATCAGAAACAATGCTAATACTTTTATTTTATTCAAGTTAAATTCAATCTTCTTCTTCTTCTTCTTCTTTCGGCTGCTTCCGTTAGGGGTCGCCACAGCGGATCATCCGTATGATCCGCATAGTGATTTGGCACATGTTTTATGCCGGATGCCCTTCCTGACGCAACGCTGGTCACCTCTTACGACACAGGGATATGGTACACCTATTTTAACCGGGGTATACACCGGCCCAGTACACTGGTACTCATTTCGCCGACCTCGGAAGGATGACAGGCTGAGTCAACCCCCTGGTGTATTAATTCAGTAGCCCAACGGGGCTTGAACTCAGGACCTTTTGGATCCCAAGCCGCTGCCCTAACCACTGCACCAACACCAGGCTATTCAAGTTAAATTCAATAGATATCAATAATTTTTGGAGAGATAATTGTTCTACATTATGTAGTAAAAAGAAATTTGAGGATTACATGAAGCACACGACTGAAAAATATAAATATATTGTTGTGAAACAAGATGAGATATTAAGGGATATATTTTTTGTTTTATAAACAATTACATATATAAATGACAACTATTATTGTAAATCTTGTGGGTAAATCTGCTTCTGGAAAAAACTTTCATAAATCAAGGTTCTTGTATAGTACAAATGAGAATATTGTAAATTTACTTAAAAAAACACCCCGTGATACGCATTGTATGAACAACAACTAGAGCAATAAGACCTGGAGAAGTAAAAGGTGAAGATTATCACTATATTTCAGTGGAGGAACATATGCGATTGAGGAATGAAGGTCAAATATTTGAGGAGGTTTCTCTTGGTACAACAAAATATTCACATTGTAAGAGTGAGTTAAGGAAACTAAAATCTGGTGGTCTTGGGATATTAGAAACGAATCCAGAAGGAACGAGACAAATTATTAAACATCTGAGCGGAGTGAAGATTTTATCATTCGGTTTTGATGTTGATGAAGAAACTCAACGCAAACGTATGAAAAGCAGAGATGCAAGTATTAGTGAAGAAGAAATTACAACTCGCATTAATGTTAATAAAGAATTTGATGAAATATTTAAAGAAAAGGATTTATTTGAACACATCTACTTGAATGATGAAGAAAAGGAAAATTTCCCTGTTGATCTTTACAATTCATTAAATGATATTTTACAATAAATAAATGGATGCAAAAGAAAGAGTAAGAAGATTTAAGGAACATTAAGAGTTGGTTTCAAAAGTTGTAAAACAGCAGGAAGACATAAAGAAGAAACGCAGACAGAAACTAACGGGCGAAGAAGCATTTGAAAGAAAACAAGATAAATTTTTTAAACCACTTTTAAAAACTTCCCAAGAAAAAATGAAAGATGTTTCCACAGTTCCCACAGTAGAATATACTCCTAAAAAACTTCAAATGTGAAAAGATTTTGATCAAATGACGGAGGAAGAATTAGAGCATTTAGGAGAATTAAAGGTATATGATGATGAAGGTTTATTTCAACAACTGGAAGAGATTAATCGACCCCCTGATTATATTGTGAATGCTCTTCAAAACAATGAATATTCAGCGGATTCAAAAACCAAAGCAGGACTCATTCCAACAGAACAACCAACAATATTTCATCTTGTTCAAGAAAAGGTATTTATATTTAATGATGAATTAAGGTTCTTAGGTTCTGCTCAACCCCCTGTTAAACTAACTCCGAGATTAATGTTTCTTTTCACAAAAGATGGAAGACAAGGTTCAACTGTGAGGGATGAATCAAAGTATATTGATAAACCATTGGATATGAAAAATAATGATGATAGAGTATATTTTGATCTGCTGAACACTCTAAATTATAGGGTTAGTATTTCTAGTAAAAGTAGGAAAAATGAGAAGGAGAAACACATGATTCAGGCTTTAAGTATCCTTGGTTCAGGTATTAGTTTTCTTCCAAATGACCCATCGCAATTAGTTAATAGACTGTTATTGTTGTTAGGTAGTAAGAAGGCTGGAAATAACAATTGTTTTAATGAAGCATCAGCCATTTTAGACCAGTTGATGAACATGAAAATAATTAATAAATCTCAATATAAAGACATTTTATCTCATATTAATTAAGATGAGAAGCACAATCCTTAGTTTCAATTTCACAACAAGCGACCACACATCTTCATTCCCATACCCACTACAACTTGACCCAACAAAAGAATATGAGGCATCTTTATTGTCCATGGAAACTTATAATACCTTATTTAATATAACTGATAAAAATGACAAGTTCAGTTATAATCCCGGAAGTGGATACAAAATGATAACGGTCTCACCCGGAGCATATGAGATTTCTCAAATATCTTCCGAAATTGCTCGTCTTATGAAAGAACAGGGTGATGAACCAAAAAATATTGTTATAGACATTCAAAAACATACTTCAAAATCAACGATTAAAGTTAAAAATAACTACAAGGTTGATTTCACAATTGATAATTCATTTAGAGAGTTATTGGGTTTCTCCTCAAAAAAGATTGAAACTAATGGGACGTTCTACAGTGATAATGTCATTCAAATATCCTCAGGAATAAATTCGGTGTTAATTCACTGTGATTTGATTGATGGTGCTTATAATGATGAAAAAAAAACAAATGCAATATTTTCATTCAGCGCATACTCAACCCCAATTGGTTATAAATTCAATATGGAACCCACAAATTTGGTTTATCTCCCTGTTTCAGGAAAAACCATACACAGAGTAAATTTTAGGATAACCGACCAAGATAATCGTATGATTTCTTTTAATGGAGAAGTTATATCCATCAGGATTCACCTACGTGAAGTTTTCCAATAAATAAATACGATGGTTATTGTCAGGAAACACGAGTTGGGAAAATATAAAATAATTACAGGGGATGGGATGTTCCTTTCCCCATACTACAAGGGTGAAGGTATGTATCTTGGTAGAGGATACTATAAACCTAAGAGACAAAGGGGTGTTGGACATCAATTTAGAGGAGATGGGATAATAGATACTCTAATGGGTATTGGTTCAACTATTCTTCAACATAAAGATCTAATTGGTTCAACTGCTTCTGCTGTGTGAAATGTAGCAGGTGCTGTAAAGAGCATAAAAGATGCCCAGAAGGAATCTCATAAATTACAAGCAATAAAAGAAATTAAGAAAGGCAAAACTCAGTTGTCCCCCCAAGAACGACAGAAAATAATTTGAATACTTGGATCATGGTTTCAAAAGTTTTAACATCTTTTTTTCCTAAATAAATACAGGTATGGAAGCAATTGATAGTATCTATGATTTTGATGATACTATTATTATCTCAAACTCCACTAAAAAAGAAGATTACTTCAAGGTAAATGCAATGACTGGAACAGACTGGAATACAAATGGTACAAAAAGTTTTGAAATAAATAATCAACAAACCTATTTGAATCTCTCCGAAAGTTTCTTGTTGTGTAAATTTAAATTCACTAAAGCTGGGAATAACACTAACGCTACACTTGTAAATGATTTATTCTGGAAAATGTTTGATAGTGTGTGTTTGTATATTGGAACACAATAAGTTGAAGCGGTTGATTATGTCTCTGCTGTGTCTGAAATGATGAAATTTACACTCTATAAATTCAGTGATAGAATGGGAAAGGGGTCTGTCGAAGGTTTTATTCCTGATATGTCAACGGGAACAAACACAGACCCTGGATATACTCAAAGGAAAGGAGCGTATAATGATGACACAAAAGCAGAAAATAGTTTTACTGTGGCAGTTCCTCTTTAAGGTATATTTGGATTTTGTGATCATGATAAAGTTCTGTGTGGTCTTAAAATTAGATTTCAACTACAAAGGAATGATAATGAAAATAGATTGCTTTTTGGTGTTGGTAATGCTTTTGGTGATCAGAATAAATTTGTAATTGAGGAAATGAGTTGGTATATCAGTGAATATACTCCTAATCTTAAAACAGAAGAGATGTTGAATAGAAGACTTAACTCAAAGAAACCACTCAGTGTATCATACCTCAAAAGAAGATGTCAACACGTTAAACTCAACCAAACTACTTACACGTGGAATTTGGGTGTTCTGGAAGGAAAGCCACGATATCTGTGGATCATTTTTTAAAAAGCCAGATGGTGATACTGCGAATGATAAGAATAATGCATTGAGTGATAATGCTAAGGTGAAACAACTTCGCGTTTCTCTCGATGGAACATTTTATCCACGAGATAGATTGGAAATTAATTGGGAAAAAAATGATTTTGCTGAAGCATACAAGTCTGACCAATAGGTGTGTGAAAGTAATGGAAATAAAGAACCTATTTTGGATATGACAGCATTTAAAAGTTTGTATACAATCTATGCGTTTGACCTGAGCGCTCAAAAGGAAACTATAAAGTCTAATCGAGTGGATACTTCCCTATACATTGAAAGAGGAGAGAGTGAAGAAGTTGATACATATTGTTTGCTTTTGGAAGAAACAGAATTACAGATTAATACAGATAATGGTGTGATGATTAGTCTCACATAATTTTTTGTTAAATAAATGAGTGGCAAAGTACCAACTGGGGTATATGTTAATCAAATCAATCTTCATAAACTATCATCTTGTGTTCAAAATCAAAAGCCTTGTACGATTAACATTAATACAATTCAGAGAAAAGGAGCAGTAAGAATTGATGTTTTGCTCACAAGAGAACAGGTTAAAATCTTGAATGACACTGGCTCACTTAAAATTAAAATGACAAAACCAATGTTGAAAAAATATTCAATAAGAGAGACGAGTGGAGGATTTCTCCCATTTCTAATTCCTTTATTTGCTGGTTTAAGTGCGGTTGGAGCATTGATGGGTGGTATTTCAACAGCGGTGAAAACTGCCAACAAAAGGAAGGCTCAACTCCAGGCTCAAAAATAATTGGAAAGACATAACAAAGAGTTGGAGAAACAAATTCGTGGAAGTGGTGTAATTGTAGATTTTGCTGAAAAGCTTGAAGGTCTGCCTGATAAAGCGAGATTGTTAGTTGGAGATATGCTTTCTTCTATAGCACAAGCAGGTGTAAAATTAACGAAAAGAGGTAATGGATTATATCTTTCTAATAAATAAATGAGCATTGATGAGTTGTTTAAAGAATTTGGAAAGAATACAACATCAAATTTACAACTTGTCAAATATTGTAAGAAATTAAAAATTCATAATGTGGTTATTTGTATGAGAGATGAATTAACAAATGTGCCGAAACATACAAAGAATATTATTATGAACTTAGAAGATAATAATGGGAACGGTTCTCATTGGGTTTGTATTTTTAATAGTCAAGACAAATATTATTTTGATAGTTTTGGTCTTCCACCACCTGTTGAAGTCATAAAATTCTTACAGAATGGTGTTTATCAAACATTTCAAGTCCAAGAATTAAATTCCAAGTGTTGTGGTCAATTATGTCTATATGTGTTATTTCAACTCAACAAAAATAAAAATTTTTATGATATTATTTTTAATCTAATATAAATGACTTATGTTGGTAAAGATGGTTCTATCTTTGGTGTATCCCAAGAACTGGATATTGATTTATCAAATTATTACACAAAGGTACAGGCTGAACGACATAAATATAATATAACCGAAAATATTAACATGAAAAATGCTTATAAATTAAAAAATTATCCAAGCCCGACTGACGCGAATGACTTGGTGAGATTAAGCGATTTATCACAATATATATCCTTAAATAAAACGGCCGTGTATTCCAAAGATACAGAAGTGTTGATATTATCTCCAGGTCATACAGAATTAACAGTTCAAATAAAAACAAATTTTTATAAAGAAGGGTGTATCGTTTGTATGAGAATAGAACAATGGGGGTATGATATGAATGATTTAGGGTATAATTGGTCATTTAAAATTAACCTCGAAGACCTGGAACAATTAAATCAGTCTCGTAAGGAAGAATATTATCCACTTGGTATCGAGAATGAGTTTTGTGGGGCCACGATTAGTAAACAACAAATAAAAGAATTTAATAAGGGTAAATATAATGTTTATATCATGTTTCATATTTTGTATAATGTATAATAAATATAATGTTTCATATTTTGCCCTTGTTTATATCATGAAAAAAGAAAAAAACAGGATTATATACAATAAGTAAGGAAATACAAAATGATTTAACTATGGGAAGATGGGGAGGTGTTTCGTGCCATCATATTATTCTAACATATATTTCTAATACATAAATGACAGCAAGAAGGCTTCAAGAAAATTATCATTTCTGTGTCCAAGCATACCTTCAAGAAAAGGGTATTCGGTATTTTAATAAATATGTTCTACAACATAAGAATGAGGTATTTTCAATAAAAGATTGGCATTATGCTGATTTTGATAAACCGGCAACTTTAGATTTAATTTGAATGTTAAATAATGAAAAAATTATAAAGTTAAGAAAAGGTAAGGCTCTTTTAGAAATTCAAAAGAAATTTTATTGGTTTCCTGTTGTAAAAAAAAATATTTTGGATACAGGAATAACAAGAAATCCTGAGGAATATATGTATGATATTTTATGGGGTGTAAGCGATTCAAGGATAATAAGGGATGAGGAAGGAGTTGAAGAAGAGAGGGAAGAGGAGGAAAAGGAGAAGAGAGAGAAGGAAGAGAGGGACAAGAAAGAGAAGGAGGAAAAGGAGAAGAGAGAGAAGGAGGAGAGGGAGAAGAAAGAGAAGGAGGAAAAAGAGAAGAGAGAGAAGGAGAGGGAGGAGAGAGAGAAGGAGAGGGAGGAGAGAGAGAAGGAGAGGGAGGAGAGAGCGAGACAAAATAAATATCAAAATATGGAAAGCAGTGAGATTAAAAAAAGATTGGTGGTATTACAGAAAATAACTCAACCCACCGAGGAGGAAAACAAAGAATTGACAAGTCTATTTGCAATACTTTCGACAAGACTATTGACATCGACAAGATATTCATTTTAATTCAAGTTTTTCATTTTTTTTCTTAAATAAATGGAGGAGAGAGTGAAGGCATTTCTAAGGATTCTTTATGTTTTAAAAATTAAGATTCAAATGTGCATGTTGGAAACTAAAAAGGTTTTTGCACTCTGCAGGAATTTTTCTCATAAATAAATGAGTTATTGTCTCAAATGTAAAAAGAAAACTAACACCAAAAATATTTCATATATTAAAAGTAAAAATAACAGGGTTATACAAAAAGGTATATGTTCGGTGTGTGGTTCAAAATAAAATCAATTTATCTCCAAACACAAACGAGGAGGAGATATACAAAAGTTTTTATCAGGAAGTAAATTTACAACTACTGGAATACCAGGGGAATTACATCTTCCAGGGTATTCTTTCTGTGGTCCAGGCACAAACTTGGATAAAAGATTAGATGAGGCAGACAATCCTAAATCCTGGAGTAAACCCATCAATAGAGTTGATGAAGTGTGCATGAGACACGATATTGATTATGGGAATACCACAACGTTGGAAGAAAAGCATGAAGCCGATAGAGAAATTTTGTATAATTTATCTCTGATACAAAATCCAACCTTGAGAGAAAAAGTTGATCGGTTCATTGTGAAGAAGATGATCAGTGCTAAATTGAAACTTGGACTTGGAAATTCAAAAAACTTATAGGCTCTAATGATGTCATGAAGACTGAAGAGCAATTAGCTGATGAATTACATAAACCAATATTCACAAAGTTTCGTAGAAGGAAAGTTTATTCCAAGGAAGTTGATTATATCTGGTCCGCTGATTTGATTGAACTCAATAATGATAAGGGGTACAAGTATGCTTTAACCGTTATTTATTTGAGGAGTAGATACGCATGGGTTGTCCCTCTAAAAAACAAAACAGGAAATTCTCTTATGTTTGCCTTTTAACAGATATTTAATAAAAGTAAGAGAAAACCTAAAAAATTGTGGACTGATGAGGGTAGAGAGTTTTATAACAAGACATTAATGAATTTTCTAAAAAATAACAGTATTACATTATACAGTACCTTTAATGAAGGGAAGGCAGTTGTTGTTGAACGTTTTAATCGTACCTTAAAAGAGAGACTATATAAAAAATTCACACAACTCGGTTCACAACAATGGTCATCTTTTATTCAGGATATTGTGGATAAGTATAATGACACGATTCACACATCAACAAATATGAAACCATCAGAAACATTTACAAAATTAAAATATGAAAAAGAGATTAATGTCAGAAAACCTAAGTTCAAAGTTGGTGATATCGTAAGAATATATAGGTGGAAATCTCATTTTGAAAAAGGTTATATTAAAAGATGGACCAACGAGCTTTTTAAAATTGTTGATGTAATAGATACGGTTCCTTGGACTTATAAGATATATGATTTGGAAGGGGAAGAGATTTTAGGTTCATTTTATTCACAGGAATTACAAAAGACAAAACTAAGCAGA
Source organism: Eptatretus burgeri (assembly GCF_056783735.1). NCBI lineage: Eukaryota > Metazoa > Chordata > Myxini > Myxiniformes > Myxinidae > Eptatretus > Eptatretus burgeri. The sequence continues at coordinate 107,335,813 of NC_140963.1, forward strand.
TAATACCCATGGGAGCAATGGGTTGTCCCTTCACTCCCTCCTACTATACACCGTTGTGGACACTCGAGGGCCAAGTCCGAGGTGTATAACAGTATATAATGTGTGTCAAGGGGGACGTTCTTAGATCTGTGAACCCCAAACACAGAATCCTCAACTGAATAGTTGAGGCTTAACTTTTGTTTGGTGTGTGTGTGTGTGTGTGTGTGTGTGTGTGTGTGTGTGTGTGTGTGTGTGTGTGTGTGTGTGCAATGGGAGCAATGGGTTGGCGCTTCACTCCCTCCTACTATACACCATTGTGGACACTCGAGGGCCAAGTCCGAGGTGTATAACAGTATATAATGTGTGTCAAGGGGGACGTTCTTAGATCTGTGAACCCCAAACACAGAATCCTCAACTGAACAGTTGAGGCTTAACTTTGTTTGTTGGTGTGTGTGTGTGTGTGTGTGTGTGTGTGTGTGTGTGTGTGTGTGTGTGTGTGTGTGTGTGTGTGTGTGTGTCCCAACCCTCACATTCAAAATCTCAACCCCAACCCTCACATTCAAAATCTCAACCCCAACTCAATCCTCGCCCAACACAATGTCTTTTTCAAAATGAGATTTCCACCTATATATATATCTTTTTTTGCGTTTTTTTTTTCTTTTCTCTTCTTCCAATTCTGTCTTTTAAGGCTTTCAGGTTTGATGACGTAGAAAGGGGGAGTAAGCCTGCACTTTCTTCCCAGAACGAACAATGTATATTTTTTTATGTTTTTTTATCTTCTTCCAATTCTGTCTTTTAAGGCTTTCAGGTTTGATGACGTAGAAAGGGGGAGTAAGCCTGCACTTTCTTCCCAGAATGAACAATGCATATTTTTTTATGTTTTTTTCTCTTCTTCCAATTCTGTCTTTTAAGGCTTTCAGGTTTGATGACGTAGAAAGGGGGAGTAAGCCTGCACTTTCTTCCCAGAATGAACAATGTATATTTTTTCTGTTTTTTTCTCTTCTTCCAATTCTGTCTTTTAAGGCTTTCAGGTTTGATGACGTAGAAAGAGGGAGTCAGAACTTTCTTGATAGGTTTAGATCCCAAAGAGTGGTAGCATTTCAAGTCTTCAAAATAAACCCAACTTTCCAAGTCTCCAAGGTATAACCACATTCCTGTTGAGTTTCCAAGATATGTGTCACATTGTGAGTTATCAAGCCAGAACCCACATTTCAAGTCTCCAAAAATATAACCATCTATCCAAGACTCCAAGGTAGAATCACAATTTCCAGAAATATAGTGGGTTTCAGTGATAGATTTCACATAGTATAACTGTGGATCATCAAGGAAATCTCCATTTTTCCAATTTTTATGGGTTTCAGTGATAGATCTCACATAGTATAACTGTGGATCATCAAGGAAAACTCCATTTTTCCTATTTTTATGGGTTTCAGTGATAGATCTCACATAGTATAACTGTGGATCATCAAGGAAATCTCCATTTTTCCAATTTTGATGGGTTTCGGTGATAGATCTCACATAGTATAACTGTGGATCATCAAGGAAATCTCCATTTTTCCAATTTTGATGGGTTTCGGTGAGAGATCTCACATAGTATAACTGTGGATCATCAAGGAAAACTCCATTTTTCAAAATGTCTGAAAATTGTGTCTCCAAGGTAAAACTTGTATTCTGGCTCATCAAGGTATAACTTGTTCAGGGGGTATTGTCTTGATAACTCACAATGAGTATTATTGTTGCAAAACTCTTTTTCAGGACTTTGCTGGTCTCCAAGGTATAACTCTTTGGTTGGATCATCAAGGACGAACTCGTTCTGTGGGTCTTGGTCGCTCATAAGGTCTTCAACCAAGCCAACAATTTCGCCCTAAGTTGTAGCAAAAGCAGTATTTTCATTTCGTATTTCAGATACAATTTCCTGTGAGAGAAAATAATAATGTATTAATTAAGTTATTTAATTATTAAACGAGTCGATGTTTAAAAGGAACTAAAATAGGAAAATAAAAATCTTACCTCAACAGATAAGAGGTTTGAATCCAGTTCATCAACTTGAAGGTTTAGTTCCATACAAGTCTGAGAGTTCCAGGCAAGCACACAGCACACCATGGCCAGCAAAAAAAAATGTTTAGAATGGAGCCTGGGCTTGAGCCTTTTATAGGGAAAGACTGGTGGGTGTGGTTTCCTTTGGAAATTCCCTGGGCAAGCTCACGCAGGCCTTCTTTGGGCAATTTTTTCAAAACCATAACATGCTGGAGTTTTCTTGTGATTTCTTTGTGAGTCAGAGATGAACTGGAAATGATGTAAGAGTAGGTGGGGCTTAGCAAAAGTAGGCGGGGCTTAGGAAAAGTGGGCGTGGCTTATAAAAATACCTCATGAAAAGTGGGCGGGGCTTAGCAAAAGATGGCGGGGATTATAAAAATTCCACAGAAAAGTGGGCGGGGCTTAGAGGAAAGTGGGCGAGGCTTATGGAATACCTCGTGAAAAGTGGGCGGGTCTTAAAGAAAAGTGGGCAGGGCTTTAAAAAATTCCATTTGAAAGTGGGCGGGGCTTATGAAAAGTGGGCGGGGCTTAACAAAAAAATAACCTGTGTCTCAGGAGGTGGTCAAACAAGAGCATTAAGAGAAGTTTATCATTTCGTAATGGCACAAAAGGGGTATCTTAAAAAATATAAAGATTCAAATGTTTTGTTTTTCAATATTTTAGATGGGGATTATTGTGCAAAGAAAATTAAACTATTGAAGGAATTTGAGAATGAACAAATCTTTATAGGTTCAATGAGTGAGCTCAACAATATGCATCGGTGATTTGAGAAAGAGTGTCCCGAGGCTAAGACGCTTCAGATATTTCTTTAGAATCACCTTTAACAAATAACATGACTACTTTGTAACTTGAACAAATCTTTATCTTATTGCATGGGTTATTTGAAAAAAAAGTGTCCCCAGGTTAAAAGGGGAGACAAATAAATATACCTTGGGAGAAAAAGGGGATTTATTTTTAGGGAAAAAAAAATGAATCGCTGAAAATCCCCCATTCATTTACATGGGGAAAAGTGAGCCAGAACCAGTATATTCACCCTACTGATGGTATTCTTTCGAGGAAAACTTAGAAAACTAGTTGATTTGTTGTCCTCGTCAGTATAGTGTTGAGTATCCCTTTTTGTCCTGCAGGAGACCAGGGTTCGATTCCCTGCCGGGGAGAGTTTTTTATTTTTAATTGCTCATAATTTCAGTTTTTGAATTCCTTATTTTCAATATTTGATATTTTTGAATCTTCTTCACGGGCTCCAACACAAGTTTGCAGATCATTTATTTTTGAATGCTGACAATTTTATTTTTGAATTCATGATTTTCAATGTTTCATCTTTTTGAGTCTTCTTCAGCAGCACAATCTAAAGTTTGCAGATCATCACCTTCATTACTGTATCACCTTGAGAATGCTTTTCCAACAGTATCTGCCAAAAAAGAATGGTTTGCTCAAAAATACAACTTTCATTTGAAGAAAACATTTTGCTTGATTGGCAGAGTGGCTGCATTTTTCGAGAAAATTTTTGTGTGGGGAAGCAATTTCAATGTGATGTATTTTTGGATTTTGTCACAGGACACACACCAAAACTAATGAAGACAATCACTTGAAAACTTTTGAATCGCTCGGAAATGAAGCATTTTTCAGTTTTTACAGATGGTATTCTTTTGAGGAAAAAATAGAAAATGAACTAATGTGTTGTCCTCGTTGGTATAGTGGTGAGTATCCCTGCTCATCATGCAGGAGACCAGGGTTTGATTCCCTGATGGGGAGAGTTTTTTATTTTTAATTGCTGACAATTTCATTTTTTTAATTCCTTATTTTTCATATTTGCTATTTTTGAATCTTCTTCAATGGCACCAACACAAGTTTACAGATCATCACCTTCTTCTTTACTGAATCACTTTGAGCACGTTTTTCCAACAGTATCCGCCAAAGAGAATGGTTTGCTCAAAAATAAAACTTTCATTTGAAGAAAACATTTTGCTTGATTGTCATAGTGGCTGCATTTTTCGAGAAAATTTTTGTGTGGGGAAGCAATTTCAATGTGATGTATTTTTGGATTTTATCACAGGACAAACACCAAAACTAATGAAGACAATCACTTGAAAACTTTTGAATCGCTCGGAAATGAAGGATTTTTCAGTTTTTACAGATGGAATTCTTTTGAGGAAAACATAGAAAACAAGCTAATGTGTTGTCCTCGTTAGTATATTGGTGAGTATCCCTGCTTGTCACGCAAGAGACCAGGGTTCGATTCCCTGACGGGGAGCGTTTGTTATTTTTAATTGTTGACAATTTCATTTTTTGAATTCCTTATTTTCAATGTTTAATATTTTTGAGTCTTCTTCAGTGGCACAATCAAAAGTTTGCAGATCATCACCTTCATTACTGTATCACCTTGAGAATGCTTTTCCAACAGTATCTGCCAAAAAAGAATGGTTTGCTCAAAAATAAAACTTTCATTTGAAGAAAACATTTTGCATGATTGGCAGAGTGGCTGCATTTTTCGAGAAAATTTTTGTGTGGGGAAGCAATTTCAATGTGATGTATTTTTGGATTTTGTCACAGGACAAACACCAAAACTAATGAAGACAATCACTTGAAAACTTTTGAATCGCTCGGAAATGAAGGATTTTTCAGTTTTTACAGATGGTATTCTTTTGAGGAAAAAATAGAAAATGAACTAATGTGTTGTCCTCGTTGGTATAGTGGTGAGTATCCCTGCTCATCATGCAGGAGACCAGGGTTTGATTCCCTGATGGGGAGAGTTTTTTTATTTTTAATTGCTGACAATTTCATTTTTTTAATTCCTTATTTTTCATATTTGCTATTTTTGAATCTTCTTCAATGGCACTAACACAAGTTTACAGATCATCACCTTCTTCATTACTGAATCACTTTGAGAACGTTTTTCCAACAGTATCCGCCAAAGAGAATGGTTTGCTCAAAAATAAAACTTTCATTTGAAGAAAACATTTTGCTTGATTGTCAGAGTGGCTGCATTTATCGAGAAAATTTTTGTGTGGGGAAGCAATTTCAATGTGATGTATTTTTGGATTTTATCACAGGACAAACACCAAAACTAATGAAGAAAATCACTTGAAAACATTTCAGTCGTTTGGAAATACAGGATTTTTCAGTTTTTACAGATGGTATTCTTTTGAGGAAAACATCGAAAACTCGCTGCTGTGTTGTTCTCGTAATTGTAGTGGTGAGTATCCCTGCTTGTCATGCAGGAGACCAGATTTGATTCCCTGATGGGAGGAGTTTTTTTATTTTTAATTGTCGACAATTTCATTTTTTGAATTCCTTATTTTCAATATTTGATAGTTTTGAATCTTTTTCAATGGCACCAACACAAGTTTACAGATCATTTATTTTTAAATGCCGACAATTTTATTTCTAAATTCCTGATTTTCAATGTTTAATATTTTTGAGTCTTCTTCAGTGGCACAATCAAAAGTTTGCAGATCATCACCTTCATAACTGTATCACCTTGAGAACGCTTTTCCAACAGTATCCCCCAAAATGAATGGTTTGCTCAAAAATAAAACTTTCATTTGAAGAAAACATTTTGCTTGATTGTCAGAGTGGCTGCATTTTTCGAGAAAGTTTTTGTGTGGGGAAGCAATTTCAATGTGATGTATTTTTGGATTTTATCACAGGACAAACACCAAAACTAATGAAGACAATCACTTGAAAACTTTTGAATCGCTCGGAAATGAAGGATTTTTCAGTTTTTACAGATGGAATTCTTTTGAGGAAAACATGGAAAACAAGCTAATTTGTTGTCCTCGTTAGTATAGTGGTGAGTATCCCTGCTTGTCACGCAGGAGACCACGGTTCGATTCCCTGACGGGGAGTGTTTGTTATTTTTAATTGCTGACAATATCATTTTTTGAATTCCTTATTTTTAATCATTGATATTTTTGAATCTTCTTCAACGGCACCAACACAAGTTTGCAGATCATCAGCTTCTCAATGACTGAATCACTTTGAGATCGTTTTACAACAGTATCCGCTAAAAAGAATGGTTTGCTCAAAAATAAAAGTTTCATTTGAAGAAAACATTTTGCTTGATTGTCAGAGTGGTTGAATTTTTCGAGAAAATTTTTGTGTGCGGAAGCAATTTCAATGTGATGTATTTGTGGATTTTTTCACAGGGCAAACACCACAACGAATGAAGACCATCACTTGAAAACATTTCAGTCGTTTGGAAATACAGGATTTTTCAGTTTTTACAGATGGTATTCTTTTGAGGAAAACATCGAAAACTCGCTGCTGTTTTGTTCTCGTAATTGTAGTGGTGAGTATCCCTGCTTGTCATGCAGGAGACCAGGTTTTGATTCCCTGATGGGAGGAGTTTTTTATTTTTCATTGTCGACAATTTCATTTTTTGAATTCCTTATTTTCAATATTTGATATTTTAGAATCTTTTTCAATGGCACCAACACAAGTTTACAGATCATTTATTTTTAAATGCCGACAATTTTATTTCTAAATTACTGATTTTCAATGTTTAATATTTTTGAGTCTTCTTCAGTGGCACAATCAAAAGTTTGCAGATCATTACCTTCATTACTGAATCACTTTGAGAACGCTTTTCCAACAGTATCCCCCAAAATGAATAATTTGCTCACAAATAAAAGTTTCATTTGAAGAGAACATTTTCCTTGATTGTCAGAGTGGATGAATTTTTCGAGAGAATTTTTGTGTGGGGAAGCAATTTCAATATGATGTATTTGTGGATTTTATCACAGGGCAAACACCGCAACTCATGAAGACAATCATTGTAAAACTTTTGAGTTGCTTGGAAAAAAAGGATTTTTCAGTTTTTACAGATGGTATTCTTTTGAGGAAAAAATAGAAAATGAACTGATGTGTTGTCCTCGTTGGTATAGTGGTGAGTATCTCTGGTCGTCATGCAGGAGACCAGGGTTTGATTCCCTGATGGGGAAAGTTTTTATTTTTAATTGCTGACAATTTCATTTTTTTAATTCCTTATTTTTCATATTTGCTATTTTTGAATCTTCTTCAACGGCACCAACACAAGTTTACAGATCATCACCTTCTTCATTACTGAATCACTTTGAGAACGTTTTTCCAACAGTATCCGCCAAAGAGAATGGTTTGCTCAAAAATAAAACTTTCATTTGAAGAAAACATTTTGCTTGATTGTCAGAGTGGCTGCATTTTTCGAGAAAATTTTTGTGTGGGGAAGCAATTTCAATGTGACATATTTTTGGATTTTCTCACAGGACAAACACCAAAACTAATGAAGACAATCACTTGAAAACTTTTGAATCGCTCGGAAATGAAGGATTTTTCAGTTTTTACAGATGGAATTCTTTTGAGGAAAACATAGAAAACAAGCTAATGTGTTTTCCTCGTTAGTATAGTGGTGAGTATCCCTGCTTGTCACGCAGGAGACCAGGGTTCGATTCCCTGACGGGGAGCGTTTGTTATTTTTAATTGTTGACAATTTCATTTTTTGAATTCCTTATTTTCAATGTTTAATATTTTTGAGTCTTCTTCAGTGGCACAATCAAAAGTTTTCAGATCATCACCTTCATTACTGTATCACCTTGAGAATGCTTTTCCAACAGTATCTGCCAAAAAGAATGGTTTGCTCAAAAATAAAACTTTCATTTGAAGAAAACATTTTGCTTGATTGGCAGAGTGGCTGCATTTTTCGAGAAAATTTTTGTGTGGGGAAGCAATTTCAATGTGATGTATTTTTGGATTTTGTCACAGGACAAACACCAAAACTAATGAAGACAATCACTTGAAAACTTTTGAATCGCTCGGAAATGAAGGATTTTTCAGTTTTTACAGATGGTATTCTTTTGAGGAAAAAATAGAAAAGGAACCAATATGTTGTCCTCGTTGGTATAGTGGTGAGTATCCCTGCTCATCATGCAGGAGACCAGTGTTTGATTCCCTGATGGGGAGAGTTTTTTATTTTTAATTGCTGACAATTTCATTTTTTTAATTCCTTATTTTTCATATTTGCTATTTTTGAATCTTCTTCAATGGCACTAACACAAGTTTACAGATCATCACCTTCTTCATTACTGAATCACTTTGAGAACGTTTTTCCAACAGTATCCGCCAAAGAGAATGGTTTGCTCAAAAATAAAACTTTCATTTGAAGAAAACATTTTGCTTGATTGTCAGAGTGGCTGCATTTATCGAGAAAATTTTTGTGTGGGGAAGCAATTTCAATGTGATGTATTTTTGGATTTTATCACAGGACAAACACCAAAACTAATGAAGAAAATCACTTGAAAACATTTCAGTCGTTTGGAAATACAGGATTTTTCAGTTTTTACAGATGGTATTCTTTTGAGGAAAACATCGAAAACTCGCTGCTGTGTTGTTCTCGTAATTGTAGTGGTGAGTATCCCTGCTTGTCATGCAGGAGACCAGATTTGATTCCCTGATGGGAGGAGTTTTTTATTTTTAATTGTCGACAATTTCATTTTTTGAATTCCTTATTTTCAATATTTGATAGTTTTGAATCTTTTTCAATGGCACCAACACAAGTTTACAGATCATTTATTTTTAAATGCCGACAATTTTATTTCTAAATTCCTGATTTTCAATGTTTAATATTTTTGAGTCTTCTTCAGTGGCACAATCAAAAGTTTGCAGATCATCACCTTCATAACTGTATCACCTTGAGAACGCTTTTCCAACAGTATCCCCCAAAATGAATGGTTTGCTCAAAAATAAAACTTTCATTTGAAGAAAACATTTTGCTTGATTGTCAGAGTGGCTGCATTTTTCGAGAAAGTTTTTGTGTGGGGAAGCAATTTCAATGTGATGTATTTTTGGATTTTATCACAGGACAAACACCAAAACTAATGAAGACAATCACTTGAAAACTTTTGAATCGCTCGGAAATGAAGGATTTTTCAGTTTTTACAGATGGAATTCTTTTGAGGAAAACATGGAAAACAAGCTAATTTGTTGTCCTCGTTAGTATAGTGGTGAGTATCCCTGCTTGTCACGCAGGAGACCACGGTTCGATTCCCTGACGGGGAGCGTTTTTTTATTTTTAATTGCTGACAATATCATTTTTTGAATTCCTTATTTTTAATCATTGATATTTTTGAATCTTCTTCAACGGCACCAACACAAGTTTGCAGATCATCAGCTTCTCAATGACTGAATCACTTTGAGATCGTTTTACAACAGTATCCGCTAAAAAGAATGGTTTGCTCAAAAATAAAAGTTTCATTTGAAGAAAACATTTTGCTTGATTGTCAGAGTGGTTGAATTTTTCGAGAAAATTTTTGTGTGCGGAAGCAATTTCAATGTGATGTATTTGTGGATTTTTTCACAGGGCAAACACCACAACGAATGAAGACCATCACTTGAAAACATTTCAGTCGTTTGGAAATACAGGATTTTTCAGTTTTTACAGATGGTATTCTTTTGAGGAAAACATCGAAAACTCGCTGCTGTTTTGTTCTCGTAATTGTAGTGGTGAGTATCCCTGCTTGTCATGCAGGAGACCAGGTTTTGATTCCCTGATGGGAGGAGTTTTTTATTTTTCATTGTCGACAATTTCATTTTTTGAATTCCTTATTTTCAATATTTGATATTTTAGAATCTTTTTCAATGGCACCAACACAAGTTTACAGATCATTTATTTTTAAATGCCGACAATTTTATTTCTAAATTACTGATTTTCAATGTTTAATATTTTTGAGTCTTCTTCAGTGGCACAATCAAAAGTTTGCAGATCATTACCTTCATTACTGAATCACTTTGAGAACGCTTTTCCAACAGTATCCCCCAAAATGAATAATTTGCTCACAAATAAAAGTTTCATTTGAAGAGAACATTTTCCTTGATTGTCAGAGTGGATGAATTTTTCGAGAGAATTTTTGTGTGGGGAAGCAATTTCAATATGATGTATTTGTGGATTTTATCGCAGGGCAAACACCGCAACTCATGAAGACAATCATTGTAAAACTTTTGAGTTGCTTGGAAAAAAAGGATTTTTCAGTTTTTACAGATGGTATTCTTTTGAGGAAAAAATAGAAAATGAACTGATGTGTTGTCCTCGTTGGAATAGTGGTGAGTATCTCTGGTCGTCATGCAGGAGACCAGGGTTTGATTCCCTGATGGGGAAAGTTTTTATTTTTAATTGCTGACAATTTCATTTTTTTAATTCCTTATTTTTCATATTTGCTATTTTTGAATCTTCTTCAACGGCACCAACACAAGTTTACAGATCATCACCTTCTTCATTACTGAATCACTTTGAGAACGTTTTTCCAACAGTATCCGCCAAAGAGAATGGTTTGCTCAAAAATAAAACTTTCATTTGAAGAAAACATTTTGCTTGATTGTCAGAGTGGCTGCATTTTTCGAGAAAATTTTTGTGTGGGGAAGCAATTTCAATGTGACATATTTTTGGATTTTCTCACAGGACAAACACCAAAACTAATGAAGACAATCACTTGAAAACTTTTGAATCGCTCGGAAATGAAGGATTTTTCAGTTTTTACAGATGGAATTCTTTTGAGGAAAACATAGAAAACAAGCTAATGTGTTTTCCTCGTTAGTATAGTGGTGAGTATCCCTGCTTGTCACGCAGGAGACCAGGGTTCGATTCCCTGACGGGGAGCGTTTGTTATTTTTAATTGTTGACAATTTCATTTTTTGAATTCCTTATTTTCAATGTTTAATATTTTTGAGTCTTCTTCAGTGGCACAATCAAAAGTTTTCAGATCATCACCTTCATTACTGTATCACCTTGAGAATGCTTTTCCAACAGTATCTGCCAAAAAAGAATGGTTTGCTCAAAAATAAAACTTTCATTTGAAGAAAACATTTTGCTTGATTGGCAGAGTGGCTGCATTTTTCGAGAAAATTTTTGTGTGGGGAAGCAATTTCAATGTGATGTATTTTTGGATTTTGTCACAGGACAAACACCAAAACTAATGAAGACAATCACTTGAAAACTTTTGAATCGCTCGGAAATGAAGGATTTTTCAGTTTTTACAGATGGTATTCTTTTGAGGAAAAAATAGAAAAGGAACCAATATGTTGTCCTCGTTGGTATAGTGGTGAGTATCCCTGCTCATCATGCAGGAGACCAGTGTTTGATTCCCTGATGGGGAGAGTTTTTTATTTTTAATTGCTGACAATTTCATTTTTTTAATTCCTTATTTTTCATATTTGCTATTTTTGAATCTTCTTCAATGGCACTAACACAAGTTTACAGATCATCACCTTCTTCATTACTGAATCACTTTGAGAACGTTTTTCCAACAGTATCCGCCAAAGAGAATGGTTTGCTCAAAAATAAAACTTTCATTTGAAGAAAACATTTTGCTTGATTGTCAGAGTGGCTGCATTTATCGAGAAAATTTTTGTGTGGGGAAGCAATTTCAATGTGATGTATTTTTGGATTTTATCACAGGACAAACACCAAAACTAATGAAGAAAATCACTTGAAAACATTTCAGTCGTTTGGAAATACAGGATTTTTCAGTTTTTACAGATGGTATTCTTTTGAGGAAAACATCGAAAACTCGCTGCTGTGTTGTTCTCGTAATTGTAGTGGTGAGTATCCCTGCTTGTCATGCAGGAGACCAGATTTGATTCCCTGATGGGAGGAGTTTTTTATTTTTAATTGTCGACAATTTCATTTTTTGAATTCCTTATTTTCAATATTTGATAGTTTTGAATCTTTTTCAATGGCACCAACACAAGTTTACAGATCATTTATTTTTAAATGCCGACAATTTTATTTCTAAATTCCTGATTTTCAATGTTTAATATTTTTGAGTCTTCTTCAGTGGCACAATCAAAAGTTTGCAGATCATCACCTTCATAACTGTATCACCTTGAGAACGCTTTTCCAACAGTATCCCCCAAAATGAATGGTTTGCTCAAAAATAAAACTTTCATTTGAAGAAAACATTTTGCTTGATTGTCAGAGTGGCTGCATTTTTCGAGAAAATTTTTGTGTGGGGAAGCAATTTCAATGTGATGTATTTTTGGATTTTATCACAGGACAAACACCAAAACTAATGAAGACAATCACTTGAAAACTTTTGAATCGCTCGGAAATGAAGGATTTTTCAGTTTTTACAGATGGAATTCTTTTGAGGAAAACATGGAAAACAAGCTAATTTGTTGTCCTCGTTAGTATAGTGGTGAGTATCCCTGCTTGTCACGCAGGAGACCACGGTTCGATTCCCTGACAGGGAGAGTTTTTTTTATTTTTAATTGCTGACAATATCATTTTTTGAATTCCTTATTTTTAATCATTGATATTTTTGAATCTTCTTCAACGGCACCAACACAAGTTTGCAGATCATCAGCTTCTCAATGACTGAATCACTTTGAGATCGTTTTACAACAGTATCCGCTAAAAAGAATGGTTTGCTCAAAAATAAAAGTTTCATTTGAAGAAAACATTTTGCTTGATTGTCAGAGTGGTTGAATTTTTCGAGAAAATTTTTGTGTGCGGAAGCAATTTCAATGTGATGTATTTGTGGATTTTTTCACAGGGCAAACACCACAACGAATGAAGACCATCACTTGAAAACATTTCAGTCGTTTGGAAATACAGGATTTTTCAGTTTTTACAGATGGTATTCTTTTGAGGAAAACATCGAAAACTCGCTGCTGTTTTGTTCTCGTAATTGTAGTGGTGAGTATCCCTGCTTGTCATGCAGGAGACCAGGTTTTGATTCCCTGATGGGAGGAGTTTTTTATTTTTCATTGTCGACAATTTCATTTTTTGAATTCCTTATTTTCAATATTTGATATTTTAGAATCTTTTTCAATGGCACCAACACAAGTTTACAGATCATTTATTTTTAAATGCCGACAATTTTATTTCTAAATTACTGATTTTCAATGTTTAATATTTTTGAGTCTTCTTCAGTGGCACAATCAAAAGTTTGCAGATCATTACCTTCATTACTGAATCACTTTGAGAACGCTTTTCCAACAGTATCCCCCAAAATGAATAATTTGCTCACAAATAAAAGTTTCATTTGAAGAGAACATTTTCCTTGATTGTCAGAGTGGATGAATTTTTCGAGAGAATTTTTGTGTGGGGAAGCAATTTCAATATGATGTATTTGTGGATTTTATCACAGGGCAAACACCGCAACTCATGAAGACAATCATTGTAAAACTTTTGAGTTGCTTGGAAAAAAAGGATTTTTCAGTTTTTACAGATGGTATTCTTTTGAGGAAAAAATAGAAAATGAACTGATGTGTTGTCCTCGTTGGTATAGTGGTGAGTATCTCTGGTCGTCATGCAGGAGACCAGGGTTTGATTCCCTGATGGGGAAAGTTTTTATTTTTAATTGCTGACAATTTCATTTTTTTAATTCCTTATTTTTCATATTTGCTATTTTTGAATCTTCTTCAACGGCACCAACACAAGTTTACAGATCATCACCTTCTTCATTACTGAATCACTTTGAGAACGTTTTTCCAACAGTATCCGCCAAAGAGAATGGTTTGCTCAAAAATAAAACTTTCATTTGAAGAAAACATTTTGCTTGATTGTCAGAGTGGCTGCATTTTTCGAGAAAATTTTTGTGTGGGGAAGCAATTTCAATGTGACATATTTTTGGATTTTCTCATAGGACAAACACCAAAACTAATGAAGACAATCACTTGAAAACTTTTGAATCGCTCGGAAATGAAGGATTTTTCAGTTTTTACAGATGGAATTCTTTTGAGGAAAACATAGAAAACAAGCTAATGTGTTTTCCTCGTTAGTATAGTGGTGAGTATCCCTGCTTGTCACGCAGGAGACCAGGGTTCGATTCCTTGACGGGGAGCGTTTGTTATTTTTAATTGTTGACAATTTCATTTTTTGAATTCCTTGTTTTCAATGTTTAATATTTTTGAGTCTTCTTCAGTGGCACAATCAAAAGTTTGCAGATCATCACCTTCATTACTGTATCACCTTGAGAATGCTTTTCCAACAGTATCTGCCAAAAAAGAATGGTTTGCTCAAAAATACAACTTTCATTTGAAGAAAACATTTTGCTTGATTGGCAGAGTGGCTGCATTTTTCGAGAAAATTTTTGTGTGGGGTAGCAATTTCAATGTGATGTATTTTTGGATTTTGTCTGGGACAAACACCAAAACTAATGAAGACAATCACTTGAAAACTTTTGAATCGCTCGGAAATGAAGCATTTTTCAGTTTTTACAGATGGTATTCTTTTGAGGAAAACATAGAAAACAAGCTAATGTGTTTTCCTCGTTAGTATAGTAGTGAGTATCCCTGCTTGTCACGCAGGAGACCAGGGTTCGATTCCTTGATGGGGAGCGTTTGTTATTTTTAATTGTTGACAATTTCATTTTTTGAATTCCTTATATTTCATATTTGCTATTTTTGAATCTTCTTCAATGGCACTAACACAAGTTTAAAGATCATCACCTTCTTCATTACTGAATCACTTTGAGAACGTTTTTCCAACAGTATCCGCCAAAGAGAATGGTTTGCTCAAAAATAAAACTTTCATTTGAAGAAAACATTTTGCTTGAATGTCAGAGTGGCTGCATTTATCGAGAAAATTTTTGTGTGGGGAAGCAATTTCAATGTGATGTATTTTTGGATTTTATCACAGGACAAACACCAAAACTAATGAAGAAAATCACTTGAAAACATTTCAGTCGTTTGGAAATACAGGATTTTTCAGTTTTTACAGATGGTATTCTTTTGAGGAAAACATCGAAAACTCGCTGCTGTGTTGTTCTCGTAATTGTAGTGGTGAGTATTCCTGCTTGTCATGCAGGAGACCAGATTTGATTCCCTGATGGGAGGAGTTTTTTTTATTTTTAATTGTCGACAATTTCATTTTTTGAATTCCTTATTTTCAATATTTGATAGTTTTGAATCTTTTTCAATGGCACCAACACAAGTTTACAGATCATTTATTTTTAAATGCCGACAATTTTATTTCTAAATTCCTGATTTTCAATGTTTAATATTTTTGAGACTTCTTCAGTGGCACAATCAAAAGTTTGCAGATCATCACCTTCATTACTGTATCACCTTGAGAACGCTTTTCCAACAGTATCCCCAAAAATGAATGGTTTGCTCAAAAATAAAACTTTCATTTGAAGAAAACATTTTGCTTGATTGTCAGAGTGGCTGCATTTTTCGAGAAAATTTTTGTGTGGGGAAGCAATTTCAATGTGAAATATTTTTGGTTTTTCTCAAAGGACAAACAGCAAAACTAATGAAGACAATCACTTGAAAACTTTTGAATCGCTCGGAAATGAAGGATTTTTCAGTTTTTACAGATGGAATTCTTTTGAGGAAAACATAGAAAACAAGCTAATGTGTTTTCCTCGTTAGTATAGTGGTGAGTATCCCTGCTTGTCACGTAGGAGACCAGGGTTCGATTCCCTGACGGGGAGCGTTTGTTATTTTTAATTGTTGACAATTTCATTTTTTGAATTCCTTGTTTTCAATGTTTAATATTTTTGAGTCTTCTTCAGTGGCACAATCAAAAGTTTGCAGATCATCACCTTCATTACTGTATCACCTTGAGAATGCTTTTCCAACAGTATCTGCCAAAAAAGAATGGTTTGCTCAAAAATACAACTTTCATTTGAAGAAAACATTTTGCTTGATTGGCAGAGTGGCTGCATTTTTCGAGAAAATTTTTGTGTGGGGTAGCAATTTCAATGTGATGTATTTTTGGATTTTGTCACAGGACAAACACCAAAACTAATGAAGACAATCACTTGAAAACTTTTGAATCGCTCGGAAATGAAGCATTTTTCAGTTTTTACAGATGGTATTCTTTTGAGGAAAAAATAGAAAATGAACTAATGTGTTGTCCTCGTTGGTATAGTGGTGAGTATCCCTGCTCATCATGCAGGAGACCAGGGTTTGATTCCCTGATGGGGAGAGTTTTTTTTATTTTTAATTGCTGACAATTTCATTTTTTTAATTCCTTATATTTCATATTTGCTATTTTTGAATCTTCTTCAATGGCACTAACACAAGTTTAAAGATCATCACCTTCTTCATTACTGAATCACTTTGAGAACGTTTTTCCAACAGTATCCGCCAAAGAGAATGGTTTGCTCAAAAATAAAACTTTCATTTGAAGAAAACATTTTGCTTGATTGTCAGAGTGGCTGCATTTTTCGAGAAAATTTTTGTGTGGGGAAGCAATTTCAATGTGATGTATTTTTGGATTTTATCACAGGACAAACACCAAAACTAATGAAGAAAATCACTTGAAAACATTTCAGTCGTTTGGAAATACAGGATTTTTCAGTTTTTACAGATGGTATTCTTTTGAGGAAAACATCGAAAACTCGCTGCTGTGTTGTTCTCGTAATTGTAGTGGTGAGTATCCCTGCTTGTCATGCAGGAGACCAGATTTGATTCCCTGATGGGAGGAGTTTTTTTATTTTTAATTGTCGACAATTTCATTTTTTGAATTCCTTATTTTCAATATTTGATAGTTTTGAATCTTTTTCAATGGCACCAACACAAGTTTACAGATCATTTATTTTTAAATGCCGACAATTTTATTTCTAAATTCCTGATTTTCAATGTTTAATATTTTTCAGTTTTCTTCAACCGCACCAACACAAGTTTGCAGATCATCACCTTCTTCATTCCTGAATCACTTTGAGAACGCTTTTCCAACAGTATCCGCCAAAAAGAATGGTTTGCTCAAAAATAAAACTTTCATTTGAAGAAAACATTTTGCTTGATTGTCAGAGTGGCTGCATTTTTCGAGAAAATTTTTGTGTGGGGAAGCAATTTCAATGTGATGTATTTTTGGATTTTATCACAGGACAAACACCAAAGCAAATGAAGACAATCACTTGAAAACTTTTGAATCGCTCGGAAATGAAGGATTTTTCAGTTTTTACAGATGGAATTCTTTTGAGGAAAACATAGAAAAGAAGCAAATGTGTTGTCCTCGTTAGTATAGTGGTGAGTATCCCTGCTTGTCACGCAGGAGACCAGGGTTCGATTCCCTGACGGGGAGCGTTTTTTTTATTTTTAATTGCTGACAATATCATTTTTTGAATTCCTTATTTTTAATAATTGATATTTTTGAATCTTCTTCAACGGCACCAACACAAGTTTGCAGATCATCACCTTCTCAATGACTGAATCACTTTGAGATCGTTTTACAACAGTATCCGCTAAAAAGAATGGTTTGCTCAAAAATAAAAGTTTCATTTGAAGAAAACATTTTGCTTGATTGTCAGAGTGGTTGAATTTTTCGAGAAAATTTTTGTGTGCGGAAGCAATTTCAATGTGATGTATTTGTGGATTTTTTCACAGGGCAAACACCACAACGAATGAAGACCATCACTTGAAAACATTTCAGTCGTTTGGAAATACAGGATTTTTCAGTTTTTACAGATGGTATTCTTTTGAGGAAAACATCGAAAACTCGCTGCTGTTTTGTTCTCGTAATTGTAGTGGTGAGTATCCCTGCTTGTCATGCAGGAGACCAGGTTTTGATTCCCTGATGGGAGGAGTTTTTTATTTTTCATTGTCGACAATTTCATTTTTTGAATTCCTTATTTTCAATATTTGATATTTTAGAATCTTTTTCAATGGCACCAACACAAGTTTACAGATCATTTATTTTTAAATGCCGACAATTTTATTTCTAAATTACTGATTTTCAATGTTTAATATTTTTGAGTCTTCTTCAGTGGCACAATCAAAAGTTTGCAGATCATTACCTTCATTACTGAATCACTTTGAGAACGCTTTTCCAACAGTATCCCCCAAAATGAATAATTTGCTCACAAATAAAAGTTTCATTTGAAGAGAACATTTTCCTTGATTGTCAGAGTGGATGAATTTTTCGAGAGAATTTTTGTGTGGGGAAGCAATTTCAATATGATGTATTTGTGGATTTTATCACAGGGCAAACACCGCAACTCATGAAGACAATCATTGTAAAACTTTTGAGTTGCTTGGAAAAAAAGGATTTTTCAGTTTTTACAGATGGTATTCTTTTGAGGAAAAAATAGAAAATGAACTGATGTGTTGTCCTCGTTGGTATAGTGGTGAGTATCTCTGGTCGTCATGCAGGAGACCAGGGTTTGATTCCCTGATGGGGAAAGTTTTTATTTTTAATTGCTGACAATTTCATTTTTTTAATTCCTTATTTTTCATATTTGCTATTTTTGAATCTTCTTCAACGGCACCAACACAAGTTTACAGATCATCACCTTCTTCATTACTGAATCACTTTGAGAACGTTTTTCCAACAGTATCCGCCAAAGAGAATGGTTTGCTCAAAAATAAAACTTTCATTTGAAGAAAACATTTTGCTTGATTGTCAGAGTGGCTGCATTTTTCGAGAAAATTTTTGTGTGGGGAAGCAATTTCAATGTGACATATTTTTGGATTTTCTCACAGGACAAACACCAAAACTAATGAAGACAATCACTTGAAAACTTTTGAATCGCTCGGAAATGAAGGATTTTTCAGTTTTTACAGATGGAATTCTTTTGAGGAAAACATAGAAAACAAGCTAATGTGTTTTCCTCGTTAGTATAGTGGTGAGTATCCCTGCTTGTCACGCAGGAGACCAGGGTTCGATTCCCTGACGGGGAGCGTTTGTTATTTTTAATTGTTGACAATTTCATTTTTTGAATTCCTTATTTTCAATGTTTAATATTTTTGAGTCTTCTTCAGTGGCACAATCAAAAGTTTGCAGATCATCACCTTCATTACTGTATCACCTTGAGAATGCTTTTCCAACAGTATCTGCCAAAAAAGAATGGTTTGCTCAAAAATAAAACTTTCATTTGAAGAAAACATTTTGCTTGATTGGCAGAGTGGCTGCATTTTTCGAGAAAATTTTTGTGTGGGGAAGCAATTTCAATGTGATGTATTTTTGGATTTTGTCACAGGACAAACACCAAAACTAATGAAGACAATCACTTGAAAACTTTTGAATCGCTCGGAAATGAAGGATTTTTCAGTTTTTACAGATGGTATTCTTTTGAGGAAAAAATAGAAAATGAGCTGTTTTGTCCTCGTTGGTATAGTGGTGAGTATCCCTGCTCATCATGCAGGAGACCAGTGTTTGATTCCCTGATGGGGAGAGTTTTTTTATTTTTAATTGCTGACAATTTCATTTTTTTAATTCCTTATTTTTCATATTTGCTATTTTTGAATCTTCTTCAATGGCACTAACACAAGTTTACAGATCATCACCTTCTTCATTACTGAATCACTTTGAGAACGTTTTTCCAACAGTATCCGCCAAAGAGAATGGTTTGCTCAAAAATAAAACTTTCATTTGAAGAAAACATTTTGCTTGATTGTCAGAGTGGCTGCATTTATCGAGAAAATTTTTGTGTGGGGAAGCAATTTCAATGTGATGTATTTTTGGATTTTATCACAGGACAAACACCAAAACTAATGAAGAAAATCACTTGAAAACATTTCAGTCGTTTGGAAATACAGGATTTTTCAGTTTTTACAGATGGTATTCTTTTGAGGAAAACATCGAAAACTCGCTGCTGTGTTGTTCTCGTAATTGTAGTGGTGAGTATCCCTGCTTGTCATGCAGGAGACCAGATTTGATTCCCTGATGGGAGGAGTTTTTTTATTTTTAATTGTCGACAATTTCATTTTTTGAATTCCTTATTTTCAATATTTGATAGTTTTGAATCTTTTTCAATGGCACCAACACAAGTTTACAGATCATTTATTTTTAAATGCCGACAATTTTATTTCTAAATTCCTGATTTTCAATGTTTAATATTTTTGAGTCTTCTTCAGTGGCACAATCAAAAGTTTGCAGATCATCACCTTCATAACTGTATCACCTTGAGAACGCTTTTCCAACAGTATCCCCCAAAATGAATGGTTTGCTCAAAAATAAAACTTTCATTTGAAGAAAACATTTTGCTTGATTGTCAGAGTGGCTGCATTTTTCGAGAAAATTTTTGTGTGGGGAAGCAATTTCAATGTGATGTATTTTTGGATTTTATCACAGGACAAACACCAAAACTAATGAAGACAATCACTTGAAAACTTTTGAATCGCTCGGAAATGAAGGATTTTTCAGTTTTTACATATGGAATTCTTTTGAGGAAAACATGGAAAACAAGCTAATTTGTTGTCCTCGTTAGTATAGTGGTGAGTATCCCTGCTTGTCACGCAGGAGACCAGGGTTCGATTCCCTGACGGGGAGTGTTTGTTATTTTTAATTGCTGACAATATCATTTTTTAAATTCCTTGTTTTTAATCGTAGATATTTTTGAATCTTCTTCAACGGCACCAACACAAGTTTGCAGATCATCACCTTCTCAATGACTGAATCACTTTGAGATCGTTTTACAACAGTATCCGCTAAAAAGAATGGTTTGCTCAAAAATAAAAGTTTCATTTGAAGAAAACATTTTGCTTGATTGTCAGAGTGGTTGAATTTTTCGAGAAAATTTTTGTGTGCGGAAGCAATTTCAATGTGATGTATTTGTGGATTTTTTCACAGGGCAAACACCACAACGAATGAAGACCATCACTTGAAAACATTTCAGTCGTTTGGAAATACAGGATTTTTCAGTTTTTACAGATGGTATTCTTTTGAGGAAAACATCGAAAACTCGCTGCTGTTTTGTTCTCGTAATTGTAGTGGTGAGTATCCCTGCTTGTCATGCAGGAGACCAGGTTTTGATTCCCTGATGGGAGGAGTTTTTTATTTTTCATTGTCGACAATTTCATTTTTTGAATTCCTTATTTTCAATATTTGATATTTTTGAATCTTTTTCAATGGCACCAACACAAGTTTACAGATCATTTATTTTTAAATGCCGACAATTTTATTTCTAAATTACTGATTTTCAATGTTTAATATTTTTGAGTCTTCTTCAGTGGCACAATCAAAAGTTTGCAGATCATCACCTTCATTACTGAATCACTTTGAGAACGCTTTTCCAACAGTATCCCCCAAAATGAATAATTTGCTCACAAATAAAAGTTTCATTTGAAGAGAACATTTTCCTTGATTGTCAGAGTGGATGAATTTTTCGAGAGAATTTTTGTGTGGGGAAGCAATTTCAATATGATGTATTTGTGGATTTTATCACAGGGCAAACACCGCAACTCATGAAGACAATCATTGTAAAACTTTTGAGTTGCTTGGAAAAAAAGGATTTTTCAGTTTTTACAGATGGTATTCTTTTGAGGAAAAAATAGAAAAAGAACTGATGTGTTGTCCTCGTTGGTATAGTGGTGAATATCTCTGCTCGTCATGCAGGAGACCAGGGTTTGATTCCCTGATGGGGAAAGTTTTTATTTTTAATTGCTGACAATTTCATTTTTTTAATTCTTTATTTTTCATATTTGCTATTTTTGAATCTTCTTCAACGGCACCAACACAAGTTTACAGATCATCACCTTCTTCATTGCTGAATCACTTTGAGAACGTTTTTCCAACAGTATCCGCCAAAGAGAATGGTTTCCCTGAAAAATAAAACTTTCATTTGAAGAAAACATTTTGCTTGATTGTCAGAGTGGCTGCATTTTTCGAGAAAATTTTTGTGTGGGGAAGCAATTTCAATGTGACATATTTTTGGATTTTCTCAAAGGACAAACACCAAAACTAATGAAGACAATCACTTGAAAACTTTTGAATCGCTCGGAAATGAAGGATTTTTCAGTTTTTACAGATGGAATTCTTTTGAGGAAAACATAGAAAACAAGCTAATGTGTTTTCCTCGTTAGTATAGTGGTGAGTATCCCTGCTTGTCACGCAGGAGACCAGGGTTCGATTCCCTGACGGGGAGTGTTTGTTATTTTTAATTGTTGACAATTTCATTTTTTGAATTCCTTATTTTCAATGTTTAATATTTTTGAGTCTTCTTCAGTGGCACAATGAAAAGTTTGCAGATCATCACCTTCATGACTGTATCACCTTGAGAATGCTTTTCCAACAGTATCTGCCAAAAAAGAATGGTTTGCTCAAAAATAAAACTTTCATTTGAAGAAAACATTTTGCTTGATTGGCAGAGTGGCTGCATTTTTCGAGAAAATTTTTGTGTGGGGAAGCAATTTCAATGTGATGTATTTTTGGATTTTGTCACAGGACAAACACCAAAACTAATGAAGACAATCACTTGAAAACTTTTGAATCGCTCGGAAATGAAGGATTTTTCAGTTTTTACAGATGGTATTCTTTTGAGGAAAAAATAGAAAAGGAACCAATATGTTGTCCTCGTTGGTATAGTGGTGAGTATCCCTGCTCATCTTGCAGGAGACCAGGGTTTGATTCCCTGATGGGGAGAGTTTTTTTTATTTTTAATTGCTGATAATTTCATTTTTTTAATTCCTTATATTTCATATTTGCTATTTTTGAATCTTCTTCAATGGCACTAACACAAGTTTAAAGATCATCACCTTCTTCATTACTGAATCACTTTGAGAACGTTTTTCCAACAGTATCCGCCAAAGAGAATGGTTTGCTCAAAAATAAAACTTTCATTTGAAGAGAACATTTTCCTTGATTGTCAGAGTGGATGAATTTTTCGAGAGAATTTTTGTGTGGGGAAGCAATTTCAATATGAAGTATTTGTGGATTTTATCACAGGACAAACACCACAACGAATGAAGACCATCACTTGTAAACATTTCAGTCGTTTGGAAATACAGGATTTTTCAGTTTTTACAGATGGTATTCTTTTGAGGAAAACATCGAAAACTCGCTGCTGTGTTGTTCTCGTTATTATAGTGGTGAGTATCCCTGCTTGTCATGCAGGAGACCAGGTTTTGATTCCCTGATGGGAGGAGTTTTTTATTTTTAATTGTCGACAATTTCATTTTTTGAATTCCTTATTTTCAATATTTGATATTTTTGAATCTTTTTCAATGGCACCAACACAAGTTTACAGATCATTTATTTTTAAATGCCGACAATTTTATTTCTAAATTCCTGATTTTCAATGTTAAATATTTTTGATTCTTCTTCAGTGGCACAATCAAAAGTTTGCAGATCATCACCTTCATTACTGAATCACTTTGAGAACGCTTTTCCAACAGTATCCCCCAAAATGAATAATTTGCTCACAAATAAAAGTTTCATTTGAAGAGAACATTTTCCTTGATTGTCAGAGTGGATGAATTTTTCGAGAGAGTTTTTGTGTGGGGAAGCAATTTCAATATGATGTATTTGTGGATTTTATCACAGGGCAAACACCACAACTCATGAAGACAATCATTGGAAAACTTTTGAGTTGCTTGGAAAAAAAGGATTTTTCAGTTTTTACAGATGGTATTCTTTTGAGGAAAAAATAGAAAATGAACTGATGTGTTGTCCTCGTTGGTATAATGGTGAGTATCTCTGGTCGTCATGCAGGAGACCAGGGTTTGATTCCCTGATGGGGAAAGTTTTTATTTTTAATTGCTGACAATTTCATTTTTTAAATTCCTTATTTTTCATATTTGCTATTTTTGAATCTTCTTCAACGGCACCAACACAAGTTTACAGATCATCACCTTCTTCATTACTGAATCACTTTGAGAACGTTTTTCCAACAGTATCCGCCAAAGAGAATGGTTTGCTCAAAAATAAAACTTTCAGTTGAAGAAAACATTTTGCTTGATTGTCAGAGTGGCTGCATTTTTCGAGAAAATTTTTGTGTGGGGAAGCAATTTCAATGTGACATATTTTTGGATTTTCTCACAGGACAAACACCAAAACTAATGAAGACAATCACTTGAAAACTTTTCAATCGCTCGGAAATGAAGGATTTTTCAGTTTTTACAGATGGAATTCTTTTGAGGAAAACATAGAAAACAAGCTAATGTGTTTTCCTCGTTAGTATAGTGGTGAGTATCCCTGCTTGTCACGCAGGAGACCAGGGTTTGATTCCCTGACGGGGAGCGTTTGTTATTTTTAATTGTTGACAATTTCATTTTTTGAATTCCTTATTTTCAATGTTTAATATTTTTGAGTCTTCTTCAGTGGCACAATCAAAAGTTTTCAGATCATCACCTTCATTACTGTATCACCTTGAGAATGCTTTTCCAACAGTATCTGCCAAAAAGAATGGTTTGCTCAAAAATAAAACTTTCATTTGAAGAAAACATTTTGCATGATTGGCAGAGTGGCTGCATTTTTCGAGAAAATTTTTGTGTGGGGAAGCAATTTCAATGTGATGTATTTTTGGATTTTGTCACAGGACAAACACCAAAACTAATGAAGACAATCACTTGAAAACTTTTGAATCGCTCGGAAATGAAGGATTTTTCAGTTTTTACAGATGGTATTCTTTTGAGGAAAAAATAGAAAATGAACTAATGTGTTGTTCTCGTAATTATCGTGGTGAGTATCCCTGCTCATCATGCAGGAGACCAGGGTTTGATTCCCTGATGGGGAGAGTTTTTTTATTTTTAATTGCTGACAATTTCATTTTTTTAATTCCTTATTTTTCATATTTGCTATTTTTGAATCTTCTTCAATGGCACCAACACAAGTTTACAGATCATCACCTTCTTCATTACTGAATCACTTTGAGAACGTTTTTCCAACAGTATCCGCCAAAGAGAATGGTTTGCTCAAAAATAAAACTTTCATTTGAAGAAAACATTTTGCTTGATTGTCAGAGTGGCTGCATTTTTCGAGAAAATTTTTGTGTGGGGAAGCAATTTCAATGTGATGTATTTTTGGATTTTATCACAGGACAAACACCAAAACTAATGAAGACAATCACTTGAAAACATTTCAGTCGTTTGGAAATACAGGATTTTTCAGTTTTTACAAATGGTATTCTTTTGAGGAAAACATCGAAAACTCGCTGCTGTGTTGTTCTCGTAATTGTAGTGGTGAGTATCCCTGCTTGTCATGCAGGAGACCAGATTTGATTCCCTGTTGGGAGGAGTTTTTTTTATTTTTAATTGCCGACAATTTCATTTTTTGAATTCCTTATTTTCAATATTTGATAGTTTTGAATCTTTTTCAATGGCACCAACACAAGTTTGCAGATCATTTATTTTTAAATGCCAACAATTTTATTTCTAAATTCCTGATTTTCAATGTTTAATATTTTTTAAGTCTTCTTCAGTGGCACAATCAAAAGTTTTCAGATCATCACCTTCATAACTGTTACACCTTGAGAACGCTTTTCCAACAGTATCCCCCAAAATGAATGGTTTGCTCAAAAATAAAACTTTCATTTGAAGAAAACATTTTGCTTGATTGTCAGAGTGGCTGCATTTTTCGAGAAAATTTTTGTGTGGGGAAGCAATTTCAATGTGATGTATTTTTGGATTTTATCACAGGACAAACACCAAAACTAATGAAGACAATCACTTGAAAACTTTTGAATCGCTCGGAAATGAAGGATTTTTCAGTTTTTACAGATGGAATTCTTTTGAGGAAAACATAGAAAACAAGCTAATGTGTTGTCCTCGTTAGTATAGTGGTG
Organism: Eptatretus burgeri; assembly: GCF_056783735.1. NCBI lineage: Eukaryota > Metazoa > Chordata > Myxini > Myxiniformes > Myxinidae > Eptatretus > Eptatretus burgeri. The sequence continues at coordinate 107,361,249 of NC_140963.1, forward strand.
AGTATCCCTGCTTGTCACGCAGGAGACCAGGGTTCGATTCCCTGACGGGGAGCGTTTTTTATTTTTAATTGTTGACAATTTCATTTTTTGAATTCCTTATTTTTAATCATTGATATTTTTGAATCTTCTTCAACAGCACCCACACAAGTTTGCAGATCATCACCTTCTCAATGACTGAATCACTTTGAGATCGTTTTACAACAGTATCCGCTAAAAAGAATGGTTTGCTCAAAAATAAAAGTTTCATTTGAAGAAAACATTTTGCTTGATTGTCAGAGTGGTTGAATTTTTCGAGAAAATTTTTGTGTGCGGAAGCAATTTCAATGTGATGTATTTGTGGATTTTTTCACAGGGCAAACACCACAACGAATGAAGACCATCACTTGAAAACATTTCAGTCGTTTGGAAATACAGGATTTTTCAGTTTTTACAGATGGTATTCTTTTGAGGAAAACATCGAAAACTCGCTGCTGTGTTGTTCTCGTAATTATGGTGGTGAGTATCCCTGCTTGTCATGCAGGAGACCAGGTTTTGATTCCCTGATGGGAGGAGTTTTTTATTTTTAATTGTCGACAATTTCATTTTTTGAATTCCTTATTTTCAATATTTGATATTTTTGAATCTTTTTCAATGGCACCAACACAAGTTTACAGATCATTTATTTTTAAATGCCGACAATTTTATTTCTAAATTCCTGATTTTCAATGATTAATATTTTTGATTCTTCTTCAGTGGCACAATCAAAAGTTTGCAGATCATCACCTTCATTACTGAATCACTTTGAGAACGCTTTTCCAACAGTATCCACCAAAATGAATGGTTTGCTCAGAAATAAAAGTTTCATTTGAAGAGAACATTTTCCTTGATTGTCAGAGTGGATGAATTTTTCGAGAAAATTTTTGTGTGCGGAAGCAATTTCAATATGATGTATTTGTGGATTTTATCACAGGGCAAACACCACAACTCATGAAGACAATCATTGGAAAACTTTTGAGGTGCTTGGAAATATAGGATTTTTCAGTTTTTACAGACAGTATTCTTTTGAGGAAAACATAGAAAACAAGCTAATTTGTTGTCCTCGTTAGTATAGTGGCGAGTATCCCTGCTTGTCATGCAGGAGACCAGGGTTTGATTCCCTGATAGGGAGAGTTTTTTTATTTTTAATTGCTGACAATTTCATTTTTTTAATTCCTTATTTTTCATATTTGCTATTTTTGAATCTTCTTCAACGGCACCAACACAAGTTTACAGATCATCACCTTCTTCATTACTGAATCACTTTGAGAACGTTTTTCCAACAGTATCCGCCAAAGAGAATGGTTTGCTCAAAAATAAAACTTTCATTTGAAGAAAACATTTTGCTTGATTGTCAGAGTGGCTGCATTTTTCGAGAAAATTTTTGTGTGGGGAAGCAATTTCAATGTGACATATTTTTGGATTTTCTCACAGGACAAACACCAAAACTAATGAAGACAATCACTTGAAAACTTTTGAATCGCTCGGAAATGAAGGATTTTTCAGTTTTTACAGATGGAATTCTTTTGAGGAAAACATAGAAAACAAGCTAATGTGTTTTCCTCGTTAGTATAGTGGTGAGTATCCCTGCTTGTCACGCAGGAGACCAGGGTTCGATTCCCTGACGGGGAGCGTTTGTTATTTTTAATTGTTGACAATTTCATTTTTTGAATTCCTTATTTTCAATGTTTAATATTTTTGAGTCTTCTTCAGTGGCACAATCAAAAGTTTTCAGATCATCACCTTCATTACTGTATCACCTTGAGAATGCTTTCCCAACAGTATCTGCCAAAAAAGAATGGTTTGCTCAAAAATAAAACTTTCATTTGAAGAAAACATTTTGCTTGATTGGCAGAGTGGCTGCATTTTTCGAGAAAATTTTTGTGTGGGGAAGCAATTTCAATGTGATGTATTTTTGGATTTTGTCACAGGACAAACACCAAAACTAATGAAGACAATCACTGAAAAACTTTTGAATCGCTCGGAAATGAAGGATTTTTCAGTTTTTACAGATGGTATTCTTTTGAGGAAAAAATAGAAAAGGAACCAATATGTTGTCCTCGTTGGTATAGTGGTGAGTATCCCTGCTCATCTTGCAGGAGACCAGGGTTTGATTCCCTGATGGGGAGAGTTTTTTTTATTTTTAATTGCTGATAATTTCATTTTTTTAATTCCTTATATTTCATATTTGCTATTTTTGAATCTTCTTCAATGGCACTAACACAAGTTTAAAGATCATCACCTTCTTCATTACTGAATCACTTTGAGAACGTTTTTCCAACAGTATCCGCCAAAGAGAATGGTTTTCTCACAAATAAAAGTTTCATTTGAAGAAAACATTTTGCTTGATTGCCAGAGTGGCTGAATTTTTTCTGGAAAATTTTTGTGTGGGGAAGCAATTTCAAAGTGATGTATTTGTGGATTTTATCACAGGACAAACACCAAAACTAATGAAGACAATCACTTGAAAACATTTCATTCGTTTGGAAATCAAGGATTTTTCAGTTTTTACAGATGGTATTCTTTTGAGGAAAACATCGAAAACTCGCTGCTGTGTTGTTCTCGTAATTATCGTGGTGAGTATCCCTGCTTGTCATGCAGGAGACCAGGTTTTGATTCCCTGATGGGGGGGAGTTTTTTATTTTTAATTGTCGACAATTTCATTTTTTGAATTCCTTATTTTCAATATTTGATATTTTTGAATCTTCTTAAATGGCACCCACACAAGTTTGCAGATCATTTATTTTTAAATGCCAACAATTTTATTTCTAAATTCCTGATTTTCAATGTTTAATATTTTTGAGTCTTCTTCAGTGGCACAATCAAAAGTTTTCAGATCATCACCTTCATAACTGTTACACCTTGAGAACGCTTTTCCAACAGTATCCCCCAAAATGAATGGTTTGCTCAAAAATAAAACTTTCATTTGAAGAAAACATTTTGCTTGATTGTCAGAGTGGCTGCATTTTTCGAGAAAATTTTTGTGTGGGGAAGCAATTTCAATGTGATGTATTTTTGGATTTTATCACAGGACAAACACCAAAACTAATGAAGACAATCACTTGAAAACTTTTGAATCGCTCGGAAATGAAGGATTTTTCAGTTTTTACAGATGGAATTCTTTTGAGGAAAACATAGAAAACAAGCTAATGTGTTGTCCTCTTTAGTATAGTGGTGAGTATCCCTGCTTGTCACGCAGGAGACCAGGGTTCGATTCCCTCATGGGGAGCGTTTTTTTATTTTTAATTGCTGACAATTTCATTTTTTGAATTCCTTATTTTTAATCATTGATATTTTTGAATCTTCTTCAACAGCACCCACACAAGTTTGCAGATCATCACCTTCTCAATGACTGAATCACTTTGAGATCGTTTTACAACAGTATCCGCTAAAAAGAATGGTTTGCTCAAAAATAAAAGTTTCATTTGAAGAAAACATTTTGCTTGATTGTCAGAGTGGTTGAATTTTTCGAGAAATTTTTTGTGTGCGGAAGCAATTTCAATGTGATGTATTTGTGGATTTTTTCACAGGGCAAACACCACAACGAATGAAGACCATCACTTGAAAACATTTCAGTCGTTTGGAAATACAGGATTTTTCAGTTTTTACAGATGGTATTCTTTTGAGGAAAACATCGAAAACTCGCTGCTGTGTTGTTCTCGTAATTATGGTGGTGAGTATCCCTGTTGTCATGCAGGAGACCAGGTTTTGATTCCCTGATGGGAGGAGTTTTTTATTTTTAATTGTCGACAATTTCATTTTTTGAATTCCTTATTTTCAATATTTGATATTTTTGAATCTTTTTCAATGGCACCAACACAAGTTTACAGATCATTTATTTTTAAATGCCGACAATTTTATTTCTAAATTCCTGATTTTCAATGTTAAATATTTTTGATTCTTCTTCAGTGGCACAATCAAAAGTTTGCAGATCATCACCTTCATTACTGAATCACTTTGAGAACGCTTTTCCAACAGTATCCCCCAAAATGAATAATTTGCTCACAAATAAAAGTTTCATTTGAAGAGAACATTTTCCTTGATTGTCAGAGTGGATGAATTTTTCGAGAGAGTTTTTGTGTGGGGAAGCAATTTCAATATGATGTATTTGTGGATTTTATCACAGGGCAAACACCACAACTCATGAAGACAATCATTGGAAAACTTTTGAGTCGCTTGGAAATATAGGATTTTTCAGTTTTTACAGATGGTATTCTTTTGAGGAAAAAATAGAAAATGAGCTGATGTGTTGTCCTCGTTAGTATAGTGGTGAGTATCCCTGCTTGTCACGCAGGAGACCAGGGTTCGATTCCCTGATGGGGAAAGTTTTTATTTTTAATTGCTGACAATTTCATTTTTTTAATTCCTTATTTTTCATATTTGCTATTTTTGAATCTTCTTCAACGGCACCAACACAAGTTTACAGATCATCACCTTCTTCATTACTGAATCACTTTGAGATCGTTTTTCCAACAGTATCCGCCAAAGAGAATGGTTTGCTCAAAAATAAAACTTTCATTTGAAGAAAACATTTTGCTTGATTGTCAGAGTGGCTGCATTTTTCGAGAAAATTTTTGTGTGGGGAAGCAATTTCAATGTGACATATTTTTGGATTTTCTCAAAGGACAAACACCAAAACTAATGAAGACAATCACTTGAAAACTTTTGAATCGCTCGGAAATGAAGGATTTTTCAGTTTTTACAGATGGAATTCTTTTGAGGAAAACATAGAAAACAAGCTAATTTGTTGTCCTCGTTAGTATAGTGGTGAGTATCCCTGCTTGTCACGCAGGAGACCAGGGTTCGATTCCCTGACGGGGAGTGTTTGTTATTTTTAATTGCTGACAATATCATTTTTTAAATTCCTTGTTTTTAATGTTTAATATTTTTGAGTCTTCTTCAGTGGCACAATCAAAAGTTTGCAGATCATCACCTTCATTACTGTATCACCTTGAGAATGCTTTTCCAACAGTATCTGCCAAAAAAGAATGGTTTGCTCAAAAATAAAACTTTCATTTGAAGAAAACATTTTGCATGATTGGCAGAGTGGCTGCATTTTTCGAGAAAATTTTTGTGTGGGGAAGCAATTTCAATGTGATGTATTTTTGGATTTTGTCACAGGACAAACACCAAAACTAATGAAGACAATCACTTGAAAACTTTTGAATCGCTCGGAAATGAAGGATTTTTCAGTTTTTACAGATGGTATTCTTTTGAGGAAAAAATAGAAAATGAACTAATGTGTTGTCCTCGTTGGAATGGTGGTGAGTATCCCTGCTCATCATGCAGGAGACCAGGGTTTGATTCCCTGATGGGGAGAGTTTTTTTATTTTTAATTGCTGACAATTTCATTTTTTTAATTCCTTATTTTTCATATTTGCTATTTTTGAATCTTCTTCAATGGCACCAACACAAGTTTACAGATCATCACCTTCTTCATTACTGAATCACTTTGAGAACGTTTTTCCAACAGTATCCGCCAAAGAGAATGGTTTGCTCAAAAATAAAACTTTCATTTGAAGAAAACATTTTGCTTGATTGTCAGAGTGGCTGCATTTTTCGAGAAAATTTTTGTGTGGGGAAGCAATTTCAATGTGATGTATTTTTGGATTTTATCACAGGACAAACACCAAAACTAATGAAGACAATCACTTGAAAACTTTTGAATCGCTCGGAAATGAAGGATTTTTCAGTTTTTACAGATGGAATTCTTTTGAGGAAAACATAGAAAAGAAGCTAATGTGTTGTCCTCTTTAGTATAGTGGTGAGTATCCCTGCTTGTCACGCAGGAGACCAGGGTTCGATTCCCTGATGGGGAGCGTTTTTTTATTTTTAATTGCTGACAATTTCATTTTTTGAATTCCTTATTTTTAATCATTGATATTTTTGAATCTTCTTCAACAGCACCCACACAAGTTTGCAGATCATCACCTTCTTCATGACTGAATCACTTTGAGATCGTTTTACAACAGTGTCCGCTAAAAAGAATGGTTTGCTCAAAAATAAAAGTTTCATTTGAAGAAAACATTTTGCTTGATTGTCAGAGTGGTTGAATTTTTCGAGAAAATTTTTGTGTGCGGAAGCAATTTCAATGTGATGTATTTGTGGATTTTTTCACAGGGCAAACACCACAACGAATGAAGACCATCACTTGAAAACATTTCAGTCGTTTGGAAATACAGGATTTTTCAGTTTTTACAGATGGTATTCTTTTGAGGAAAACATCGAAAACTCGCTGCTGTGTTGTTCTCGTAATTATGGTGGTGAGTATCCCTGCTTGTCATGCAGGAGACCAGGTTTTGATTCCCTGATGGGAGGAGTTTTTTTATTTTTAATTGTCGACAATTTCATTTTTTGAATTCCTTATTTTCAATATTTGATATTTTTGAATCTTTTTCAATGGCACCAACACAAGTTTACAGATCATTTATTTTTAAATGCCGACAATTTTATTTCTAAATTCCTGATTTTCAATGATTAATATTTTTGATTCTTCTTCAGTGGCACAATCAAAAGTTTGCAGATCATCACCTTCATTACTGAATCACTTTGAGAACGCTTTTCCAACAGTATCCACCAAAATGAATGGTTTGCTCATAAATAAAAGTTTCATTTGAAGAGAACATTTTCAATGATTGTCAGAGTGGATGAATTTTTCGAGAGAATTTTTGTGTGGGGAAGCAATTTCAATATGATGTATTTGTGGATTTTATCACAGGGCAAACACCACAACTCATGAAGACAATCATTGGAAAACTTTTGAGTCGCTTGGAAATATAGGATTTTTCAGTTTTTACAGATGGTATTCTTTTGAGGAAAAAATAGAAAATGAGCTGATGTGTTGTCCTCGTTAGTATAGTGGTGAGTATCCCCGCTTGTCACGCAGGAGACCAGGGTTCGATTCCCTGACGGGGAGAGTTTGTTATTTTTAATTGACGAAAATTTCATTTTTTGAGTTCTTTATTTTCAACATTTGATATTTTAGAATCTTCTTCAACGGCACCAACACAAGTTTACAGATCATCACCTTCTTCATTACTGAATCACTTTGAGAACGTTTTTCCAACAGTATCCGCCAAAGAGAATGGTTTGCTCACAAATAAAAGTTTCATTTGAAGAGAACATTTTCCTTGATTGTCAGAGTGGATGAATTTTTCGAGAGAATTTTTGTGTGGGGAAGCAATTTCAATATGATGTATTTGTGGATTTTATCACAGGACAAACACCAAAACTAATGAAGACAATCACTTGAAAACTTTTGAATCGCTCGGAAATGAAGGATTTTTCAGTTTTTACAGATGGTATTCTTTTGAGGAAAAAATAGAAAAAGAACTGATGTGTTGTCCTCGTTGGTATAGTGGTGAATATCTCTGCTCGTCATGCAGGAGATCAGGGTTTGATTCCCTGATGGGGAAAGTTTTTATTTTTAATTGCTGACAATTTCATTTTTTTAATTCCTTATTTTTCATATTTGCTATTTTTGAATCTTCTTCAACGGCACCAACACAAGTTTACAGATCATCACCTTCTTCATTGCTGAATCACTTTGAGAACGTTTTTCCAACAGTATCCGCCAAAGAGAATGGTTTGCTCAAAAATAAAACTTTCATTTGAAGAAAACATTTTGCTTGATTGTCAGAGTGGCTGCATTTTTCGAGAAAATTTTTGTGTGGGGAAGCAATTTCAATGTGATGACATATTTTTGGATTTTTCTCACAAGGACAAACAGCACAACTCATGAAGACAATCATTGAAAAACTTTTGAGTCGCTTGGAAATATTGGATTTTTCAATTTTTACAGATGGTATTCTTTTGAGGAAAACATAGAAAGTTGGTTGATGTATTGTCCTTGTTAGTATAGTGGTGAGTGTCCCTGCTTGTGATGCAGAAGACCAGGGTTTGATTCCCTGATTAAGACAGTTACTTATTTTTAATTGCTGACAATTTCATTTTTTGAATTCTTTATTTTCAATATTTGATCTTTTTGAATCATCTTCAGTGGCACCAACACAAGTTTGCAGATCATCACCTTCATTAATGAATCACTTTGAGAACATTTTTCCAACAGCATCTGCCAAAAATAATGATTTGCTCAAAAATAAAAGTTTCATTTGAAGAAAACATTTTGCTTGATGGTCAGAGTGGCTGAATTTTACGAGAAAATTTTTGTGAAGGGAAGCAATTTCAATGTCATGTATTTGTCTATTTTATCACATGGCAATCACAAAAACTATTGAAGACAATCACTTGAAAACATTTCAATCGCTTGGAAAGCAAGGATTTTTCAGTTTTTACAGAAGGTATTCTTTTTAGGAAAACATGGAAGTTTGGCTGATGTGATGTCCTCGTTAGTATCGTGGTGAGTATCCTGCTTCTCATGCAGGAGACCAGGGTTTGATTCCCTGATGGGAGGAGTTTTTTTATTTTTAATTGTCGACAATTTCATTTTTTGAATTCCTTATTTTCAATATTTGATAGTTTTGAATCTTTTTCAATGGCACCAACACAAGTTTACAGATCATCACCTTCTTCATTACTGAATCACTTTGAGATCGTTTTTCCAACAGTATCCGCCAAAGAGAATGGTTTGCTCAAAAATAAAACTTTCATTTGAAGAAAACATTTTGCTTGATTGTCAGAGTGGCTGCATTTATCGAGAAAATTTTTGTGTGGGGAAGCAATTTCAATGTGACATATTTTTGGATTTTCGCAAAGGACAAACACCAAAACTAATGAAGACAATCACTTGAAAACTTTTGAATCGCTCGGAAATGAAGGATTTTTCAGTTTTTACAGATGGAATTCTTTTGAGGAAAACATAGAAAACAAGCTAATGTGTTGTCCTCTTTAGTATAGTGGTGAGTATCCCTGCTTGTCACGCAGGAGACCAGGGTTCGATTCCCTCATGGGGAGTGTTTTTTTATTTTTAATTGCTGACAATTTCATTTTTTGAATTCCTTATTTTTAATCATTGATATTTTTGAATCTTCTTCAGTGGCACCAACACAAGTTTGCAGATAATCACCTTCATGACTGAATCACCTTGAGAACGCTTTTCCAACAGTATCCGCCAAAAAGAATGGTTTTCTCACAAATAAAAGTTTCATTTGAAGAGAACATTTTCCTTGATTGTCAGAGTGGATGAATTTTTCGAGAGAATTTTTGTGTGGGGAAGCAATTTCAATATGAAGTATTTGTGGATTTTATCACAGGACAAACACCACAACGAATGAAGACCATCACTTGTAAACATTTCAGTCGTTTGGAAATACAGGATTTTTCAGTTTTTACAGATGGTATTCTTTTGAGGAAAACATCGAAAACTCGCTGCTGTGTTGTTCTCGTAATTATCGTGGTGAGTATCCCTGCTTGTCATGCAGGAGACCAGGTTTTGATTCCCTGATGGGGGGAGTTTTTTATTTTTAATTGTCGACAATTTCATTTTTTGAATTCCTTATTTTCAATATTTGATATTTTTGAATCTTCTTAAATGGCACCAACACAAGTTTGCAGATCATTTATTTTTAAATGCCGACAATTTTCTTTCTAAATTCCTGATTTTCAATGTTTAATATTTTTGAGTCTTCTTCAGTGGCACAATCAAAAGTTTGCAGATCATCACCTTCATAACTGTATCACCTTGAGAACGCTTTTCCAACAGTATCCCAAAAAATGAATGGTTTGCTCATAAATAAAAGTTTCATTTGAAGAGAACATTTTCCTTGATTGTCAGAGTGGATGAATTTTTCGAGAAAATTTTTGTGTGGGGAAGCAATTTCAATGTGATGTATTTTTGGATTTTATCACAGGACAAACACCAAAACTAATGAAGACAATCATTGGAAAACTTTTGAGTCGCTTGGAAATATAGGATGTTTCAGTTTTTACAGATGGTATTCTTTTGAGGAAAAAATAGAAAAAGAGCTGATGTGTTGTCCTCGTTGGTATAGTGGTGAATATCTCTGCTCGTCATGCAGGAGATCAGGGTTTGATTCCCTGATGGGGAAAGTTTTTATTTTTAATTGCTGACAATTTCATTTTTTTAATTCCTTATTTTTCATATTTGCTATTTTTGAATCTTCTTCAACGGCACCAACACAAGTTTACAGATCATCACCTTCTTCATTGCTGAATCACTTTGAGAACGTTTTTCCAACAGTATCCGCCAAAGAGAATGGTTTCCCTAAAAAATAAAACTTTCATTTGAAGAAAACATTTTGCTTGATTGTCAGAGTGGCTGCATTTTTCGAGAAAATTTTTGTGTGGGTTAGCAATTTCAATGTGATGTATTTTTGGATTTTATCACAGGACAAACACCAAAACTAATGAAGACAATCACTTGAAAACTTTTGAATCGCTCGGAAATGAAGGATTTTTCAGTTTTTACAGATGGAATTCTTTTGAGGAAAACATAGAAAACAAGCTAACATGTTGTCCTCGTTAGTATAGTGGTGAGTATCCCTGCTTGTCACGCAGGAGACCAGGCTTCGATTCCCTGATGGGGAGCGTTTGTTATTTTAAATTGTTGACAATTTCATTTTTTGAATTCCTTATTTTCAATGTTTAAAAATTTTTGAGTCTTCTTCAGTGGCACAATCAAAAGTTTGCAGATCATCACCTTCATTACTGTTTCACCTTTAGAATGCTTTTCCAACAGTATCTGCCAAAAAAGAATGGTTTGCTCAAAAATAAAACTTTCATTTGAAGAAAACATTTTGCTTGATTGGCAGAGTGGATGCATTTTTCGAGAAAATTTTTGTGTGGGGAAGCAATTTCAATGTGATGTATTTTTGGATTTTATCACAGGACAAACACCAAAACTAATGAAGACAATCACTTGAAAACTTTTGAATCGCTCGGAAATGAAGGATTTTTCAGTTTTTACAGATGGTATTCTTTTGAGGAAAAAATAGAAAATGAACTAATGTGTTGTCCTCGTTGGTATAGTGGTGAGTATCCCTGCTCGTCATGCAGGAGACCAGCGTTTGATTCCCTGATTGGGAGAGTTTTTTATTTTTAATTGCTGACAATTTCATTTTTTTAATTACTTATTTTTCATATTTGCTATTTTTGAATCTTCTTCAACGGCACCAACACAAGTTTACAGATCATCACCTTCTTCATGACTGAATCACTTCGAGAACGTTTTTCCAACAGTATCCGCCAAGGAGAATGGTTTGCTCAAAAATAAAAGTTTCATTTGAAGAAAACATTTTGCTTGATTGTCAGAGTGGTTGAATTTTTCGAGAAAATTTTTGTGTGCGGAAGCAATTTCAATGTGATGTATTTGTGGATTTTTTCACAGGGCAAACACCACAACGAATGAAGACCATCACTTGAAAACATTTCAGTCGTTTGGAAATACAGGATTTTTCAGTTTTTACAGATGGTATTCTTTTGAAGAAAACATCGAAAACTCGCTGCTATGTTGTTCTCGTAATTATAGTGGTGAGTATCCATGCTTGTCACTCAGGAGACCAGGGTTCGATTCCCTGATGTGGAGAGTTTGTTATTTTTATTTGACGAATATTTCATTTTTTGAGTTCTTTATTTTCAAAATTTGATGTTTTTGAATCTTCTTCAGTGGCACCAACACAAGTTTGCAGATTATTTTTGTTTAAATGCCGACAATTTTATTTCAAAATTCCTGATTTTCAATGTTTTATATTTTTGAGTCTTCTTCAGAGGTACAATAAAAAGTTTGCAGATAATCACCTTCATGACTGAATCACCTTGAGAATGCTTTTCCAACAGTATCCGCCAAAGAGAATGGTTTTCTCACAAATAAAAGTTTCATTTGAAGAAAACATTTTGCTTGATTGCCAGAGTGGCTGAATTTTTTTCTGGAAAATTTTTGTGTGGGGAAGCAATTTCAAAGTGATGTATTTGTGGATTTTATCACAGGGCAATCACAACAACTCATGACAATCACTTGAAAACATTTCATTCGTTTTGAAATCAAGGATTTTTCAGTTTTTACAGATGGTATTTATTTGAGGAAAACATCGAAAACTCGCTGCTGTGTTGTTCTCGTAATTATTGTGGTGAGTATCCCTGCTCATCATGCAGGAGACCAGGGTTTGATTCCCTGATAGGGAGAGTTTTTTATTTTTAATTGCTGACAATTTCATTTTTTTAATTCCTTATTTTTCATATTTGCTATTTTTTGAATCTTCTTCAACGGCACCAACACAAGTTTACAGATCATCACCTTCTTCATTACTGAATCACTTTGAGAACGTTTTTCCAACAGTATCCGCCAAAGAGAATGGTTTGCTCAAAAATAAAAGTTTCATTTGAAGAAAACATTTTGCTTGATTGTCAGAGTGGCTGCATTTTTCGAGAAAATTTTTGTGTGGGGAAGCAATTTCAATGTGATGTATTTTTGGATTTTTTCACAGGACAAACACCAAAACTAATGAAGACAATCACTTGAAAACTTTTGAATCGCTCGGAAATGAAGGATTTTTCAGTTTTTACAGATGGAATTCTTTTGAGAAAACATAGAAAACAAGTTTATGTGTTGTCTTCGTTGGTATAGTGGTGAGTATCCCTGCTTGTCACGCAGGAGACCAGTGTTCGATTCCCTGATGGGGAGCGTTTTTTTATTTTTAATTGCTGACAATATCATTTTTTGAATTCCTTATTTTTAATAATTGATATTTTTGAATCTTCTTCAACGGCACCAACACAAGTTTGCAGATCATCACCTTCTCAATGACTGAATCACTTTGAGATCGTTTTACAACAGTATCCGCTAAAAAGAATGGTTTGCTCAAAAATAAAAGTTTCATTTGAAGAAAACATTTTGCTTGATTGTCAGAGTGGTTGAATTTTTCGAGAAAATTTTTGTGTGCGGAAGCAATTTCAATGTGATGTATTTGTGGATTTTTTCACAGGGCAAACACCACAACGAATGAAGACCATCACTTGAAAACATTTCAGTCGTTTGGAAATACAGGATTTTTCAGTTTTTACAGATGGTATTCTTTTGAGGAAAACATCGAAAACTCGCTGCTGTTTTGTTCTCGTAATTGTAGTGGTGAGTATCCCTGCTTGTCATGCAGGAGACCAGGTTTTGATTCCCTGATGGGAGGAGTTTTTTATTTTTCATTGTCGACAATTTCATTTTTTGAATTCCTTATTTTCAATATTTGATATTTTAGAATCTTTTTCAATGGCACCAACACAAGTTTACAGATCATTTATTTTTAAATGCCGACAATTTTATTTCTAAATTACTGATTTTCAATGTTTAATATTTTTGAGTCTTCTTCAGTGGCACAATCAAAAGTTTGCAGATCATTACCTTCATTACTGAATCACTTTGAGAACGCTTTTCCAACAGTATCCCCCAAAATGAATAATTTGCTCACAAATAAAAGTTTCATTTGAAGAGAACATTTTCCTTGATTGTCAGAGTGGATGAATTTTTCGAGAGAATTTTTGTGTGGGGAAGCAATTTCAATATGATGTATTTGTGGATTTTATCACAGGGCAAACATCGCAACTCATGAAGACAATCATTGTAAAACTTTTGAGTTGCTTGGAAAAAAAGGATTTTTCAGTTTTTACAGATGGTATTCTTTTGAGGAAAAAATAGAAAATGAACTGATGTTTTGTCCTCTTTTGTTTCGTGGTGAGTATCCCTGCTCATCATGCAGGAGACCAGGGTTTGATTCCCTGATGGGGAGAGTTTTTTATTTTTAATTGCTGACAATTTCATTTTTTTAATTCCTTATTTTTCATATTTGCTATGTTTGAATCTTCTTCAACGGCACCAACACAAGTTTACAGATCATCACCTTCTTCATTACTGAATCACTTTGAGAACGTTTTTCCAACAGTATCCGCCAAAGAGAATGGTTTGCTCAAAAATAAAACTTTCAGTTGAAGAAAACATTTTGCTTGATTGTCAGAGTGGCTGCATTTTTCGAGAAAATTTTTGTGTGGGGAAGCAATTTCAATGTGATGTATTTTTGGATTTTCTCACAGGACAAACACCAAAACTAATGAAGACAATCACTTGAAAACTTTTCAATCGCTCGGAAATGAAGGATTTTTCAGTTTTTACAGATGGAATTCTTTTGAGGAAAACATAGAAAACAAGCTAATGTGTTTTCCTCGTTAGTATAGTGGTGAGTATCCCTGCTTGTCACGCAGGAGACCAGGGTTCGATTCCCTGACGGGGAGCGTTTGTTATTTTTAATTGTTGACAATTTCCTTTTTTGAATTCCTTATTTTCAATGTTTAATATTTTTGAGTCTTCTTCAGTGGCACAATCAAAAGTTTGCAGATCATCACCTTCATTACTGTATCACCTTGAGAATGCTTTTCCAACAGTATCCCCCAAAATGAATGGTTTGCTCAAAAATAAAACTTTCATTTGAAGAAAACATTTTGCTTGATTGTCAGAGTGGCTGCATTTTTCGAGAAAATTTTTGTGTGGGGAAGCAATTTCAATGTGATGTATTTTTGGATTTTGTCACAGGACAAACACCAAAACTAATGAAGACAATCACTTGAAAACTTTTGAATCGCTCGGAAATGAAGGATTTTTCAGTTTTTACAGATGGTATTCTTTTGAGGAAAAAATAGAAAATGAACTAATGTGTTGTACTCGTTGGTATAGTGGTGAGTATCCCTGCTCATCATGCAGGAGACCAGGGTTTGATTCCCTGATGGGGAAAGTTTTTATTTTTAATTGCTGACAATTTCATTTTTTTAATTCCTTATTTTTCATATTTGCTATTTTTGAATCTTCTTCAATGGCACCAACACAAGTTTACAGATCATCACCTTCTTCATTACTGAATCACTTTGAGAACGTTTTTCCAACAGTATCCGCCAAAGAGAATGGTTTGCTCAAAAATAAAACTTTCATTTGAAGAAAACATTTTGCTTGATTGTCAGAGTGGCTGCATTTATCGAGAAAATTTTTGTGTGGGGAAGCAATTTCAATGTGATGTATTTTTGGATTTTATCACAGGACAAACACCAAAACTAATGAAGAAAATCACTTGAAAACATTTCAGTCGTTTGGAAATACAGGATTTTTCAGTTTTTACAGATGGTATTCTTTTGAGGAAAACATCGAAAACTCGCTGCTGTGTTGTTCTCGTAATTGTAGTGGTGAGTATCCCTGCTTGTCATGCAGGAGACCAGATTTGATTCCCTGATGGGAGGAGTTTTTTTATTTTTAATTGTCGACAATTTCATTTTTTGAATTCCTTATTTTCAATATTTGATAGTTTTGAATCTTTTTCAATGGCACCAACACAAGTTTACAGATCATTTATTTTTAAATGCCGACAATTTTATTTCTAAATTCCTGATTTTCAATGTTTAATATTTTTGAGTCTTCTTCAGTGGCACAATCAAAAGTTTGCAGATCATCACCTTCATAACTGTATCACCTTGAGAACGCTTTTCCAACAGTATCCCCCAAAATGAATGGTTTGCTCAAAAATAAAACTTTCATTTGAAGATAACATTTTGCTTGATTGTCAGAGTGGCTGCATTTTTCGAGAAAGTTTTTGTGTGGGGAAGCAATTTCAATGTGATGTATTTTTGGATTTTATCACAGGACAAACACCAAAACTAATGAAGACAATCACTTGAAAACTTTTGAATCGCTCGGAAATGAAGGATTTTTCAGTTTTTACAGATGGAATTCTTTTGAGGAAAACATGGAAAACAAGCTAATTTGTTGTCCTCGTTAGTATAGTGGTGAGTATCCCTGCTTGTCACGCAGGAGACCACGGTTCGATTCCCTGACGGGGAGTGTTTGTTATTTTTAATTGCTGACAATTTCATTTTTCGAATTCCTTATTTTTAATCATTGATATTTTTGAATCTTCTTCAACGGCACCAACACAAGTTTGCAGATCATCACCTTCTCAATGACTGAATCACTTTGAGATCGTTTTACAACAGTATCCGCTAAAAAGAATGGTTTGCTCAAAAATAAAAGTTTCATTTGAAGAAAACATTTTGCTTGATTGTCAGAGTGGTTGAATTTTTCGAGAAAATTTTTGTGTGCGGAAGCAATTTCAATGTGATGTATTTGTGGATTTTTTCACAGGGCAAACACCACAACGAATGAAGACCATCACTTGAAAACATTTCAGTCGTTTGGAAATACAGGATTTTTCAGTTTTTACAGATGGTATTCTTTTGAGGAAAACATCGAAAACTCGCTGCTGTGTTGTTCTCGTAATTATGGTGGTGAGTATCCCTGCTTGTCATGCAGGAGACCAGGTTTTGATTCCCTGATGGGAGGAGTTTTTTATTTTTAATTGTCGACAATTTCATTTTTTGAATTCCTTATTTTCAATATTTGATATTTTTGAATCTTTTTCAATGGCACCAACACAAGTTTGCAGATCATTTATTTTTAAATGCCGACAATTTTATTTCTAAATTCCTGATTTTCAATGTTAAATATTTTTGATTCTTCTTCAGTGGCACAATCAAAAGTTTGCAGATCATCACCTTCATTACTGAATCACTTTGAGAACGCTTTTCCAACAGTATCCCCCAAAATGAATAATTTGCTCACAAATAAAAGTTTCATTTGAAGAGAACATTTTCCTTGATTGTCAGAGTGGATGAATTTTTCGAGAGAATTTTTGTGTGGGGAAGCAATTTCAATATGATGTATTTGTGGATTTTATCACAGGGCAAACACCGCAACTCATGAAGACAATCATTGTAAAACTTTTGAGTTGCTTGGAAAAAAAGCATTTTTCAGTTTTTACAGATGGTATTCTTTTGAGGAAAAAAATAGAAAATGAACTGATGTGTTGTACTCGTTGGTATCGTGGTGAGTATCCCTGCTTGTCATGCAGGAGACCAGGGTTTGATTCCCTGATGGTGAAAGTTTTTATTTTTAATTGCTGACAATTTCATTTTTTTAATTCCTTATTTTTCATATTTGCTATTTTTGAATCTTCTTCAACGGCACCAACACAAGTTTACAGATCATCACCTTCTTCATTACTGAATCACTTTGAGAACGTTTTTCCAACAGTATCCGCCAAAGAGAATGGTTTGCTCAAAAATAAAACTTTCATTTGAAGAAAACATTTTGCTTGATTGTCAGAGTGGCTGCATTTTTCGAGAAAATTTTTGTGTGGGGAAGCAATTTCAATGTGATGTATTTTTGGATTTTCTCACAGGACAAACACCAAAACTAATGAAGACAATCACTTGAAAACTTTTGAATCGCTCGGAAATGAAGGATTTTTCAGTTTTTACAGATGGAATTCTTTTGAGGAAAACATAGAAAACAAGCTAATGTGTTATCCTCGTTAGTATAGTGGTGAGTATCCCTGCTTGTCACGCAGGAGACCAGGGTTCGATTCCCTGACAGGGAGCGTTTTTTATTTTTAATTGCTGACAATTTCATTTTTTAAATTCCTTGTTTTTAATGTTTAATATTTTTGAGTCTTCTTCAGTGGCACAATCAAAAGTTTGCAGATCATCACCTTCATTACTGTATCACCTTGAGAATGCTTTTCCAACAGTATCTGCCAAAAAAGAATGGTTTGCTCAAAAATAAAACTTTCATTTGAAGAAAACATTTTGCATGATTGGCAGAGTGGCTGCATTTTTCGAGAAAATTTTTGTGTGGGGAAGCAATTTCAATGTGATGTATTTTTGGATTTTGTCACAGGACAAACACCAAAACTAATGAAGACAATCACTTGAAAACTTTTGAATCGCTCGGAAATGAAGGATTTTTCAGTTTTTACAGATGGTATTCTTTTGAGGAAAAAATAGAAAATGAACTAATGTGTTGTTCTCGTAATTATCGTGGTGAGTATCCCTGCTCATCATGCAGGAGACCAGGGTTTGATTCCCTGATGGGGAGAGTTTTTTTATTTTTAATTGCTGACAATTTCATTTTTTTAATTCCTTATTTTTCATATTTGCTATTTTTGAATCTTCTTCAATGGCACCAACACAAGTTTACAGATCATCACCTTCTTCATTACTGAATCACTTTGAGAACGTTTTTCCAACAGTATCCGCCAAAGAGAATGGTTTTCTCACAAATAAAAGTTTCATTTGAAGAAAACATTTTGCTTGATTGCCAGAGTGGCTGAATTTTTTCTGGAAAATTTTTGTGTGGGGAAGCAATTTCAAAGTGATGTATTTGTGGATTTTATCACAGGACAAACACCAAAACGAATGAAGACCATCACTTGAAAACATTTCAGTCGTTTGGAAATCAAGGATTTTTCAGTTTTTACAGATGGTATTCTTTTGAGGAAAACATCGAAAACTCGCTGCTGTGTTGTTCTCGTAATTATCGTGGTGAGTATCCCTGCTTGTCATGCAGGAGACCAGGTTTTGATTCCCTGATGGGGGGGAGTTTTTTATTTTTAATTGACGACAATTTCATTTTTTGAATTCCTTATTTTCAATATTTGATATTTTTCAATCTTCTTAAATGGCACCCACACAAGTTTGCAGATCATTTATTTTTAAATGCCAACAATTTTATTTCTAAATTCCTGATTTTCAATGTTTAATATTTTTGAGTCTTCTTCAGTGGCACAATCAAAAGTTTTCAGATCATCACCTTCATAACTGTTACACCTTGAGAACGCTTTTCCAACAGTATCCCCCAAAATGAATGGTTTGCTCAAAAATAAAACTTTCATTTGAAGAAAACATTTTGCTTGATTGTCAGAGTGGCTGCATTTTTCGAGAAAATTTTTGTGTGGGGAAGCAATTTCAATGTGATGTATTTTTGGATTTTATCACAGGACAAACACCAAAACTAATGAAGACAATCACTCGAAAACTTTTGAATCGCTCGGAAATGAACGATTTTTCAGTTTTTACAGATGGAATTATTTTGAGGAAAACATAGAAAACAAGCTAACGTGTTGTCCTCGTCAGTATAGTGGTGAGTATCCCTGCTTGTCACGCAGGAGACCAGGGTTCGATTCCCTGACGGGGAGCGTTTTTTATTTTTAATTGCTGACAATATCATTTTTTAAATTCCTTATTTTTAATCGTAGATATTTTTGAATCTTCTTCAACGGCACCAAAACAAGTTTGCAGATCATCACCTTCTTCATGACTGAATCACTTTGAGATCGTTTTACAACAGTGTCCGCCAAAAAGAATGGTTTGCTCAAAAATAAAAGTTTCATTTGAAGAAAACATTTTGCTTGATTGTCAGAGTGGGTGAATTTTTCGAGAAAATTTTTGTGTGCGGAAGCAGTTTCAATGTGATGTATTTGTGGATTTTATCACAGGGAAAACACCACAACGAATGAAGACCATCACTTGAAAACATTTCAGTCGTTTGCAAATACAGGATTTTTCAGTTTTTACAGATGGTATTCTTTTGAGGAAAACATCGAAAACTCGCTGCTGTGTTGTTCTCGTAATTATGGTGGTGAGTATCCCTGCTTGTCATGCAGGAGACCAGGTTTTGATTCCCTGATGGGAGGAGTTTTTTATTTTTAATTGTCGACAATTTCATTTTTTGAATTCCTTATTTTCAATATTTGATATTTTTGAATCTTTTTCAATGGCACCAACACAAGTTTACAGATCATTTATTTTTAAATGCCGACAATTTTATTTCTAAATTCCTGATTTTCAATGATTAATATTTTTGATTCTTCTTCAGTGGCACAATCAAAAGTTTGCAGATCATCACCTTCATTACTGAATCACTTTGAGAACGCTTTTCCAACAGTATCCCCCAAAATGAATAATTTGCTCACAAATAAAAGTTTCATTTGAAGAGAACATTTTCCTTGATTGTCAGAGTGGATGAATTTTTCGAGAGAGTTTTTGTGTGGGGAAGCAATTTCAATATGATGTATTTGTGGATTTTATCACAGGGCAAACACCACAACTCATGAAGACAATCATTGGAAAACTTTTGAGTCGCTTGGAAATATAGGATTTTTCAGTTTTTACAGATGGTATTCTTTTGAGGAAAAAATAGAAAATGAGCTGATGTGTTGTCCTCGTTAGTATAGTGGTGAGTATCCCTGCTTGTCACGCAGGAGACCAGGGTTCGATTCCCTGACGGGGAGTGTTTGTTATTTTTAATTGCTGACAATATCATTTTTTAAATTCCTTATTTTTCATATTTGCTATTTTTGAATCTTCTTCAACGGCACCAACACAAGTTTACAGATCATCACCTTCTTCATTACTGAATCACTTTGAGAACGTTTTTCCAACAGTATCCGCCAAAGAGAATGGTTTGCTCAAAAATAAAACTTTCATTTGAAGAAAACATTTTGCTTGATTGTCAGAGTGGCTGCATTTTTCGAGAAAATTTTTGTGTGGGGAAGCAATTTCAATGTGATGTATTTTTGGATTTTATCACAGGACAAACACCAAAACTAATGAAGACAATCACTTGAAAACTTTTGAATCGCTCGGAAATGAAGGATTTTTCAGTTTTTACAGATGGAATTCTTTTGAGGAAAACATAGAAAACAAGCTAATGTGTTGTCCTCGTTAGTATAGTGGTGAGTATCCCTGCTTGTCACGCAGGAGACCAGGGTTCGATTCCCTGACGGGGAGCGTTTTTTATTTTTAATTGTTGACAATTTCCTTTTTTGAATTCCTTATTTTCAATGTTTAATATTTTTGAGTCTTCTTCAGTGGCACAATCAAAAGTTTGCAGATCATCACCTTCATGACTGTATCACCTTGAGAATGCTTTTCCAACAGTATCCACCAAAAAGAATAGTTTGCTCAAAAATAAAACTTTCATTTGAAGAAAACATTTTGCTTGATTGGCAGAGTGGCTGCATTTTTCGAGAAAATTTTTGTGTGGGGAAGCAATTTCAATGTGATGTATTTTTGGATTTTATCACAGGACAAACACCAAAACTAATGAAGACAATCACTTGAAAACTTTTGAATCGCTCGGAAATGAAGGATTTTTCAGTTTTTACAGATGGTATTCTTTTGAGGAAAAAATAGAAAATGAACTAATGTGTTGTCCTCGTTGGTATAGTGGTGAGTATCCCTGCTCATCATGCAGGAGACCAGCGTTTGATTCCCTGATTGGGAGAGTTTTTTATTTTTAATTGCTGACAATTTCATTTTTTTAATTACTTATTTTTCATATTTGCTATTTTTGAATCTTCTTCAACGGCACCAACACAAGTTTACAGATCATCACCTTCTTCATTACTGAATCACTTCGAGAACGTTTTTCCAACAGTATCTGCCAAGGAGAATGGTTTGCTCAAAAATAAAAGTTTCATTTGAAGAAAACATTTTGCTTGATTGTCAGAGTGGGTGAATTTTTCGAGAAAATTTTTGTGTGCGGAAGCAGTTTCAATGTGATGTATTTGTGGATTTTATCACAGGGAAAACACCACAACGAATGAAGACCATCACTTGAAAACATTTCAGTCGTTTGCAAATACAGGATTTTTCAGTTTTTACAGATGGTATTCTTTTGAGGAAAACATCGAAAACTCGCTGCTGTGTTGTTCTCTTTGGTATAGTGTTGAGTATCCCCGCTTGTCACGCAGGAGACCAGGGTTCGATTCCCTGATGGGGAGAGCTTGTTGTTTTTAATTGACGACAATTTCATTTATTGAGTTCTTTATTTTCAAAATTTGATGTTTTTGAATCTTCTTCAGTGGCACCAACACAAGTTCGCAGATTATTTTTTTAAATGCCGACAATTTTATTTCAAAATTCCTGATTTTCAATGTTTTATATTTTTGAGTCTTCTTCAGAGGCACAATCAAAAGTTTGCAGATAATCACCTTCATGACTGAATCACCTTGAGAACGCTTTTCCAACAGTATCCGCCAAAAAGAGTGGTTTTCTCACAAATAAAAGTTTCATTTGAAGAAAACATTTTGCTTGATTGCCAGAGTGGCTGAATTTTTTTCTGGAAAATTTTTGTGTGGGGAAGCAATTTCAAAGTGATGTATTTGTGGATTTTATCACAGGGAAATCACCAAAACTAATGAAGACAATCACTTGAAAACATTTCAGTCATTTGGACATCAAGGATATTTCAGTTTTTACAGATGGTATTCTATTTGAGGAAAACATCGAAAACTCGCTGCTGTGTTGTTCTCGTAATTGTATAGTGGTGAGTATCCCTGCTCATCATGCAGGAGACCAGGGTTTGATTCCCTGATAGGGAGAGTTTTTTATTTTTAATTGCTGACAATTTCATTTTTTTAATTCCTTATTTTTCAATATTTGCTATTTTTGAATCTTCTTTGGCACCAACACAAGTTTGCAGGCACAATTTTATTTCTAAACACAAGTTTACAGATCATCACCTTCTTCATTACTGAATCACTTTGAGAACGTTTTTCCAACAGTATCCGCCAAAGAGAATGGTTTGCTCAAAAATAAAAGTTTCATTTGAAGAAAACATTTTGCTTGATTGTCAGAGTGGCTGCATTTTTCGAGAAAATTTTTGTGTGGGGAAGCAATTTCAATGTGATGTATTTTTGGATTTTATCACAGGACAAACACCAAAACTAATGAAGACAATCACTTGAAAACTTTTGAATCGCTCGGAAATGAAGGATTTTTCAGTTTTTACAGATGGTATTCTTTTGAGGAAAAAATAGAAAATGAACTAATGTGTTGTCCTTGTTGGTATAGTGGTGAGTATCCCTGCTTGTCAGGCAGGAGACCAGGGTTCGATTCCCTGATGGGGAGCGTTTTTTTTATTTTTAATTGTTGACAATATCATTTTTTGAATTCCTTATTTTTAATAATTGATATTTTTGAATCTTCTTCAACGGCACCAACACAAGTTTGCAGATCATCACCTTCTCAATGACTGAATCACTTTGAGATCGTTTTACAACAGTATCCGCTAAAAAGAATGGTTTGCTCAAAAATAAAAGTTTCATTTGAAGAAAACATTTTGCTTGATTGTCAGAGTGGTTGAATTTTTCGAGAAAATTTTTGTGTGCGGAAGCAATTTCAATGTGATGTATTTGTGGATTTTTTCACAGGGCAAACACCACAACGAATGAAGACCATCACTTGAAAACATTTCAGTCGTTTGGAAATACAGGATTTTTCAGTTTTTACAGATGGTATTCTTTTGAGGAAAACATCGAAAACTCGCTGCTGTGTTGTTCTCGTAATTATCGTGGTGAGTATCCCTGCTTGTCATGCAGGAGACCAGGTTTTGATTCCCTGATGGGAGGAGTTTTTTATTTTTAATTCTCGACAATTTCATTTTTTGAATTCCTTCTTTTCAATATTTGATATTTTTGAATCTTTTTCAATGGCACCAACACAAGTTTACAGATCATTTATTTTTTAAATGCCGACAATTTTATTTCTAAATTCCTGATTTTCAATGTTTAATATTTTTGAGTCTTCTTCAGTGGCACAATCAAAAGTTTGCAGATCATCACCTTCATTACTGAATCACTTTGAGAACGCTTTTCCAACAGTATCCGCCAAAAAGAATGGTTTTCTCAAAAATAAAAGTTTCATTTGAAGAAAACATTTTGCTTGATTGTCAGAGTGGCTGAATTTTTCTGGAAAATTTTTGAGTGGGGAAGCAATTTCAATGTGATGTATTTGTGGATCTTTTCACAGGGCTCACACCAAAACTCATGAAGACAATCACTTGAAAACTTTTGAGTCGCTCGGAAATGAAGGATTTTTCAGTTTTTACAGAAGGAATTCTTTCGAGGAAAACACAGAAATTTTGATGATGTGTTGTCCTCGTTCGTGCAGTGGTGAGTGTCCATGCTTGTCATGCAGGAGAGCAGTATTTGATACCCTGATGGTGAAAGTTTTTATTTTTAATTGCTGACAATTTCATTTTTTTAATTCCTTATTTTTCATATTTGATATTTTTGAGTCTTCTTCAACTGCACCAACACAAGTTTGCAGATCATCACCTTCTTCATTCCTGAATCATTTTGAGAACGCTTTTCCAACAGTGTCCGCAAAAAAGAATGGTTTTCTCAAAAATAAAAGTTTCATTTGAAGAAAACATTTTGCTTGATGGTCAGAGTGGGTGAATTTTACGAGAAATTTTTTGTGAAGGGAAGCAATTTCAATGTGATGTATTTGTGGATTTTTTCACAGGGCAAACACCACAACGAATGAAGACCATCACTTGAAAACATTTCAGTCGTTTGGAAATACAGGATTTTTCAGTTTTTACAGATGGTATTCTTTTGAGGAAAAAATCGAAAATGAACTGATGTTTTGTCCTCGTTTGTTTCGTGGTGAGTCTCCCTGCTCATCATGCAGGAGACCAGGGTTTGATTCCCTGATGGGGAGAGTTTTTTATTTTTAATTGCTGACAATTTCATTTTTTTAATTCCTTATTTTTCATATTTGCTATGTTTGAATCTTCTTCAACGGCACCAACACAAGTTTACAGATCATCACCTTCTTCATTACTGAATCACTTTGAGAACGTTTTTCCAACAGTATCCGCCAAAGAGAATGGTTTGCTCAAAAATAAAACTTTCATTTGAAGAAAACATTTTCCTTGATTGTCAGAGTGGCTGCATTTTTCGAGAAAATTTTTTTGGGGAAGCAATTTCAATGTGATGTATTTTTGGATTTTATCACAGGACAAACACCAAAACTAATGAAGACAATCACTTGAAAACTTTTGAATCGCTCGGAAATGAAGGATTTTTCAGTTTTTACAGATGGAATTCTTTTGAGGAAAACATAGAAAACAAGCTAATGTGTTGTCCTCGTTAGTATAGTGGTGAGTATCCCTGCTTGTCACGCAGGAGACCAGGGTTCGATTCCCTGACGGGGAGCGTTTTTTATTTTTAATTGTTGACAATTTCATTTTTTGAATTCCTTATTTTCAATGTTTAATATTTTTGAGTCTTCTTCAGTGGCACAATCAAAAGTTTGCAGATCATCACCTTCATTACTGTATCACCTTGAGAATGCTTTTCCAACAGTATCCGCCAAAGAGAATGGTTTTCTCACAAATAAAAGTTTCATTTGAAGAAAACATTTTGCTTGATTGCCAGAGTGGCTGAATTTTTTCTGGAAAATTTTTGTGTGGGGAAGCAATTTCAATGTGATGTATTTTTGGATTTTATCACAGGACAAACACCAAAACTAATGAAGACAATCACTTGAAAACTTTTGAATCGCTCAGAAATGAAGGATTTTTCAGTTTTTACAGATGGTATTCTTTTGAGGAAAAAATAGAAAATGAGCTGTTTTGTCCTTGTTTGTATAGTGGTGAGTATCCCTGCTCATCATGCAGGAGACCAGGGTTTGATTCCCTGATGGGGAGAGTTTTTTATTTTTAATTGCTGACAATTTCATTTTTTTAATTCCTTATTTTTCATATTTGCTATGTTTGAATCTTCTTCAATGGCACCAACACAAGTTTACAGATCATCACCTTCTTCATTACTGAATCACTTTGAGAACGTTTTTCCAACAGTATCCGCCAAAGAGAATGGTTTGCTCAAAAATAAAACTTTCATTTGAAGAAAACATTTTCCTTGATTGTCAGAGTGGCTGCATTTTTCGAGAAAATTTTTGTGTGGGGAAGCAATTTCAATGTGATGTATTTTTGGATTTTATCACAGGACAAACACCAAAACTAATGAAGACAATCACTTGAAAACTTTTGAATCGCTCGGAAATGAAGGATTTTTCAGTTTTTACAGATGGAATTCTTTTGAGGAAAACATAGAAAACAAGCTAATGTGTTGTCCTCGTTAGTATAGTGGTGAGTATCCCTGCTTGTCACGCAGGAGACCAGGGTTCGATTCCCTGACACGGAGTGTTTTTTTATTTTTAATTGCTGACAATTTCATTTTTTGAATTCCTTATTTTTAATCATTGATATTTTTGAATCTTCTTCAACAGCACCCACACAAGTTTGCAGATCATCACCTTCTTCATGACTGAATCACTTTGAGATCGTTTTACAACAGTATCCGCTAAAAAGAATGGTTTGCTCAAAAATAAAAGTTTCATTTGAAGAAAACATTTTGCTTGATTGTCAGAGTGGTTGAATTTTTCGAGAAAATTTTTGTGTGCGGAAGCAATTTCAATGTGATGTATTTGTGGATTTTTTCACAGGGCAAACACCACAACGAATGAAGACCATCACTTGAAAACATTTCAGTCGTTTGGAAATACAGGATTTTTCAGTTTTTACAGATGGTATTCTTTTGAGGAAAACATCGAAAACTCGCTGCTGTGTTGTTCTCGCAATTATGGTGGTGAGTATCCCTGCTTGTCATGCAGGAGACCAGGTTTTGATTCCCTGATGGGGGGAGTTTTTTTATTTTTAATTGTCGACAATTTCATTTTTTGAATTCTTTATTTTCAATATTTGATATTTTTGAATCTTCTTAAATGGCACCAACACAAGTTTGCAGATCATTTATTTTTAAATGCCAACAATTTTATTTCTAAATTCCTGATTTTCAATGTTTAATATTTTTGAGTCTTCTTCAGTGGCACAATCAAAAGTTTGCAGATCATCACCTTCATTACTGAATCACTTTGAGAACGCTTTTCCAACAGTATCCCCCAAAATGAATGGTTTGCTCATAAATAAAAGTTTCATTTGAAGAGAACATTTTCCTTGATTGTCAGAGTGGATGAATTTTTCGAGAGAATTTTTGTGTGGGGAAGCAATTTCAATATGATGTATTTGTGGATTTTATCACAGGGCAAACACCACAACTCATGAAGACAATCATTGGAAAACTTTTGAGTCGCTTGGAAATATAGGATTTTTCAGTTTTTACAGATGGTATTCTTTTGAGGAAAAAATAGAAAATGAGCTGATGTGTTGTCCTCGTTAGTATAGTGGTGAGTATCCCTGCTTGTCACGCAGGAGACCAGGGTTCGATTCCTTGACACGGAGTGTTTTTTTATTTTTAATTGCTGACAATTTCATTTTTTGAATTCTTTATTTTCAATATTTGATCTTTTTGAATCATCTTCAGTGGCACCAACACAAGTTTGCAGATCATCACCTTCTTCATTACTGAATCACTTTGAGAACGTTTTTCCAACAGTATCCGCCAAAGAGAATGGTTTGCTCAAAAATAAAACTTTCATTTGAAGAAAACATTTTCCTTGATTGTCAGAGTGGCTGCATTTTTCGAGAAAATTTTTGTGTGGGGAAGCAATTTCAATGTGATGTATTTTTGGATTTTATCACAGGACAAACACCAAAACTAATGAAGACAATCACTTGAAAACTTTTGAATCGCTCGGAAATGAAGGATTTTTCAGTTTTTACAGATGGAATTCTTTTGAGGAAAACATAGAAAACAAGCCAATGTGTTGTCCTCATTAGTATAGTGGTGAGTATCCCTGCTTGTCACGCAGGAGACCAGGGTTCGTTTCCCTGACGGGGAGCGTTTTTTATTTTTAATTGTTGACAATTTCATTTTTTGAATTCCTTATTTTCAATGTTTAATATTTTTGAGTCTTCTTCAGTGGCACAATCAAAAGTTTGCAGATCATCACCTTCATGACTGTGTCACGTTGAGAATGCTTTTCCAACAGTATCCGCCAAAAAAGAATGGTTTGCTCAAAAATAAAACTTTCATTTTAAGAAAACATTTTGCTTGATTGGCAGAGTGGCTGCATTTTTCGAGAAAATTTTTGTGTGGGGAAGCAATTTCAATGTGATGTATTTTTGGATTTTATCACAGGACAAACACCAAAACTAATGAAGACAATCACTTGAAAACTTTTGAATCGCTCGGAAATGAAGGATTTTTCATTTTTTACAGATGGAATTCTTTTGAGGAAAACATAGAAAAGGAAGTAATGTGTTGTCGTCGTTAGTATAGTGGTGAGTATCCTTGCTTGTCATGCAGGAGACCAGGGTTTGATTCCCTGATGGGGAGAGTTTTTTATTTTTAATTGCTGACAATTTCATTTTTTTAATTCCTTATTTTTCATATTTGCTATGTTTGAATCTTCTTCAATGGCACCAACACAAGTTTACAGATCATCACCTTCTTCATTACTGTATCACCTTGAGAATGCTTTTCCAACAGTATCCGCCAAAGAGAATGGTTTTCTCACAAATAAAAGTTTCATTTGAAGAAAACATTTTGCTTGATTGCCAGAGTGGCTGAATTTTTTCTGGAAAATTTTTGTGTGGGGAAGCAATTTCAAAGTGATGTATTTGTGGATTTTATCACAGGGAAATCACAACAACTCATGACAATCACTTGAAAACATTTCATTCGTTTGGAAATCAAGGATTTTTCAGTTTTTACAGATGGTATTCTTTTGAGGAAAACATCGAAAACTCGCTGCTGTGTTGTTCTCGTAATTATCGTGGTGAGTATCCCTGCTTGTCATGCAGGAGACCAGGTTTTGATTCCCTGATGGGGGGGAGTTTTTTATTTTTAATTGTCGACAATTTCATTTTTTGAATTCCTTATTTTCAATATTTGATATTTTTGAATCTTCTTAAATGGCACCAACACAAGTTTGCAGATCATTTATTTTTAAATGCCAACAATTTTATTTCTAAATTCCTGATTTTCAATGTTTAATATTTTTGAGTCTTCTTCAGTGGCACAATCAAAAGTTTGCAGATCATCACCTTCATAACTGTATCACCTTGAGAACGCTTTTCCAACAGTATCCCCCAAAATGAATGGTTTGCTCATAAATAAAAGTTTCATTTGAAGAGAACATTTTCCTTGATTGTCAGAGTGGATGAATTTTTCGAGAGAATTTTTGTGTGGGGAAGCAATTTCAATATGATGTATTTGTGGATTTTATCACAGGACAAACACCAAAACTAATGAAGACAATCACTTGAAAACTTTTGAATCGCTCGGAAATGAAGGATTTTTCAGTTTTTACAGAAGGTATTCTTTTTAGGAAAACATAGAAATTTAGCTGTTGTGTTATCCTCGTTAGTATAGTGGTGAGTATCCTGCTTCTCATGCAGGAGACCAGGGTTCGATTCCCTGATGGCAAGAGTTCTTATATTTTAAAATGCTGACAATTTCGTTTTTTGAATTCCTTATTTTCAACATTTGATCTTTTTGAATCTTCTTCAATGGCACCAACACAAGTTTGCAGATCATCACCTTCTTCATGACAGAATCACTTTGAGAACTTTTTTCCAACAGTGTCCACCAAAAATATGGTTTGCTCATAAATAAATGATTCCTTTGAAGAGAACATTTTGCTTGATTGTCAGAGTGGCTGAATTTTTTCTGGACAATTTTTGTGTGGGGAAGCAATTTCAAAGTGATGTATTTGTGGATTTTATCACAGGACAAACACCACAACGAATGAAGACCATCACTTGTAAACATTTCAGTCGTTTGGAAATACAGGATTTTTCAGTTTTTACAGATGGTATTCTTTTGAGGAAAACATCGAAAACTCGCTGCTGTGTTGTTCTCGTAATTATGGTGGTGAGTATCCCTGTTGTCATGCAGGAGACCAGGTTTTGATTCCCTGATGGGAGGAGTTTTTTATTTTTAATTGTCGACAATTTCATTTTTTGAATTCCTTATTTTCAATATTTGATATTTTTGAATCTTTTTCAATGGCACCAACACAAGTTTACAGATCATTTATTTTTAAATGCCGACAATTTTATTTCTAAATTCCTGATTTTCAATGATTAATATTTTTGATTCTTCTTCAGTGGCACAATCAAAAGTTTGCAGATCATCACCTTCATTACTGTTTCACCTTTAGAATGCTTTTCCAACAGTATCTGCCAAAATGAATGGTTTGCTCACAAGAAGTTTCATTTGAAGAGAAATTTTATTCGATTGTCAGAGTGGCTGAATTTTTCCAGAAAATTTTTGTGTGGGGAAGCAATTTCAATATGATGAATTTGTGGATTTTTTCACAGGGCAAACACCACAACGAATGAAGACCATCACTTGAAAACATTTCAGTCGTTTGGAAATACAGGATTTTTCAGTTTTTACAGATGGTATTCTTTTGAGGAAAAAATAGAAAATGAACTGATGTTTTGTCCTCTTTTGTTTCGTGGTGAGTATCCCTGCTCATCATGCAGGAGACCAGGGTTTGATTCCCTGATGGGGAGAGTTTTTTATTTTTAATTGCTGACAATTTCATTTTTTTAATTCCTTATTTTTCATATTTGCTATGTTTGAATCTTCTTCAACGGCACCAATACAAGTTTACAGATCATCACCTTCTTCATTACTGAATCACTTTGAGAACGTTTTTCCAACAGTATCCGCCAAAGAGAATGGTTTGCTCAAAAATAAAACTTTCATTTGAAGAAAACATTTTGCTTGATTGTCAGAGTGGCTGCATTTTTCGAGAAAATTTTTGTGTGGGGAAGCAATTTCAATGTGATGTATTTTTGGATTTTATCACAGGACAAACACCAAAACTAATGAAGACAATCACTTGAAAACTTTTGAATCGCTCGGAAATGAACGATTTTTCAGTTTTTACAGATGGAATTCTTTTGAGGAAAACATAGAAAACAAGCTAATTTGTTGTCCTCGTTAGTATAGTGGTGAGTATCCCTGCTTGTCACGCAGGAGACCAGCGTTCGATTCCCTGATGGGGAGCGTTTTTTTCGTTTTAATTGCTGACAATATCATTTTTTGAATTCCTTATTTTCAATGTTTAAAAATTTTTGAGTCTTCTTCAGTGGCACAATCAAAAGTTTGCAGATCATCACCTTCATTACTGTATCACCTTTAGAATGCTTTTCCAACAGTATCCACCAAAAAGAATAGTTTGCTCAAAAATAAAACTTTCATTTGAAGAAAACATTTTGCTTGATTGGCAGAGTGGCTGCATTTTTCGAGAAAATTTTTGTGTGGGGAAGCAATTTCAATGTGATGTATTTTTGGATTTTATCACAGGACAAACACCAAAACTAATGAAGACAATCACTTGAAAACTTTTGAATCGCTCGGAAATGAAGGATTTTTCAGTTTTTACAGATGGTATTCTTTTGAGGAAAAAATAGAAAATGAACTAATGTGTTGTCCTTGTTGGTATAGTGGTGAGTATCCCTGCTCATCATGCAGGAGACCAGGGTTTGATTCCCTGATGGGGAGAGTTTTTTATTTTTAATTGCTGACAATTTCATTTTTTTAATTCCTTATTTTTCATATTTGCTATGTTTGAATCTTCTTCAATGGCACCAACACAAGTTTACAGATCATCACCTTCTTCATTACTGAATCACTTTGAGAACGTTTTTCCAACAGTATCCGCCAAAGAGAATGGTTTTCTCACAAATAAAAGTTTCATTTGAAGAAAACATTTTGCTTGATTGCCAGAGTGGCTGAATTTTTTTCTGGAAAATTTTTGTGTGGGGAAGCAATTTCAAAGTGATGTATTTGTGGATTTTATCACAGGGAAATCACAACAACTCATGACAATCACTTGAAAACATTCAATTCGTTTGGAAATACAGGATTTTTCAGTTTTTACAGATGGTATTCTTTTGAGGAAAACATCGAAAACTCGCTGCTGTGTTGTTCTCGTAATTATCGTGGTGAGTATCCCTGCTTGTCATGCAGGAGACCAGGTTTTGATTCCCTGATGGGGGGGAGTTTTTTATTTTTAATTGTCGACAATTTCATTTTTTGAATTCCTTATTTTCAATATTTGATATTTTTGAATCTTTTTCAATGTCACCAACACAAGTTTGCAGATCATTTATTTTTAAATGTCGACAATTTTATTTCTAAATTCCTGATTTTCAATGTTTAATATTTTTGAGTCTTCTTCAGTGGCACAATCAAAAGTTTGCAGATCATCACCTTCATGACTGTGTCACGTTGAGAATGCTTTTCCAACAGTATCCACCAAAAAAGAATGGTTTGCTCAAAAATAAAACTTTCATTTTAAGAAAACATTTTGCTTGATTGGCAGAGTGGCTGCATTTTTCGAGAAAATTTTTGTGTGGGGAAGCAATTTCAATGTGATGTATTTTTGGATTTTATCACAGGACAAACACCAAAACTAATGAAGACAATCACTTGAAAACTTTTGAATCGCTCGGAAATGAAGGATTTTTCAGTTTTTACAGATGGAATTCTTTTGAGGAAAACATAGAAAACAAGCTAATGTGTTATCCTCGTTAGTATAGTGGTGAGTATCCCTGCGTGTCATGCAGGAGACCAGGGTTCGATTCCCTGAGAGGAAGTGGTTTTTTATTTTTAATTGCTGACAATATCATTTTTTAAATTCCTTATTTTTAATCGTAGATATTTTTGAATCTTCTTCAACGGCACCAAAACAAGTTTGCAGATCATCACCTTCTTCATGACTGAATCACTTTGAGATCGTTTTACAACAGTGTCCGCCAAAAAGAATGGTTTGCTCAAAAATAAAAGTTTCATTTGAAGAAAACATTTTGCTTGATTGTCAGAGTGGTTGAATTTTTCGAGAAAATTTTTGTGTGCGGAAGCAATTTCAATGTGATGTATTTGTGGATTTTTTCACAGGGCAAACACCACAACGAATGAAGACCATCACTTGAAAACATTTCAGTCGTTTGGAAATACAGGATTTTTCAGTTTTTACAGATGGTATTCTTTTGAGGAAAACATCGAAAACTCGCTGCTGTGTTGTTCTCGTAATTATGGTGGTGAGTATCCCTGCTTGTCATGCAGGAGACCAGGTTTTGATTCCCTGATGGGAGGAGTTTTTTATTTTTAATTGTCGACAATTTCATTTTTTGAATTCCTTATTTTCAATATTTGATATTTTTGAATCTTCTTCAGTGGCACCAACACAAGTTCGCAGATTATTTTTTTAAATGCCGACAATTTTATTTCTAAATTCCTGATTTTCAATGTTTTATATTTTTGAGTCTTCTTCAGTGGCACAATCAAAAGTTTGCAAATCATCACCTTCATTACTGAATCACTTTGAGATCGCTTTTCCGAGAGTATCCCCCAAAATGAATGGTTTGCTCATTACTAAAAGTTTAATTTGAAGAGAACATTGTCCTTGATTTTCAGAGTGGATGAATTTTTCGAGAGAATTTTTGTGTGGGGAAGCAATTTCAATATGATGTATTTGTGGATTTCATCACAGGGCAAACACCACAACTCATGAAGACAATCATTGGAAAACTTTTGAGTCGCTTGGAAATATAGGATTTTTCAGTTTTTACAGATGGTATTCTTTTGAGGAAAAAATAGAAAATGAGCTGATGTGTTGTCCTCGTTAGTATAGTGGTGAGTATCCCCGCTTGTCACGCAGGAGACCAGGGTTCGATTCCCTGACGGGGAGAGTTTGTTATTTTTAATTGACGAAAATTTCATTTTTTGAGTTCTTTATTTTCAAAATTTGATGTTTTTGAATCTTCTTCAGTGGCACCAACACAAGTTTGCAGATAATCACCTTCATGACTGAATCACCTTGAGAACGCTTTTCCAACAGTATCCGCCAAAGAGAATGGTTTCCCTCAAAAATAAAACTTTCATTTGAAGAAAACATTTTGCTTGATTGTCAGAGTGGCTGCATTTTTCGAGAAAATTTTTGTGTGGGGAAGCAATTTCAATGTGATGTATTTTTGGATTTTATCACAGGACAAACACCAAAACTAATGAAGACAATCACTTGAAAACTTTTGAATCGCTCGGAAATGAAGGATTTTTCAGTTTTTACAGATGGAATTCTTTTGAGGAAAACATAGAAAACAAGCTAACATGTTGTCCTCGTTAGTATAGTGGTGAGTATCCCTGCTTGTCACGCAGGAGACCAGGTTTTGATTCCCTGATGGGAGGAGTTTTTTTATTTTTAATTGTCGACAATTTCATTTTTTGAATTCCTGATTTTCAATGTTTAATATTTTTGAGTCTTCTTCAGTGGCACAATCAAAAGATTGCAGATCATCACCTTCATTACTGTGTCATGTTGAGAATGCTTTTCCAACAGTATCCGCCAAAAAAGAATGGTTTGCTCAAAAATAAAACTTTCATTTGAAGAAAACATTTTGCTTGATTGCCAGAGTGGCTGAATTTTTTCTGGAAAATTTTTGTGTGGGGAAGCAATTTCAATGTGATGTAT
Organism: Eptatretus burgeri; assembly: GCF_056783735.1. Lineage (NCBI taxonomy): Eukaryota > Metazoa > Chordata > Myxini > Myxiniformes > Myxinidae > Eptatretus > Eptatretus burgeri. The sequence goes on from NC_140963.1 coordinate 107,395,290, forward strand.
TTTTGGATTTTATCACAGGACAAACACCAAAACTAATGAAGACAATCACTTGAAAACTTTTGAATCGCTCAGAAATGAAGGATTTTTCAGTTTTTACAGATGGTATTCTTTTGAGGAAAAAATAGAAAATGAGCTGTTTTGTCCTTGTTTGTATAGTGGTGAGTATCCCTGCTCATCATGCAGGAGACCAGGGTTTGATTCCCTGATGGGGAGAGTTTTTTATTTTTAATTGCTGACAATTTCATTTTTTTAATTCCTTATTTTTCATATTTGCTATGTTTGAATCTTCTTCAATGGCACCAACACAAGTTTACAGATCATCACCTTCTTCATTACTGAATCACTTTGAGAACGTTTTTCCAACAGTATCCGCCAAAGAGAATGGTTTTCTCACAAATAAAAGTTTCATTTGAAGAAAACATTTTGCTTGATTGCCAGAGTGGCTGAATTTTTTCTGGAAAATTTTTGTGTGGGGAAGCAATTTCAAAGTGATGTATTTGTGGATTTTATCACAGGGAAATCACAACAACTCATGACAATCACTTGAAAACATTTCATTCGTTTGGAAATCAAGGATTTTTCAGTTTTTACAGATGGTATTCTTTGGAGGAAAACATCGAAAACTCGCTGCTGTGTTGTTCTCGTAATTATCGTGGTGAGTATCCCTGCTCATCATGCAGGAGACCAGGGTTTGATTCCCTGATAGGGAGAGTTTTTTTATTTTTAATTGTCGACAATTTCATTTTTTGAATTCCTTATTTTCAATATTTGATATTTTTGAATCTTCTTAAATGGCACCAACACAAGTTTGCAGATCATTTATTTTTAAATGCCAACAATTTTATTTCTAAATTCCTGATTTTCAATGTTTAATATTTTTGAGTCTTCTTCAGTGGCACAATCAAAAGTTTGCAGATCATCACCTTCATTACTGAATCACTTTGAGAACGCTTCTCCAACAGTATCCCCCAAAATGAATGGTTTGCTCATAAATAAAAGTTTCATTTGAAGAGAACATTTTCCTTGATTGTCAGAGTGGATGAATTTTTCGAGAAAATTTTTGTGTGGGGAAGCAATTTCAATGTGATGTATTTTTGGATTTTATCACAGGACAAACACCAAAACTAATGAAGACAATCATTGGAAAACTTTTGAGTCGCTTGGAAATATAGGATGTTTCAGTTTTTACAGATGGTATTCTTTTGAGGAAAAAATAGAAAAGGAGCTGATGTATTGTCCTCGTTAGTATAGTGGTGAGTATCCCTGCTTGTCACGCAGGAGACCAGGGTTCGATTCCCTGACGGGGAGAGTTTGTTATTTTTAATTGACGAAAATTTCATTTTTTGAGTTCTTTATTTTCAAAATTTGATCTTTTTGAATCATTTTCAGCGGCACCAACACAAGTTTGCAGATCATCACCTTCATAACTGGATCACTTTGAGAACGTTTTCCAACAGCATCTGCCATAAAGAATGATTTGCTCATAAATAAAAGTTTCATTTGAAGAGAACATTTTCCTTGATTGTCAGAGTGGATGAATTTTTCGAGAGAATTTTTGTGTGGGGAAGCAATTTCAATATGAAGTATTTGTGGATTTTATCACAGGACAAACACCACAACGAATGAAGACCATCACTTGTAAACATTTCAGTCGTTTGGAAATACAGGATTTTTCAGTTTTTACAGATGGTATTCTTTTGAGGAAAACATCGAAAACTCGCTGCTGTGTTGTTCTCGTAATTATGGTGGTGAGTATCCCTGTTGTCATGCAGGAGACCAGGTTTTGATTCCCTGATGGGAGGAGTTTTTTATTTTTAATTGTCGACAATTTCATTTTTTGAATTCCTTATTTTCAATATTTGATATTTTTGAATCTTTTTCAATGGCACCAACACAAGTTCGCAGATTATTTTTTTAAATGCCGACAATTTTATTTCTAAATTCCTGATTTTCAATGTTTTATATTTTTGAGTCTTCTTCAGTGGCACAATCAAAAGTTTGCAAATCATCACCTTCATTACTGAATCACTTTGAGATCGCTTTTCCGAGAGTATCCCCCAAAATGAATGGTTTGCTCATTACTAAAAGTTTCATTTGAAGAGAACATTTTCCTTGATTGTCAGAGTGGATGAATTTTTCGAGAGAATTTTTGTGTGGGGAAGCAATTTCAATATGATGTATTTGTGGATTTTATCACAGGGCAAACACCACAACTCATGAAGACAATCATTGGAAAACTTTTGAGTCGCTTGGAAATATAGGATTTTTCAGTTTTTACAGATGGTATTCTTTTGAGGAAAAAATAGAAAATGAGCTGATGTGTTGTCCTCGTTAGTATAGTGGTGAGTATCCCTGCTTGTCACGCAGGAGACCAGGGTTCGATTCCCTGATGGGGAGCGTTTTTTTCGTTTTAATTGCTGACAATATCATTTTTTGAATTCCTTATTTTTAATAACTGATATTTTTTAATCTTCTTCAACGGCACCAACACAAGTTTACAGATCATCACCTTCTTCATTACTGAATCACTTTGAGAACGTTTTTCCAACAGTATCCGCCAAAGAGAATGGTTTGCTCAAAAATAAAACTTTCATTTGAAGAAAACATTTTGCTTGATTGTCAGAGTGGCTGCATTTTTCGAGAAAATTTTTGTGTGGGGAAGCAATTTCAATGTGATGTATTTTTGGATTTTATCACAGGACAAACACCAAAACTAATGAAGACAATCACTTGAAAACTTTTGAATCGCTCGGAAATGAAGGATTTTTCAGTTTTTACAGATGGAATTCTTTTGAGGAAAACATAGAAAACAAGCTAACATGTTGTCCTCGTTAGTATAGTGGTGAGTATCCCTGCTTGTCACGCAGGAGACCAGGCTTCGATTCCCTGATGGGGAGCGTTTGTTATTTTAAATTGTTGACAATTTCATTTTTTGAATTCCTTATTTTCAATGTTTAATATTTTTGAGTCTTCTTCAGTGGCACAATCAAAAGTATGCAGATCATCACCTTCATTACTGTATCACCTTTAGAATGCTTTTCCAACAGTATCTGCCAAAAAAGAATGGTTTGCTCAAAAATAAAACTTTCATTTGAAGAAAACATTTTGCTTGATTGGCAGAGTGGATGCATTTTTCGAGAAAATTTTTGTGTGGGGAAGCAATTTCAATGTGATGTATTTTTGGATTTTATCACAGGACAAACACCAAAACTAATGAAGACAATCACTTGAAAACTTTTGAATCGCTCGGAAATGAAGGATTTTTCAGTTTTTACAGATGGTATTCTTTTGAGGAAAAAATAGAAAATGAACTAATGTGTTGTCCTCGTTGGTATAGTGGTGAGTATCCCTGCTCATCATGCAGGAGACCAGCGTTTGATTCCCTGATTGGGAGAGTTTTTTATTTTTAATTGCTGACAATTTCATTTTTTTAATTACTTATTTTTCATATTTGCTATTTTTGAATCTTCTTCAACGGCACCAACACAAGTTTACAGATCATCACCTTCTTCATTACTGAATCACTTTGAGAACGTTTTTCCAACAGTATCCGCCAAAGAGAATGGTTTGCTCAAAAATAAAACTTTCATTTGAAGAAAACATTTTGCTTGATTGGCAGAGTGGATGCATTTTTCGAGAAAATTTTTGTGTGGGGAAGCAATTTCAATGTGATGTATTTTTGGATTTTATCACAGGGCAAACACCACACCGAATGAAGACTATCACTTGAAAACATTTCAGTCGTTTGGAAATACAGGATTTTTCAGTTTTTACAGATGGTATTCTTTTGAAGAAAACATCGAAAACTCGCTGCTGTGTTGTTCTCATAATTATAGTGGTGAGTATCCCCGCTTGTCACTCAGGAGACCAGGGTTCGATTCCCTGATGGGGAGAGTTTGTTATTTTTAATTGACGAATATTTCATTTTTTGAGTTCTTTATTTTCAAAATTTGATGTTTTTGAATCTTCTTCAGTGGCACCAACACAAGTTTGCAGATTATTTTTTTTTAAATGCCGACAATTTTATTTCAAAATTCCTGATTTTCAATGTTTTATATTTTTGAGTCTTCTTCAGAGGCACAATCAAAGGTTTGCAGATAATCACCTTCATGACTGAATCACCTTGAGAACGCTTTTCCAACAGTATCCGCCAAAAAGAATGGTTTTCTCACAAATAAAAGTTTCATTTGAAGAAAACATTTTGCTTGATTGCCAGAGTGGCTGAATTTTTTCTGGAAAATTTTTGTGTGGGGAAGCAATTTCAAAGTGATGTATTTGTGGATTTTATCACAGGGAAATCACAACAACTCATGACAATCACTTGAAAACATTTCATTCGTTTGGAAATCAAGGATTTTTCAGTTTTTACAGATGGTATTCTTTGGAGGAAAACATCGAAAACTCGCTGCTGTGTTGTTCTCGTAATTATCGTGGTGAGTATCCCTGCTCATCATGCAGGAGACCAGGGTTTGATTCCCTGATAGGGAGAGTTTTTTTTATTTTCAATTGTCGACAATTTCATTTTTTGAATTCCTTATTTTCAATATTTGATCTTTTTTAATCTTCTTCAGCGGTACCAACACAAGTTTGCAGATCATCACCTTCATTCCTGAATCCCTTTGAGAACGTTTTTCCAACAATATCCTCCAAAAAGAATGGTTTGCTCAAAAATAATAGTTTCATTTGAAGAAAACATTTTGCTTGATTGTCAGAGTGGCTGTATTTTTCATGAAAATTTTTGTGTGGGGAAGCAATTTCAATGTGATGTATTTTTGGATTTTTTCACAGGACAAACACCAAAAGTAATGGATACAATCACTTGAAAACTTTTGAATCAATCGGATATGAAGGATTTTTCTGTTTTTACAGATGGAATTCTTTCGAGGAAAACATAGAAAACTAGCTGATGTGTTGTCCTCGTTCGTATTGTGGTGAGTATCCGTGCCTGTGATGCAGAAGACCAGCGTTTGATTCCTTGATTGGGAGAGTTTTTTATTTTAAATTGCTGACAATTTCATTTTTTGAATTCCTTATTTTCAATATTTGATCTTTTTTAATCTTCTTTAACGGCACCAACACAAGTTTGCAGATCATCACCTTCTCAATGACTGAATCACTTTGAGATCGTTTTACAACAGTATCAGTGAAAAAGAATGATTTGCTCAAAAATAAAAGTTTCATTTGAAGAAAACATTTTGCTTGATTGTCAGAGTGGGTGAATTTTTCGAGAAAATTTTTGTGTGCGGAAGCAATTTCAATGTGATGTATTTGTGGATTTTATCACAGGGCAAACACCACAACGAATGAAGACCATCACTTGAAAACATTTCAGTCGTTTGGAAATACAGGATTTTTCAGTTTTTACAGATGGTATTCTTTTGAGGAAAACATCGAAAACTCGCTGCTGTGTTGTTCTCGTAATTATCGTGGTGAGTATCCCTGCTTGTCATGCAGGAGACCAGGTTTTGATTCCCTGATGGGAGGAGTTTTTTATTTTTAATTGTCGACAATTTCATTTTTTGAATTCCTTATTTTCAATATTTGATATTTTTGAATCTTCTTAAATGGCACCAACACAAGTTTGCAGATCATTTATTTTTAAATGCCAACAATTTTATTTCTAAATTCCTGATTTTCAATGATTAATATTTTTGAGTCTTCTTCAGAGGCACAATCAAAGGTTTGCAGATAATCACCTTCATGACTGAATCACCTTGAGAACGCTTTTCCAACAGTATCCCCCAAAATGAATGGTTTGCTCATAAATAAAAGTTTCATTTGAAGAGAACATTTTCCTTGATTGTCAGAGTGGATGAATTTTTCGAGAGAATTTTTGTGTGGGGAAGCAATTTCAATATGAAGTATTTGTGGATTTTATCACAGGACAAACACCACAACGAATGAAGACCATCACTTGTAAACTTTTGTGTCACTTGGAAATTTAGGATTTTTCAGTTTTTACAGACAGTATTCTTTTGAGGAAAACATAGAAAACTTGCAGATCTGTTGTCCTCGTTGGTATAGTGGTGAGTATCCTTGCTTGTCATGTGCTTGTCATGCAGGAGACCAGAGTTTGATTCCCTGAGTGGGTGGACTTTTATTTTTAATTGGCGACAATTTCATTTTTGAATTCCTGATTTTCAATATTTGATCTTTTTGAGTCTTTTTCAACGCCACAAACAAAAGTTTGCAGGTCATTTATTTTTAAATGCCGACAATTTTATTTCTAAATTCTGATTTTCAATGTTTAATATTTTTGAGTCTTCTTCAGTGGCACAATCAAAAGTTTGCAGATCATCACCTTCATTACTGTATCACCTTGAGAATGCTTTTCCAACAGTATCCCCCAAAATGAATGGTTTGCTCAAAAATAAAACTTTCATTTGAAGAAAACATTTTGCTTGATTGTCAGAGTGGCTGCATTTTTCGAGAAAATTTTTGTGTGGGGAAGCAATTTCAATGTGATGTATTTTTGGATTTTATCACAGGACAAACACCAAAACTAATGAAGACAATCACTTGAAAACTTTTGAATCGCTCGGAAATGAAGGATTTTTCAGTTTTTACAGATGGTATTCTTTTGAGGAAAAAATAGAAAATGAGCTGATGTGTTGTCCTCGTTAGTATAGTGGTGAGTATCCCTGCTTGTCACGCAGGAGACCAGGGTTCGATTCCCTGACGGGGAGTGTTTGTTATTTTTAATTGCTGACAATATCATTTTTTAAATTCCTTGTTTTTAATGTTTAATATTTTTGAGTCTTCTTCAGTGGCACAATCAAAAGTTTGCAGATCATCACCTTCATTACTGTATCACCTTGAGAATGCTTTTCCAACAGTATCTGCCAAAAAAGAATGGTTTGCTCAAAAATAAAACTTTCATTTGAAGAAAACATTTTGCATGATTGGCAGAGTGGCTGCATTTTTCGAGAAAATTTTTGTGTGGGGAAGCAATTTCAATGTGATGTATTTTTGGATTTTGTCACAGGACAAACACCAAAACTAATGAAGACAATCACTTGAAAACTTTTGAATCGCTCGGAAATGAAGGATTTTTCAGTTTTTACAGATGGTATTCTTTTGAGGAAAAAATAGAAAATGAACTAATGTGTTGTCCTCGTTGGAATGGGGGTGAGTATCCCTGCTCATCATGCAGGAGACCAGTGTTTGATTCCCTGATGGGGAGAGTTTTTTTATTTTTAATTGCTGACAATTTCATTTTTTTAATTCCTTATTTTTCATATTTGCTATTTTTGAATCTTCTTCAATGGCACCAACACAAGTTTACAGATCATCACCTTCTTCATTACTGAATCACTTTGAGAACGTTTTTCCAACAGTATCCGCCAAAGAGAATGGTTTGCTCAAAAATAAAACTTTCATTTGAAGAAAACATTTTGCTTGATTGTCAGAGTGGCTGCATTTTTCGAGAAAATTTTTGTGTGGGGAAGCAATTTCAATGTGATGTATTTTTGGATTTTATCACAGGACAAACACCAAAACTAATGAAGACAATCACTTGAAAACTTTTGAATCGCTCGGAAATGAAGGATTTTTCAGTTTTTACAGATGGAATTCTTTTGAGGAAAACATAGAAAAGAAGCTAATGTGTTGTCCTCTTTACTATAGTGGTGAGTATCCCTGCTTGTCACGCAGGAGACCAGGATTCGATTCCCTGATAAGAAGCGTTTTTTTTATTTTTAATTGCTGACAATTTCATTTTTTGAATTCCTTATTTTTAATCATTGATATTTTTGAATCTTCTTCAACAGCACCCACACAAGTTTGCAGATCATCACCTTCTTCATGACTGAATCACTTTGAGATCGTTTTACAACAGTGTCCGCTAAAAAGAATGGTTTGCTCAAAAATAAAAGTTTCATTTGAAGAAAACATTTTGCTTGATTGTCAGAGTGGTTGAATTTTTCGAGAAAATTTTTGTGTGCGGAAGCAATTTCAATGTGATGTATTTGTGGATTTTTTCACAGGGCAAACACCACAACGAATGAAGACCATCACTTGAAAACATTTCAGTCGTTTGGAAATACAGGATTTTTCAGTTTTTACAGATGGTATTCTTTTGAGGAAAACATCGAAAACTCGCTGCTGTGTTGTTCTCGTAATTATGGTGGTGAGTATCCCTGCTTGTCATGCAGGAGACCAGGTTTTGATTCCCTGATGGGAGGAGTTTTTTTATTTTTAATTGTCGACAATTTCATTTTTTGAATTCCTGATTTTCAAGATTTGATATTTTTGAATCTTCTTCAATGGCACCAACACAAGTTTGCACATCGTTTATTTTTAAATGTCGACAATTTAATTCTAAATTCCTGATTTTCAATGTTTAATATTTTTGAGTCTTCTTCAGTGGCACAATCAAAAGTTTGCAGATCATCACCTTCATTACTGAATCACTTTGAGAACGCTTTTCCAACAGTATCCCCCAAAATGAATGGTTTGCTCATAAATAAAAGTTTCATTTGAAGAGAACATTTTCAATGATTGTCAGAGTGGATGAATTTTTCGAGAGAATTTTTGTGTGGGGAAGCAATTTCAATATGATGTATTTGTGGATTTTATCACAGGGCAAACACCACAACTCATGAAGACAATCATTGGAAAACTTTTGAGTCGCTTGGAAATATAGGATTTTTCAGTTTTTACAGATGGTATTCTTTTGAGGAAAAAATAGAAAATGAGCTGATGTGTTGTCCTCGTTAGTATAGTGGTGAGTATCCCTGCTTGTCACGCAGGAGACCAGGGTTCGATTCCCTGACGGGGAGAGTTTGTTATTTTTAATTGACGAAAATTTCATTTTTTGAGTTCTTTATTTTCAAAATTTGATGTTTTTGAATCTTCTTCAGTGGCACCAACACAAGTTTGCAGATTATTTTTTTTTAAATGCCGACAATTTTATTTCAAAATTCCTGATTTTCAATGTTTTATATTTTTGAGTCTTCTTCAGAGGCACAATCAAAAGTTTGCAGATAATCACCTTCATGACTGAATCACCTTGAGAACGCTTTTCCAACAGTATCCACCAAAAAGAATAGTTTGCTCAAAAATAAAACTTTCATTTGAAGAAAACATTTTGCTTGATTGTCAGAGTGGCTGCATTTTTCGAGAAAATTTTTGTGTGGGGAAGCAATTTCAATGTGATGTATTTTTGGATTTTATCACAGGACAAACACCAAAACTAATGAAGACAATCACTTGAAAACTTTTGAATCGCTCGGAAATGAAGGATTTTTCAGTTTTTACAGATGGAATTCTTTTGAGGAAAACATAGAAAACAAGCTAATGTGTTATCCTCGTTAGTATAGTGGTGAGTATCCCTGCTTGTCACGCAGGAGACCAGGGTTCGATTCCCTGACAGGGAGCGTTTTTTATTTTTAATTGTTGACAATTTCATTTTTTGAATTCCTTATTTTCAATGTTTAATATTTTTGAGTCTTCTTCAGTGGCACAATCAAAAGTTTGCAGATCATCACCTTCATTACTGTATCACCTTGAGAATGCTTTTCCAACAGTATCCGCCAAAGAGAATGGTTTTCTCACAAATAAAAGTTTCATTTGAAGAAAACATTTTGCTTGATTGTCAGAGTGTCTGAATTTTTCTCGAAAATTTTTTGTGTGTGGAAGCAATTTCAATGTAATGTGTTTTTGGATTTTATCAGAGGGCAAACACCAAAACTAATGAAGACAATCACTTGAAAACTTTTGTGTCACTTGGAAATATCGGATTTTTCAGTTTTTCCAGATGCTATTCTTTTGAGGAAAACATAGAAAGCTCGCTGTTGTGTTGTCCTTGTTCAGATAGGAGTTTGTATCCCTGCTTGTGATGCAGAAGACCAGGGTTTAATTCCGTGATTGGGAGAGTTTTTTCTTTTTAATTGGCGACAATTTCATTTTTGAATTCCTGATTTTCAATATTTGATCTTTTTGAGTCTTTTTCAACGCCACAAACAAAAGTTTGCAGGTCATCACCTTCTTCATTCCTGAATCACTTTGAGAACTATTTTCCAACAGAATATGCCAAAAAGCATGGTTTGCTCAAAAATACAAGTTTCATTTGAAGAGGACCTTTTGCTTGATTGTCAGAGTGGTTGAATTTTTCGAGAAAATATTTGTGTGGGGAAGCAATTTCAATGTGATGTATTTGTGGATTTTCTCATTGGGCAAACACCAAAACTAATAAAGATAATCACTTGAGAACATTTCAGTCGCTTGAAAATTCATTAGATTTTTCAGTTTTTCCAGATGCTATTCTTTTGAGGAAAACATAGAAAGCTCGCTGTTGTGTTGTTCTTGTAATTATAGTGGTGAGTATCCCTGCTTGTCATGCAGGAGACCAGGGTTCGATTCCCTGATGGCAAGAGTTTTTTATTTTTAATTGTCGACAATTTCATTTTTTGAATTCCTTATTTTCAATATTTGATATTTTTGAATCTTTTTCAATGTCACCAACACAAGTTTGCAGATCATTTATTTTTAAATGTCGACAATTTTATTTCTAAATTCCTGATTTTCAATGTTTAATATTTTTGAGTCTTCTTCAGTGGCACAATCAAAAGTTTGCAGATCATCACCTTCATGACTGTGTCACGTTGAGAATGCTTTTCCAACAGCATCCGCCAAAAAAGAATGGTTTGCTCAAAAATAAAACTTTCATTTGAAGAAAACATTTTGCTTGATTGTCAGAGTGGCTGAATTTTTCTGGAAAATTTTTGAGTGGGGAAGCAATTTCAATGTGATGTATTTGTGGATCTTTTCACAGGGCTCACACCAAAACTCATGAAGACAATCACATGAAACATTTCAGTCGTTTGGAAATACAGGATTT